>NC_045969.1:32375420-32989610 GCF_010909765.2 Amblyraja radiata | reverse complement strand
TAGAGCTCAGAGGTTGATCCCTGGCAAAGGGGTCGCGAGCTCCATGATGGTAAGTCCCGCAGGCACCCGCGGTGGAGCTCTCGAAGTCGGCCTCCAGCAAAGGCTTTCAACTCCTCGATGTTAGGCCGCAGTGCGGATGACAACATGATACGGAAAGAAATCGCATCTCCGTCGAGGTAAGAGATTAGAAAAAGTTTCCCCCAACCCCCTCCCCCACTCCCACATAAAGAACAAAAAACATATTTAATACATACTAAAAAACAACAAAGAAGAAAAGGACAGACAGACTGTTGGCGAGACAGCCATTGTTGGTGACACCTGATGGTCAGATGTGGTGTTCCTGTCCAATTCCTGTTCGCCACACCTTGAACACCTAGAGGTGAAGTGCCTTTCCTTCTACCTCCAGAGGGAACTCACTTCCATCATCATGACTGCAGTAAAACGTCCCATCTCAGGCAGACACCTACCGAGCACTGTAGGAACTTCAAACCCGTGGTCAACAAACACCAGTCGGCGTAACCCAAAGCCTTTCCTACCATAGCTAGGGACTTCAACAAGGCCATCTTGAACAATTCACTCCCAAACTACAACCAACATGTTGTCTGCAGCAGCAGAGGCTCAAATATCCTCGACCACTGCTGTTCCACCATCAGAGATGCCTATCTCTCTCGCCCATTGGGAAATCTGACCCCGTCTGTGCTCCTTCCTGCATATAGCCAGCGGCAGAGGAGCACAGCTCCAGTGGTGAGGACTGCATAGAGTTGGTCAGGGAGGTAGAGGAACGACTCGGGATTGCTTGGAGTTCTACGCACACTTCAACATGGAGAACCTTCCCAGGCCCCCATAGACCCATTGGTGTTGCCAGCTCAGTCATCAAGGCTGACATCAAATGATCCTCAGGCTATTGAATATTACAAACTCCAAACTGCCTGGATTGCACTGGGGACTTTGAGCTTTGGTTTATTTTTGCACTATCTTGAGCTTTTTATTTATGGATTTTTTTCTTTGTTTATTATATTATCTATTGAGTATCGTGTTTACAAAACTGTGCTGCTGCAAGAAAGAGTTTCATTGTTCTCTTGGGATATATGATGATAAAACACTCTTGACTCCTGTTTTTGATTGGAAAAATCCAGCACGGAATCAAACCAAAATCACTATTCAAATCCCACTTTGACATGTTTTTCAGACTCTACTCTCTTAGCACACTAATCAAGATGTAATCACCAGCCTTATTGACACGAAGTTACTTGAGATGTAGTGTGGAACCCTGTCAATTGCCACATACTATTTTTCAGCCAATCTTTTATTATAAACAACAGGTTTCCATGTTAACCTGGCATATAAAATGAAGAAGACAAATGACTAAAGAAAAACATAAGTGACACACAGTGCACAGCCATCATAGCTGCTACATCACAACTCCAGTGACCTGGGTTCAATCCCCACCTCAGGTGCTGTGCGTGGAGTTTGTATGTTCTCTGAGACCACGTGGGTTTTATCAGGGTGCTCTGGTTTCCCATCCTCCCCAGTAGGTTATCTGGACATTGCAAATTGCTTATAATGTTCAGGTGAGCAATAGAATGCGAGGGCTGTTAATGTGAATGTGGGAAGAAAAAAAGGTGTCGGGTTGGGTTAGTATAAATATCGCTGCTTGATGGTCGGCGCAGATTTGCCATGTTAAAGGACCTGTTGCTGTGTTGTATCTCTCTGTGACCAGCAGGAGTATACACAAGTGAAATCATTCTGGACACATTTGACAAAATTTCCAATCTCATTTTTAATTAGGGTCACAGTACGTTCAATATCACAGCACAGATTTTTTTACCATTTTGTCTCAGCACCTATTGTAACCCAACACTCTACTGATTGAAGCTTTAAAGGCAGGGAACAAGCACCCTGCTGAAAATAGGTAGCAGCATCACTGCACAAAAATCAATGTCCTATAATGCCAATAGGACATCACCGCAACTTTGAAGCACTCAGCAAAGTATTACTGTACAAACAATGGCCTGACATAGTTCTCGTGAACATAAGAAGCAGCAGTAGGTGGAGGACACGTAGCTTCTCACACCTGCTTCATCTTTCAATAATATGGCAGATCTGACCTGTTCCCCATAGCCCGTAACTCCCCCTTGGCCCAAAAGTCTAACCTGGCTTTAAACATGTATAACCTCCATTTAAAAGACATCTCGACAGGTACATGGATAGGAAAGGTTTAGCGGGTCGAAGCCCAAACGCAGACAGGTGGGGCAAGGGAAGATGGGCATCTCGATTGGCATGGACAAGTTGGGCCGAAGGGCCTGTTTCCAGCATGGATGGCTCTATGACCTCCACTGCTGTCCACAATTAGCTACCATCAGAGAAGATGTTGCTCATTTCAATTTTAAATGGCAACCCCACAATCTCAACCTTTCCCCCCCTAATTCTAAAGTCCCTGATGTAGCGAAACACTCTCTCCTCAATGTTCTTGTCAAACCCACTCAGCATCACACATTTATTTCCAGGAATCATGGCAAGTCTATCCTTAAATAAGAAAACTAAAATTGTATGCAATACTCCAGGTTTGGTCTCATCAATGAAAATCAAACAACAAAAAAAGAAATGCTGGAAAATTGAAATAATATCAGAAAATAAAGCAGTTCAGACAGCAGCAGTGGAAAGAGAAACAGACATTTCAAGTCTGGGACTCTCAGATGTAGCAAGGTTCCTCCAGTTTTACACTTTATTCTTTTTGCCTAAAGGCTCACAGTCAATTTGACTTCTAATTACCTGCTGTATCCTGCAAGCTAATCTTTTTTTTAAATTTCAGTACATGGGCATTCAATCATCTTTGCATAGTAGCTTGCTGCTCCATTTTGGCAACATTCTGCTTTCCTATTCTAATTACCTCAAATTTCTCCATATTATGTTTCATCTCTCAAATTTTTCACCTACTTCAGTCCTTTTATGTCCCCTTTACAACTTGCTTTCCTACTCATCTTTATATTATTAGTAAAATTGGCCAAAATGTATTTGGTCCTTTCTAGTTAGTCATTAACATACACTGTAATGAGCAGGAGCCAAGGAACTGATCTGTGTGGCTCCATTGTTTCAGCTTAATCCCCATTCCCTGTTTGTTTGCCAATTCCTCTATCCACGCTAAGTATATTACCCTCACAGCTTGAATCCTTCCTTACCTTATGCCATCATATCAAATGCTTTCCAGGTCCAAATTTTTATGCCTTCTGACTCCCTATTATTTAATCTGATCACTAAATTCTCAAAGAATTCTACTAAATATGTCAAACACGATTTTCCTTTCATAAAGACACAAGGCCTCTGCTAGATTATATTATGATGTGCTCCATGTCTCGCTGCTATTTACTTGCAAATAGATTCTAGTTTTTCTTTTCCCCCAAAGAATGATTTCAGGCTAACTGGCTTGTAATTTTGTTCCATTATGTCTCCCTGCTCTCTTGAATAGAGGCATTATAATTACAGCTTTCAAATCTGCTGGGACCTTATTAGAATCCAAGGGACTTTTTAAAGAACACAGTCAATGCATTCAATGTCTCTGCAATACAGGCTACAGGGCTCAGAAGAACATTAATACTGAGATGCCAAGTATGTAAAAGCAGAGATTTGCTCATAATCTGAAATACATGAAATTCAGTTGGAGATGCTGTAAAGGTTTAATGAATCTTTGTGAAGAAAGGGGGAGTAGTCTATCAATATTTGAAGAATCCTGTTTTTGAAGCTACAGGCATTTTAAGGAGAATTCCAGCCAGTGTTGCAAACCTGGAACACAGACAGATGTGTTGGAAGGCTCTTGTTTGGCAACAAAATGCGACATATTTTGCAGGAAATGTAACCCATTGTTGTATTAAGACAACATGACAACATTGTTGTCAAATTGTCTATGTTATATTGAAACCAAACAATTTTAATATGAAAAAAATTCAGTCAATTGCACTCAGAAAAGCAGTTGAAGGATATAGCGTATTTATGCTAAACAGAGATGGGATCCTTACCGTCAACTCAGTGAAATCTCTGATACACAAATTATATGATGATAATTGCTTACCATGTGATGTGGCCAAATTACAATATTTATTTTACCAAGATCACTGCTCATAACAGTGTACTTGGTAAATTCAAAGTCAACAATTGATTAAATTTAGACCATTTTTATATCTAAAATATTCAAGAAAACAATAATCCAAAAAGCTATGTATTTCTTATTCTTCTTAATATGTGCTGCCACCATAGACTTAAGCATGCACAACCCCAGTCTCTGTTCCTGCACCCCTGCAGAACATTGGGACCAGTGACCATCATTCTATTAGTTTTAAAATAGGTATGGAAAAGGACAGAACTGTTCCACAAGTTAAAATTCTATTTTAGACATGGTGAATTTTGACTGTTTTCAATGTAAGTTTGCAAAGGTTGATTGGAGTAGGTTGCTTGTGGGCAAAGGGACAAAGGACAAGGAGCAGGGAGGTTCTACTGCAGTTGTACAAGGTCTTGGTGAGAACACAACTGGAGTATTGCGTACAGTTTTGGTCTCCAAGTCTGAGGAAAGACATTCTTGCCTTAGAGGGAGTACAGAGAAGGTTTACCAGACTGATTCCTGGGATGTCAGGACTTTCATATGAAGAAAGACTGGATAGACTCGGCTTGTACTCGCTAGAATTTAGAAGATTGAGGGGGGATCTTATAGAAACTTGCAAAATTCTTAGGGGGTTGGACAGGCTAGAAGCAGGAAGATTGTTCCCGATGTTGGGGAAGTCCAGGACAAGGGGGTCACAGTTTAAGGATAAAGGGGAAATCTTTTAGGACCGAGATGAGAAAAACATTTTTCACACAGAGAGTGGTGAGTCTCTGGAACTCTCTGCCACAGAAGGTAGTTCAGGCCAGTTCATTGGCTATATTTAAGAGGGAGTTAGATGTGGCCCTTGTGGCTAAAGGGATCAGGGGGTATGGACAGGATACGGAGTTGGATGATCAGCCATGATCATATTGAATGGCGGTGCAGGCTTGAAGGGCCGAATGGCCTACTCCTGCACCTATTTTCTATGTTTCTATGTTTCTAAGTGAAGTTTTTAAAGGGGATAGAGCAAGAGTTGAAGATCTGCATGTCCCTATTAGAGTGAAGGGCAAGGCTGGCAGAAGTAGTGAACCCTAGATGTTGAGGCTTTGATCTGAAGGAGGAGGTACTGGCAACTGGGATCATAAAAAATAGACGTGAAAAGGAAAAAGGAGGCATGAATTAGATTAGATATTAAACAACAGTATGATTAAATGGTAGCAGGATTTAGATCAGTTCTAGATTTAAGCAGAGAGAAGGGCTTTAATCTGAGCAAATATGAGGTGTTGCATTATTGGGAGTTGGAATGTAAGGGGAAAGGACACAGTTAATGCCAAGACATTCCAAGGGGCTCTGTAAAGGGTGCAGAAAAGGTTTGCCAGAAGGATGCCTGGATTAGGGTGTATTAACGATAAGGAGAAGTTGGACAAATTTGTATTGTTTTCTCTCGAGCATCAGAGGCTGAGAAGAGACCAAATAGAAATATGTAAAGTTATGAGAGACATAGAGTTGACAATCAGAACCCTTTTCCAGGGGAAGAAATGTCAAAGACTAGAGGGCATAGCTTTAAACTCAGAGAGGGGAAAGTTTAAAGGAGCTGTGTGATAATGAGATGATCTGCTTTCTTAACACCTGGTATCTTTTCAGAATCCAGGGTGCTTCCCTCTGCAGAGGAATCTTGCTTTTCCTATTTGATGACCGGAACTGGCTCCTTTTCCCAGATATACAATGTCCCGAGGAATGGAAACTCCTGCCATAGTGGGCCTTGCCTCTGGCCCTCCAAATAGTCATCATGAGTCAAAAGACCAAATTCAAACACCTTTCACCGATAGGGAAATTGCTGCAGAATAAAGGATTGATTATTGTATGGAGTAAGGCCATTCAGCCCATATAATCTGCGCTGGTGCTTTCCTCCATTGTGCCACCTGGCACCATCCCATTGCCCCGCTCACATTGCAACTATTGGATTGTACACACAAAGATAGCACACTAGTCCTTTCATCTTTTCCCTTGTTTTTCCAGAATGAAATTCTTTATTAATTACTTTACTCCCAAATTCTCTTTGTATTTCTCTGACACCAGTTCTGCACATCTGATGATTAATGTTTCTGAGGAGTTCCAAAACTGCTCACAGCTATACTGTTTCCAGGAGCTCCCAGGCTGCCCCCTCTTCTTGGTTCTTATCCATCTAGGTTAGACAACAGTCAAGGTGCAGCGAGATGCAAAGCGATTTTCATATTCAAAATAATTCTAAAGAATATGAAAATTATTGGTCAAATATTTTTGATTAATTTCATTCAAATGTAATTATTATTAAAATAATTAGAATTTCCCAGGTCAGTTATATTCACATTCAGGACTCCCCTACCCTCTTGTTGGATGTCCTGGAACAGATGCCAACAACTTGCTTCTTCCATTATTAATCTTTGTCCGAAATCAATAATAGATCCACCTACCCTGTACGATACTAAATTCAAGTTCAACTATGATATCTTTTACATTAAAAAAAAAATCCTCTCCTGGCCAGTGTTCTTGATCTTTATTTAGCTATATCTATCATGCTTATTTATAATCTGTAACAAGTATAGAGCTACGAATCCCCTAATTTATATGTAATCCTCTTTGCATTTGTGCATGCTATTTTAAGACATTTGCTTCCAAACTCAGAGTAGCCTCAAGAACAATTCATCGGTTGTTTTAAAGGAAACAGAAATTGAAAAAGGCAAACATGTCATCTGATCAGATTGTGCTTAATCTACATCTCAACTCCATTTGTTCACATTTACTCCATTTCCCTCAATAATCTTGGCCATTAACAATCTACTTCCCCATTCTTGAAACGTCAATGTGCGATTATTCACAACCATTTGGGGAATAGTTTTAAAATGTACATCCTTCCAATAAGAAATAGTGCTCCCCTATAGAAAGAAACCCAACATTTCAGTGTGAATATCATAAACTTCCCAAATTGGCCAGTGAAAACCCAACATACATAGAAACATAGAAAATAGGTGCAGGAGTAGGCCATTCGGCCCTTCGATCCTGCACCGCCATTCAATATGATCATGGCTGATCATCCAACTCAGTATCCTGTACCTGCCTTCTCTCCATACCCACTGATCCCTTTAGTCACAAGGACCACATCTTGGAATAGTATCATTCGGCGCCGCTGTTTCGATGCCGCCATTTCGGCACCGCTGTTTCGGCGCTTTCATTTTGGAGGGTTAGGGTTAGGGTTGGGGTTAGGGTTAGGGTTAGCATTCAGGACTGCTTTTCGTGAGGGATGGCCGATGGAGGTTTTTAACGTTTTAGAAAGTTCATCAAAATTTACTGACCTGCATTTCACTTAATATGTTTTCTATTCACACTACAGCATGCTCTTGAATTTATTTTGTCATATATATGTAGCATTAGCATTGACATAAGACTGTGCTAATGTGCCATAGGGAAGGAAATAAGTAGAAAACTTAAAGCAGATCGTTTCCTTTGCAGCGCCGAAAAGTACCCGACCCAACCCTAACCCTCCAAAACGGAGGCGCCGAAATAGTGGCGCCGAAAAGTACCCGACCCCCACATCTAACTCCCTCTTAAATATAGCCAATGAACTGGCCTCAACTACATTCTGTGGCAGAGAATTCCAGAGATTTACCACTCTCTGTAAAATATTGGCCAGTGAAAACCCAACATACATAGAAACATAACTGGCTCCTTTTCCCAGATATACAATGTCCCGAGGAATGGAAACTCCTGCCATAGTGGGCCTTGCCTCTGGCCCTCCAAATAGTCATCATGAGTCAAAAGACCAAATTCAAACACCTTTCACCGATTGGGAAATTGCTGCAGAATAAAGGATTGATTATTGTATGGAGTAAGGCCATTCAGCCCATATAATCTGCGCTGGTCCTTTCCTCCATTGTGCCACCTGGCACCATCCCATTGCCCAGCTCACATTGCAACTATTGGATTGTACACACAAAGATAGCACACTAGTCCTTTCATCTTTTCCCTTGTTTTTCCAGAATGAAATTCTTTATTAATTACTTTACTCCCAAATTCTCTTTGTATTTCTCTGACACCAGTTCTGCACATCTGATGATTAATGTTTCTGAGGAGTTCCAAAACTGCTCACAGCGATACTGTTTCCAGGAGCTCCCAGGCTGCCCCCTCTTCTTGGTTCTTATCCATCTAGGTTAGACAACAGTCAAGGTGCAGCGAGATGCAAAGCGATTTTCATATTCAAAATAATTCTAAAGAATATGAAAATTATTGGTCAAATATTTTTGATTAATTTCATTAAAATGTAATTATTATTAAAATAATTAGAATTTCCCAGGTCAGTTATATTCACATTCAGGACTCCCCTACCCTCTTGTTGGATGTCCTGGAACAGATGCCAACAACTTGCTTCTTCCATTATTAATCTTTGTCCGAAATCAATAATAGATCCACCTACCCTGTACGATACTAAATTCAAGTTCAACTATGATATCTTTTACATAAAAAAAGAAAATCCTCTCCTGGCCAGTGTTCTTGATCTTTATTTAGCTATATCTATCATGCTTATTTATAATCTGTAACAAGTATAGAGCTACGAATCCCCTAATTTATATGTAATCCTCTTTGCATTTGTGCATGCTATTTTAAGACATTTGCTTCCAAACTCAGAGTAGCCTCAAGAACAATTCATCGGTTGTTTTAAAGGAAACAGAAATTGAAAAAGGCAAACATGTCATCTGATCAGATTGTGCTTAATCTACATCTCAACTCCATTTGTTCACATTTACTCCATTTCCCTCAATAATCTTGGCCATTAACAATCTACTTCCCCATTCTTGAAACGTCAATGTGCGATTATTCACAACCATTTGGGGATTAGTTTTAAAATGTACATCCTTCCAATGAGAAATAGTGCTCCCCTATAGAAAGAAACCCAACATTTCAGTGTGAATATCATAAACTTCCCAAATTGGCCAGTGAAAACCCAACATACATAGAAACATAGAAAATAGGTGCAGGAGTAGGCCATTCGGCCCTTCGAGCCTGCACCGCCATTCAATATGATCATGGCTGATCATCCAACTCAGTATCCTGTACCTGCCTTCTCTCCATACCCACTGATCCCTTTAGTCACAAGGACCACATCTTGGAATAGTATCATTCGGCGCCGCTGTTTCGATGCCGCCATTTCGGCACCGCTGTTTCGGCGCTTTCATTTTGGAGGGTTAGGGTTAGGGTTGGGGTTGGGGTTAGGGTTAGCATTCAGGACTGCTTTTCGTGAGGGATGGCCGATGGAGGTTTTTAACGTTTTAGAAAGTTCATCAAAATTTACTGACCTGCATTTCACTTAATATGTTTTCTATTCACACATGCTCTTGAATTTATTTTGTCATATATATGTAGCATTAGCATTGACATAAGACTGTGCTAATGTGCCATAGGGAAGGAAATAAGTAGAAAACTTAAAGCAGATCGTTTCCTTTGCAGCGCCGAAAAGTACCCGACCCAACCCCCTAACCCTCCAAAACGGAGGCGCCGAAATAGTGGCGCCGAAAAGTACCCGACCCCCACATCTAACTCCCTCTTAAATATAGCCAATGAACTGGCCTCAACTACATTCTGTGGCAGAGAATTCCAGAGATTCACCACTCTCTGTGTAAAAAATGTTTTTCTCATCTCAGTCCTAAAAGATTTCCCCTTTATCCACTTTAACATCTCATCATTCCTCCAGCATGATCCCAAAAGGTATCTATCTATATTGCAGTTCCATGTAGAAACATGGAACTGCAGATGCTGTTTTAGGTAATCTCTAATAACAACCCCCTTACCCCTTTCTCCATCACACCCCTCCCCCATCCCTCCCCTCCCCCACCCACCCCCACTGCCCACTCCCTCTAGCTGGACTAGCCCCTATTTCTCACCTCCAGCCATATTCCCTCCTCTCACAATTTGAAACTCCAATCATTTTGTCTCACATCTTCTGTCTTTTCATTTCTGGCCTCTCCCAACCATCTGCCTATCAATCCCCCTCGCCTATGCTCATCTATAATCTGCCACACTGTCCTGTTCTTCCTCTATTCCTGCTTTATTCCCCCCAACAATCAGTCTGAAGAAGGGTCCTGACACAAAACATCATCTATCCATGTTCTCCAGCGAAGCTGCCTGACTCGCTGAGTTACTCCAGCACTTGGAGTCTTTATTTGGTAACTTATATTGGCTTGGCTTGGAAAGAGAAGAAAATCTTGTTTTTGATCCAGATCGTTTCATGGGGTGAAAGCCCAACAGGATTCCTGTCCTTCCACACGAATGACGGAATCATTTCCAAGTACTTCCATGCCGCTCATGCCCAGCGTTCATTCAGATTGATAGGGTTGAACGCAAGCAGCAGGTTACCCACTTTGAATAGAACTGATGAACAGAGTACACAAAAGGGCCCCAAACCAAAACGTTGCCTGCCCATTCCCTCCACCGAGACTGTCTCAGCCATTTAGTCCTTCATGATTTTACAAGGTAAATATCTTTGCATGTGAAGTGGCATGTTGAAACTTGTTTAAATTTATAATTTCTGATGTGAAAAACATGGCTCTATCATTAGTGCGGAGATGGGGAGAGGGCAGAGATATTTTTGCAAGAAAACGTTGAGAAATAAAGTACAACGGGGAAAGTAGAGCTTGGTGGGGTGCAATGATGATGTGAGAGTCGACACTGGGAGAGGATATGGTGGAAGAAAGTAGTCACATTGGGCTCAGAGTTTGATGGAAAGCTTGTGAGTTGTGATGTACAGAATTGGGGGGAGACTGCTAAGGTGAAAAACCACATTTGCCCCTCCCGATTTTGTAAATAGCATTTTCAGATCTTTTTTTATTGAAAGGAGTGGACAGAAACAGTAAATTCTTGAAACCATTGAACAAACAAAGGATTTGAATGAATTGAAAATCATTTACCATTGAATCTGACACCATCCAACTCACTCTAATCTCCATGACTCCCGAACCCTGGGAAACACAGTCTGCAGCCAATAAATTAAATCTAATCTGATCATTATCAAAATAAAATAATTAACAATTGAGCTGTCTGTGTGGGTTAGCTGGCCAATCCTTTACCAAACAGCTCCCTTTTCTAGTGGCTGGGGATTGCATTTGGTAGCTTCAGAAATAAAACCAGCATCAGAACCTTTCCCACCATTAGAGATTACCTTTCTAGTTCAGTAATTATTATTTGGAAAATGAAATCTGTTTGCATTCCATACAGTATTCAAAATTATTATTTACCTTTCTTTCAGCTTCACTATTTATATAACATTTAACGTTCCCAAGTATGACAGTTTTATGTTTCTAGTGCGGATTATTTGATCGGTTCAAGCTTTTCAAGCATTTGCTGTTTTTGTCCACTCTTAATTATTAAAAAGTAAACATTATTTTTCACAAAATCATTTCTGAAATAATTAATCCTGTGCTATTATTTTGTGTGTGCAGTTGTTTCTGAATGGATCACCGAGTGTAATGTCATGGTTTCGCGACAATCTGGAGGCGTCTCTGATAGCAGAATGTTTGATTTCTCATGGATAGGAGAAAGAGGGATTATGTTATCTGTTTGCCATTTGCCTATTGTCAGCGATTGCTTTAGCTTAGTGTGTTGGAGGTAGCTTCACTTGTTTTTCTAACTGCAAATTAAGCAGAAGTAATTTTTTTAATCAAATGGTCAGTGACTGACAAAGAACAGCTTTTGTGCATTTCAAGAAAATGACCTGTTGTATTTTTTATTGGAATCCATGCTGCGCGAATCTTGTGGAGCTGGTTATAAGCAGTAATGCGGAACAGAATGCTGAGTTTCTGATCTGTATTATATTGTCTTTAGGCAATAAATAAAAAATCAAAGAGTGGGCAGCGTACAGCCAACTGATGTCAAGCTTCATGGCAGAAGCCTCCGGATGTCCAAGGATAGTGCTTAACTGAAGGAGGCAGAAACGAGAAAGCATCTTAAGGATGCTAGTTTCTCCGGAATAACTGAAGCATATTTCAATCATTGATAATAGGTGCTGAAAAGTCAATGAGTGATATTTGAAGGAAACACTGCCGGCTGCTTTAAAAAAAAGCTATATTTGTGTTTTATTGAAATTCAAGTTCTGTGGAGCTGGAGCAGCATGATCCACACAACTCATCCCACCACACTCCTGGCATCCATCAACCTACTGTACTCGCATGTTCCGCTCCACCACTGAGGATGCTGGTGCTTGTAGAACCTGCTCCTTCATATCCACCATCTTCTCCATCAGGTGGTTGCGGCAAGATTGCAGCGTTTTAGCCTCATCTGCTAGTTGCAGGACTTGTGGGTTCTATCTATTACCTGATGCTTCTGTGGTTCTGTAGCCACGTAACTTTCCCCAGAAGAAGACCGTTTTTTCTGGTTTTGCAACCTGGCATGACCCTTTATTTTCTTCTCTGCCCTTGGGTGAGTTTCCTGACTTGGAGGTACAGTATTCTGATTCAGGGTTAGCTTACTTAATCATTAACTATTTCTCTTTTCATAGTTGCTTCCTGAACTACCAAACTTTTCTTATTTTATTTCAGAGTGTCAGCTTGCAAATTATTTTGCTTTTCTAAGCAAGACTGTGTGACATCTGCATGTTACAGAAGGTGGTGCTAAATTACTCAGCACTTGTCCATGAGTCACATCACCTCACAGATGCCCACTTTTCAATTTGGTAGTGCCATGAAATGTGAAGGAGGAAGGCGTCAAGGCAAGGAGTGCATGCATTGGCTCCTTCTACCAGCTGCCATCTGTCACAAACAAGTGGGATGATCCAATCAACTCAACTACATGCGGTATTATCAGGTCACTCGTGGTGAAAGGAATAAGTGGTGCTGTTCCTGCCCTCAGTGCTGAGGGAGGGAGAGTAGGGGGTAAACCGTGTGAAGCTTCCTAGCCTGCAGCTGTTCAAAGACTCAAGCCAATCAGGGAGATTCTGGTATACCACTGTGTTTCACCCCTGGTGCATCTCTTCGGCCAGTTGCTCAAGGCAGCCAGGCTTGGTGATGAAGCGGTCTAGTCTACAGAAGGTCATACATGGTCTCAGAATCATTATTAGTCAAGTTGTTATTTGACTAGTCATAGAGTCAACGTCAGAGAGCTGTGCAGCATGAAAACAGGCCCTTTAGCCCACCTTGGCCATGTAGACATTTTGGGCTAGTTACATTTGTCCACTAGCTCTCCAAAACTTCCTCTGGCAGTTCATTCCATCTTATGAACTACCTACCCACTCGGTAAAATAATTGCCCCAAGGCCTCTCTTAAATCTCTCCCCTGACACCTTAAGCTCACCTCCAGTTTTATGCCCCTGTCCCACTTAGGAAACCTGAATGGAAACCTCTGGAGACTTTGTGCCCCACCCAAGGTTTCCGTGCGGTTCCCGGAGGTTGCAGGTAGTGGAAGCAGGTAGGGAGACTGACAAAAACCTCCGGGAACCGCACAGAAACATTGGGTGGGGCACAAAGTCTCCAGAGGTTTCCTTTCAGGTTTCTTAAGTGGGACAGGGACATTATAATCCTCCAGTCTGCAGGATAAGCCTCCCAATATTGGGATCATTTTCTGAGGATTAACAAGTAGGATTTTACAGGACAGCTGACTAGCATGTTTATGATATTCAGATTAGAGAGGTACACCAGATTTTAATCTTTCTATTTCTGGCTAGGTGGATTGCAAATCATTCAGAAGGATGTTAAAAGTCAACCTTGTATTGGCCAAACTGTCCGAGGATGGGATGTTTCCTTTATTTATGCATAAAAATACAATGAACCACCTTGATAAGTAGTTGCAACTTTTTTGCAGTCCAGCCAAGCAGCTACTTTGCATGTTATAGATTACAAATGAGCAACTGAATGAATCCACGGTGCAAAATGTTGAATCACAGTATTGCCTGGAGATGGGGCTTGTAATCCTGCAGTGGTATGTCAGAGAATCAACGTATGCATTAATTAGGTATGTTGCAAAGCCTACCTGAAGCGTCGCTGAAAATCTGTCGCTGCGGGTGTGCGCGATTTTGGCGCCGTTTAGAGGGGGGCGGGTTTAAAACGCGATTTTCTCTAGGCTGTTCAAAACGAAGATGTTCAGCCTAGTTAATTATTAACGAAAAATCGCTGAAAGACCCCGTCGCAAAAGCTATTATTAGTTTTAAAGGCCTCATATAATAGTTATAGTAGTTTAAAAATCAATCTCTAAACCCGCGACCGCCAGCAACCGCAGGGTCTCATAAAGCAAATATTTGAAGGTATGCTGTATATTTTTACATTAAAAAGGGCTTCTAAAGATCCCTTTATACAAAGTTTAATATTGCGAGTAGCTCATTTTGGGCCCATTATATCCCGCAGTATTTTTCTCGGCATTTGGGGGCACAAATCTACCGCAATGTGAACGTTCTAAACCAGCGCGTTCACAGGAACCCACTGGAAAGCTGATTTAAATGGGCATTTATTTACAGCAATTGAACACTAAATTCCTTCCATTTGGTCTATAAATTAATGTAAATGAGATTTAAAAATCATGTTTTATTGTGAATTATTTGTGAATATTATTTGGACATTTAGGCTATTTAAAAATGTTAATCATTTATTAAGAAATGGATAGATGTTTAGATCTAGTAATTGAAGTCTGAAATTAGCTACAATTAGGTAACTAACTAATTATATGCTTTAATTTCAGGTCATCCAAGTAAGATTATTTTATATTTGTTTCAGAATGCTTCAATCTATGATAACTGAAAATTTCATTCAGTTCTCTTAATTTTTAAGAAAGTTATGGGCTTTTGACTGTTCACGATCACAGCTTTTTTGTTATGTCCATAGAAAATCAATAGGGAACAAGATGCTCATTTCCCAGTATGAAAATGGCCATAACTTTTTAAATACTTGAGATATGAAAGTGAATTAGGTGTCAAATTAAACTTATTTTTATGCTTTATCTGATGGGATAAATTACAGACTTGATTTTTAAAATCTCAAAATTTTGTAACATTGCTACATTAATCAAACAACAAAGTCCCAGCAAAACACTACTCTGTAATGATGCATCTTCTGTAGTCAAGCATATGGTAAGAATTATAAATTCATCCATATATTGCTGCACTTTTGTTGATAACTTTCAGATTATTAGAATTCTTCCTCAGCTTCTCAGTGTAACGGTACTCGTCCTTTCTGTCAGTTTTACCCCTGCTGTTCCGATATTACATTTTTGCACGTGACCAGGATGAGTTTCAGATCCATGGCAGTTCTTTCTTCCTGATATAACTGAGGCCACATCTCCTCCTGGATAGCAGAGGAAATTAGAAAGCTGGTGGCACTGTGATGGTGCTCCCGCTATGTTAGGTACTAGTTGCTAAATATTGATTTAATTCAGCTCAACATGCCTTACATGGCAGGATCAGCTGAAGGCACTACAGCCGTGTGCAGAATTCAGTGAGAACTGCAGTATCCAAGGTTATCATCCTGCTACATCTCATCCAGCACAGATCTCTTCACCTAAATGTAGCTCAAAACTAAAATACCTACAGGCGGAAGAGCAGCACAATTCAGAAATACATCTTTTATAAATTACTGCTAACAGTAGACGGAGGCAGAGGCGGGATTTCAGTGTCATGAAATGTACAACCGCCTCAAGGCAAATCCAATATAGATTCAATCACTGGCAGACCAGTGCACGTTATTAGGTACAGAATGGCCAGCAAGATATAATTAACATCAGCATCCTTGAAGGCTGTTTTGATCGTGATTTCTAGGATATTAGCGAACACTGCAAATCTAAATAGTAAACTTTTCACATTCTAAATAAGACCCTTGATTGAAAATATAATTCTGTAGATACTGGAAAGTGAAAATGCAAGCACTCAGAGTACCAAGAGGCAACTCTGAGATGTAAAAGAGAGACACAGAGTGTCCGATTGTTAGAACTGTTCAGAGTCTAATGTTCGTCAAATTTTCAACATCTGAATTTTCAACATCTGAAAATTACTCTTTTTCTCATAGTCGTTTTTTAATTTATAATAAAAGGGATAGATTAGAATTGTAAAGTAGGAGGCCAACAAGTGTCCCGCCCAGAAACTAAATGAACAAGTCATTTGTTATACATTTCATCACGGGGGGGGGGTGGGGGGGGGGGGGGGGGGGGGGGGGGGGGGGTGGAACAAGTCTGACAAGTGATAAGTGGATGCAGGTGAGGGATGGGTGACTAGTTGATGGATGGAGAAAGTGACAAAGCTAGAAGTGAGAAGGATAAGGAAAGAGGAGGAGGAGTGAAAAGGGGATAATAGGGAGATAAAGGGGAAACGGGACAAAGTAGGGAAGGGCAGGAGATGAACGGATGGAAGAGGAAAGGAACAGAGTGACAGGAATGGTAGAAGAAAGATGTGCCTACCGGAGGGGGGGAATTGAGAAGGGGGGGGTTCAGGGAGTTCCTGGAAATTGGAGAATTCAATATTTATGCCGTTGGGTTGTAAGCTACCCAAGCAGAACTCGAGGTGCTTTTGTCAAGTTTGTGTGTGGCCTCACTCTGGCAATGGTGGAGTCTCATGACATAAACATCAGTATTGGAATGAGAGGGAGAGTTAAAACGGTTAGCAACTGGGAGATCCAGCAAGCCTTGGCGGATCGAGCACAGGTAATCGGCAAAACAGTTGCCTAGATTACACTTGGTCTCGACGATGTAGAGGAGGCCACTTTGGGAGCACCTAATGAGGTAGGCAAGGTTGGAAGAGGGGCACAATGACCTCTGTCTAAACCATAAAGGCTGTTGGGGTCTCTGAATGGAAGTCAAAGAAGAGATGTAGGGACATGTGTCAAATCTCCTGCAGATGCATGAGAAAGTGCCTGGGAAGGCATGGGGCAGGGAGAGGGGGGAACATTAGATGGGGATGTGAAAGCAAACCAAGGAGTTATGGATAGAGTGGTTTCTCAGGAAAGGAGTGGTGATGGGATGATGTCATTGGTGGGTAGGATCCTGGTGAAGGAGGTGGTTTAAAACTCAAAAAACTGCAGTTCCCTCCCCGTTCTCATGTGCTGCGATTGAAATAAGTTTAATTCCAATCGGTTGAATGTCGTAAGAGTTAGCGAGGTTTAAAAATCTTAAAAACCGCACGTGCGTAGATCGATCTCTTCTCCTGCCAGTCAGTGCCATGTGGATTAGTCTCTTCCCCTGTCACTCCCTGGGACGGTCCACCCCTTCCTGCGCCATCGTGTCTTTACTGGAGCTGAGGATGGCCGGCGGAGGTTTCCAACCGAAATTTCGGAGGGACCCAAAGAAGGCCCGCCCCAAGCAGTCCTGCCCCAAGCAGCCCCGCGTCAGAGACCCGACCCAGCCTAGCGTTGGAGACCCTGCCCAGCCCAGCGTGGGAGACCCAGCCCAGCCCGGCGGCGGAGAGCGTTGGGTGACCAGGCCTCCCGTGAGACTGGGACCCAACGGGTCCCACTTAGTCTAGTAAAATATAAACCTGCCCTCCACAGAATGAGGTCTTGATCCAGCAAGTGAAAACTTAGTTAGCAGGTTCTACCCAAATAAAGCAAGAAGGAATGGAGGGAATAGTAGCAGTGTGTGAAACAAAATAGCTGTCAAACCTGAGGTATAGAGGGACTCCATTTTTAAAAAAAAAGTTTTCATAAATGTATTCCCTTTGAAGCTTTGAGAGGCATTGGGCGGTATAAAAAGAGAAAAACCTGTCACAACTTGGCATATGTTTACCACTGGGGATCTGGAATAAGCGGGAATAAGCATATTTTTGCCACTGAAAAGCAAAAGACTTGCACACATTTAAATTAGGTTTCCGCTGACCAATTTGTACTGGAAAACCTTCTCTGGCATATCTGGAATCAGTACTTTGTTGGAGATAAAAAGGTGTAGTGTATCAATTAAAAATTAGACTCCATTTATCAACAATTTTTTCCATTAATATATCCCCCTCTACTGTTTGATTTGATTGATACTTTATTGTCACATGTATGTGGTGTAGTGAAATTCTTTGTTTTTTTTATACAGTACACAAGTATGCATAGAGTCGCCACGTAAAGGGCACTAACAAAGTTACAAAAGTATTCAACACAGTCCCTCTTCCTTCTCCCCTCCAATCAATTTTTAATTTAATAAACTAATAACTAACAAGCATAAATTAACATTCCCGTACAATCCCAAAAAAAGCACTGAATGGAGTAAATTTGTAATGAGGCTATTTCATCTGTTGCGTGCAATAAGTTATTTGACATTTTCACCATTTACTCTAAGTAAAAGGGTCAGTATGTCATGCTGACACAAAGACTCAATCAGTTCAACCTGAAAACTGTAACCAAAAAGCGAAAACTACATAGGAATAGAAATAGAAACAGAAAACGCTGAAAACAGTTAGCAGGTGCAACCACTTCATTGGGGAAAGAAACTGAGTTAATGTTTCAGATTAATGAACATCACAACTAGGAAAATGAGAAAACAAATATGCATTAAGCTGAATACAGGAAGGAGTAAAAAGCAGAAAAGGGGATTTGTGTGAATTTCCGTCAAGATTGTCCAGATGATGCACATAATGAGGTACAATTTAACAGAGGGTGGGTTTGCTGGTCTTATCGATGTGCACAAAACCATGAGGGGAATAGATAGGATGAATGTCTTTTTCTCAGGGTAGAGGAATCAAGAACTAGAGGCTGTAGGCTTACGGTGAGAGAAAAAGATTTAAAAGGAAACTGAGGGGCAGCTTTTTCACATTGAGGATTTAAGACATTTGGACGTATATGGAAAGGAAAGGTTTAGAGAGATACGGGTCAAATGCAGGCAAATGGACTAGGTTGGAAGGGCACCTTGGTCAATAGACAATAGACAATAGGTGCAGGAATAGGCCATTCTGCCCTTCGAGCCAGCACCGCCATCAGCATGGACGAGTAGGGCCGAAGGGCCTATTTCCATGCTGTATGACTCTATGATGCCACTGCTGATACATCACGAGCAGTGCAAATAGAGGAAGGAAAATAAGAGCAGTAGAGAGAAAACATGCTGGAACTGAGAGGTACTGTCACAGCAGTTGCTGAGAATCTGAAATAAAAGGGAATGCTAGAAATGCTCAGTAGGTTTGGATTCAGGCAGTTTCTATAGATGACTCTACATCAGAATTGGCTTGTTCAGCAACAGGAAAAAAGGTTATCTGAAATTCTTGAATTCAGTACAGATTCCTGAGGGCCACAGTGTGCCCAAACAGAAACCGAGGTGCTGGTTCTAAAACTTGTGTTGTGCTTTATCAGAATAGTGTAGGCTGGACTCAGAGGTCCAAGGCCATGCAGCTCATTGTGAATTTTCTTCCTAGAGTTCTGTCAAGTTCTTTGAAGACCTTTTCCAGATTATGTTTGTGGTTGCATGATGAACACTGCCCATTCCAACACAGGTATGACCTCCCCACCATTGAAGGTATGCTCAGGAGTTGTTGACTCAAAAAGGCAGTCATCATCGTCGGAGACACACACCACCCTGGCCACACTCTCGTTTCTTTCATACCATTGGAAATAAGGTATAGGAGCTTGAAAATGGTAACATCCAGCTCAGGTGCAGTTTCTTCCCTACAATCATCAGATTATTAAACACTACAACCTCCAAATAAGTTCCAAACAACATAGACTTGGGGGCATTGATTGTATATATACTGAACTTTTTTGTTATTTATTATGATGCTTGCAGAGTGCTACTGCAATTCAAGTAAGAATTTCATTGTTCTGTTTTGGGACATACTGTATATGACAATAAAACTCTCTCGACTTGATCTGACTTCAAAAAATAAAGTCTTGAAAGGTGGCCTCCAAATCTCAATCATCCTCTCTCCCCAATAATCAAATGCTGTGCAGATAGTTCAGTGTAATAAACCCTTACTGTAGATGGGTTATGCATGCAACCTATAATGTAGTTACCTCATCACCACTAACCACGCCCCATCATATTAGTATAACTGTAGTATCCTCCCTTTGTTCCTCCCACTAGGTCCCAGTACGCCTGAAGGCTGGGTGCAGTCAGTGCTGGGACGTGTGTGCCATGTGCTATAATAAACTACCAGTAAAGGTTACAGTGTGTCAGCAATCACTCCTTTACATGGCGTCAGAAGTTTAAAACTCGCGTTTCCCGTTTACCGGTTTTCATTTATTTTGTCCCCGTTAGTGCCCAGTTTTGGGTTTCCCTTGACATGGCATCCTCATGCCGAAAGCCATCTCCCCTTGTCTTCGACGCTGACATTGCGGAACGATGGTCGACTTTTGTGATGGACTACACTCACTACGTCAATATTGCGAACCGGAACGACCCAGCCGCGGTCAAAGCATCACTCCTGCTCAACCTGGCCGGTCCCGACGCAATGAAGAGAGCTCAAGCCTTTGTCTACGAACCAGCGGTCCTGGATGACAACGACCAACCGGTCGAGCCAGCTGAATCGGCCGACGACCCGGTATGTGTTTTGCGTAAATTCGCGGAGATATGTGACCTGCCCTCCAACCGTATACTGGAGCGGGCCAGGTTCTTCTCACGCAAGCAACAGCCGGATGAACCTGTTGAATGCTTCATTGCCGACCTGCGGCACCTTGCCCAGCGGTGCCGATTCGAAACCATGCGCGACCAGCTTACCAGAGACATTCTCGTTACCGGTATGATCGATCAGAAGCTGCGCGCCGACCTGCTGCAACGGCCTGACCTAACCCTGACTCAGGCAATGCATGCGTGCCGCATTGCCGAAGTGGTCACCCCTCCTCATGGACAGAGGGGGTCTGACAACCGAGCCATAAACTTAACTGGTGTTGCTGGACAACGACGGATGAAGGACAACTTTCGCCCTCCACCGCGGCCCGTTCGTACACCCCGGGACCCAAGATCTAAAAAGTGTCCTAACTGCAACTACGTGCACTCCTCAGAATCACAGTGCCCAGCCCTTGGGAAGACCTGCAATTTCTGCGGGAGAAGAAACCATTTTGCAGCTGCCTGCCGATCCCGTGGGAAAGTGCCCTCAGCTCCCAAACAACTCCTAAACAACCTTCTGCAAGTTGATAGCGAGATGGACTCTCAGCCCTCTGTTGACGCTGCCCCCGACTCTGAGCTCAGCTTTTCCACGGGAGATGTAAGTATTTACACTCTCCTCCACAGCCGATCTCGCCTCCCCGATCCTTCTGTGAACATAACTGTAAACAATAAGTCTTTCTCTGCTAAACTTGACACGGGGGCGAAAGTGAACGTAATGTCAACAAAGCTGTTCCACCAGATAAGGAATAATGAGCTGCTGATTGCAGACCCCTCTGTTTTGCGTGCCTATGGGGGAGAGGAACTAACACCTGTGGGGAGGGCAACTTTCCACTGCGTGCTGCAGAAATCTTCCCAGGACCTGTCTTTCTTCATTCTGGACAGTGACTGTGTGACGTTGCTTAGCAACCAGGCCTGCCAGGATCTTGGGCTGGTGTCGTTTGACCGTACGGTCCACGAGGTGCAACCTGTGATGGATCCACTATGTGAGTACCCAGACCTGTTTGACGACAAGTTGGGGAAGCTGCCGGTGGTGTACAAGATCGCGACTGACCCATCTGTGGAGCCCGTGATCCGTCCACCCCACAGAGTGTCTTTTGCCATGAAGGGCAAGGTGGAGAATATGCTGAAGGACATGGTCAACATGGGAGTGCTGGAGGCTGTCAGCGATCCAACCGTATGGGTCTCCATCATGGTCGCCACATTGAAGAAAGGAAAAAATGAGATACGGGTATGCATCAACCCTAAGGACTTAAATATGGCGATTAAACGGCCCCACTACCCCATGAGGACTGTCGAAGATGTTGCCGCCCAGGTGGGACAAGCTACTGTGTTCTCCGTCCTCGATGCAAGAAGTTCGTTTTGGCAGATACCACTGGACAAACGCTCCACGGACCTGACCACGTTCAGCACGCCCTTCGGCAGGTTTAAGTTTTTACGGATGCCGTTCGGCATCAACTCTGCCAGCGAGGTATTTCAGCGTTCTATGGAACAATTATTCGCAGGTCTGCCCTGCGCGATTATTGTGGATGACATTCTGGTCTATGGGAGGGATGTGGCCGAACATGACCACAACCTCCGGCGGATTTTGGACCGTGCTCGGCAGATTAATTTGAAGCTCAATCGGTCAAAGTGCAAGTTCCGGGTGCCTGAGGTCACATATGTCGGCCACGTTGTCACGGCCCAAGGGTTGAAGCCAGACCCGCAAAAGACCAGCGCAATCTCTGAGCTGCCCGCCCCGACAGACGCTGTCAGTCTGCAGCGCTTCCTGGGTATGGTGAATTACCTGGGGAAGTTTATCCCCGACCTCAGCGAGTTGAGCGCACCCCTGAGACAGCTCACAAAGAAGGACATTGCCTGGGCATGGTTTCCGCACCACCAGCAGGCATTTGATCTGCTAAAGACGAGGCTGGTCAGCACACCTACACTGAAGTTTTTTGATCTGCTGCGTCACTTGCGATGCCTCTCGAATTTGGTCTGGGTGCTGCCTGCCTGCAACCCCACGCTGGTGACTCGCTGCTGCCCATCTCCTATGCCTCCAGGACCATGACGGACACAGAGCAGCGCTATGCCCAGATAGAGAAGGAGCTGCTGGCGGTGGTTTTCGCGTGTTCGAAGTTTAAGGACTTCTTATTTGGCACCAGGTTCACCGTTGAGACGGATCACCAGCCACTGGTAACGATACTTAACAAACCAATACACTGCACTCCTGCCAGGCTACAGCGGATGATGCTGCAGCTACAGCACTTTGACTTTAAAATCGTATATAAGAGGGGCACCGAGATGCATGTGGCTGATGCACTGTCCCGGGCCCCCCGTGCCTCCTGCGACCAGCACCCCTTCGAGCAGTCGGACTTACAGGTACTGAACGTCAACTTCGTCCCTTCTCACCAGCTGCAGTGCTTGGTTGAACACACCGCAAACGACCCCGACCTGCAGCAGCTTGCTGCTGTCATCAAGCGCGGGTGGCCCACCAAACGGAATTCGTTGCCTGCCAGCGTCCACCCCTATTTTTTGGTCCGCGATGAGTTAGTCCTCCGTGACGGTATTATTATCAAAGGACACAAAGTTGTCATCCCGGAATCGCTGCGTGGCTTGTATTTTGATGCCGCCCACATGGGTCATCCCGGGGCTGATGCCACCATCTCACATGCCCAGGAACAGTACTACTGGCCGGCCATGGCTAAATACATCCAGGCCAGGGTGGATTCCTGTCCGGACTGTCACTCGCTTGCCCCGCATCAGCAAAGACAGCCACTTTTGCAGCAGCCTGCCCCTGACATGCCCTGGTCTTCTCTGGCGGCCGATATCTTCGACTGGCGTGGGAGGCAATACCTTGTGCTAGTAGACTCTTACTCGAATTGGTTCGAGGTGGACCTCCTCCCTGCCATCACCTCCGAGATGGTGATCAGCAAGCTTCGCCGCCACTTTGCCACGTTTGGTTCCCCTGTCCGGCTGCAGACAGACAACGGTCGCCAGTTCACCAGCGCCGAGTTTCGAGCATTTGCCACAAAGTGGAACTTTAATCATTTCACTAGCAGCCCGGAGTACCCGCAGAGCAATGGTCTAGCTGAACGGGCGGTCCGCAGCGCTAAGCACCTGCTTGAACAAACCCGCCTCTCGAACGGGGATTTCTATCAGGGTCTCCTGAACCTTCGCAACATTTCCAGAGACAGTACCATGGGATCCCCTGCCCAGCGACTCATGTCCCGAGTTGTCCGCCCTCCGATGCCTATTGCCCAGCAGTCCCTGATGCCTAAAGTCCTGCAGCCTGCTGATGTCCAGAAACGTATTGCCCAGAAGCACGAGATCCAGCGACGATCGCATGATAAATCCTGCCGCCCTCTTTCTCCACTGATGCCTGGACAGGTCGTCCGTTTGCAGACGCCCACCGGCTATTCCCGACTTGCCACCGTCGTCGGGTTTGACAGCGCGCCACGGTCCTACCTCGTGGATTTCGAAGGGACTGTATACCGACGCAGCCGCCAGCACCTGTTGGCGGTTAACGAGCCCAAACCACCTCCTGCGGTTCCGTATACCCCTCCATCGCGTGTCGAGCCTTCCTCCACTAACGTACCATCTGCTCCCTGCACGCCACGGTCGGTCCTTTTGCCTCGGATAGCCCCCCCTGCTCCTCCCGGTTTTGCTCCCCAGGCTCTGTTGTCCCCTGCAAGGTCTTCTCTCTCTCCAACTTCAGCTCGTTCTACCCCTTCATTCTCACCTGGCTCTCCTGTGCCTCTCCGTTCCCCCTTCAAGCTGGGTTCCCCACCCATCTTCTCTCCCCCTCCTGTTTCTGCTCCTGTCCCTCCTCCTATTCTTTCGGGCGGGGAGGGTGAAGGTGCTGTGCGCACTCGCTCGGGTCGGATTGTAAAACCTCCGGCTCGCTACGGAGAATATGCTTAGCTTTGCAGGTACTGTATAATAAACCTGCTACTGTAGTAACTTGTTCGAATTGTAAGGGAAAGGATGTAGATGGGTTATGCATGCAACCTATAATGTAGTTACCTCATCACCACTAAACACGCCCCATCATATTAGTATAACTGTAGTATCCTCCCTTTGTTCCTCCCACTAGGTCCCAGTACGCCTGAAGGCTGGGTGCAGTCAGTGCTGGGACGTGTGTGCCATGTGCTATAATAAACTACCAGTAAAGGTTACAGTGTGTCAGCAATCACTCCTTTACACTTACCTTCACATAGTAAATTAAATGCTCAACCTCATTGACTTTGTAGGTCTCCAGGCCCATTTCTTTTGACAGACGAAGGATTCGGTTTTGAGTTGGACCCACATATGCTCCACCCAGGTCCACATATTTCACTTTATTATTCTGTGCAAAATTAAGAGCAAGACAATTAGAATTCAGCTCAAGAGACAATTAGCATTTTCATGAGCATGCCACTGCTCGCAAGTCTTAAATCACTGTCGGCATTTGTTAACATTGCAGGGAGTTGAGTGCTATCTGAAGATTCCCTGTCACATTGAAACAATTTACAATGCATCTGAAGTGAACACACAGCAGCACCAAATTTGGTGAAAATTATACTTGTGCCTTACTTCTGAGAGAAACAAACCCAAATGATTCATTTAATTACTGCTTTTATTTAAGATTCATCCATGATTGTCAATATTTGCACAGCAACATCTCAGTGCCATAGGAAATACTAAAAATAACCTAGCAGCACATCTTTGAAACATCTCCTACACTAACTTCGTAAAATACCCTAGATTTCAGTTTGAAAAAAAAAACATTAGCAACACACAGAGAGCCACTGTGTTCAAAATGAAAACTGGCAGGCATGAGATGATATCCAAAAATATCCAGTCAGGCAGCCAGTTCAAATATTTGTCCCTGACTTTAAGGAACAAATGCATTCCTTGCACATTTACCAATATTTCCCTCGGTAATTCTGAGCAACTGTGGGATTTCCATGCAAATGAAAACACCATCCACTCCTTCCCCACCAAAGTTGAGGTGAGTGGGAACTGCTGCCATGTTCTCGTTGGTGAATGGGAACCCTACTGGAGACAACAAGGAAAAGTAACCTATGGTTACTTTGATGGAATAGGAAGGAGGGGTGTACCAATGAGCATAATCAGAAGTGGAGGGTTATATAGACAGGAAGTGCAGGCTTAGAGAATAGTTTTATAAACTATATTTACAATAGAAACAAGGAAATGCCGATGCTGGTTTGCAAAAAAAGACAAAGTGCTGGAATAACTCGCAGGTCAGGCAGAGTTTTTCCTGAGATGCTGCCTGAACCGTTGAGTTAGTCCAGCACTTTTAGACTTTCAATAGACTTGGTCTAAAACATGTGTTTTGTCATAACAAAACAATTGTCTTTATTCAATTCTATTCTATTAAAAAAGTCACACCTGGTTTCTGTAAATAAAGTAGTAGGCTTGGCAGTACAAATATGAGTAGCAAGCCCAATGAAAGGTTCCCTAAAACATGAAAAGGCAAAACATTGTCCTCAAAAAATGAACCTCTATAGGTTAATTTAATTGAAAGTACAGTGCATCTATTTGCATAAATATATTAGATTTTTTGTATCTGTACATTAGGGTATATTGTGATTCTCTTAGACAGGAAACTCACGCAGTACAACGTAGACACAAGAAACTGCAGATTCTGTTTTACAAAAAAAGGGATAGTGCTGGAGTAACTCATCTATCTATCTATCTATCTATCTATCTATCTATCTATCTATCTATCTATCTATCTATCTATCTATCTATCTATCTATCTATCTATCTATCTATCTATCTATCTATCTATCTATCTATCTATCTATCTATCTATCTATCTATCTATCTATCTATCTATCTATCTATCTATCTATCTATCTATCTATCTATCTATCTATCTATCTATCTCATCTTGTTTTTATGTCTGTCTGTCTGTGATTGCCTGAAATTATACCAAAACGGTACACGATAGTGCTACAATTGTGGACCACCTTACTCACTATTGTCCTGTGGTGTGTTATATCAAGTTGCTTTCAGATTTATGGTATATTTTACAAGTTATTAACATTTTAAACTTTACAAAACCCCAGTTTGCCAAAAATGTCTTCCATCTGCACTGGCAGTTAGCAGCATATGATGTCACAATGGGATCTCATTTACGTAAACTGCCCGTCAGCAGTGTTCCACCCAACAATGACATCATAATGGGATCAAATTTACATTTCAAGAAAAAAAATCATTAAAAAAAAATGCCCATCAGCAGTGTTCCACACCACAATAGGATCTCATTTACATTAAAAAAAACTGTTTTCAAAAACACAGCAGCTTCCACCTCACAATAACGTCAAGGGGGGGTAGGGAGGGGAGAGACTGTGGGTATGGGAAAGGAGAGGGAGAGAAAGGTGAGGGAGGGAGTGGGGAGGGGAGGAGGAGAGGGAAAATAAGAGGGAGGGTGAAGAGGGGGGAGGAAGTGTTGGAGATGAGGGAGAATGGAGGAGGATGGGCGTAAGAAGAGGGATGGCAAGATACACTTGGGGAGGACTGCCATGACGCGTCACAATGGGGATCTCTGGCTTCACAACGGGAACCCGTCAGTTGCACCTGCGCAGTTGGGGGCTATGGGTGAGTGGTGGAATATTGCATTCGGGGACCAGCCCTCGTGTGACAGGGACCCAACAGGTCCCACTTGGTCTAGTGTATATTACTAAAACTCTCATCTTGACTGTTTCTATGTCTGTCTGTCTGTGATGTCTGGAAATTATGCAAAAACAGTACATGATAGCGCAACAATGTTTGACTCACCTTACTCACCATTGTCCTGTGGTGTGCTGTATCAAGTTCCGTTTAGATTGATGTGTTTTTTTACAAGTTATTCACATTTTAAACTTTACAAAATCCAGTTTGACAAAAATCACTTGCACTGGCAGTTACCCCTCTCTCTCTACCCCCTCCTTCTATAGCCGCACCTGCGAGTTAGGGGCCATATGTGAGTGGATAGGGCAGGGGATGGGGTAAAAGGAGTGAATTAATAATATTAATATAATATCAATGGGGGTGGTTACTGTGTGTGTGGGGGGTGGTTAATGTGTGTGTGTGTGTGTGTGTGAGAGGGGTTGGTTAGTGTGTGTGTGACACCGCAGGCCGCCCCCTCCGCAACCGCGTGTTGAGGGGACGAGACCCAAAGGGTCCCACTTTGTCTAGTATAACTATAAAACTCTGATCTTGGATGTGTGTGCGTGTGTGTGCTGTGTGTGTTGTGTGTGTTGTGTGTGTGTGTGTGTGTGCGCGCGCGTGTGCCGAGGGGGAATGCAGGAGGACAAGGACAGGAAGAGGGATGGCGAGGTAATGGAAGAGGAGAGGGGGAAGAGAGAGGAGGGGAGGGAGGGGGTGATCGGTGGAAGCAGAGGAGAGTTGGTAGAGGGTGGGAAGAGGGAGGATAATGGAGGAGGGGAATAGGGGACTGAAGAGGGTGAGTGAGATGCGTTCACATTGATCTTATATTTTACAAGTTTTTGCCATTTAAAATTTTAAAAACCTCGCAGTCGCGCTCCCTCTTGCCGGCCGCGCCTGCGCAGTTGTGGAGGGTTGCCGTGACTCGCGTCACAACGGGGATCTCTGACGTCACAATGGGGACCTATCAGCTGTGCCTGCGCAGTTGGGGGCTATGGGTGAGTGGTGGAATATTGTTTTGGGGGACCGGGGCCAACGGGTCCTCACTTGGTCTAGTAGAGTCATAGAGATATAGAGTGATACAGTGTGGAAACAGGCCCTTCAGCTCAACTTGCCCACACCGGCCAACATGTCCCAGCTACACTAATCCCACCTGCCAGCATTTGGTCCACATCCCTATAAACCTGTCCTATCCATTTGGATAGATGTTTCAGGACGGGACCCTTCTTCAGACTTGTTCTATATGCATGCTTGACAACAATGGTAGTCATTCCATAGCTTCAAGACTGAACACGTATACAGGTTAACTGTTCTGCACTGCAAACAAACCATCACCCTTGGTGTACATAAATTCTGCCTTATTGCTTAACTCACACCATTATGCCATTACATTTTCTATAGTGGAAAATAAACATTACAATTTAAAACAAGATTGCTGCCTTGTTTTACAATCTTTCCTACTCACTCTGGTTGTGAAAGTCCGGCCTCCAACTCGGTCACGCGCCTCCAATACCACCACCTTCTGCCCAGATTCTGTCAGCAGTTTGGCTGCTGAAAGACCTAAGGAGTTAAAATTTTTTAATAGATTTTGAACTACAGAAACAAGCGGTAAACGTGAATTAAAATAAAAGCATACAAGGTATGTCAACAGTCATCACTTCCAACTGAATTTATTGATGCCAACTACTGATCCACAGACAAGTGTAGCTGACAGCTGGAAACCTTTGCTGCTGCTACCACCCAAACATGGATCAATTGTCAAAAGAGCAACATCTGGATTTTATGCATGATGGCAACTTCAAGATAACCAGTAGTTTGCACTTAGCAAGTAAATATCATCACACAGTGTTAAATATTCATAAAAATTCAATCTGAAAAAGGTGAAGGAGTCATTAAGCTTGTCAGTATATTATAGCCATGTCTAACATTTTTAATATTTTAGTCGTTATCTGTCTGTATTTTGTAGGTGGGATTTGATACATAGAAGCAGTGTGTCTATTTCTAGAGTAGACTAACGCAGACTCATAGATTAGGAAGTCAGTTGGGTCTCGGAAGGATGGTGAGAGAACAGTTTTTACCATTCATTCACACACCCACAAGTTAATGAGACAACATACTTTTATAAGAAGAATCTTTCGTATGATTTATATGACATGAATGGAACAGTGATTAAGAATGGAAAATGACGGATTATTTCTTTGCTATGTACTACTTCAATAAAGACCAATTAATCAAGAAACAACGTTTGGAAGTTCAGTTTTTACTATATTGCGTGTGTCGTGAATGCGTAAAATATACCTCCTAACCATCCCCGAGGAGTAATGGCTATCGAAGTTGGACTTTGAGAATGTCGTAAAGACTACCATTATAGAAGGGTCCACAGACCCGAAATGCTGCCTGTCCCTTCCCTCCCCAGATGCTAATACAAGGAACTGCGGATGCTGACTTCCAAAAAAACGCAAATGTTCTGGAGTAAGTCAACAGATCAGGCAGGATCTCTGGAGGACATGAATTAGCAATGTTTTGGGTCAGGGCCCTTCCTCACGCAGTTGCTACCTGACTCACTGAGTTCCTCCATGTTTTGCCTAAGGTTCCAGCATCTGCAGTCTCTCTTGTGCCTCTAAATATTTACTGTGTGGGTCGTAGCACAACATGAACTCTTCCCACATCGCAGGGACCTCGTTATGTGGTGGCTACTGCACTCTAACGCTGTTTAAAACAACAGCCATCCCGAGGCATTTCTTCCTGAGATAGAAAAGATGGGAGAGAAGACGACAGGAATACTGGAAACAGCACCCATGTTCTTTCTGTTCAAACCTGGTATAGTCAGAAATTTTGAGAGACTTCAGGGGAAATCCAAAATGAAAAAACTGGAGCAAAGAAAGTTGAGTAAAAGGGAGGAAAAGAAAAAATGCTGCACACCAGGATTATACCACATTTAACGCCATGTTTTGACAATGATTAGTTAATTCTGTTACATTGAAGGGAAATCTCAAAACTTTAATTTATCATAAAGTTAAAGACAGGATAGATTCTACTATCTATACATCTATATAATTAAAAGTCTAATCTTGATCACTTTCTGTTTGCACTGTACATTGATTTTAGAAAAAACGCTACCACTTATGGCTGTGATTTTTACCCATCTTACTCAAGAGTCCCCCTCCGCTGCGCAGGACAAGAGGATTTTTCCCATCGATGAAAAATAAAAGAGTTTAGTGTTTGAAAAATGTTGAGATTCTCTCTCCTGTCAATCACTGCTATGGAGGCCACGTCCCTTCTGGTGGGGGGGGGGGGGGGGGGGGGGGAGGGACTATAAAACCAAGAAGTGTGGACCTAGCTCTGCAAGATGAGGGAGGGAGTGGTCATGGCTCTCAGTCTGTGCTGTGAATCAACTGAAAACTGAATGTCTACTGAACTGTGAGGGTGGTTTTTATGTGGTTTTATTGTTTTGTGTTTTGTGTTGTTTTGTGTTGCCTTGTGTTGCTTTGTGTGGTGTTATGCATTTGAATTTGGTGGCCTTGCACCCTGCTTGAAATGGTATGAAACTGCATTTGAAGTTGGAGACCTGCACCCTGCTTGAAATGGTATGAAACTGCTGTTGAATTTGGTGGCCTTGTCTTGCACCCTGCTTGAAATGGTATGAAACTGCACTTGAATTTGGTGGCCTTGCACCCTGCTTGAAATGGTAGGAAACTGCACTTGAATTTGGTGGCCTTGCACCCTGCTTGAAATGGTATTTCAAGGAATAGCTGTGAGTCAACAGCCAGCCCACCAGTCGTGAGTGAGTCAGCTGCCAGCACACCAGGCTTGAATGAGCTGCCAGGCCAAGAATCCATTTGTCCCACAATGTCCATAGCCCACAACACCCATACTAGTAGCAATGTTACAAAATTTTGAGATTTTAAAAATCAAGTCTGCAATTTATCCCATCAGATAAAGCATAAAAAAAAGTTTAATTTGACACCTAATTCACTTTCATATCTCAAGTATTTAAAAAGTTATGGCCATTTTCATACTCGGAAATTAGCATCTTGTTCCCTATTGATTTTCTATGGACATAACAAAAAAGCTGTGATCGTGGACAGTCAAAAGCCCATAACTTTCTTAAAAATTAAGAGAACTGAATGAAATTTTCAGTTATCATAGATTGAAGCATTCTGAAACAAATATAAAATAATCTTACTTGGATGACCTGAAATGAACGCATATAATTAGTTAGTTACTTCAATTACTAGATCTAAACATCTATCCATTTCTTAATAAATGATTAACATTTTTAAATAGCCTAAGTGTCCAAATAATATTCACAAATAATTCACAATAAAACATGATTTTTAAATCTCATTTACATTAATTTATAGGCCAAATGGAAGGAATTTAGTGTTCAATTGCTGTAAATTAAAGTCCATTTAAATCAGCTTTCTAGTGGGATCCTGTGAACACGCTGGTTTAGAACGTTCACATTGCGGTAGATTTGTGCCCTCAAATCCCCAGAAAAACTGCGGGATATAATGGGGCCCAAAATAGCTACTCGCAACATTAAACTTTGTATAAAGGGATCTTAAGAAGCCCTTTTTAATGTAAAAATAAACAGCCTACCTTCTGTTGTCCCCTGTATGAGACCCGGCCGATTGCCAGCGGTCGCGGGTTTAGAGGTTAATTTTTAAACTACTATAACAATTAGATAAAGCCCTTAAAAGTAATAATAGCTAAAGCGACGGAATCTTCCAGCGATTTTTCGTTAATAATTAACTAGGCTGAACATCCTCGATTTGAACAGCCTAGGGAAAATCGCGTTTTAAACCCGCCCCCCTCTAAACGGCGCCAAAATCGCACACACGGGCTGGGACAGATTTTCAGCGACGCTTCAGGTAGGCTTTGCAACATACCTAATACTAGCGCTCCAGAAAGCCCCCCCACCCCCCACTGGCCACCAATATTGGAATTGGTGGGGAGGTGGAATATTGCGTTGGGGGACCAGCCCTCCCATGTGAACATAGTCCAGTACTTAACTAAAACTCTCATCTTGTCCTCTTCCGGTTTGGTTGTATTTACATTTGCACAAAAACAGTACCCGATCGCGCTACGGGTGAGGAAAATAAAGCCCCGGAGGCCGGGCTGAGTCCGTGAGCCACGCTGTGCCCCCAAGCCATCCCGAAGCCGCCCCCGAGTCAGTGAGCCCCGAAGCCGCCCCCGAGTCAGTGAGCCCCGAAGCCGCCCCCGAGTCAGTGAGCCCCGAAGCCGCCCCGAGTCAGGGAGCCCCGAAGCGCGGAGCAGTCCTGATTGCGGAGTGGCCCAGGGCTTGGCCGACTGCGATGACGACTGCTGCAACCACGTGATCCTGGGGAAATGATGAGTGAGTGTCAGGGGATTGAGGGGGCTGGGCGCTGGCGGGGCCGGGCACACCACCCCCGCCTACACATCCCCTCCCGCATGCACCCCAGCATTACCCTCCCCTCGCACATCCCTCCCACCGGTAGGTCACGGCAGTGGCAGGCCACGGCAGTGCTCCCCTCCCCACTGGCCGCTGCCTGAGGCCGTCCCTCTCCCTGCTCCCCCCCATCGGCCCCTGCCTGAAGCCATCCCCATTCCCCAGCTACAGAACACTCCTGCCGTCCCCCTCCCCTTCCCCAGCTGCACGACTAGCCCAAGAAAACTCCATTCAGCCCACAATGCCATACTAGCCCACTGGAAACCAGTCGCTATGACCCACAACACCTGTACTAGCCCTCCAGAAAGCTCCCCACTCTGGCCCTCACCTGAAGTCCTACCCCCCCCCCCCTACCAACCCCTGCCTGAAACCAGCCCCCTCCCGCGGCTGCAGGCGCACCCCCCACTAGCCCCCTCCTGAAGCCGTCCCTCTCCCCCAGCTACAGGACACTCCCCCACCCCCCACCGCCTGAAGCCGTCCCTGCCCCAACTGTAGGATGCTCCCCACTGGCCCCCTCCTGAAGCCAGTGGGGAGCGGCAGCGGCAGCCTACGGTAGCGGTAGGACATGACAGCTCTTCCTACCCCCCTCCACTGGCCCCCGACAGCCCCGCCTGAAGCCATCCCCATCCCCCGCTACAGGATGCCCCACCCCCCCCTCCAGGTCGCTCGCCCCCCCCCCCCCCTCCCCCAACCCACCTTTCCTTGGCACTTCCGATTCCTCTTCTCAGCTTGTACTTTGCTTGCCTATATATGTCTGCATCCCCGCTCCTGATGACTGTCGGAGCTGTCCATGTTCTGCAGTAAACCAGGGCATGGCGTTGTTGAACCAGGTCCGGGTCCTAGTTGGAATGCAACTGTCCTCACAAAAGCTGACATATGATGATAGTGTCTGTATAATCATCGAGGCTTGTGGTTGCTTCCCTGAACACATTGCACCCCAACTAAACCCTTCACGCTATGATTTTGCCAGTCTATATTGCAAAAGTTTAAATCCCCGACTGTTAAAATCTAGCTGTCTGCAATCTTCGGCACATTTGTTCTTCTAATTCCCGTTGACTATTCGGGGGTCTGTAGTACACCCCCAACAAGGTGAGCATCCCTTTCTTGTTCCTCAGCTGCACCCATATAGCCTCACTAAACGAACCGTCCGTAATGTCACCTCTGAACACAGCCATGACATCCTCCTTAGCCAACAAAGCAAACCCCCCTCCTCTTTTTCCCTCACCCCTGTCTCTCCTGAAGCTCCTGTACCCCGGGAACATTGAGCTGCCAGTCCTGCAACCTCCCTTAACCAGGTTTCAGTCATGGCTACAATGTCCCAGTCGCTCGTACCTATCCACGCCCTAAGCTCATCTGCATTACCCGTCAGGCCCCTTGCATTAAAATACGTTCAGTTTAAACCAACCTTCCTTTCACCGGCTTATTCTGTCCACTAACCTTTCCCACCTCACCCTCCATACCAACTTCTAGCCTCACACGTGCCTCTGTTGTGCACAAGATCCCACCCTCCTGCAAATCTATTTAAACCCTCCCATGTGGCATTAGCAAACCTTCACGCTAGGATGTTCCTTTTATACAGGTCACCCCTACCCCAGAAAAGATCCCAATTATCCAAGAAATCTGAATCCCTGCCCCCTGCATCAACCCCTCAGTCACACATTCATTTCCATTAGTTTCCTATTTTTACCGTCACTAGCATGAGGTACTGGAAACAATCCTGAGATCACGACCCTGCAGGTCCTGCTTTTCAGTCTTCTGCCCAATTCTGTAAATTCTTGTTGCAGAAGCTCCTTCCTCTTCTGATCTATAACATTTGTGCCAGCATTCACAACAACCTCCGGCTGCTCCCCCTCACTCTTGAGGATGCCTTGCAACCGCCCCGAGACCTCCTGGACCCAGGCACCAGAGATAACACACCATCCTGGAGTCTCATCTGCTGCCGCAGAATCTCCTGTCCCCACCTCTGACGATGGAGTCTCCCACCACTATGGCTCTGCCTGACGTCTCTCTTCCCCATTGAGCCTCGGCACCATGGTTGGAATCACAGCCCTGGCTACCACTCAATCTTGTTGTGTCGTCCGCTCCCAAGAGTGTGTACCGGTTTTCAGTCGGTACACCCACTAGGGTCTCCTGCATTCCACGTTTACTCCTCTTTCTCACATCACCCACCTCGACTCTTCCTTTATCCTTGGTGTGATAACCTCACTGTAGGTCTTGTCCAGGAAACTCTTGTTTTCCCGGATAGCCCTGAGGTCATCCAATTGCTGCTCCGGTTCCTGTTTATTCAGGAGCTGCCCCAGGACACAATTTCTGCAGGTGCCATTTCCAGAAGCACCAGCGGTGTCCCTGACTTCCCACATCCTGCAGCAAACACTCTGTACCAACCTCCCTGCCATTTCTTCAGTGGACAAAAAAAAATCACAAATTTCGAATCAAGTGTAGCCTCCTTGCTTGCCTCCTCGTCGAAGACTCTCGAGCCCAAGACTCACACTTTACTCACCAAGGCCGCTCCGCTACAGCTGCACTTCTTTATCTGTTACCTAATCAACTATAGGGCTAATTTGTAAATTACTCGAACCTGGGCCTTTGACGTTCTTTTTAAATCTTCTTTCCTTCTGACTCACCTACTTCCAGCCAATACTCGCTCTCGCTGCTTCTGGCTGCTGCTTCTCTCCAACCTTCACGGTAAACAATGACTGCATCAAATAAAAGGGGGCTTGATTTTACTCCTAACACTAAGATTTTTATTTGGTGGGCGGCGCGACTATCGTCAGCAGCGGCCTCTGCAGTCCGTCTGCGTTTTTATTATTTTATGTCTTATGTTTTTATGTAGTTTTTGTTATTTTTGTTGGGGTATGTGTGTGGGGGGGTGGGGGTAACTTTTAAATCTCTCCCTGCACGGGAGACCCGACCTTTTCTTTGTCGGGTCTCCGTTGTCGTTGGGGCTGCAACGAGGAGCGGCCTCCAACAGGAAGACCGGGGGCTGTGGTGCCGACTACTCACCTCACCGTCGCGGAGCTGGCCAAGTCCAGAGCGGGTGGAGCTGTGGTGGACGCTGCTGCGACCCGACCCCCGGAGATTCGGTGGCTGCAACTGCAGGTTTGGCGGACGGCACCGGGAGCCCGCGGGTCCCTGGAGGGAGACCGCTTTTCAGGGCTCCCGCAACGGCGACTTCTCCCGCCCGAGTTGCGGGGTTGAAGAGCTCCTGGAGCGGGGCCTTACAGCACCGCCCCGCGCGGCTTGGAATGGCTGCGGGACTGCGAGCGCGCGCCGGGGGCTCTAACATCAAGAACCCGGTGTGCGACCTTGCATCACCCGGCGTGGCTTTAATGGCTGCGGGACAATTCGCCATCGCCCGCCGGGGGCTTTGACTTTGACTTTGACTCTGACATCGGGGGGGAGAGTGCAGTGGAGAGATAAGTTTTTTTGGCCTTCCATCACAGCAATGTGATGGATGTTTATGTAAATTATGTTGTGTCTTGGGTCTATTTGTTTGTAATGTATGGCTGCAGAAACGACATTTCGTTTGGACCTCAAGGGGTCCAAATGACAATAAATTGAATTGTATTGTTGTATTGTATTGTATTGTATTGTGTTTCTGCTCACACTGACTGTGCCCAACACAATGCCAAGATATGCCTGCACATGATTCACATCCCTCCATGCCCTCCATTTACACCTTATGCTGCCTCGGCAAGGCCACCAGCATAATCAAGGCCACACCCTCTTCTCTCCTCTCCCATCGGGCAAATGAAATCACGCATCTCCAGATTCAGGGACACTTCCCAGAATGTTATCAGGCAACTGATTCATCCTACCAACAACTAGAGAGAAGTCCTGAGGTATTATCCTCCTGATTGGAGACCCTCCAACTATCTTTGATCGGCCTTTATCTTGAACTAAATGTTATTCACGTTATACCATTTATCATGCATCTGTACACTGTGGGTGACTCGACTGTAATCTTGCATTGTCTTTCCGCTGACTGGTTAGCATGCAAGAAAAGCTTTTCACTGTACCCCGGTTACGTGACAATAAATTAAATTCACACTCAATCTCACATCCATGTGCCTATCTAAAAGCCTCTTAAATGCCACTATTGGATCTGTCTCCACCACCACCCCTGGCAGCGCGTTCCAGCCACCAAGCATTCTCTGCGTCCCACGTAATTCCTTTAAAATTTCTCTCACCTTAAAGCTATGCCCTCTTGTCTTTGATGTTTCCATCAGGGAAAAAGGTTCTGAATATCTAACAATTTATGTCTCTCAATTATATATACTTCTATCTGTTCTCCCCTCAACCTCTGGCATCCTAGAGATAATCCAAGTTCATCCAACCTCTCCTTGTGGCTAATACCTTTTTAGTTTAGTTTAGAGATACAGCGCGTAAACAGACCCTATAGGCCACTGAGTCCGCACCATCCAGATATCCCCAAACACTAATACTATCCTACACAATAGGGACAATAAGCGAGTTTGGTATTCCGACTGCGCATGCCCAGGTCATAAGTCACTAGCTATAAAGGCTTGCGTTTCGTCCGTGGTCGGGGTGCACTTGTTGCTGCTGGGCCATCCCCGTCCCCTCCCCGGTGTCCAGTCCCTGTCCGGAGGTGTCCGGGGTGGTCCCGGACTTGCAGCTGCTGGCTCCAGCTCTGCTCCACCGGGTTGGCCGGCAACCCTCTACCTCCACGCCGCTCCTCTCAGTCTGTCACCGAGATTCTGCTGAAATGGGCAGCCACCGGCTGGATGAAGTGACAGCGGGTACCATAGGGGCAGAGCACAGCTCAGCCAGGCCGTGGGCGAACTGGCACTTGGTGCCGTAGCGGCCCATCGGGGAGCGGGTTCCTCTGGAGTTGGAGCGGAGTTGGGCTGGAGTTGGCGCTGGCTGTGGGTTCGTGCTGAAGGTGGACCTGGGGGCTGGTGTCCCGTCGGTCTGGACGTCTCCACCCCCTGGGCGGGGATGGGACACTCGAGTGGGGGGGTGGGGGGGGGAAGAACCGGGAACGGTCCAGTGGCGGTTCGGCAACGCATGCAACAGCAGGAACACGGGTCGGATCCTGGCTGCACATGAGGCGCGGTTCCGCGGATGTGAGCCAGTCCAGTCGTCCCCCACCCCCGGCCAGGTCTTCCCCTCCCCCCCCCCCCATGTCTCTTGAGCGGCGCTGAGCTGATTTGTGTAAACAGGGCTTTATTTCCTCCGTATTTTCAATCTTTCATTATTCTAGGTAAGGAAATACTGCAGCGGCACCTACGTGGTGAATAAACTGTTGCTTTAGGTTCAATTATCAAGATTTGATAACTGGGAACCTCTAACATATTGTCATTGCTGCTGCTGCAGCTACCTGTTGACTGATGATCTCCAGGTGAGATCTACTTTTGTCGTAGGACACTCCCCCTTAACCCACGCCGTCATGTGACAGCCCTCATAACCACTAACGAGGGTTCGACCGTGAGTAGTCCGACTATCACCTGACGCCACAATACTGTTTAAAAAATATGAATTAGTTGCATTTATTTTGCCTTTGTACAAAGCTGCGATGTTTTCCTCGTTTTTATTGGGAATGAAATTACATTTTTCACTTTTTCACACAGAGAGTTGTGAGTCTGGAATTCTCTGCCTCAGAGGGCGGTGGAGGCCAGTTCTCTGGATACTTTCAAGAGAGCTAGATAGGGCTCTTAAAGATAGCGGAGTCAGGGGATATGGGGAGAAGGCAGGAACGGGGTACTGATTGGGGATGATCAGCCATGATCATATTGTATGGCGGTGCTGGCTCAAAGGGCCGAATGGCCTACTCTGTTGTAAATGTATGATTTCTATAACTTGCAATAGACTTTAAGGAGTTATTTGTACTGATTTAAATTGCTCCTTTTTTTCTTCACCTGCATTTGGCGTCACAGGCTTCCTCATGGCTACTGAAGCTACAGCAAGAGCTGCAAGTTCAGCTTTTCATCCCGTTTTTTTTAACCCCCTCTCCGCTAAAATAATCTTCAAAGCATCAACTTTCCTGGCATAAAATCTTCCAGCTTCATATCTTGGTACTTTGAATCAGCCATGACAAATAGAGGCTTAAAAAAAGACAAAAAATGGACCATACTCACTGTATCTATAGCGCTGAGATCTATTTACCGTTATAGTTTACGACCTTTGACAAATCCCATGATTCCTTATGTTTTTCGGAATACCGAACTCACTTATTTACAATTTTTACCGAAGCCAAATTAACCTACAAATTATATTGTGCTATTTTCTTGTGTGTTGTGCCCAGGGTGCTAAGAATTTGCAATCCAGCTCTGAATCATGGATTACTTCGCAATTAATTGCACTGTATCAGGAATATAATGGTATTTGAAAAAGATGAAGGAATTACAGTACTTGGTCTATTGTGGTTTTTCACAAGGAGCATTATGATAACTACAGATTGAACAATGAAAATAACAAGACAATCTACAGCAAATAAAAGAAGGAGCTTGTGTTTATGCTGACAATTACATGTCAGTTATTAGGCCAGGTTGGATATGTAATAATGAAGCATGGAATCTCCGGCTGTTTCTATGGTTACAATTACCGTGCAGATAGTTGGGCAAAATTGAAATGGCTCTCACCTTTATATGTAGAGGCTACAAAATACACACTTTCAGAGTATCTAGATTAATGTTCTGTTGCAAAATAACAATAACAAGGCTCAAAATAATAATTACCAGCCAAGCAGTCTCCTGCTAGGTTCCAGGATCGTGCAGTATTATTTATTCAATTTGTTTTAAGTACAGGGATCAAACAGCAGTTCAAATAATCCAGCGGCAAATTGCCTGAAGGCAAGAGACAACAGTGAAGCCGATCTTTACATTTTATTCTGTAGCTACTGAGAGCTTGTTTCCTTTCCTGAATACAAAGCAGTCCACGTGTACAAGCCCAAGATTCACACAGCAAGACATTGTAACTCTTGCTCTGGTCCCAAGTAGGGGTGGGGCAAAGCAAGTACAAGACCAGAATAAAAACTGGCCACAGCATATCCCTTGACTTCATCCACTACATCGTGTGTTCAAGATGTAGCCACATTCCTAAATATAGGCTAGACCAGTGACTCCCAACCTGGGGGGGGGCATGGCAAATCTCAGGGGGGGCCACAGAAACATTTGGGGATTTAGGGGGCCACAGGTTCAATGAAGGGGGCCACTTTTTTCCGCTAATAATGTCGGGGAGGGGGGGGCACAGGAAAATTAAAGAGCACAAGAGTGCCATGAGCTAAAAAAGGTTGGGAACCACTGGGCTAGACCATAATTTGGGCATTCACAACCAGCAGAGGGCCTTTAGTGATTTAAAAAAAAATCTCCAGTCCTATCCAGAATGGGTAAATGCATGGCTGGCAACATTGGGTGAGCATTGAGAGTGAGAAATTGCGAGGGAGCGTAGTGACCGAGAGGGGAGGGTGTGGGAGGGAGATGCCCCCCCCCCACTCCCACAGTAGGGAGCTTTCGCATTTTCAGCTTGAAATTGTGCAATCTGGTGCACACTGTAGCGAGTCTTTTAACTTACACTTGAATGCAACATTTATGCTTTAAATTGGATTAGGTATGAATAAGGTTTTGCTAAATTACATTCCTAATTACATTCCACAGTAGAGCCAGGTTCTGATCAACAGGTGCAGCACATGAATGACTATGTTCATGTATGGAAATCAGATTATAATTCATGCTGTTATACATATATATAGAGAAAAAAAACAGAGAAACAAGGCAAGAGTTGGACTTCCATCACTGTTCTGCACAAATAAATCAATCAACCTTACTCTTTGACTATAGATACAAGGCGAAAATAATGCCACGTATCCAATCGTATATGGTTCAATGAAATTAAGATATATATGTAAAACATATATATGGAAACAGGCCCTTCACCCCACCAACCAGCAATCTATCATACACCAGTTCCATCCTACACGCCAGGGACAATTTACAGAAGCCAATTAACCTACAAACCTGCACTTCTTTCGGATGTGGGAGGAACCAGAATATCCAGAGAAAACCCATGAGGTAGTAAGGCAGCAACTCTACCGCTGCGCCACCGTGCCACCCCATTAAATTATTTTTTCTGTAATATATTTATTATGGTGTCACGTCAATAAAGATGAACACATGATTCTGATTCCTGCCCTTAGTTGGATAACACACATCTCCAGTCATTGTATTTTATGGCTGGTTTTCAACCTCTTCAGTCTGAAGGTCTCGACCCGAAACATCACCCATTCTTTCTCTCCAGAGATGCTGCCTGTCCTGCTGAGTTTTTCTAGTTTTTAGCGTCTATCATCAGTTTAAACCAGCATCTGCAGTTCCTTCCTACACTCTTTGTTAAGCGAAACATGCCTATTCTCATAATATTATTCACCTCAACTAAGTTTTTCTCTTCACCTACGTTGCTGCAGAGAATACAATCCCAGTTATCAAATCTTTCTTCAAAGTGAAAAAAGAATTCCAGCCCTGCCAACATCTTCATAAATCGCCCCTGGATCCTCCCCAGAGCAATTGCACCCTTTCTACAATGTGTCATAGTCTTACAGCATGGAAACAGGCCCTTCATCCCAAATTGTTCATGCAGATCAAGATGCCCCTTCTAAACTAGTCCCATTTATCCACATTTGGCCCATATCCCTTTAAACCTTGTGTGTGCCAGTGTGGATATGTGAGTGTGTGTAAGTGAAGCTGCGACACATCCGGAGTGAGTGAGACTTGGCGATGCCCGGGGACCATTTCCCTCTCCCCCCCCCCCTCTCCCGGGAAGGCGGGCCGACCCAGGTGCTCTGTCCAGCTGGGGTCCGGGGGAGGTGAGGGTCAGTGACTCGGGAGTCGGGCATCTGAACGGAGCCTTAGCCCGAGATTCATCCCTGCGGCTCCGGAGGCGGCATCGACGCCCCCACTCACCTGGTCCGCTCCTGGCCCCGGGCCGGGGTTAAAACTCCATGGGGTGTAGACAGGGCGGCTGAGGTGAGGGAGGGAGGTGTGAGCAGTGCCTCGGGGTGGTTGGGGGGGGGTCGGTGCTGGGACCACCGCCATGTCTCACTTATCACACCATCTGCACGGGAGAAACTAAACTACTTTTTTTAACCCCCAAATCATCCCGCGGGCCGGTAGTTTGACAGCCCTGCTTTAAACCAAATGCCCTCTAGTTCTTGAATCACATATCCCGGGAAAAAGACTATGCATTCACCTTATATATTCCCCTCATGGTTTCTAATCACCTCTAATACTATTTTTGCTTTATTTTGAGCTTCCAGCACCTGCAGATTTTTGAGCGTGAGAAATTTGTGATCAGCGTGAGAGCGTGAGAATTTTGTGAAATGTGTGACTCTCACGCTCAATGCGTGAGAGTTGGCAGCCCTGTAAATGTAACATCCCAAAGTCTGAAGAAGGGTCTCAACCCAAAACGTCACCTATTCCTTTTCTCCAAAGATGCCGCCTGACCCGCTGAGTTACTCCAGCATTCTGTGTCTATCCCAAAGTAACATATGTAATTCTAACATTGAAGGAGGGAGAAAGAATATAGGAAATTCAGCCCACCTCGTGGGTCAATGACAAAAGGTTGGCAACATGTAATAACATTGACTTTCCCATTCTCTTACCCAACTGAATTCACTCGGAGCATATGTGAGCAGTGTATAAAATCATGAGGAGAATAGGTAGGGTGAATGCACAGAGTAGGGGAAATCAAGAACCAGAGGACATAGGTTTAAGGTGAGGGTGGGGGGGGTTTAATGGCAACATAGATACATAGACAATAGGTGCAGGGGTAGGCCATTCGGCCTTTCGAGCCAGCACCACCATTCAATGTGATCATGGCTGATCATCCACAATCAGTACCCCGTTCATGCCTTCTCAACATATCGCTCGATTCCGCTAGCCCCAAGAGCTCTATCTAACTCTCTTTTGAATGCATCCAGTGAATCGGCCTCCACTGCCTTCTGAGGCAGAGAATTCCACAAATTCACAACTCTCTGGTGGTGGGTATATGGAATGAGCTGCCAGAGGAGGTAGTTGAGGCAGTTGCCATAACAACATTTTAAAGACACTTGGACAAGTACATGGATAGAATAGGTTTAGAGGGACATGGGCCAAGCATGGACAGATGGGACTAGCCTAGATGGAAATGTTGGTTGGCATGGGCAGGTTAGGCCAAACTTCTTCATGTGGGGAAACCAATAAAGTGAAATCAGGAACCAACGGAGGCAGTGAAGTGAAGCCTTAATTCAGAGAGGGAGTCAGCAGTAAAACCAATGTGGAAAGATTTCTACAAACTGTAACATCATCAAAAAAAATCAACATTTAAAAAAACTAAAAATGGTTAGGAAAGGTTTGAGGGATATGGGCCCCAACACTGTCAGGTGGGTCTTATGTAGATGGAACATCTTGGTCGGCATGGGCAAGTTGGGCTGAAGGGCTTGTTTTCATGCTGAATAGCTCTAGGATTGTATTCCTAGGGTAATCAGTGACAGGAGAGTTGATAGAAGTAAACGGGGAGATTCTTTGAATACATCGCCACACCACTTAACATGTGGAGGTGTACCAGTTCAGAAAATCAATAATCAGACAATCTGCAGCAATAAATTAGTTTTTTTGCAAAATGTGTCAGTTCACTGTCAATCATATTGAATAATCATGCTACCACAAATGACTAGGATTGATGTTATGTACTACATTTCTACATGTCTATGCTTCATTCACTGCATTTTTCTGGAGAAATTACCAGCTTTTATTGGGACATGCTGATGCCATTTCCTCTATTCATCAATTATTTTTCTCTGACGAGGCTCGTTTTACAAACAGTTGATGTACCACTGTTTCTAAAGCAATCCTAGATTATGCTCAAGTGTAGTAAAAGCATGATATTGAAAGTCAAAGGCAAGGAGAATGTAAACTGCAGGCAGAATCTTTTTAAATATTATAGGTTAGTTAATTAATACTTAGCTTCAAGATTCAAGTTAAAAGGGCTGAGTATTGTGTGTTGTACAGCATTGATCATGCAACAAAACAGTCAAAATGATGCGGCAAATATTCTGAACTCTTATCATTCTTTTAATAATGGCAGCAACATTTTAGGAGCAATTTTTTTATTTAAAAAAACATGGCCTTGCATGTCAAAGCCTTATCTTTTCTCCCATCTTTCTCCAAAACCATCAATAACTGCAAATTACATTAAGAGCCTGGTAATCACTAACCACTAACAGATTTGTTATTGCATTTATTGTTGCAGTAAAAGAAAATGTCATTAGCTTCTCAAAATTGAAAAATTAATCCTGACAGGACTGACCCTCTCATCATTATTTATTAATTCTTCTGGGCTGTCAGTCTGGATCGGATCTTAACTGCTCTCCAGCTTTAAATAACCAAGCATCTATATTATTTTCCACAACACAGCGAAAAACAAGCTCATTTACCATTTAAACATGATGACCAGCATGTTTATCAAAATTCAGGTTGGGATCGCCTGACATTGGATGTTCTGCATGGAGATGTGGTAGGTCTCATCAGCGACAATAATGAGTCGGCGTACAGGATGGAGGTGGAGCTGCTCACAGGATGGTGCAGATCCCACAACCTCACTCTTAATGTGGAAAAAACTAAGGAGATGGTGATCGACTTCAGGAGGGCAGGAAAACAACATCACACTCCGCTGTATATTGATGGAGCTGCTGTGGAGAGGGTCAGCAGTGTGAAGTTCCTAGGTCTCCACCTGGCGGATGACCTGACCTCTACGACCAACACCACAGCAGTGGTCAAAAGAGCCCAGCAACGGCTCCACCCTCTCCGGAGACTAAGGAAAGCAGGTCTCCCTACTGCTCATCTAAGAACCTTCTACAGGGGCACAATCGAAAGTATAATGACCTACGGCATCACTTCCTGGTTCGGGAGCTGCAAGGCTTACGAACAATATCAACTCAACAGGATAGTGAAGACCGCCAGCAGGATCATTGGTGCCCCACTCCCTTTCCTGTTGGAGATATACAAGAAGCGGAGCATCAGTAGAGCCATCTCCATCATCCAGGACCCCTACCACCCATCACACCACATCTTCTCCATTCTGCCATCTGGGAAGAGGTACAGGAGCATCAGCTGCAAAACCAGCAGGATGCTCCACAGCTTTTTCCCACAGGCAATAAGACTGATTAACGGACTTTGTCCCCTACCCAAATATCGTTCACCAACACATTCAACCTCGTCCATACTTTGACAGCTAGGCACCTGTCAAAGTAAAGCCACTGTCGGTCGGAATGTCTGTTTTTATTCTATTGTAAATTTTAGGCCTACTTTCTGTTTTTAGACATGGCAATTTTAATTTGTTTTTAAAGCTCTATGTATTTATCCTTTTTTATTAACTACACTGAATGGAAACTGATCGAGTAACGTTTTTTCGTTTCCTCTGTGTATGCAAGTACTCAGTGAAAATAATATTAAAGAAATACTGAATACTGAGATGAGGCTGTCTGTCATGTGCACTCAAAATAAAGCATGACAGAGTGGAATGGAGCAGTGAGCAGTCTCCAGCAGAAAAAGGTGCTCCATAGATTCAAGAACAACTTGAATTGACAGCAACTTTAAAGAAAGTTGTGAAGAAGTTGCATGGCCTTCAGAGTAGTCAATGATGTTAAATCCACCCAATAGAGAAATCAGCTAGTCACAACTCTCTTATCAAATACTCCTACCTAAGATTCATGGGAAGAAAGGACAATTTTTGTTAATTAATCTCCTGAAAACCTCAACCAGAAATAACTCATGATGTGAATGGGAGAGCTAGTCCCGATTTTAAAGGTAACTAGACCAAGTAGGACCCGTTGGGTCCCATCCCCTCAACGCACAGTTGCAGGTGGGGGAGGTGGGGGGGGGGGGGGGGCAGCCTGCGGCATCACACACACCAACCACCCCCACACACACAGGTGGAGGGGGGGGAAAGGAGGAGGAGGGGGGGGAGAGGAGGAGGGGGGGGGGAGAGGAGGAGGGGGGGAGAAGAGGAGGAGGGGGGGGAGAAGAGGAGGAGGGGGGGAGGAGGAGGAGGAGGGGGGGAGGAGGAGGAGCAGGGGGGGAGAGGAGGGGGGGGGAGAGGAGGGGGGGAGGGAGAGGAGGGGGGAGGGGAGGAGGGGGGAGGGGGGGGGGGGGGAGAGGAGGAGGGGGGGGAGGAGGAGGGGGGAGAGGAGGAGGGGGGAGAGGAGGAGGGGGGAGAGGAGGAGGGGGGAGAGGAGGAGGGGGGGGGAGAGCAGGGGGGGAGCCAGGCAGGTGGGCGAGCGGGCTGCGAGCGAGCTGGGGGCGGTGCCCACAGCGAGCGGGCTACGAGGCCCATGGTGAGCGGGCGGCAGATTCGAGGAAGGCCGCGGGCGGGCGCGATCTGAGGACGATCAAAAGCAGCGGAGGGCCGGCCGATCGTGGCTTCCGCGAGGGGAAGCCCACCCAACTGCGTGACATACAATTGGGCGGGGGAGACAGAGAGGAGGTCGTTCCCCGTGAAGGCCAGATATCGGCAGGTGGGATCGGGATCACCATCGAGGAAAAAGAGTCACGATTCCCCGAGTCCCTGCAATCGATGGAGGAATCGCAGGTCTCCATAGACGGCCTCTCCTAGAGGGAGTAATGGCCGCCACGGCCACCTTCCCATCTCGCTGCCCCGCACCCTCACCCGCGTGGCGATAACGACCGCTGCCGCCATGTTCTAAAACTAAGGAACCCAGTGGAGCGCGCAGCACGATCTGAGCAGCAGTTTAAAAACACTAAGTGACGAATTTTAAAAAGTAAAAGTTAAGAAGCCAAGAAGTACATAAGACAGAACAGGGGTGATGTCACTCACAGCGCGAGCAGTGGCAGGCAGTCAGATCCATTGTGACGTCATCAGCGAGACAATCTCGTTTATTTTCTAAGTTATTTGAGATTTGTGAACATTTTCATAAATAACTCGAGAAATAATGCATGAAATTTTCATATACGGTGATTTTTTCACCGTGGCGTAAATCTCAATCAGAATATGAAAGAAAGAAAGAAAGAAATAATTTAATTGCCACACAACCAAGGTCGGTGGTATTTGGGTTGCCAGCAGCGGTACAATAATAAAGAACACAACCACAATAAAAATTGTACACAAACATCCACCACAGCATTCATCACTGTGGTGGAAGGAACAGAGCTTGGCCAGTCCTCCTCCATTTTCCCCCGTGGTCGGGACCACCACCCTCCACAGCCGTTGCTGCGGGCGTCCAGATGGTAAGGGACAAAGTCAAAGTCAAGGTGAGTCCAGGATCGGCTCTTCCCAACCAGAGACCGCGGCTTCAGGCTGGTGTAGGCCGCAGGCCGGCGGTCAAAGTTTTAAAGTACCTGCCGTGCCGCAGCCGGAAGCACCGCAGTCTGCAGGGCCGGCGGTCGAAGCTCCCCTCCTGGGGTGATGTTAAGTCCATACCGCGCCCGCGGTAGAAGATGGCCGCGGGCCGGCAGTGAAAGCTTCTTCTTCCACCCGGGACCCCAACGTGAGATCCCGGGCTGTAGACGCCGCACCAGCTGGAGTTCTGCAGACCGCGGCTTCAGGCTGCCGGCTGCCGCGGGCCAGCGTAATGGAGCGCTCCCCTCCAGCGAGGTCTCACCCGCTCCGTGCCGAGAGTCCACGCTGCGCCCACCGCTGAAGCTCCGGGCGCGTCTCCGGGAAAGTCGGCGCCGATCCATGCTGTTAGGCCACGGGGGAGGCGACCTGAAAAAGTCGCCTCTCCATGGAAGAGGCGGCCGAAACGGTTTCCCCCTTACCCCCCCACACCACCCCCCACACTTAACACACAAAGAAACATTAAAAACAGACTTTTAAACATACTAAAAAAAAATTAAAAAGTTGAAAAAAGACGGACACGCTGCCGACAGGCTGCTGCCAGTGCAGCGCCCCCTACTGATATGTAAAGATTTCACCGTTTGCGCATCGTGTTTTCGAGGAAATGTTAAAACGAACATCACACACATACACACACATCCAAGATCAGAGTTTTATAAGTATAGAGATTAGAAGGTCAAGATTATGAGCATTGTTCACCATATTATCTTTTCTATTCCGGAAGATGGATTATACCACAACACCATCTTATCCCAAGTACATAAAAGCATCAAAATATACTCAATGCCACTTAACAATGCATTCAGAACCCTCTGCAATAAATAACTAAAACATTTAACTCAATTGTTGCGCACAGAGAAGCGTGTGATGAAGCTGGAGAAAATTAAACAAGACAAGATTCACAAGGATGTCGCCTGGACTGGAGGGCTAGAGCTATGAGAGATTTCATAGGATAGGAAAGTTTTCTCTGAGGTGAAGCAGATTGAAGTGTGACCTTAAATAGGTTTATATAATTATGAGGAGCATAGACAGTTACAGTCTTTTTCCAAGAGTAGGGAAGTCTGATACAAGAGTGAGGCTGGATTTAAAAAGGGATTCGAGGGACAGTTTTTCCCACAAAGACGGCGGTCTGGAATTTGTTGAGGATGTAACTAGGAAAATGGACAAGGGAGAGCCAGTGGATATAATGTATCTGCATTTTCAGAAAGCATTTGATAAGGTCCCACATAGGAGATTAGTGTGCAAAATTAGAGCACATGGTATTGGGGATAGTGCTGACATAGACATAAAAATTGGTTGGCAGACAGGAAACAACGAGTAGGGATCAACGGGTCCCTTCCAGAATGGCAGGCAGTGAGTGCTGGGACCGCAACTATTTACAATATACATTAATGATTTAGATGAAGGGATTAAAAGTAACATTAGCAAATTTACAGATGACACAAAGCTGGGTGGCAGTGTGAACTGTGAGGAGGATGCTATGAGGATGCAGGGAGACTTGGACAGGTTGGGTGGATGGGCAGATGCATGGCAGTTGCAGTTTAATGTGGATAAATGTGAGGTTATCCACTTTGGTGGCAAAAACAGGAAGACAGATTATTATCTGAATGGTGTCAATTTGGGAAAAGGGGAAGTACAACGAGATCTGGGGGTCCTTGTGCATCAGTCACTGAAAGTAAGCATGCAAGTGCAGCAGCCAGTGAAGAAAGCTAATGGTATGTTGGCCTTCATAACATGAAGAGTTGAGTATAGGAGCAAAGAGATCCTTCCGCAGTTGTACATGGCCCTACTGAGACCACACCTGGAGTATTGTATGCAGTTTTGGTCTCCAAATTTGAGGAAAGACATTCTTGCTATTGAGGGAGTGCAGCGTAGGTTCACCAGGTTAATTCCCGGGATGGCGGGACTGTCATATGTCGATAGAATGGAGCAGCTGGGCTTGTATACTCTAGAATTTAGAAGGATGAGAGGGTATCTTATTAAAACATATAAGATTAAAACATACAAGAGCCCGTGGATGTAGTGTACCTGGACTTTCAGAAAGCATTTGATAAGGTCCCACATAGGAGATTAGTGGGCAAAATTAGGGCACATGGTATTGGGGGTAGAGTGCTGACATGGATAGAGAAGTGGTTGGCAGACAGGGAACAAAGAGTAGGGATTAACGGGTCCCTTTCAGAATGGCAGGCAGTGACTAGTGGGGTAACGCAAGCTCGGTGCTGGGACCACAACTATTTACAATATGCATCAATGATTTGGATGAAGGGATTCAAAGTAACATTAGCAAATTTTCAGATGACACAAAGCTGGGTGGCAGTGTGAACTGTGAGGAGGATGCTATGAGAATGCAGGGTGACTTGGACAGGTTGGGGGAGTGGGCAGATGCATGGCAGATGAAGTTTAATGCGGATAAATGTGAGGTCATCCACTTTGGTAGCAAAATCAGGAAGGCAGATTACTATCTAAATGGTGTCAAGTTGGGAAAAAGGGAAGGACAACGGGATCTGGGGGTCCTTGTACATCAGTCTATGAAATTAAGCATGCAGGTACAGCGGGCAGTGAAGAAAGCAAATGGCATGTTGGCCTTTATAACAAGATGAATCGAATATAGGAGCAAAGAGGTCCTTCTGCAGTTGTACAGAGCCCTGGTGAGACCACACCTGGAGTATTGTGTGCAGTTTTGGTCCCCTAATTTGAGGAAGGACATTCTTGCTATTGAGGGAATGCAGCGTAGGTTTACAAGGTTAATTCCCGGGATGGCGGAGCTGTCATATGCTGAGAGAATGGAACAGCTGGGCTTGTACACTCTGGAGTTTAGAAGGATGAGAGGAATCTCATTGAAACATATAAGATTGTTAAGGGTTTGGATACAAATGAGGCAGGAACCATGTTCCCGATATTGGGCGAGTCCAGAACTAGGGGCCACAGTTTAAGAATGAGTAAGCCATTTAGAACGGAGACGAGGAAACACTTTTTCCCCCACAGAGAGTGGTGAGTCTGTGGAATTCTCTGCCTTAGAGGGCAGTGGAGGTGGGATTTCTAGATGCTTTCAAGAGAGAGCTAGATAGGGCTCTTAAAAATAGCGGAGTCAGGGGATATGGGGAGAAGGCAGGAACGGGGTACTGATTGGGGATGATCAGCCATGATCACATTGAATGGCGGTGCTGGCTCGAGGAGCCGAATGGCCTACTCCAGCACCTATTGTCTATTGTGGGCATATGGAAAGAACTGCCAGAGAAGATGTGGGAGGCACAAAACATTTGGATTAGAAAGGTTCAAATAAATATCTTCGGTCAGCATGAACGAGTTGGGCCAAAGGACCTGATGTCATGCTGCAAAAACCTAAGATGGCAGAAATTGTGCTAAACTATGACAACAATTTTTTTTAGCCAAGTCTGCAGTATGCAGTAAGTAACCACAGTAAGTAACCTCAGCACCAGGAAATGTTATAAACACTCGACCCATCAAGCAGCATCTACAGGAGAAGAGAAACATCGACATCCTCAACAATGATGGGCCACCCTGTGCTTGATGTAGCCCTTGTCTCAGGTGCACCCTCCACACTGTTTTCATGGTCACACACAACTTCCAGATCCTACAGCCACTGTGTCCAGTGAGGTGGAGCAACCATGCCTCAGGCAGCCCTAACCTGGCAAATGGCCTAAACGATGGCTCTGAATCTCTTTCAGAGGAGAACTGCAGTGAGGTGCATCGTTTTGAGGTAATGCTTCCTGTGGATCACTTTGATGGTGGGGAAGTCAAAAACAGTGATGGACTGGGCAATGTCCACCACTTTCTGCAGCCTCCTTCGTTCCTGGTTGTTCGAGTTACCAAATCAGGCCGAGATGCAACAAGTCACTATGCTCTCTACCATGCACTATTGCACTTCTACAGGTGTATTCGGCAACACACCCAAAAAACAACCGCAAAAAGTCTACCAAATTTTGGGATTTAAAATCTCTATCTGCCTTATATATTAAAGCAGAAAATTGTCAATTACATAGACAAATGTCAACATTTCTTCAAAGACCAAACGATTAAAATATCAGTTGTTGGTGAGTCTTCTATTTTTTTGGACCTTTTAATATGTTGCCATTCTTTTTAATATCAACATGTATCGCTGACTGATACATAGTTCTAATCAAAGATACTAGAGGAGCTCCTCTAGTATCTTTGGTTCTAATGATGCGTTCTAAATCCTTCCTAAGTTAAAGACTGGTACTAATACTTTGACTGAACACCTGTAACTATTGGGTCTCTTCTGTCTGTTTCTTTAATTTTCAAAATGTCCTGGTACAAGCAATTTGAGGCAGTATTGTTCTTTTACACCAATTAATATTTAATATTTCTTCTCCTTATTTTGAACACAATTACATCATGTACAGTGTGCCAGGCAGTATCTGTGGAGGGAAATGAACAGATAAGTTTTTGGGTCAAGACCCTTGTTCAGTTTGATGGAGTAGGGGTCTTCTTCTAATCGAGTCCACACACAAGATTAGAAGTTGTTCGGCCAGAGCTGAGCACTCTTCTCGGCATCTGCATACAATGGTGTCTGTCTTGCGCTTCTTGTGGGTGGTGGTGGAAAGATTGGTGAAAACAGGGCCACGACGTGAACGCTCTTTCCTTGACCCCATGGAGTAGGGGTGAGAAAGCAGGAAAAGAGAAGTTGGAGAGAGGCTAGGCCTGGCAAGTGATAGATGGACACGGGCGAGCAGGGGGTGATTGGCAGATGTGTGGAGATAGTGACAGAGCCTGAGAGTGAAAAGGAGACAAAAGGGTGTCAGATATATGAAAGAAGGTGAAATGTAGCCAAAGGAAAGGGATATGGATGGAAGGGGCAATGGGATGGGAGAAAGAGGTGGAGGGTTGGAAACGGTGGTGGGATTTGGCGAACAAAATTCATGCGCTCTGGAATTAGGTAAAATAGAGGGGATCGAAATTGGATCTGTCCTTTGTGCTGTACTGTGCTATGCTCCATGATCCCAAACTATATTATTATAAAATGATCACAGTTGTTCATGTTCAGGATGGCAAATAAATGTTGCTTGAACACCAAGGGCATGTTCCCCCTTACTTGAGAGTAGGGGGGACACGCCCCCCCCCCCCCCCCGCGTTTTCTGAGGTGGGGGACGACCCCCCCCCCCCCCCCCATTTTTTGTAAACCGGACTTTAAAACCCGGTGAAATCTCCGCTTTCCGTGAGACAGTGGGAGTGGGACTGCTGATCGAGGGCGCCGATTGGATGAGAGACGTCGGTCAGCAGGCAATGGAGGCGGGACCATGATAATTCAGAGTGATGATTGGAGGAGGCAAGTGTCGGTCAGAGGCGGAAGTAGGAGGGTTGGGACTGGAGGAGGGAGATGTCCGTGGGGCAAATGTCAGAGCGGAACTTGATTTGCATGCTCAGGTCAAACAAAAAACTCTCGTCAGCCCGACTGGTATCCCGTCAGTCCAGGCAGGGCTGTAGGTTAACCCAGCCAGACAGGCAGTTGAGCTGCATTTAGCGCTGCTTCTCCGTGCTGGCTGTGGGCCTTGCGCAATGTTTTCGACGACTGCCGTCACCAGTCACTAATTACCGTCCATAGAGCCCACGGCTGAAGCCTCCGAAGCCTCGTGTGTGTGTGTGAGTGAGTGAGTGAGTGTGCGCATGCGGGCGCGGCGGCCAAAGGAATTGTGTCCCCCCTGTCCCCTCCATGTTTTGATACCGATTTCCGTGTCAATTGAACACTGATAACCACAATCTGCAAAAGACCACTTTTACTTCTCTTATTTGGGCCGATACATTTCCTATCACCTGATCCAACAAAGGATCCTTTCTTGGACTTTGTACAGACCATGTGCGAAAGTAGACTGATTACGCTGTCGGCAATACATTCATTATCTTGTTTACTCATCCTTCAGGCCTACTCAATTTTCAGGAAGTCCAAATTCCCCATGTTAATCTCTATTTCTTTATTTTAGATAATTTTGTTGCATAATTCCTAACTGGAGGCATCCATTATTTCACTTGATCTTTTATCACTAATGCACATGTGCACGTTCTATTCTGATGGGTGTCTGCTTCCTCTAATGTTAACATACAGTATAACACCACCATATTAACTGCTGCCACACCTTTTCAATCTAATGTGTATCTGGAAATTCTCATGCAATTGAAACCATCAGTTACAGGGGCATAAGGTTACAGGGGCACTGATGATTTTTTCCAAAATTACCAGGCATTGCAACCTCACAGCAAACTTGAATTGCAGCCATGGTTAAAGGGAATAAACAACATTGTACTCTTGCAGTAATCCAGGGATTTCTATTCTTGAGATCCCACTTCTAAATATTGCTGCTGATTCCTGAAGATATTTGTTCTAACATGGACCATAACACACCGATTTAACCTTCCCACTCAAGAATTTCCTTTTGCTGAGACATTCCTTAGCTATTGGCTTTATACCACGAGCTCAGAAACTGCACAAAAACTTTTAACCCCACTTAAAGCTTAGAATGGAATTGCTCTATTCTGACAGAAATTGAAAAATGCTACAAAGTAAACAAAGTTCAGAGTTACAAAGAAAATTACTCTTTACAGTTCCTTAAAGGCTAATAAAGGAATTTAACCCTCTGTCAGAAGGCAACTAATAAAATAATCTATAATACATGAATATAGAAGGTTAAACTTTAGTCAGACTATACACAAGATCTTTGACCCATTCTCATGTTCCATTAACAGAGTTTGATAGTTGCAACAGACTTTTTTAGCATTAGTTCAAACAAAAAAAAATCTGCTGATTAAAGAAAATTTAGGATTATATTTTTAGTTCCAATTAGAGAATATGTATGAACATCTCTCCACACGTTATAGTTTGAGGAACTGAATCTTGTGTTACACTGTAGTATGTGTGTTTAGGGTACAACTTGGTCTCCAGGAAATGGATGACACAACAGAAAGGAATGCTGGAAGACTATGACTGCCAATGACTATAACTGTTCAAACTCAGTCAGGTTGAACTACAGACCCTCCATTAAAAATCTTACAACTTGTGACCCTTTTTTGTAAACCAGAAACTTGGCTTTTACAGGATGGCTTTCTGCATCCATTTAAACATGAAAATTATGATCTCAGTCATATTTCTTTATTTTTGGAACATATGATGATGGTCCAGTGTTGACACCAAACACATCAGTCTGGAGTTGGAAAGAGTCAATGTTTATGATTGTGGATGGGCATCAATTAAGAGGGCTGCTTTATCCTGAAAGGGATCTAACTGCTAAACCTTACCTTCAGGGGGTAAAATTCCAGAGCTACAAACATCAACAGGGAAGCTTTGAAATACCAGTAGCTGAGGTATTAAATGAAGGAGGCATCACCTCTGACATCCTCCAACTAGCTCAGCAATTGTATCACCACTCAATCCTGGTCCCCCACCCTGCCCACAGGACGTTTGATCACAGACACATTAGTTGGGTATCCTGACACTCTTTCAGTCACTGCCTGGCACTTGTACGGTACAAATAGTCACTATTTAGCAGAACAGACTTTGAGATTGAATTATTGTTTAGTTTGGTTTTGTTGTCATGTGTATCAAGGTACAGTGAAAAGCTTTTGTTGGTTGTTAACCAGTCAGCTGAAAGCAAAAAAGAAATTTGCAACAACTTTAGACTTATGAACACCATATAACACTCACCTTGACTATCAACTTCTACGGACTGTCTTTGGTTGCATTGTTGCACTAATATCGGGGTTATTAATTTATTGAATTTTTGTTTATTATATATTATCTAGGTGCATTGTGTTTACTAGCTTGTTATGCTGCTGCAAGTAAAAATGTAATTATTCTTGCTGTTGGTACATATGACAATTACACACTCTTGACTGGACTGTCTAAAGTTTTGTTTAATTACTTTTAGGATTAGGAATCAGGACACATTAGAAACAGAAAATTCATTTCAAAACTATTTAATTGGTTGCAAAATATTTTGGCATACTGAGGTCATATTCTGTGTTTATGTGATTCTTTCTTTGCTTTCTTTTCATTTACACGTTTAATCATTTGAACCTGCAGCTTTATTTAAGGGACTATAAAAGGTAAAACAAGGAAAAGCAATTTAGTCCTTCTTCCTTGTTCCTTCCACAAGATGCCTTCCTACTTTATACCCTGAAGGAGCATTTATCTTATTATTAATCCGTTATTCATAAAGGATGTTGAGGCTTCAGAGGAGTGCTGTAGAAGGATTTACCTTATTGATCCATAAATCATAAAGGAAGCTAAGGCTTTGGGAAGGTACAAAGAAGATATTTTTACAATGATTCATGAATAAATGATTCCAGCTGTATTTATTGTTAGACTGGAAAAGATGGGTATGTTCTTTGCATATGGATTAATGAAAAAATATGATAAAGCTTCATAAAGTCATGAGTATTGATATTGTAGATGTGATTCCAGAGAACCCGAGCAGGTGGAGGGTTCACGGGCAACAAGTTCAGGTTAGTTATGACCACCCAGAGCAGACAGAGGCAGAGAGTGGGATTACCTGCATTACTTCCTGAAAACATTGCCACGGAATTGATGAGTGCAATTAGTTCCTCCCGTGCTCTACTCTTCCATGACATCAACAGTTCTGTGTGCACTGTAACAGGTCATACTGGACTGGAAATTCACATGACCAATTTGAATGTGACTAATTGTATATATTTAACTATTTTTGCATTCAAGCTTCAGAAGACACTAAGTTGATCATCAGGAAATTTACAACTTAGTGTTCCTGTTAGTTTCTCTGTTCGTATCCCTTCGTTATCACCTCTTCCACAGCCAACAGTGGACCATTGTGGGCTCCTTGGCCATCAGTGCCGGCTCTGATTTGTTCTGTACCGTTTCATACCTCTCGTTTCCTCTCCCCTGACCCTCAGTCTGAAGAAGGATCTTTACCAAAAACATCACCTATTCTTTTTCTCCAGAAATGCTGCCAGACCTGCTGAGTTACTCCAGCATTTTGTGTCCACCTTCAGTGTATACCAGCATCTATAGTTCCTTTCTACATACTTTTTGCTTGCATATCTCTTTGCAAACTGTTTGGTAAATTATTGATGCCTTCTTGATATACTGTATAAACTTGAAATAGCTGTGCAAGCATGAAGAAATCAAACAAGGAAGCAATTCTAAAGGGCACAGTCTTATGTTTTAAAAGCACGGTTGTTGTTTGGCAGGCCGAATGTCATTGTCCTATGGGAAGCCATTGCCAAATATTAAACCCTATAACAATTTACATTTATATCATACCCTAAAATGACATAAATTAGATTACATATTGCAGAGACAGATGGACACCTAAAGTTCAAAATTCAAAGTTCTTGTGAATGAGCTAAAATCCTGTTCATAGTTTATCCCAAAAGGCCCCATTCCCTGAGTAAATGTCTACATTGCCAGGTAAAGCTGTCCAACTTTGAACACAACTCAGAATTGCATTAGTAATGTTTGGAAAACCTAACCATGAAGATGGAAGGGGGTGGTGGAGGATATCAGCCCAACGCTTCACATGATGTGGAATATTAAGTAGGAATCAGTGCAAGTTAACAGGTTTAAAAAGCAGAAACCTAAAATTGGACGTGACCATTGTGAAATTGAAACTCAAACTTCTTTGCACAATTCTTATTGATATGTCTGTGGTTTTACTCGCATTGGTCACACTCCTCGAGATCACTCCACTTCTACAGCTTCCATTTCTGCCCTTACTAGCTTGAACCTTTATATGCAAACTACAGCGGGGGTTGAACAGTCACAGTACAACTAGAAGTGCACTCTGCTTCCTTTTTGTATATTTACATGGACATTACGCTGACATCATGGCCCTCGTCTGGGTAGTGTGATGATTTCCCTAGAGACTGCCCAAAGTTCAGCCCACCAGATCCATGCTGACCATTGATCACCCATTCATACTACTGCGTTATCCCACTTTCTCATCCTCTACATCTATACTCGAGCGCACCTCCCAAGATTCAAGATTCAATTTAATTGTCACATGTACCAATTAAGGTCCAGTGAAATTTGAGTTACCATACAGCCATACAAAGTAAAAAGGCAAAATTACACACACCACATAAAATAAATTTTAACACAAACATCCACCACAGTGGAATCAACATTCCTCACTGTGATGGAAAGCAATAAAGTTCAGTCATCTTCCTCCTTTGTTCACCCGTGGTCGGGGCCTTTGAACGGGGCCATTGCCGACGGTCCGCTGTTTAAGCCCTCGCGTCGGCATGATCTAAACTCTGGTGTCGGGATGGATCAGAACATGGAGCTCCCGAGTCGGCCGCTTCTTACCGGAGACCGCTACTTTGCGGTGTTAAAGTCCACAGGCCCCGCGGTTGGAGCTCCAACACTGGCGATCCTCGGCAAAAGATCTCAGGCTCTGCGATGGTAAGTTCCCTCCGCACCCATGGCTTGATGCTCCGGGCTGCTCCATGAGAGGCCGCATACTCCACGTTGTAGGCCTCGGGGGGGGGGGGGGGGGGGGGAGGGATAGAGATGCGACAAGGAGAAAAATCGCACCTCTGTCAAGGTAAGTGACTGGAAAAACATACCAAGAGACATTTATTCCATTGGAGACCCCCAAACTATCTTTAAATCAAACTTTGCTGTAACGTAATCCTGTACTAAAGGCTATTCCTTTTATTCTATAAATGTACATTATGGACGGCTTGATAGTAGTCATATATAGTCTTCTCGGTGACTAGATAGCATGCAACTAAAACGCTTTTCACCGTACTTTGGTACACCCAACAATAATAAAATAAACTAAAAAAAGACACCTCGTACTGGAAAACATGGTTTGATGATGTTTCAGTTTGGGACCCTTTTTCAGACCAATTGTGGAGGGGAGGGGAGAAGAAAGCTGGAAGAGAGGAGGGGCAGGACAACATTTCTCGATAGGCAAATGGTTGGACAAAGGCTGGAGATGAAAAAAAAGTGTGAGACAAAAAGATTGAAGAGTTGCAAATTGTGAAGCCAGAGGAAGGAATGTAGGTGGAAGGAGAGGGTGGAGTGGAATGGGTGCGAGTCCAGGTGGGGGGAGAGGGTGGAGTGGAATGGGTGCGAGTCCAGGTGGGGGGAGGGGGAAAGAGAGAAAATACTGTAAATACTCAGCAGATCAGGCGGCTTCTGAATATATAGTCATAGTGCAGGCCCAACTTAATGCAGGCCCAACAACCTACACTAGTCCCAGTCTGGCCCCTATCCCTCTAAATCTATCCTATCCATGTACCTGTCTAAATGTTTCTTAAACACTGTGATAGTACCTGCCTCACCTACCACCTATGGCAGCTTGTTCCACACACCCACCACCCTCTGTGTAAAATGGTTGCCGCTCAGGTTCCTATTAAATCTTTCCCCCACATTTAACCAATATATTAAAGAATTTTTAGTACTGAGGAATTATGCATCAAAATTGGATGAAACACCTATACATTTCTTTGCAACAACTAATTACAATAAGAGAAGGAAACTGTGTATTTACAGAGATTGTTGGCATTGCTTTAGTTATCAAATCAACACTATCTTCAACAGGCAGCAAACATTAACTATGCTAACATGTTAATAGTTTAATCAAAGGCTAAGAATAACTATGATGGTGTAATTACAAAATCTTTCCTGTGCTTCTACGAAGATTCCACTAGCTGTTACTTTAGTAAATCATTCACTGCATTTAAAATAAAAGTTTAACATTGCCATTAAAGTACAGAGGTCATTACTCCCTCAGTGACTGTACAATGAACTCAGCTGTCATAAAATTCAAATCATCAAGGTCTATTTACGCTGGAGTAACTCAGCGGAACAGGCAGCATCTCTGGATAGAAGGAATGGGTGACATTTCGCGTCTCGACCTGAAACGTCACCCATTCCTTCTATCCAGAGATGCTGCCTGTTCCGCAGAGTTACTCCACCATTGTGCGTCTACCTTTGGTGTAAACCAGCATCTGCAGTTCCTTCCTATACAAGGTCTATTTATGGATGGAATAAAAACTCAATGTTGTGAATGGCTTCTTTTCCAAATGCTGCTTATATCTAATGTCTTTCATAGAGCTTTCTGTCACAGTTTGTGATGTGCAGTTACTGCCATTTAGTTTGAATCTGGAGGCAATCCTTTTATGAAGTCTGGGCTTTATGGTTTCTTGCCCTTAATTATCCAAAGGGGTATTAAGGGCACTGGGGTCTTGTATTTATACTGAAAACCCCACCTCTTGCAGCTGATGATCCATGCTAGCCCACATGAATGAAATACAGAGACATTAAGCAAACATCAAAACTCTGGGTCGGGGACACGGACCCATCCCCAGGAGAGCCTTGGTGGACCACAAGAAACCTCACTGGTTTGATTCTGCAGCCCACAGATGCCAAGCAGTGCCGGAGACACTGGGATTTCCAACCCAAACCTACAGCACTTTTCTCACTGTACCATTTATATGAAACCAGAGATCTATCTCAAGTTCACTGAAGTGAAACATTGAACCATGAGTAGCTACAGTGCTATGGTATATCATCCTCACGTCAATTAATGTATTTTTCTATCAAACTTCCAACACAGACCCGACCCCCAAATGGAACTCACATCCAGAGATAGTTCCCAAAAGATTTGTTAAATGTGACAACTACACCTACTCCCTTGCCTCCATCCAGGGACCTCAGCAGTCCTTCCAGGTGAGACAGGGGTTCATGTGCACTTCCTCTACTTCCACTTCCCCGGATGCTAACCATTTAACTCCCATTCCCTTTGTGTTTTGGGCCTCCTCCATTGCCAGAGTGAGGCCACATGCAAACTGGAGGAACAACACTTCATATTCCACTTGGCTAGGTTACAACGCATTGGATGAACATTCAATTCTCCCATTTTAGGTAACCTCCTACTAAATCCCCCTAAAACCCTCTCCCCTTTCTCTCCCACACCCCTCCCTTTTCTTCCCCCCTGTTTCTTTCCCATCTGCTCCACCTAGACTCCCACCTATTTTTCGTCTCCTCCCTCCTGTCACTTTCCTCCCTGTAGCTTTGCAACCCTATCTCGCCTCCTACAATCAGTCTGAAAAGGGGTCTCGACACAAAACGTCATCTATCCATATTCTCCAAGGATGCTGCTTGACCCACTGAGGTACTCCAGCACTTTGTGTCCTTTTGTGTAAACCAGAAGCTGTAGTTCCTCGTTTCTTGCCAAAATCCATTTCAAACATATAGCATGTACCATATAGCATTGTACTGGTACCATGTAGATGTGTGGCTATGTTTTTTGTTGGCTGTAGATAATACTCTTTTTAAACTGTTATTCCAGACTGTAGGATCAACACACTTAAGCATCATTGTTCTTAGATACAGCCGTCACCTCGGGATATTTTCGCATCAAGCACATCTTGGTTACCAGCTTGCAATCATCTATCATCTCCATGATGATTCCAGTCTATGCTGCTCTTCTCCTTGCATTATTATTGTTACACTTGATGATATCCAAGCTTAAACGTGGCCCCCTGTTCAGCAGAGGTCTCAAAGTTAGGCTGTCCTCATGCTTAGAATCATCACACTGAATTAATTGTCCTATCCGCGCTCTCAACCAAAGATTGTGCGGCACAGTGACGCAGCGGTAGAGTTGCAACCTCTCAGTGCCAAAGACCCAGGTTTGATCCTGACTACAAGTTCTGCCTGTATAGAGTTTATACGTTCAGCGTGGGTTGTGTGTGTGTGTGTGTGTGTGTGTGTGTGTGTGTGTGTGTGTGTGTGTGTGTGTGGCCAGTGCCGGATTTAGATGAAGAGAGGACCTAAGCTGTTCCACTTGTGAGGCCCCCAATGACTGGACAGCCATGGCGGCCAAATCTCCCACAATTCAAAGCGAGGGAGAAAGTGCCCAGCGCCGACCAGTTGCCGCTGCAGTGCGCATGCGCAGGGCGGCCGATGATGTGCTGGCTGTGGTTGTGCGCATGTGCAAGGCGGCCTGCCGTGCCGGCGGATGAGGAGCGAGTGGAGCCCGGCGGCCCGGACACGGATAGCGGGGGGAGATGGAGAGAGAGAGATAGAGAGGGGGGCAGCCCAGAGTTGAACGGTAGGTGTTCTGCCTTGGCCGGAGGCCCCCCTAGACCTCGAGGCCCATCAATTTTTTCGGGGGGCCCCCCTAGAAAGTGGGGGCCGTAAGCTATAGCTTGTTTAGCTTATACGTAAATCCGGCACTGTGTGTGGCGGGAGGGGGGGGGGGGGTTGGTTAGAGTGTGTATGTATGTCGGGGGTTGGTTATTGTGTGTGTGCGATGCCGCAGGCCGCCCCTTACCCTCGCGTTGAGCGGACGGGACCCAACGGGTCCCACTTGGTCTAGTACCCATTAAAAGTCTGATCTTGGGGTGGGGGGGGTGTGTGTGTGTGTGTGTGTGTGTGTGTGTGCGTGTGTGTGTGTGTGTGTGTGTGTGTATTTGTTGGTTCGTGTGTAATCACATCTTCATGAAAAAACAACGCGGTAATGGTAACATTTTTACATATTCCAGTAGAGATTTTTCCCAAAATCTAGTTATCTGAAAATACCAGGCTTTATTTCTCGATTTATCAATGAAAATATTTTAAAATGCTTTGAATTTAAAATGTTTTTTCCTGTTAAAATCATTCCCCACAGCTTCCACACACTTCGATACAAAGTTGCAAAACAGGAACACTGGCAAAAACACTCTGAACTTTTCAGCTCAACTTTTCGGCCCACCAGCAATCTCCGCAAGCCAGCACTATTCTTCCCACTAGAACCAATTTCCTATTTTTTTACCGAAGCCAATTAACCTACAAACCTGTACGTCTTTGCAGCGTGGGAGGAAACCGGAGCACCCGGAGAAAACCCACATGATCATGGAGAGAACGTATAAACTCCGTACAGATATCACCCATAGTCAGAATCGAACATGTGTTTACCGAGTCATTTCATACATCTTATTATATCAGGTCAACTGAACATGAGGTTCTAATTAGTCATTTAACACTGTCTGCATGTCAGAGTTGACACTCATGGCCTTGTAGAGATGCAAGTGGTTGACTACTTTGTTTTCATGCTCTGTTAACCTTTTCGACTTGTCATTCTTCAATGGCAGTACTACAGCCAGCCCAAGATCAGATTCAGATTAGTTTACTGATATATACACCAGGGTGCAATGAAATAGCTTGTTCACATAAAGCTCATAGGGTAAACAGTACACACAGTGTTACACGGCAAGTACAACAATGAGTGCAAGAACAGCAGGATTATGCAAAGATCGCTGTGCAAACTAAAATAGCACCAAACAAAACACTACTACTCTGGATAGCATCCCTGTCTGCTTCCTCGGGACCCGCTCGGATCAGCTAGCAGAGATATTCATTTATGATGATACTTCCTGCCTTCCCCTTGTAACACTACATGAAGATGGACTGGATGGAAGGAAGTGACAAGTCTGCGATGTTCACCAGGTGGTCGTAGCAGTTGCCGTACCAGGCTGAGATGTATCCCATCAGAGTACTTTCCATAGTGCATCAGGAGAAGTTCGACAAAACCTCCATGGGCATATCAAATCTTCTCAGACACCAAAAGAAGTAATTCACTGGTGCGCTTTCTTGATCATTCCATCAGTGCGAAGGGAACTGGTGATGTGGACTAGGAACTTGAAGCTCTCAACCAGCAGCCCTGCGGTCTGCGGTGCTTCTGGCTGCGGCGGAGACTTTAAATCTCGACCGCCGGCCTGCGGCCTACACCAACTTAAAGCCGCGGTCTCCAGTGAGGAAGAGCCGATCCTGGACTGACTCTGGACTCTGGTCCTGTCCACGGGGGGGGGGGGGGGGGAAATGGAGGAGGACTGGCCAAATTTTGTGCCTTCCACCACAGTGATGAATGCTGTGGTGAATGGTGTGTTACATTTTTATTGTGGTTGTGTGTTCTTTATTATTGTACCGCTGCAGACAACCCAAATTCCACCGACCCTGGTTGTGTGGCAAATAAATTCTATCTAATTCTATCTATCTCTGTTGATGAGGACAGGCTTGTGTTCACATTCTGCCAGCAGTTCATTCTCCTCCATGTTATACATTGATCTGACATGGATGTATAAACACACCTCATCATCATTGGCACACAATTCCTGCAACTCCACAGCCAACTTGTGTAAGTGTGGTGCATTTTAACCCCAATGTGTTAAGGTGCTGTTTCCTCATCATTTGCCAGGACAGTTATCTTGAGAATCGAATGCTGACCTTTCCAGAAACCCTATATCCCACAAGAGAATTAAAACACAACACTTCAGGAAAACTCTCTTCATTCTTCATGCACATTCTATTCTTACTTACATCACTGCCCTTCAATTTTTCAATGTGTTTTTTCAGGACTTGGCTGCAAGAAATTTGGCTGTCAGTATTTATAATGAATGTTCCCTCAACTCGGTTAAGCTGCTTCAAGATTGCTGCACTGTTTTCAAATGCCCAGGCTTATTATTCACGAATCATCTTCAAAACATTTGATGGGCAAACTGCCAAAGAAATTAAAAATGGTCATGAAGAGGTTTTGTATGATAATTAGCAAGAGTATCAATTAGCCTAGTTGTCAACTCCATTAATTTCTAGCACCGATATGTTTCATACAAATTCTGTTGTGGCACGCCTCATTTCCATTATGATATTGGGAACCTGGCCCTCAACACCAGCAAAACCAAGGAACTGATTGTGGACTTTGGAAGGAGTAGGAGGGGGACCCACAGCCCCATTTATATCAACGGGTCGATGGTTGAAAGGGTCAAGAGCTTCAAATTCCTGGGCGTGCACATCTCTGAAGATCTTTCCTGGTCCGAGAACACTAATGCAATCATCAAAAAAGCACATCAGCGCCTCTACTTCCTGAGAAGATTACGGAGAGTCGGATTGTCAAGGAAGACTCTCTCTAACTTCTACAGGTGCACAGTCGAGAGCATGCTGACCGGTTGCATCGTGGCTTGGTTCGGCAATTTGAGCGCCCTGGAAAGGAAAAGACTACAAAAAGTAGTAAACACTGCCCAGTCCATCATCGGCTCTGACCTTCCTTCCATCGAGGGGATTTATCGCAGTCGCTGCCTCAAAAAGGCTGGCAGTATCATCAAAGACCCACACCATCCTGGCCACACACTCATCTCCATGCTACCTTCAGGTAGAAGGTACAGGAGCCTGAAGACTGCAACAACCAGGTTCAGGAATAGTTACTTCCCCTCAGCCATCAGGCTATTAAACCTGGCTCGGACAAAACTCTGATTATTACCAACCACTTTCTGTTATTTGCACTATCAGTTTATTTATTCATGTGTGTATATATTTATATCATGGTATATGGACACATTTATCTGTTTTGTAGTAAATGCCTACTATTTTCTGTGTGCTTAAGCAAAGCAAGAATTTCATTGTCCTATACAGGGACACATGACAATAAACTAACTTGAACTTGAACTTGAACTTAATTTACACCCAGTGGCACCTCGCCAAACCCACGTAGTCACGGGGAGAACGTGTAAACTCCACATGGACAGCACCCGATGTCTGAATCAAACCTGGGTCTCTGGCGCTGTGAGGCAGCAGCTCTACACGGTGCCAACGATCTTGTTTATTCCAATCAGGTACCTGTGTATTTATTCATCGTCCTACATTCTGAAAGTTGTACTTTAAAATTATTTAAGTATTGAACACCAGATTATTTTCAAAAATCGTGTGCATTGTATTTCAATTTGAAATCCCAGTCCTATAATTTAGCATGTGCAATGGTTGCTGAATTTGACGTGGATTAATATACCAGCAATGTGACTCACGTTCTCATATCTGGGATTTCAAAATGTTAAGGGCTTGATCTGAAACCTGTATTCTGTCAGTTCACAATGAAGCCTGGGAGAGCATCCAAAGTCAAAAGATCATTTTGGTATCATTTTCTGATGTAGCATGGATTTGCATTTCTCTTGGCTCCAAATCAGCTGCCTTTAGGGTTAGAGAGAAAGAACAGTCTCAATAAGTGGGAATGTTGAGTTTTAGTTCATGCCGGTGTACAAAAACACCCACAAAGTGCTGGAATAACCCAGTGGGTCGGGCAGCATCTGTGGAGGACATGGGTGGGTGATGTTTTGGGTTGGGTTCCTTATTCAAACTGAATAGAATAATAATAACTTTATTTATAAAGCACTTTAAAAACAACCACTGTTGCAACAAAGTGCTGTACATGACTAATCATGAACAAAAAATTATTACAAGACAATAAAAACATTAAAAAAGAGAGTAAAAACAATAAAAAACATTAAAAACACTAAAACAGGAGCAAAGTCTCATGCAGGGTCAAAAGCCAAGGAATAGAAAAGGGTTTTAAGACTGGTTTTGAAGATGGACAGTGAGGGGGCCTGTCTGATGTGCAACGGCAGAGTGTTCCATAATGTCGGAGCAGCAACAGAGAAGGCTCTATCCCCTCTGAGCTTCCGCTTAGACCTCAGTACCTCCAGGAGCAGCTGATCAGCTGACCTGAGGCACCGGGCAGGAGCGTAGGGATGAAGCAGCTCAGAGAGGTAAGGCGGGGCGAGACCATTTAAAGATTTAAAAACAAATAAAAGTAGTAGGGGGGAGAAAGTTACAAACAAGAGGTGGGGGCAGGACAAAGCCTGGAAGTGATGTGTGGATACAGGTCAGGGAGGGAGGGGGAGGGGGGGAGGCTATTTTCAATCAAAATTAAGAAAAAAAACAGTAGAATTAACTCAATGTATTGGTTCCATTAGTTGTACTGATGTTTCTGAAACTGGGCTCTTGAGAGATATCCAAGTAAAGCTCACCAACCTTTCATTATGGGTTAGACCACATGACTAATGGTTCTACAACATGTTTTTATATCCTTCACCATGACAAGCAACTCAAATTTATTTCGAGGCCAGCCATTGCCAGAATCTTGAACCTGCATCTATCTCTAGTCAGAGGCTTGGTGGGATTTATATGTAGGAGAGATACTGTACCTTCTTTCCTCTTCCCTCTTTGTTCATCCATCATCTGTTTTCTCAACTATATTATTCATGATCCTGTCACCCCCCCCCCCCCCCATCCATCATTTACCCAAATCAAGAGGCAACCCTAAACCAGATTCTTGTCTTTTCCACATTACTGAAAAGACTCAAAATAACAGATGCCGAACAGGGTGGTGGTATGTGACTCCTCCTTGTCCTTTTGGCCTGAGGACAACTCTTGAAACAGTTGACTGTGCCAGTGGACTGTACTGGATGCATTTCATTTGGTTCCACTCAGCTTGTGGCCAAAGCATTTTCAAGATGGATTGCTGATATGATTTCAGCAACTTGTCACTGCACCCGCCCAACAGTTGATCTTCCTGCTCTTCCTTGTCTACATGCTGCTAAACAGTCATGCTATTTGAATACGTGTAGTCAAATTCTTTGACTCTCTATTTTTTTTTTCTTTCTCCTTTACAACGCTCTCCAAAACCGACCTATTAGCTAGTTTTTGGACAATTGTCCTGTGACCCATGACACATTTTATTTTATCGCACCCCCAAAAAGTGCCTTGAAGTAATCTACTACATTTAAAAATGTTTAAATAAATGTAAATTGTTGCTGTTCTTAACACATAACCTCATTGACTGAGTTTCCTCAAAAATCCAAAACATACTTGGCTAATAAAGTATTATTGTATTCTATATAGATTCTTATATCAGATCCTCACAAAGATGATAAAATGTTCTTGCATTGCTTGTTTATATGAAATACTAAATTAATGATTGAACAGGTTCTGCTGTTAACATTATCTAAATGGCTGTATTCCAGAACCTGTTGATCACTGCAGTTGACTCTAACTCTGCAGGTGAAACCAACAGCAATATAACTGGATTAAAATAAAGCACCTCAGCATTGATCCCTGTTACTCCACAACCCCCCACCCTCTCCTCCCCACCCTTCCCTCAACCACCTCGCCTTCATCTCCCCTGCCTGTTGGTAGAATGTGGCAATCACGAACGCCAATGTCAAGGGTGTACGAATGAAACATATTAATGCACTACTTTATTTTTGGTTATTATTGCAGAATGCCGAGTTAAAACCGCAAACAGTGGGAACGAGACACAATGCTAATGTACAGGAAACAACGTTTCCGAACAGTGGATTAAAAAAATATCACACTCCAAGGAGCATTAGTGACTGCACGTTGGTGGATGTTTGTGCAAAACGTTGCAATCCGTTAGTTTTTTGTTAAATTGTGGTTCTGTAAGTGGCCTTAAGTTAATTAACATTGCGGGGAGGCAAAATCAAACGCTGAAGTGGTAAAGCTATTTTGATACCAGCAACGGTACTATTTTTCAGTCCAAGGAGGAATGCAAGGCTATCAACAACTCAGCACTGACCTTAATCTCACCCTGGCCACTAAACCTCTCGTTGTGACCAGCACCCGGGTAACCACAGCTGCCGAGAGTGGTACATGCACACCGCACGTTGCCACACATTGTTACCTCATTCCACCTCGCCGCTTTTTACAAGGCATTTCAACTGAACTTTAAGGCTGACCTGAGATGCCGCCGCCGATGACAATCACATCACATCTGTTGCTTGTCATCTTGTCGCCGCCGAAGCCTGAGCTTCGCTCTCGGTGTCAACACTCAGCCGAGTGGCTCCTCGGCGGAGGTCCGCCCCGGCACCGTCACGCCGTCCTCAGCCTGCAGCTCCGCCTTCCACGGAGTGGTCCCTCGGCAGAGCTCCGCCCCGGCGTTGTCTACCGCCCACTGAATGGTCCCACTGCAGTGCTCCGTCCTGGCACTGTGGTCCCTCGGCGGAGCTCCGCCCCGGCACCGTCGGCCTTCCACTTGGTGCAGCTCCGCCTTGGCACCGACGCTCTGACCTCAGCTCCGCCTCACCACCCCCACCCACCACTGTCGTCGTCTTCATCGCCAAACTCTGATGCATTTTTTTTTTTGCAACTGTGGGACCCCTGTCCGGGTCTCGGTCGGAAAGGTGTTAAAAATGCACAGCTTGTTTGCAAATACTCCAAGATTTTAGAGAAGCATCGTGACATTTCTGTCCCCGAACTTGGATTTGGGTCAAATTCCTTACTGATGGACAGTGCCCCACACGTATTCGTCGTCTTACGCAAGGCAAGGGAGACTGCAGATGCTGGAATCTGGAGCAAAAAAACACGCCAGCAGTGTCTTTATTTTGCTTCATTTGTGTATATCCACGCAAGTATCAGATGCCAATTCCAGCATCAGATTCTTGGCCGTACCCAGGTCTTCCATGTACATTTTAGTGGACAGGACTTTTTTTATCAAGACATCCAGAACATCTGCTGATCAGGCAACATCTCCGGAGAACACAGATAGGTGAAGAAGTGTCCTGAAACATCGCCTATCCATGTTCTCCGGATGTTGCCTGACCCCCTGAGCTAATCCAACACGTTGTGTTTTGTGCACGATTTGTAGTGTCTTGTATGTCTACATATTATCCTCATCATCAGTTAAATATCCCATCAATGCCAACACTACAATGATCGCACAGTTGATTGATTTCCTTGGAGGTTCGCCAGTTTAATACTGAAGGAGATTTTTTTGCTGGTAATTGGAAACGTGTGAAGAGGCATCCTGGGGTAATGGGATAGGGAAGCTTTAGAAACATAGAAACATAGAAATTAGGTGCAGGAGTAGGCCATTCGGCCCTTCGAGCCTGCACCGCCATTCAATATGATCATGGCTGATCATCCAACTCAGTATCCTGTACCTGCCTTCTCTCCATACCCTCTGATCCCCTTAGCCACAAGGGCCACATCTAACTCCCTCTTAAATATAGCCAATGAACTGGCCTCGACTACCCTCTGTGGCAGAGAGTTCCAGAGATTCACCACTCTCTGTGTGAAAAAAGTTCCTCTCATCTCGGTTTTAAAGGATTTCCCCCTTATCCTTAAGCTGTGACCCCTTGTGCTGGACTTCCCCAACATCGGGAGCAATCTTCCTGCATCTAGCCTGTCCAACCCCTTAAGAATTTTGTAAGTTAGCAGAAGAAGATACACAAACATGCTGGAGAAACTCAGCGGGTGCAGCAGCATCTATGGAGCGAAGGATTAGGCAACGTTTCGGGCCGAAACCCGTCTGAAGAAGGGTTTCGGCCCGAAACGTTGCCTGATCTTTCGCTCCATAGATGTTGCTGCACCCGCTGAGTTTCTCCAGCATTTTTGTGTACCTTCGATTTTCCAGCATCTGCAATTCCTTCTTAAAGCTTTAGCAGATGGTTGGATACACAGTACCATGATCATTTTGTTGATGTTAACATTGACCTAAGGTTCTGCCATCAGTGACAATCACATCGCATTTGTTAATTCAAGGAACTGCAGATGCTGTTTTACACAAAAAGGACGCAGAGTGCTGGAGCAACTCAGCGGGGCAGACAGCATCTTTGGATAACATGGGCAGGTAAAGTATCAGGTCAGAAACCTTGAGATATCACACCTGTTGCTTGTAAAGTTACAAAATACATTTTGGGTAGAACTAATGACAATTTTAAAAAACTGCAGATGCTGGAAATCTTAAATAAAAGCAGAACAAGTCTGAGAAAACTCAAAAGAAAGGCATCCATGGAAAGAGGAACAGTCAATGATTCGGGTAAGCAACCTTTCCAAAGAAAGTATTTCCTTCGCTCCATAGATGCTGCTGCACCCGCTGAGTTTCCCCAGCAATTTTGTGTACCTTTCCAAAGAAGGGTCCTGATCTGAAACACCACCTATACATGTAATCCAGAGATGCTGGCAGACCCACTGAGTTACTCCAGCATTTTGTCTTCTTTTGCAAACCACCATCTACAGTTCCTTGAGTTTTGTTTAAAAAAAATCCTATAATGATCGTGGAAGAACGGATGACACCAGTGGAACTTTTTTTCAGTTTAGTTCATTGTCAAATGAACTGAGGTACAATGAAAAGCTTGTCTGTCACGTGCTATCCAGTCAGTAATCCTGAGCTTGTTACCATATACAGTAAGCTATTGTGGCTATTCGTTGCAGAATTGCAGGTGTTTTTGAGCAAAGCCCACATCTTTGTAACTAATTAAAAAGATTGCTTTCAAAATTCATTATAATCCTGCAACAGCTGTTGTACAGGAGTGTTCCACTCCCAAGCTGGGTTGTCGACTTTGACTTTTAATTTTCTTTGGCATTAATTTTCTCAGAGATTTATAGGTGTTCTGATCACTCTCCAATAATGCGTTCACCTAGACTATCCACGCAATATTTTACTGTCAAGACAATAGAACCCTGGGATAAATAGCTGAAAGTATGCTAACAGGTACTTTGGATCTGTCTTCACTGAGGAGGTCAAAAAACAATCTTCCTAATATAGTAGTGGCCAGAGGATCTGGGGTGACAGAGGAACTGAAGGAAATCCACATTAGGCAGGAAATGGTGTTGGATAGACTGATGGGACTGAAGGCTGATAAATCCCCAGGGCCTGATGGTCTGCATCCCAGGGTACTTAAGGAAGTGGCTCTAGAAATCATGGATTGCTGATAATTGCTGATAATTTTCCAATGTTCAATAGACTCAGGATCAGTTCCTGTGGATTGGAGGGTAGCTAATGTTATCCCAATTTTTAAGAAAGGTGGGAGAGAGAAAACAGGGAATTATAGACCAGTTAGCCTGACATCGGTAGTGGGGAAGATGCTGGAGTCAATTATAAAAGATGAGATAGCCACACATTTGGATAGCAGTAACAGGATCGGTCCGAGTCAGCATGGATTTACAAAGGGGAAATCATGCTTGACCAATCTTCTGGAATTTTTTTAAGATGTAACTAGGAAAATGGACAAGGGAGAGTCAGTGGATGTAGTGTACCTGGACTTTCAGAAAGCATTTGATTAGGTCCCACATAGGAGATTAGTGGGCAAAATTAGAGCACATGGTATTGGGGGTAGAGTGCTGACATGGATAGAGAAGTGGTTGGCAGACAGGAAACAAAGAGTAGGGATGAACGGGTCCCTTTCAGAATGGCAGGCAGTGACTAGTGGGGTACCACAAGGCTCGATGCTGGGACCGCAGCTATTTACAATATACATCAATGATTTGGACGAAGGGATTCAAAGTAACATTAGCAAATTTGCAGATGACACAAAGCTGGGTGGCAGTGTGAACCGTGAGGAGGATGCTATGAGAATGCAGAGTGTCTTGGACAGGTTGGGGGAGAGGGCAGATGTATGGCAGATGAAGTTTAATGCGGATAAATGTGAGGTTATCCACTTTGGTAGCAAAACCAGGAAGGCAGATTACTATCTAAATGGCGTCAAGTTGGGAAAAGGGGAAGTACAACGGGATCTGGGGGTCCTTGTACATCAGTCTGTGAAAGTAAGCATGCAGGTACAGCAGGCAGTGAAGAAAGCGAATGGCATGTTGGCCTTTATAACAAGAGGAATCGAATATAGGATCAAAGAGGTCCTTCTGCAGTTGTACAGAGCCCTGGTGAGACCACACTTGGAGTATTGTGTGCAGTTTTGGTCCCCTAATTTGAGGAACGACATTCTTGCTATTGAGGGAGTGCAGTGTAGGTTTACAAGGTTAATTCCCGGGATGGCGGGACTGTCATATGCTGAGAGAATGGAGCAGCTGGGCATGTACACTCTGGAGTTTAGAAGGATGAGAGGGTATCTCATTGAAACATATAAGATTGTTAGGGGCTTGGACACGCTAGAGGCAGGAAACATGTTCCCGATGTTGGGGGAGTCCAGAACCAGGGACCATAGTTTAAGAATAAGGAGTAAGCCATTTAGAACGGAGGCGAGGAAACACTTTTTCTCACAGAGAGTGGTGAGTCTGTGGAATTCTCTGCCTCAGAGGGCGGTGGAGGCAGGTTCTCTGGATGCTTTCAAGAGAGAGCTAGATAGGGCTCTTAAAAATAACGGAGTCAGGGGATATGGGGAGAAGGCAGGAAGAGGGTGCTGATTGTGGATGATCAGCCATGATCACATTGAATGGCGGTGCTGGCTCGAAGGGCCAAATGGCCTACTCCTGCACCTATTGTCTATTGTCTAATTATGCCGTTTCTCCATGGTTTCTGCCAAAGTTAAAACAATAAATTGGAAGCACCCCATCAGTAAATTTACCATTGTGTTAAACAATTTATTAAGGAGTTTATAGATTTTATAATCTTTTGAATCCATTCTTTGTTTTGTTTTAGTTTAGAGATACATAATTGAAACAGGACCTACAGCACTGAATCAGCGCTGACCAGCCAACCGATCCTCATATACTGGCACTATCATTCACTCTAGGGACAATTTACAGTTCCTACCGAAGCCAATTAACCTACTAATCTGTATGTTTTTTAAATGTTGGAGGGAACTCGAGCTCCCGAAGAAAACCCACATAGTCACGGGGAGAACATACAATCTCTGTACATACAGCACCCGTAGTCAGGATCGGACCCGGGTCTCTGGCTCTGTAAGGTAGCAACACTACCGCTGCGCCACCATGCCATCCTTGTTTTTTTAGTTGGCCAACAATCACAACCCCCATGTTCTTTCTGACTGTACATGTGACCAGGCAAACTGCTCAGAGACCCTGCTGGTCGTGTTGTGTCGCTAGCTGTTCGATACGTAGCAGAAGGATCTAGATGGAGACCACAAGAGCTCCGTGATAAATATATGTCTTTGAAACGTAAAACAATTTTAGCTTAAATACAGGGCAAGTAAGTTTAGCTAATCTGAACAATAGGAGTACAATCGTCAGCAGCATTGTTGGTTCAGTGCTGAGAGATGGCTGGCATTTGCACTCCTGGTCGTTCCACATGACATTATATTGTCAATGAAGATGTGGTTCAGTCACACTCCGTACCATGCAATAACCAATAATGATTCAATTATACTTTATTGTCACATGTACCCAAGTACAATGAATTCATTGTTTTGCATACAATCCGATAACATTATACAGCAGACTTCATCTAGGCAGTACTCAAAGAGTCGCCACGTTTCTGGCGCCAACAAGGTTACAAAAAGTTCATCAAACACTCATCTTCTTGCAGCGGCAAACCAGGCAGCCCTCCGCGGGTTCCCCTTCGATCTCGGCAGCCCCCCCCGCCGGGTCCCCCCTTTGTTCTCTGTGGGCCCCCACCCGTATTGCTCTCGGCAGCATAGGTTCCCCTACTCTCTTAACAGCACGGGTGCCCCTACTCTCTCGGCAACCCTCCTTGCTCTCAGCGGCATTGGTCCCCCTGCGCTCCTGATTGCTGCCCCCCACCTGGTTGCAAAGTCCTATCTTCTTTGGTTTATTTGTGCTTATACAAGGAAGTCACCCACATATGTGAAGGCACAGAGTCTCTGACACAGGCTAGAGAATTAGAATCCGAGGACATACATTTAAGGTGAGAGGCGCAAGATTTGATAGGAACCTGAGCGGCAACATTTTCACTCAGTGGATAGTGGGTGTATGGAACAAGCTACTGGAGGAGTTAGTTGAGGTAGGTACTATAACAGCATTTAAAAGATACTTGGCCAGGTACATGGATAGGAAAAGTTCAGAGGGATTTGGTTGTGTGAGTCGAAGTTAGGCCGAAGGACCTGATTCCCTGCTCTATGACTCGATGACTCTATGACTCTATGAGTTAGTCTATGATAGTCTAAGACTATGAGTTAAAGTTAAAGGGGAAGTGAGTACATGAAAAGTTACAAAATACATCATAATCTATGACTATGAGTTAAAGTTAAAAGGGGAAGTGAGTACAGGAAAAGTTACAAACGACTCCCGAATTATGGGAAGGAAAGTTCGAGAATGGATAAGAGAGTAAGGTCAGGGCCAATAGTGACTGGTGTGAGAGGGGAGGTGAATACCGAAGTTACAGTGTTGTACATGAATGCATGAAGTATAAGAAATGAAGTGGATGAGCTTGAGGCTCAGTTCCTGTTTGTGCTGTATATTGATTTTAGAAAATACGCTACCATAAATCGCTATGATTTTTGGCCATCTCTCCTCTGTTGAGGCAGCCCCAAGGATTTTTCCAATCGATGAAAGATAAAAAAGTTATGAATGTTTTAAAAAATCGTGAGATCAGCTGATTGGTCCTCTTGCCTGTCAATCACCATGATAAAGGTAACGCCCTTTCCGGGGGAACTGAAGTATAAAGCCCCGGAGGCTGGACATGAGTCAGTCACCCTGGAAGACTGTGAGTGAGAGTTGTGTCCAGACTGTGAGTCTACGCCGTGAATGAACTGAACTCTGCTTGAAATGAAATGAATTGGTTGCCTGCACTCTGCTTGGAATGGTATGAAATGAATTTGGTGGCCTGCACTCTGCTTGAAATGGTATGAAATGAATTTGGTGGCCTGCACTCTGCTTGAAATGGTATGAAATGAATTTGGAGGCCTGCACTCTGCTTGAAATTGTATGAAATGAATTTGAATTTGGTGGCCTGCACACTGCTTGAAATGGTATGAAATGATTTTGAATTTGGTGGCCTGCACACTGCTTGAAATGGTATGAAATGAATTTGAATTTGGTGGCCTACACATTGCTTGAAATGGTATGAAATTGAATTTGAATTTGGTAGCCTGCACTCTGCTTGAAATGGTATGAAATTGAATTTGGATTTGGTAGCCTGCACTCTGCTAGAAATGGTATGAAATTGAATTAGGATTTGGTAGCCTGCACTCTGCTTGAAATGGTATGAAATTGGATTTGGATTTGGTGTCCTGCACTCTGCTTGAAATGGTATGAAATTGAATTTGAATTTGGTGGCCTGCACTCTGCTTGAAATGGAATTTCAAGGATAGCCGTGAGTGAACTGCCAGCCCACCAGCCGTGAGTCAATCAACTGCCAGCCCACCAGCCATGAGTCAATCAATTGCCAGCCCACCAGCTGTGAGTCAATCAACTGCCAGCCCACTAGCCGTGAGTCAATCAACTGCCAGACCACCAGCCGCGAGTCAATCAACTGCCAGCCCAAAAGCCGTGAGTGAGTGAACTGCCAGCCCACCAGCCGTGAGTGAGTGAACTACCAGCCCACCAGCCGTGAGTGATTGAGTGAACTGCCAGCCCACCAGCCGTGAGTGAGTGAACTGCCAGCCCACCAGCCATGAGTGAGTGAACTGCCAGCCCACCAGCTGTAAGTGAGTGAGTGAACTGCCAGCCCACCAGGCCTGAGTGACTAAGCTGCTGGCCCAAGAATCTATTCGGCCCACAATGTCCATACTAGCCCTCTGGAAACCAGTCCCTTCGACCCACAACACCCATACTAGCCCTCCAGAAATAGTGAAGTCAGGGGATATGGAGAGAAGGCAGGAATGGGGTACTGATTGGGGATGTTCAGCCATGATCACATTGAAAGGTGGTGCTGGCTCGAAGGGCCAAATGGCCTACTCCTGCACCTATTGTCTATTGTCTATTGTTCTATAGATTCAGGATCAGTTCCTGTGGATTGGAGGGTAGCTAATGTTTTCCTATTTTTTAAGAAAGGAGGGAGAGAGAAAACAGGGAATTATAGACCAGTTAGCCTGACATCGGTGGTGGGGGAAGAGTCATTATCAAAGATGAAATAGCGGCACATTTGGATAGCAGTAGCATGATCGGTCCGAGTCAGCATGGGGAAATCATGCTTGACTAAATTTCTGGAATTCTTTGAGGATGTAATTAGGAAAGTGGACAAGGGAGAGCCAGCGGATGTAGTGTACCTGGACTTTCAGAAAGCATTTGATCACATAGGAGATGAATGGGCAAAATTAGAGTACATGGTATTGGGAGTAGGGTACTGACATGGATAGAAAATTGGTTGGCAGACAGGAAGCAAAGTGTAGGGATAAACGGGTCCCTTTCAGAATGGCAGGCAGTGTACCGCAAAGCTCGGTGCTGGGGCCGCAGCTATTTACAATATACATTAATGATTTAGATGAAGGGATTAAAAGTAACATTAGCAAATTTACAGATGACACAAAGCTGGGTGGCAGGGTGAACTGTGAGGAGGATGCTAAGAGGATGCAGGGTGACTTGGAAAGGTTGGGTGAGTGGGCAGATGCATGGCAGAAGCAGTTTAATGTGGATAAATGTGAGGTTATCCACTTTGGTGGCAAAAACAGAAAGGCAGATTATTATCTGAATGGTGTCAAGTTGGCAAAGGGAGATCTGGGGGTCCTTGTTCATCAGTCACTGAAAGTAAGCATGCAGGTACAGCAGGCAGTGAAGAATGCCTATGGTAAATTGGCCTTAATAACAAGAGGAGTTGAGTATAGGTGCAAAGAGGTCCTTCTGTAGTTGTACATGACTCTAGTGGGACCACACCTGGAGTATTGTGTGCAGTATTGCTCTCCAAATTTGCGGAAGGACATTCTAGCTATTGAGGGCGTGCTTGTTCATGAGTTTAATTCCCGGGATGGTGAGACTGTCATATGTTGATAGAATGGAGCGGCTGGGCTTGTATACTGTGGAATTTAGAAGGAGAGAGGGGATCTTATTGAAACATATAAGATTCATGCTAGAGGCAGGAAACATGTTCCCGATGTTGGGAGAATCCAGAACCAGGGGCCACAGTTTAAGAATAAGGGGTAAGCCATTTCGAACGGAGATGAGGAAAAACTTTTTCACCCAGAGAGTTGTGAATCTGTGGAATTCTCTGCCTCAGAAGGTGGTGGAGGCCAATTCTCTGGGCATTCAAGAGAGAGTTAATTAGATCTCTTAAAGATAGAGGAGTGAAGGGATATGGTGAGAAGGCAGGAACAGGTACTGATTGTGGATGATCAGCCATGATTACAGTGAATGGCGGTGCTGGCTCGAAGGGCTGAATGGCCTACTCCTGCACCTACTGTCTATTGCCTATTCTAGGTGTTCCAGGATGGTTTTAAATGTACACTCATGCATGGATTATTATATGCTAAGAAGAGCATGCGTGACCTGCATTGTCTGGTTCTGAATTTACACATAATCGATGAACATTTTCTTGGCTAATCTACAAATATTGAGTTATGACTTCTTAACCAACTTAGGACAAGGCTTCTGGCGCCGGCCAGTATCCAAGCACAACAATACCAAATCCTTTCAATACCAAACTATCGATGTGATAGCTATCCAAACTTCATTTGTACTCAACAGGTCTAGTTATTGGTAGTTATTGGTCCTCTAGTATGAATACCAACTGTATTCATAAATCTATCAACTCTCCCAGCATTCCCACAGCAGTTAAATGCTTTAGGACTGCAGAGTTAAACTTCCTTAACCTTGATCTAAACAAGTACTACAAATAATATGGTTCTAAGTATGCATTACAGTATTTGCAGAGTAATGATAATAGCTACCAAATTTCATTTTTATTTAACTTCCATTATCAAATCAAATATTTTTCTCCGCATTTGTTTATAGGAGTGTGTTCTATTCATGTATTTTTAAGGCGGAGATTGACAGATTCCTGATTAGTAAGGGTGTCAAGGGGGAAAAGACAGGAGAATGGGTTAAGATGGAAAGATGGATCGGCCATAATTGAATGGCAGAGTAGACTCCATGGGCTGAATGGCCCAATTCTGCTCCTATAACTTATGTTGGTGCCTCACAATGTTATAGCCTTCAGCAGAATAAGATGTAATTTTACTCACAATGCCAGATGGCAAATTATCACAATTAACGAGGTTTGCAAGAAGTGTCATATTTTTCATTATTATTTATTCTGCCTTTAGTACAGGCATAAAGTTGTATTGGCCTGATGAAGAGCTCAACCGCAATGGAGTGTGTTGTAATTAAGTTTCTTTAAGTCACAAATTATACATTTTATTTTGCTATCTTCATCTTTTTTTAGATGAAATAACAAATGTTCGAAGTTTTTTGACTGGAGAAATAAGGGTAGCAGCCAAGGACACATCATGATCTCTGGAGAATAGAGTTTCTGCTGTGGTGGAACATTTGTCTGAAGTTAGAAACAGCTTCCATAAAAACATTCCACTTTCAAATATGAAAACTAAGAATTAGTCCTTAAAGCTAATGAAAAAATGTTTCAACCATGAACTGAAATACTTTGGCATAAATTGTTTTTAAGTGTTTTTCACAAAGATGGAAAATTGGTGATTAAGTATACATTTTCTTGTAAGAATCAATTAAAACAATCTCCTTGGATACCTTTCATTTATGGAGAAAGTCCATGCTGAACAATTTTAATTATGTTTACACATTGATGGAACATGGCAAAGCCACTTAATCTGTCATGAAAATTTACAATGGATTTAAAATAATTGGCGAAAGAGTGAGAGAGGAGCTGAGGGGTGAATTATCATGGTTAGTAGACTGCGTGGCTTGAAAGGGTGCCAGGGAATTTCAATGGTAACTTTGAAAAGGGAATTGGATAAACATTTGAAAAAAAATAATGTGCTGGGAAAAGAGGAGCTACAGATCTAATTGGTAAGCCCTTTCAAAAAAGCCAGCGTAGGACAAATGGGCCGAATGGCAAACTTATAATTCTATACATAGGTGATTCTATTGCACTTTTCACAAAAGGGAATTTTCTTGAGAGCTAGACTTATGGCAAATTTTCCTACTGATGTTCTTACTTCAAGATGTAATGCAGCATTCCCAGTAATTACCTTTTTTTTAAACTGCAGATGCTGGACATTTGAAATAAAAATAGAAAATAGCAGAAACACTCACCAGGTCAGGCAGCACCCGTGGAAAGAGAAGGATAATTAATGTTCACCTGACCGTTCACCAGAACTGGGCGAAAATGAGAAAGTGAGATTAACAATGCAGTGAGGGATGGAGAAAGAGATAGTTAGAATAAATAGAAAGATAGCATGAGGCCAGTTTTGCTGAGGTGATCATAATATTCACAGAACAATCTAATATTAGCGAGAAAAGTTAAAGAATAAGAAACCAAGAAAAACATTGTAATGCTGTTGAATGCACGTCACTCTTGTTGTTGAAACCTGAAATGAAATTGACCCATTGATTTCCTCCAGAACTTTGTGATTTGCTCAAGATTCCAGCAGCTGCAGTCTCTTGTGTCACCGAAAAGGAGAATACTGGATGGAAATGCTGCCAATTAGGTCACCAATTGCAAAGCAAGTCCATTTAATCCGCAGTTTCAAGTTTCTTGTCACTTTAATTCTGTTTCATATTTTGCCGCTGTTTACAAAGACGAATAAAAAGTTCACAGTCCAGTCCACACGCTGGAAGTACTGGAGCACCCCCGATCTAGGTAAACCCCAGGCTGTTATAGGTCTGCGACCCAAAGTTCCTCTCCTTGACTGGCTGCCTGTGTGTCCCGGGGCACCTCCTGCAGTCAACCTTGAAAGTGCAAAACCCCGGACCCTCTCCATCGCCACCAGCGGCCCCCTCCTCGACTCTCCGATCTTCAGGGCTTCCGAGCTTCCCCTGCAGACAGCGGCACACTGTGCTCTTCTTCGCAGCGGCGAGCAAGGTGATTAAGTGAGCATTTAGAACATTCCAAAGATTCATCACTTCCTTTCTTAATTTCTTGTGAAAAAATATCTCCTGATCTCAGTCCTAAATGACCTACCCTTTATTCTGAGATTGAGATCCCTGGTTCCTCCCACAGGCTGGGGAAATATCCTCTCTCCCACCAGCCTCATGAACCTTACAAAAAGTTTGTAAGTTTCAATAAGCTCTCATTTTATTTAGCTAGAAAAAACATTGTTTGCTCATAAAGCAAAGCTTCCATCCCAAGAATTAGTCAAGTGAAACTTCCATTAAAAACTCCCTTAAAAAGAGTCAAGAGTGATTTATTGTCATATGTCCTGGATGGGACGATTAGATTCTTACTTGCTGCACCACAACAGAATATGTGAATATGTAAACATAGTACATAACGGGGGAAGAGAAAACAAAAGTTCAATAAATAATAAATATAGAGCAATAATAGTATAGTCTCCTTATCTTTAGGTATATAATGATACGTAAAGAATCATCTCATCAAAGCCGCATATTATGTAACAAGATACCTTTACTCCTGCACTAGAATTGTCTTGTAATAAAGACCTACATACCATTTGCTTTCCTAATCACTTGCATGTTGGTTTTAGCGATTTGTATACCTGGCACAAATTTGTGTAAAACATTTCTTGTGTTCTCACACCAGCTAAATATTTGGACAAACAAAATTTCTGCCCGTTTGCAGCAAGGCAATTGATTTCGGGTGCACAAATTGTCTTGTGTCTGCAGTTGTTGGCACCCTGCACCTGCAATAAATTAGCCAAAGACACAAACTCACTCATTCTGAGAAGTGCCACCACAGGTAAAGCTAACATGATTATTGCCCCTGGCAAACAATCTTTTGGCAACCTCCACCGTGCACTTAGCTCCAGTCAACTGGAAGATCTTGGATGCATTTCCAATAGTGTAGTGAAGTATGCAGAAACACCAAGTCAAATACAACTCTTTGTTTTTTTTCACTCCAAACAATGTTCATGATGAATGACCATTGAGTGAAATAAAGAAATGGGCATCTCATTCAGTAATGGAAGCATTAAATGATTCAAGTTGGCAGACACATTTTTTGTTTACATCACAGACAATTACATCATAGACAATTCAAACATCTATCAGAATAATTGTCTTGCATCATACATAAATAATAACCCTAAATTTAAAGACAGTGGCTATGGTTCTTATATGCCCCAAAATGAATTGCACATCCAGGGAGTTGAATGTCACAAAGCCTGACAAGTTCTATCTGTCAAACCTAGTTACTACAAATGTAGGAAGTCAGGGAAGAAATTGCAGAGGCTTTGGCAGAGATACTTGTATCATCCTAAGATAGACACAAAATGCTGGAGTAACTCAGCGGGACAGGCGGCATCTCTGGAGAGAAGGAATGGGTGACGTTTCGGGTCAAGACCCTTCTTCAGACATTTTGTGTCATCCTTAACCATGTGTGAGGTACTGGAAGATTGGATAGTGGCTAGTATAGTGCTTATATTTAAAGGTTTTGCAAGGACAAGCCAAGGAATTGCAGGCCTGTGAGGCTAACATTAGTCATAGGAAGGTTACTGCAGGGGATTCTGAAGAACAGGATCCACCAGCATTTGGGAAGGCAAGGACCTATTAGAGATACTCAGCAGGGTTTTGTGCATGTAAAATCAAGTCTCGTGAATTTGATTACATTCTTTGAAGAGATGCAAAGAGGATTGATGATGGCAGGACAGTAGATGTCTAAATGGACTTTAGCATGATCTTTGACATTTCCTGCAGGTTAGATCACATGGGAAGTTAGGTGAGCTAACCAACGGAATACAGAATTAGCTTAATGTAAAGTCAGAGGTGATAGCGGAGGGTTTAATTCAAGGTGGAGGCTTGTGGCCAGCGGTGTGCCACCAGGATCAGTCCACTTGTTTATCATCTTTATACATTAGAGATACAGGGTGGAAACAGACCCTTCCGCCCACTGTCGTGCTGACCAGTGATCACCCATACACTAGTTTTATCCTACATACTTGGGACAATTTACAGAAGCCAATTAACTAACAAACCTGCATGTCTTTGGAGTGTGGCAGGATACCAGAGTACCCGGAGAAAACCCAGGGAGAACGTACAAATTCCATACTGACAGCAATCGTAGTCAGGGTTGAACCAGGTCTCTGGCGCCATAAGAAAGCGACTCTACCGCTGCGCCACCATACCGCCCATTGACTCAGTATAACCCCGCCCGTATATTAACAATTTGGATGTAAATGGTGTTAACAGGTTTGCTAAGTTTGCGGAAGACACTAACATTGGTGGGGTAGTGAACAGCAAAGATGGTTATCTAAGAGGTGGCACAAATAACCTGTTGTTGCACTGTATTACACTTTGACTCTAACTCGCCCTGAAGTTATGTCAGACTTCATCAGATGTATTATAGAGTCAAACTGCACAGAAACAGACCCTTGTCCATGATGACCAAGATGCCTCATCTAAATTACTTCACTGGAAGGTAGGAGAAACAAGCCAATATAATGCAGCCCCTTTGCTCTTGTTATCCACATTTTCACAAGAAAGAAAAACAACTTACCTTCCAGAGTCTTTTCTGTCCCACAATTCTACTCCATTGGTTAGTCCTGATTTGGAAGATGCAGTGCTTCTTTGCTGACATCTTAAGTAAAAATGGTAGATCAGAGACATGGTAGTGTGGTCTTAAGGCTGGGAATTTAAAAAAGCTGACAGCGGAAAGGGAGAATACAATGAATGATGGTGTTCTAAAGATTCCCAGATCCTGGAGCATCTAAAATATTCACAGCAAAAATATACCTGAATCCTTTTGATAGCACCTCCCAAAGTTGCTTCCTCTACGATTCATAAGAACGGGACCATTAGGGGCAGAGGAATGTGACAGAAGAAATCTTCTAAGTCACACACCACTCTTGGAATTACATCCCATGGTGTCAGAACTCAAACACAATAGTCCTATGGGGAGCAGTTTCATCTTATAGATTCTAGTTATTCAAGTTGGAGCCTCACCACCATCTTCTCAAGAACCACAAAGGTTGAACAATAATCGATAAACTTTGCTTAAAGGCCCACATCCACTAATTAGGGCCCCTGGGTGTTTTTTCATGAATGTACAGTAGTGCATTCGTAGGACGGGATGATGATGTGACCTGCTGGGGAATTTGTTGAGGCCAATGTCTTCAGACCTCGGGTTTTGGAACGTCCTGGAGTTTGATGAAGAAATACGATTCAGATAAAATGGGTTGCAGAACTGGAATAATTAAGACTGGAGTGACATTCCAGTGTGGTACTGAGGCGGCAGTATTGAAAATTCTGCTCTTCAGTAGATTGGTCAAACTACTCTTTGATTTCTCCCTCACACAGACATAAAATATGGCAATATTTCAACCATGCATATAAACTGTGGGAGAAATTAATTTTGAGGGAAATTAAAGGAAAATGAAATGCTTCAAGTGTCTTTATTGTATGATATCATGGAGAGATGGCGGCAGTTAACTGCTGACCAGTTCTCTGACTTCAGAGCAGAATTAGCCGACAGTTGTACTGTGCAGTAAAGAACTTTTGTTTTTTGTTAGATACAACTATACGAAAATATACTTAATCCTTGGCTATATGTTTTCCTATATGTTTACATTCACCATATTCCCAGACAAGATTTATCAATTAAGAATGTTATACCTGGTGCATACCATTGCTGGGATAATGTGTGTGCCAGCCCCCCTTTCCCATGTGAGCCTGTCCATGGGCTAGGCGAGACAGGGACAAAAATAGGCTCTTGGGACAAACTACCCAACCATCAGGGTGGACCTAGACAATGGGGCCCTGCTTTGCTCCAGGAATTATTTTCATGGAATGATCCTAGGCTCTGGGCATCTTGTAACTGGGTTACATCAATGCTAACCGGGAGCTTTCTTTGTGTCGCAAACTCAATTTTAGCCACTTGTAATTGCGGGATTTGCCGGAAGTCAACCTGTTTGGCTGCATCATCAGCTGATCTGCTTCCCTTTGATACATCATCATCCGAAGATGTATGGGCATTGCATTTAATAACTGCGATTTCCTGTGACAATTGGATAGCATCCAGTAAATTTAAGACCAGTTTATCATGCAATAAAGTCTCTTGAAGCAAACCTGCAAAGACTCCGCTTTTCATTTTCCTTTAATTTCCCCTAAATTAATTTCTTCCACAGAATTTGGCGTAGTCGGCAGGATCCCAATTGTAATGGGATTCGAATGAATACAAGTGGGAAATAAAAAGGAGTTTTAAAATAGTCCTAACCGAAATGGGGACAGGTGGGTTTCCCAGAGAGAAGGGAGAGCCCCTGGGCAACCTAGCTTATCCTGCTGGTGACTCACGCTGGCCCAGAGGCTTGTGGGGTGAGGCAAAATTGCGGGGAAGATAACTTTACTCACGCCGAGCGGAGAAGATAAATTGAAGCAGGTGCCCTAAAGCGTGCTATAGAAATTGAAAGGTGACTTCGTGGTTTGCGGACGGAGAAAAGCCAGTATGCGCAAAATTGTATATTATAAGAAATTGTCTGCGGAAACCTAACTTTTGCTTTACAGACTTGAGAGAAGAATATGGGAGGTAACAGTAGTCGATCGGAGAAATCTGATCCTACTGATAGAGGCCTAAGGAAAAGAGGTGGTCCAGGAGGGAAAAATGCAGATAAGAGAGAACATTGCCACAGTGATAAAAAAAGACCATAAGATACCGGGAAAAGGTAGGAGATCCCATTGTCGCACAGGGATAGCCGGCAGATGTTGTAATAAAAAATAACGGGGATGACCAACGTGTGGTAAATCTTTGTAGTAATCTATACGATCGATGAAATGGAGATTGAGCGAATGGGGGAAGTTTTAAGCTATCTCTGTCCTACCTAACTCTAAAAAAGAAATGGTTTGACGAGATGGAAGCAAAATTAATATTTGCAGTGGTGGTGTTATAGTTGTAGTGCTGTGTATCAATTTTAAAATTGATAGAAACAACAAAGATCGGCGGGGATGGTGAAAAGACACGAGCCTCTGGACGAGGAGAAAGCAGGTGTTAAGCAAAATGAGGGACCTGTGCCTATAATACCAAAGCAAGTGGCAGCAATATATCCCGACTCCCTGTAGAAAAGGATGAATTTGATGATCTGTTGATGATGGCGGCTGCATTACGCCAGTGACTACCTCTGTATAACCCGGCGTATATACTGTAGAAGGAGAACAGGCCACTGCCCCATCAGGTGCTGAGGCTGTTTCCACCTCTGGCATCTCAGGTGGATCAGTCTACTGGTAGAGGAGCCGCAGCTCCTTCGACAGGTCTAGCAGAAGCAGATAGTACCACGGAGAGGGGACCTTATACACGATTAAGAAGATATCAAAAAGATACCAAAAAGAAAGATGAGCAACCAAAGCTCCAGATGATGTATGTAGGAGAAGCGTCTAAGCCCGAGTCACTGATACAGTATTATGATAGGAGAAGTCCCGGTATTGAAACCCTGGACCCCAGCTGAAGCTCCGGATCCCTTAAGAAAGCCCACTGCATTTCTTAATTAGTTAAATCAGATGTACAGCATTTACAGCCCCCTCCCAGGGTATGTGCAAATGCTGTTGAAAAGTGCACATGGAGCCTCGAGGGCGACCCTAAAAAATGGGTTTGCAGCTACTCCTGGAGAAAATGGAGATTGGAGAGGAAATGATGATCAACAGGCTCAGGGAAATGAGTCCCTCACTCACTGGTTGGCCCGCAAAGGAAAGGAAGCTATAATGGGGGGAACGAGAAAACATAGTGACATTGGGGAGGTGGTGCGATGTTTGCAACACAAAGATGAGCCGATCCCGGATTTTACAGCCCGGATTAGGAGTAAGTGAGAGGAACATGCCAGAGTGCCCCTAGCTGACAATGGGCCTCTGGCTGTTCAAACTAGTAAATTGTTTGATGCCCTGACAGGCTCAAGCTTATAAATTGGCCACTATGTCATCTGTACCCATCCCCCCCTTCCCCCCTCCCCCCTCCGTAGACATCCCCATCAGCCAGTCTAATATTAATACTATTGGGGTTGCTGGTGTCCCCATGATAGAATCTTTATCAGAACCCACTCATATACAGGTAAATGGCACGCCCCTTAGTGATACTTTTATCATCTCTAGAACGGCCCCACTCACGTTACTGGGAAGACAGGCTCTGTGCAAACTGAGAGTGGTCTTACACTGCACCACAGACGGCATGTTTATGGAACCACCTCAAAATCGGACCCATCAATTGCTAAATTTAATTAATGAGAAAGAACAAGGGTAAAATGTGCCCATCCTATACTGTTGCCAATTGAGTAGCAATCCATGCAGTCAATTGGTCAGCCGACTCCATTGTGCCCTGCAAAGAGTGCAGGATTCAAAAGGCCAGTGTTTATAGTATCTTGTTGAAACAAGCCAAGAAAATAAGCGGACGCATTGCATAGCATTATATACGGACCTTCTTAATCCCGGGTACCAGGAAAAAGTCTCCCCCTGGTTGAATAAACTCGAACAATTAACAGTGACCCCTTATTTGTTTTTTGGGGTCCTGGGATTAGGAATAATAGTTCACCTCTCCCAAAACCAAAGGGATCGATTTGAGATGGGACACCTCTGAGTCAAACTTGACCATAGCTACTAGATCTCCAGAAGCAGTGGAGGAAATAGGGGTGATGGTAAAAAGGCTGACGGACAAACAGTCAATTCATGTTTTAAAATTGCCAATGGCAAAAGGAGAGGTCCAGATTTACTTATTTAATGATACCTAAGGAAAGATCACGTGGGTCCGAAAGGAATGGGACGCTATTTTTGAAAAGCAACAGCCGCTTACTGAGGATCCGCCAAGGTTTCCAATGGCTCTGGTCCAAGGAGTGCATTCAGCCCCTAAGCATAAAGTGACTTTAAAGTGACTTTAAAAAAGGGTGGTGCCCTGCCATGTTTAAAACAGTAACGACTGATCCCGGAAGCTGAAGCTCATCAGCTAAAGGGATAGCTAAAGTCATCATGTGTTTATTACAAGGAGTATTAGTGAAAACGCAAAGTCCGTGTAATACTCCTATTCTGCCAATCCCGAAAGAGACTAAATGAATGGCGCAGGGCCTATTATTCTGTGGCTTTACCAGCATGCCAGACTGCTTGCAAGCTGTAGCGGCGACGACTACGATGATAGAAAAATCAATCGCCATCGTTCTTGATTACCCATATGTAGTGAATATTCATGCTGTGATGTTATTATTCAACTCTGCAGCCACACAGCATTTCACAGCCGCTAGAAGAACAGGATATGAAGTTATCTTCTCATGACATCTGAACTATACTTGTCAGTGTTTGCCTGCTATAAACCCAGCTACCTTTGTGCCAATGCCAGAAGAAGGATGTGACCATGATTGTTTTTTTTTATTTTTATTTTTTTAAAAATTATTTTTATTAGAAGTACGGTAAATTACAATAACACACAACACATATATCTTAATACATTTTTTGTACCGCTTCATTTTTTTTTAAGCTTTAAGAAAAAGATAGAAGTAAGGAAAGTAAAGAAGGTGCGCAAGAGTCGTGAAGGTGCAAGAGAGTGTTGGGAAAAGAAAGCCCCTTAGAAAAGAAGTTAGAGAAGGAAGTGAAGTAAGAAAGTAGACCCTAGAAAAGAAAGAAAAAGAAAGTAAGGACAATCGCTCTATTATAACATTAAACTCCGCAGAAAGACTACCAACCAAGTCTGTTTTTGTTGTTTTACCTCCCATTGCCAGGTCCTGATACCATTTATTTATTTATTTATTTTCAAAATTACTATTGCAACTCATGCTTGTAATAGGTCCATAAACGTAGACCACGTCTTTTGGAATTGGTTTGCTTTACCTGCTAAGAGGAATCTCATCTCTTCCAGATGTAATGTTTCAAACATATTTGATGTCCACATTTTTATTGTTGGTGTGGGCGCATTTTTCCAGAATTTAAGTATGAGCTTTTTTCCCATTATTAGCCCGTAATTGAGTAAATTCTTCTGATACACGTTTAATTCAGGGATACCTTCCGATATCCCAAAAATGATCCATTCTGGTTTTGGTACCAGTTTTATTTTAATTAATTTTGAAAAAATATCAAATATTCCATGCCAGAATTTTTGGATTTTTGTACAAAAAACAAAAGAATGCGCTATGGTAGCTTCTTGACACAGACATTTATCACAGATTGGTGAAACATTAGGAAAGATTTTATTTAATTTAGTTTTTGAATAATATAGTCTATGTAATGTTTTGAATTGGATAAGCGTATGTCGTACATTGATCGAGCATTTATGCACCTGTAGTAAATGATTATCCCAGCTCTCTTTTGAAATTTTTATAGCTAATTCTTGTTCCCAGTCTCTTCTAATTCCATCTGTTGTGGGTATTTCTATGTTTAAAATGATATTATATAAGTACGATATTAGATTAGCTGATTCTGCCTTTGTCTTCATTGCTTCATCCAGTAAGTCGGAAGACATATTATGATAGTCTTTTGTGTATTTTTTCAGATAATCACGAATTTGAAGATATTTAAAATATTGGTTATTTTTCAAATTATATTTCAGTTGTAGTTGTTGAAATGATAGTAATTTTCCCACTTCATACAGATCTTCGAGCGTTTTGATTCCCATTCTTTCCCATTGTATAAATGATTTGTCTATGATTGATGGTTTAAACGATGGGTTATTGACTATTGGTATTGAGAGAGATAGGTTTCTTAATTTTAGATTCTGTTTTATTTGTTTCCATGTTCTAATTGTGCTATGTATAATTGGGTTTTTATTATAATTTTTATTATTCAAATTTATTGGTGAGAGGATAATCGCTCCTATATTACTCGGGGAGCAGTCCCCTTTTTCCATTACAATCCAGTCCGCCTGCTGGGCAGAATTGTCCAGCAGGTGAATCATATTTTTAATATTTACTGCCCAATTATAATACATAAAGTTAGGGAGCGCTAGACCCCCCCACTCTTTTCGTTTATTAAGGTGTGTTCTTTGTATTCTATGGGGTTTATAATCCCATATGAAATTTGTAATGTCTGAGTCCAATTTTTTGAAAAACTTTTTTGGGAGATATATAGGTATTGATTGAAATAGGTATAGAATTTGTGGTAAGAAAATCATTTTTATAGCGTTTATTCTGCCTATTAAGGACATCGGAAGTGTTTTCCAGAATTTAATCAAATTATTTAATTTCTTAAGTAAGGGATTATAATTGGCTTTAAACATATCCTGGTAATTTCTAGTAATTTCAATTCCCAAATATTTGAATTTTTCTGTAGCTATTTTAAAGGGGAATTTCCTGAGGTGTGTTGAGTCTTTTGGTTTTATCGACATAATTTCACTTTTGTTCCAATTTATTCTATATCCTGAAAAGGATCCAAAGTCCTCAATTAAATTTAATATATTCGGTATACTAATTTGTGGTTTTGTGATGTACAGTAGTACATCATCGGCATATAGGGATATTTTGTTATTTGAATATTTTGTATTATAACCGTAAATATCCAGGTGTGTTCTTATTTTTTCAGCAAGGGGTTCAATTACCAAAGCAAATAACAGCGGAGATAATGAACAACCTTGTCTATTGCCCCTTGATAGTTCAAATTTCGAGGATAATATATTATTAGTTAGTATTCTAGCCGTAGGTTTGTTATATAATAGTTTTATCCATGCAATGAAGTTCTCTCCCAATTAAGTTCTCTCCCAATGTGACCATGATTGTCTATTGCTTGTTGAAGCCACTACCATTCCCCGGCTGGACTTAGTCATCCGATTGATATTCCTGACCTGGTCCATTTACTGATGGCTCTTCACATCGACTTAGCGATGACAGATTATTAGCAGGAGCTGAGCTGTATGCCCTGACTCGTGCCTGCATATTGGCAAAAGATAAAAGTGCTAATATCTACACAGATTCTCGCTATGCATATGGGGTTGTACAAGACTTTGGGCAGTTAGAGAAAAATAGAGGATTCATCACATCAACGGGAAAGACTATTAAGCATGATAAACTGGTCTTAACTTTACTGGATGCTGTCCTATTGCCACAGGAAATCGCAGATATTAAATGCAAGGCCATACATCATCGGATGATACATCAAAGGGAAACAGATCAGCTGATTATGTAGCCCAAAAGGTTGCCCTATGGCACACCCTGCAATTACAAGTGGCTAAAATTGAGTTTGCACAAAGAAAGCTCCCGGTTAGCATTGTTGTAACCCAGTTACAGGATGCCCGGAGCCTAGGATCACTCCTGGAAAATAATTCCTGGAGCAAAGCAGGGTGCTATCAAGATCCCATTGTCTGAGTCGACCCTGATGGTCATATAGTTTGTCCCAGGAGCCTATTTTTGTCCCTGTCTCGCCTAGCCCATGGACAGGCTCACATGGGAAAATGGGGGTATGGCACGCATTGCCCCAGCAATGGTTTGCACCCAGTATAACAGTAATAAAGTTTGCAAGAACATGTCTGGCGTGTCAACAAAATAATAGAGGGAAGAAACCTGCAAAATGTGATCACCTAGTACAACCTGAAATGCCTTTTGAGAATTTGCAAATTGATTTTGTATATAAACCTGCAGCAAAGGGTGTGAAGTACATTCTGGTCATAGTTGATATGTTCTCCAGATGGGTGGAAGCACATCCCACTAAGAGGGATGATACAAGGACAGTAGACAATATTTTAATGAAATAAATAATACCTAGATTTGGGATACTCATGGGAATAAACAGTGATAGAGGAACTCATTTTACCACTAAATTAGTTCAGAACCTATTGAAGGCTCTTGGCTTCCCGTGGAAATTACACATACCATATCAACCACAGTCCTCGGGGATGGTAGAACGAGTAAATAGGAAATAATAGCTACTTTGGCCAAAGTATGCCATCAAAATAGGTTGTTGTGGTCAGACACCATGCCCATAGTGATGTATGCCCTGGGAAATCAGAAATATAAAAATACGGGCCTAACACCTCACGGGATAGTGATGGGGCGACAGCGACCTATGACAACAGGAACCCGACCCCTGATGACTCCTGAGAAGCCTGATATGGAACAATGAAAAAAGATATGCTTAAGCCATGTGTGAAACAGTTGGTAAAATCTATGTGAAAGGAAAGCAGGCACAGGTCACCCGTTTAAACAGGAGATCAGGTTTATGTGCAAGCAATAAACAAAGATTCTTTCTCTCCTAGATGGAAAGGACCATATTTGGTGCTGCTACCAACACAGACAGCAGTAAATGTAAAAGAAAAACCCGATTGGATACATACCACCAGATGTAAACTACATCACTCAGACGGAACCCTTGAGGAGAAGGAAACACGATAAACCGTAAAACATTGTAGTGATAAGATGATGATAAAAAGTGACAAAATGTAGACATATTCTTTATTAACTATCTTTGTAGTATTAAATACTTATGGATATACTAACCTTATATGGGATCATAGACATGAGGGTGAAGTGAGGCATAGATAGTTACGAGAACAGGATGAAGGTAGAAGTTGGAGTACGAAATTCAACTAACAGCTTTCACACAGAACACCGTGGACACTGCTTATCTGAGTGGGATGATTAGGATGTTGGGTTTGTGCCCATATCCCTACGCATGCTGAAGGAGGAATCCCTTTGCGAGCTCAAGAACTGGTTCCAACCAAATTATAATCAGACACATATGCCTCCATTTTTGCGCCTAATTAATGAAACTATAATATGTGTTGATCATAAAGATCAACAAGGAGGGCACTGTGGAAGAAAATATTAAAATCCTTTCTTACTTAATCTGATCGGAATTGAACAAAGTAACGAAAGGGTGTGTTGAGGTGGCAATTGGCATCTCTCGTTGACCAGGTGCAAAAGAGGTTCGTGAGAATCGGCAAAATAAGATCAGACGCATTACCTCGTCTGGGAATGTGGTGAACAGTGAATGTAAACATAACAAAGATAGGACAGAGATAAGGAAGGTACACAAAATTGCTGGAGGAACTCAGCGGGTGCAGCAGCATCTATGGAGCGAAGGAAATAGGCGACGTTTCGGGCCGAAACCCTTCTTCAGACCCTCCCTTTTGAACACAGAGATAAGGAAACTTGTTTTCCTCTACCGGAAGTTACAGTAGACCACCCGCGCTCCCTAACCGTAGTAGCATAGAAATGTAGCAGGTAATGGCGGGTTTATGATTGGCTGGGGGATGGTGGCACAGTCTGCCTAAAAGGTGAGACAGAATAATGTCAAGATGCCCTTGTATTATGTTTGACTTGTATTAACCATCTGTTGTTGAATAAGATTGACATAAACAGAAAGTACTAGACTAAGTGGGACCCGTTGGGTCCCAGCATCACACGGGAGGGCTGGTCCCCCAACACAATATTCCACCTCTCCACCAATTCCAATATTGGTGGCCAGTGGGGGGGGGGGGGGCTTTCTGGAACGCTAGTATGGGTGTTGTGGGCTGAAGGGCTGGTTTCCAGAGGCCTAGTATGGACACTGTGGGCCGAATAGATTCTTGGGCTGGCGGCTCAGTCACTCAAGCCTGTTGTTCTGGCAGCTCACTCACTCACGGCTGGTGGGCTGGCACTGGACTCACGGCCACCAAATTCAAGTGCAGTTTCATACCATTTCAAGCAGGGTGCAAGGGCACTAAAGACAGCGAGTCGTGACCTTTCCCTCCTCCATCTTGCAGAGACTGAGCCACGCCCACACTTCTGGGTTTTATAGTCCCTCCCCCTCCCACCAGAAGGGGTGTGGCCTTCATGGTGTGATTGACAGGAGAGAGAATCTCAACATTTTTTAAACACTAATAACTCTTTTATTTTTCATCGATGGGAAAAATCCTCGGCACCTGATGAGCGGAGGGGGACTCTGGGTAAGATGGCCAAAAATCACAGCCGTACGTCGTAGCGGTTTTTCTACAATCAATATAAAGCGCAAACAGGAAGTGTCACGATTAGACTTTTAATTATATAGAAGGCAAGGCAACATTAATTAGGCAAGGCAACATTAATTAGGCAAGGCAACATTAATTAGGCAAGGCAACATTAATTAGGCAAGGCAACTTTAAATAGGCAAGGCAACTTTAAATAGGCAAGGCAACTTTAAATAGGCAAGGCAACTTTAATTAGGCAACACAGCTTTAGCATTTCCAAACCAAAGGCAACACAGCTTTAGCATTTCCAAACCAAAGGCAACACAGCTTTAGCATTTCCAAACCAAAGGCAACATTGCTTTAGCATTTCCAAACCAAAGGCAACACAGCTTTAGCATTTCCAAACCAAAGGCAACACAGCTTTAGCATTTCCAAACCAAAGGCTTTAGCATTTCCAAACTATATTTTCAAACCACATTAAGGGCACTGACAGGTCAGTAAAACCACTCACAGTTTAGTAGACATGTGTTCAGTGTTATTCACAGCTCAGACTGAGAGACGTGACCCTCTCGCTCCCCCATCTTGCAGAGACTGACTGAGGCACTTAACACTTCCGGGTTTTATAGTCCCTCCGGAAGGGACGTGGCCTTCAGGAGAGAGAATCTCAACATTTTTTAAACACTAATAACTCTTTTATTTTTAATCGATGGGAAAAATCCTTTTGTCCTGCGCAGCGGAGTGGGACTCTGAGTAAGATGGCCAAAAATCACAGCCGTAAGTGGCAGCTTTTTTTCTAAAATCAATATACAGAACAACAGGAAGTGGTCAAGATCAGAATTTTAGTAATATAGATATTATGACATTAAATAATTAATACCCATGTAGTAGATGGTTGTTATAGGAAAACATATAGCCAAGGATGAAGTATATTTTCGTATAGTTGTATCTAACAAAAAAGTTGTTTACTGCACAGTATAGCAGTCGGCTAATTCTGCTGTGAAGTCAGTTAACTGCCACCATCTCTCCATGATATCATGCAATAAAGTCACTTGAAGCAAACCTGCAAAGTCTCCGCTTTTCATTTTCCTTTAATTTCCCTCTAAATTAATTTCTTCCACATAAACAGATGAATTATTTTAAATTACCAAGAGCTTCCTAATCTCATGAATGTGATCAGATATGCAATCACCCAGAAGTTCGAAGATCAAAATAATTATATTTATATGGTGACTTTTATTACATTGTAAAGCACTTTACAGTGCTAAACATTTTCTAAGTTTAGTCATTGTTTTAATGGAAGAAACTTGGCAACCAAGTTCTAAACAGTAAGATTCCACAACATGAATACTCAGTGATCTGCAGTGTTGTTTATGGATGCATAAATCGCGGTAATAACTCAACTGCTTTTCCTTGAAGTAATGCTATTGAATCATACACCTGCCAGGGTAAGAATTAAAGCTTGAGGCAAAGGAAGTTCTGATCTGAAGGCTGACAATGCATTGTACAGGACCGGGGTCTAAAGACCCATCTAAATGCAGTACCTCTAAAATTCTAGCACTGCAATGGAAAGTCACATCAGATTATTTTTTTGTGTTAAGGTTCTGAAGCCGCAACTTCCCAACTCAGAAGTGAAAGTGCTGCAAGCTAAGTAGATGAGCCTGGGGTCTGACTTGGGGACATAGTTCGAAATTAAATTAGCAAGAATGCTTCAGCTCTGTACAGATTATTATCTAAACTTCCTGCCAGCGTTCTCAACTGAATACATATTATAGAGCCATCAGCTGTGATTTCTCAAGATATCCAGGTCCTGGAGATTTCAGTGTGAAAATGCTCGGTTAGTGAAGTATCTTCAAAATCAATCCATATGTAACACAGGCAATTTACAATAATAACATTGCAATTTTGCTTGTATCATCTTTTATATGGTGGAAACCAGTAAATGTTGAATATTTTTCATCGTCTGGTTGCATTATCTTCTCATACCATTATTTTTGCTTAGTTAATACTTCATATATTCATAAATCCTCTTCATATATTTTTAGTATTCCTTGTATATTCCCTTCCTTTACTCTGGAGACCAATGGAAGGGTCATTATGAACACTTCCTTATTTTTAATTGAATGATCTTTAAGAATATTTCTGCCACATTCTGAAAAGTGGGTCTATTGTGTTTTAGATTAATGTGATAGCTGCTATAAGCTATGAATCTGATTTTGTATATAGATCAAATTCAGAGGTAGGTACATCTGGAGCCTTAAACTAGAGCCATGCTATTTTCCAAAAAGCCACTATGTTTCATATGCAAAGATTTTTCCATAGGGAGCATGAAGAAAGTATTTGTAATATAAATACTTCATGCAAAAAGGAACTGCTGAATTATGTCAATGATATCCTCTGCTTTAAACTAGTAAAAGCTGGAGGCAAAGAAAGTTAAAGTCTGAAGGTTTACATTGCATTGCCAACTCTGGCTGTATATACTGTTCCTCTTTTACAACAAATTTCCTAGTGACCCTGATTTCTGACAAACTTCATAAACACTGAAGCTCTGATTGTGCAATGTGTTATTCTCAGCCTATATCTCATCTTCCAGGAGCATAAGGATGTCTTCCAACCCTTCTTCCAACCTGCTGTCTTCCTGCGTTGCAGCATCATGTTGTCCGTATCACCGAGTTGTATGTATGTTGTTCCTCCAGCCAGAATGAACGGTGAAAAAAGGAGCCCAATTTTCACAAACCCACAGCTTCCAAGTTAATATTCAGCCACCATAATCAAAAAAAGTACAACAATTTTAATCTGCAGAAGAGCTGAGCTATTAAATCATGATATCGGCTGAATGTTTAATCAATTTAAGTTAAAGCATGTACATATCTATTCACATGGCACCAGAATTGGTTGTTGTCCACTATTTATAGCAGGGAATGTGATCAGGAGGCTTTATGTATTAATGGACAGTCATTTAAAGCATTTTATCAGGCTTTTGACGAGCTCTGGTAATGCTGATTACTTAATGTAAAAATTGCAGGGAACAGGTAAATGGGCCAAATAGCCAAATTCTGCTCCTTATGGTTATAGTCATAGAGTGATACAGTGTGGAAACAGGCCCTTCAGCCCAACTTGCCCACACCAGCCAACATGTCCCAGCTACACTTGTCCCACCTGCCAACATTTGGTGTTTATCCCTCCAAACCTGTCCTATCCATGTGCCTGTCTAACTGCTTCTTAAATGTTGGAATAGTCCCTGCCTCAACTACCTCCTCTAACAGCTTGTTCCATACATCCACCACCCTTTGTGTGAAAAAGCTATCGCAGATTCCTATCGCAGATCTTTTCCCCTTCACCTTGAATCTATGTCCTCTGGTCCTCGATTCACCTACTATGGGCAAGAGACTGTGCATCTACCCGATCTATTCCTTCTCATGATCTTATACACCTTTATACGATCGCCCCTCAACCTACTGCACTCCAAGGAATAGAGTACCAGCCTACTCAATCTCTGCCTATAGTCTAGTCCCTCTAGTTGAGTAATGGAGAAGTGAAAATCACTTTTGAGACCTTGTCTCAAAATTAAATTAGTGAAAAAAATATTACCCACAAAATGTGTGAATTTTTTTAATATTCTCATTTATTGTCAGTTAATTAATGCATTAGACACAAATTACTTCTATGGATGAGGTACACACAAGTGAAAATCTTGTTTTGTTATTGATTTAGTTGATGTCTAACTGCAATTATGTTAACAACTAGAAAGACATTTGACTTTTCATATGTACCAATGTCTAAAAAAATATTTAAACAAAAACATTTCTGTGAATAAGATAAAGATGACCCACTTTGAATAATTTTATTCCTGTTTGCCGAACAAATCCTCTATGAAAGCTATGTAGTTGATACTCTTCACTTGTATAATTGGAAACTCTGAACTCCTGGTGTAAAGCTGAAATGATAAACAGAAAGAATAAAACTTGATATTTGTTCTCAGCCTAAAATTATTTTACCCATGCTTCACTGTCCTGATCATGCATTTAATGTTTTGGGAGAGGAATATTTAGTCATCTTTCCAGGATAAATGTAATGGTGTAGAACTCGAGGTAAAGGAGCCGTTAGGAGGTAGTGACCATAATATGTTTCATACAATTTTAATCTACAATTTGAGAGGGAGAAGAGAAAATTGGAAGTGTCAGTATTACAGTTGAGCAAAGGAGACTATGGAGCCATGAGGGAGGAGCTGGCCAAAGTTGATTGGAAAGAGACCCTAGCAGGGATGACAGTGGCAGGTATTTCTGGGAATAATACAGAAGGTGCAGGATTAGTTCATTCCAAAGAGGAAGAAAGATTCTAAGGGGAGTAAGAGGCGACCATGGCTGTCAAGGGGAGTCAAGGACAGTATCAAAATAAAAGAGTATAACATAGCAAAGATGAGCGGGAAGACAGAGGATTGGGACACTTTTAAAGAGCAACAGAAGATAACTAAAAAGGCAATACGGGGAGAAAAGATGAGGTACGAAGGTAAGCTAGCCAAGAATATCAGGAGGATAGTAAAAGCTTCTTTAGGTATGTGAAGAGGAAAAAAATAGTTAAGACCAAAGTTGGACCCTTCAAGACGGAAACAGGTTAATTTATTATGGGGAACAGGAAATGGCAGATGAGTTGAACAGGTACTTTGGATCTGTCTGCACTAAGGAAGACACAAACAACCTCCCAGATGTACTAGTGGCCAGAGGACCTAGGGTGACTGAGGAACTGAAGGAAATTCACATTAGGCAGAAAATGGTGTTGGGACTGAAGACTGATAAATCCCCAGGGCCTGATGGGACTGAAGGCTGATAAATCCCCAGGGCCTGGTTGTTTGCATCCCAGGGTACTTAAGGAAGTGGCTCTAGAAATTGTGGACGCATTGGTGATCATTCTCCAATGTTCTATAGATTCAGGATTAGTTCCTGTGGATTGGAGTGTAGCTAATGTTATCCCATTTTTAAAAAAAGGTGGGAGAGAGAAAACAGGGAATTATAGACCAGTTAGCCTGACATCGGTGGTGGGGAAGATGCTGGAGTCAATTATAAAAGATGAAATAGCAGCACATTTGGATAGCAGTATCGGTCCGAGTCAGCATGGATGTACGAAGGGGAAATCATGCTTGACTAATCTTCTGGAATTTTTTGATGAAGTAATTAGGAAAATGGGCAAGGGAGAGCCAATGGATGTAGTGTATAAAAAATTCAGTGTGCATATATACACATACTCAATAAACAAACAAACAAATATAATGCAATAATAATAATAGTCTATTGTAGTTCAGTGCTTATTGTTGTCGTGTTTAATAGCCTGATGGCTGAAGGGAAGAAGCTGTTCCTGAACCTGGACGTTACAGTTTTCAGGCTCCTGTACCTTCTTCCCAATGACAACGGTGAAATGAGTGTGTGGCCAGGATGGTTGGTGTTGGTCTCTGATGATGTTGGCTGCGACTTCGATAAATCCTTTTGATGGTGGGGAGGTCAGAGCCGGTGATGGATCTTATTGAAACGTATAAGATTATTAAGGGATTGGACACGCGAGAGGCAGGAAACATGTTCCTGATGTTGGGAGAGTCCAGAACCAGGGGCCACAGTTTAAGAATAAGGGGTAGGCCATTTAGAACAGAGATGAGGAAAAACTTTTTCACCCAGAGTGTTGTGAATCTGTAGAATTCACGGCCTCAGAAGGCAGTGGAGGCCAATTCTCTGGATGCTTTCAAGAGAGAGTTTGATAGAGCTCTTAAAGATAGCGGATCAAGGGATATGGGGAGAAGGCAGGAACGGGGTACTGATTGTGGATGATGAGCCATGATCACAGTGATTGGCGGTGCAGGCTCGAAGGGCCGAATGACCTACTCCTGCACCTATTGTCTATTGTCCATTGTCCTTCAACACAGAAACTACCATTCCAGATTCAGAAGATAGGTTCATGGAGTCATACCGGATCTAAACAGGCCCTTTGTCCCAACTCTTCTATGCCATCCAACATGCCCCATCTAAGATAGTCCTATTTACCTGCATTTGGCCTATATCCCTCTAAACCTTTCCTATCCCTGTCCAAATGTATTTTAAATGTAGTTATTGTACCTGCCTCAAATACTTCCCCAGGCAATTTGTTCCACATATCCACCGTGTGAAAATGTTGCCCCTCTGGTTCCTATTCCTGGCTCTCATCTTAAACCTATATCCTCTGGTTCTTGATTCCACTCCCCTGCGTAAAAGAGTCTGTGCATTCATCCTATTTATTTCCCTTATGATTTTATAAACCTCACCATGAATTTGGCACATGGTAGGGGAGAATATAGTAAACCGTTGAAAAACAGTGAAGTGCTATAAGTCTCACAGTATAAAACTCCAACAAAAAAAGTCAGGTTCTGCTGCCCTTTAGTTTTGGATATGAAATTTGGACGCATGGTTTTGGAAGTTCGAATCTGTCATTAAACCCATTTCCACATGGAAAATGTTGGAGTTACTGCAGGTCAGAAACAATACCAGCAATTGAGCAACATCCATCTGCCAAGATCCGTGGAAAACATGACCAAGACCAGTAGAAAATATGGCCAGCAACCATGGAATACACAGCCAGTATCCATGGAAACCCACAGACACACATGAAAAGCACAGCCAACATCTGTGGGAAACGCAGTCAACATCCATGGAATACACAAACAAGATCCATGGAATACACTGACAATATTGATGGAATACACTGACAACATCGATGAAATAGTTACCCGGACTGGAGGTTGAAGGACGAGAAGCCGAAGCAAAGAAGTGGAAGCAACCGAACGGAAACAACGCCGAAAAGCCAAATATCTGAACGGACATGACGCCTAAAAGTCAAATAACTGAACGGACATGACGCCTAAAAGCCAAATAAACGAAAGGGCACGAGGCCTCAAAGCCAAATAACCGAACGGGCACGCCGCCTAAAAGCCAAATAACCGAAAGGGCACGACACTGAAAGGATACAAACCCAAACGGACTCCACACCGAAAGGACAATATGCAGAACGGACATGACGTCTCCGGGGACGGGATTTGTCCGAGACCTTGTCAGCAAATGGTCCAGACCCCTGCGTCCATCACATGGGAGGGTTGGGGGGGGGGGGGGGGGGGGGGGGCGGCTTTTTTAATTTCCTTTGCTGCTTTTGGACTTTCCTGAATATAAAATAAAACCCCATGTGATTGGAACTTTCGGTTGATTTAACAAAATGATAATCCAAATTGGCTCCATAGATATTCACACCAACAGTAACGCCGTAACAATTATATTTTAACTACCACAATACATACACTACCGTGCATCTTGAAGGCCAGTGGTCCTTTGGGTGTGAATCGAGAAACCAGACGAAAAAGTATGATTTTTTTTTTTTAAAGAATATCTTAGCTCCCTGAGTTGGTTCAATGATATGACAGTACTGGTCGTTTTGCGCTCAGAGATTTCCTTTGGGTTGGAAAAGTGGGTCAGTTGTAAAGAAAACCTTTATGAAATGCATTGGGCGAAATTAAACAAATTTTGGAACCAGCTTTCGTCAGTCTAACCGATCGCTTAAACTATATTCTGCTTTCCAATAGGAAATACATTCAGGGTGATAGGGGAAATTGTAAAAAGTATGCAGTATCAATAATGCCAACCATTTGCACGGGTTTGTAACTGAAGGTGAGGGGTGCAAAGGCAAGGAGGTTGTATTGAACTTCGTTATAACATTGGTTTCATTAAAGCTGGGATATTGGGCACTGCACTGTACAGCGCGAAAGCACGGCAAAGAGTGCAGAAAAGATTTACTAGAACAGTGTAGGAAGGAACTGCAGATGCTGGTTTACACCAAAGGTAAACACAAATTTCTGGAGTAACTCAGCAGGACAGGCAGCATCTCTGGAGAGAAGGAATGGGTGACGTTTCGGATTGAGCCCCTTCTTTGTCTGGTTTCTCGATTCACACCCAAAGGACCACTGGCCTTCAAGATGCATGGTAGTGTATGTATTGTGTTAGTCAAAATATAATTGTTACAGCATTACTTTTGGTGAAAATATCTATGGAACCAATTTGGATTATCATTTTGTTAAATCAACCAAAAGTTCCAACATACGGGGTTTTATTTTATATTCAGGAAAGTCCAAAAGCGGGAAAGGAAAATTAAAAATCCCCTCCACCCTCCCATCTCCTCCCCACCCTCCCGTCTCCCCCCAGCCAGTGATGTGATGAACGTGGGAGTCTGGATCAATTGCTGACAAGGTCTCAGACAAATCCCGTCCCTGGAGACGTTATGTCCGTTCGGCGGCTTTTCGACGTCATGTCCGTTCTACGTATTGTCCTTCCAGAGTGGAGTCCGTTCAGGTTCGTATCCTTTCAGCGTTGGCTTTTCGGCGTTGTTTCCGTTCGGTATCTTGGCTTCCACTTCTTCGCTTCTCGTCCTTTGATGTCCCGTCCGCACACGGATGGAATATGCAGGCAACTAACAATCATTTATAAACAATAATTCTATTTTCTCAAGTGGAATTTCTGTAAATTACATACTGTACATAATCAAATTAACACTATTTAAAGTATTTCACTTCTTGACATAGACAAAAATGCTGGAGAAACTCAGTAGGTGAGGCAGCATCTATGGAGCGAAGGAAATAGGCGACGTTTCGACATCTCTCTTCAGACTGAAGAAGGGTCTCAACCCGAAACGTCGCCTATTTCCTTCGCTCTATAGATACTGCCTCACCCGCTGAGTTTCTCCAGCATTTTTATCTACCTTCGATTTTCCAGCATCTGCAGTTCCTTCTTAATCACTTCTTGACATGGTACTCTACAGCTTTGAGAAGCTGTTCAATAAGACTGGTATAATCCACATTGTGAATCTTCAATAAAGTCAAAAGTCAAAGTATCCTTTATTGTCATTCAGACCTTTTGACTGAACGAAATGTCGTTGTCTTGCAGTCATACATATAATAAAAATGACAAAAACACACAATAAACACAAATTTAACATCCACCACAGTTCACCAGGCACCTCCTCACTGTGATGGAAGGCAAAAGTCTTAAGTCTTTGTCTCTTCCCTCCTTGTTCTCCCTCTGCGCCGAGGCGATCCAGGCTTCGGATGTTGTGACCCCGCCGGGCGAAGGTAAAGTCAGTCCCGCGGCTGAATCCAAGCGCTGCGAACGGGCCGGTTCAAACTCCGCGGCCCAGGGCGGTCGAAGCTGCTGAAGTTGCCGCCCTTCAGTGCAGCGGACGCAGCTGTTGTTGCGGGAGCTCCGGAGAAGAGGTCACCAACCTGTGACCTGCGAGCTCCCGACGATTTTGTCCACTGGGCCCGCGGCCGAGCCTCCGAGGTCGGGCCGCCGCCGCTGCAACGCCGCCACAGCCCCGAAGTCAGGTCGCTTCTGCCGCCGGAATGCCGCCACAGCCTCGAGGCCGCCAGTACCGCAATTAGGCCTCAGCGCAGGAGGAGACAGGGGATACGACAATGAAAGTCACATCCCTCCGAAGGAAGAGACCAAAAACATTTCTCTCCCCCCCCCCCCCCCCCACACACATACACAACCTAATAAAACAAAATTAACTAAAACAGGACAAAAGAACAAACAAAAAAAAGAAAAAAACAGACGGACTGCAGGCGAGCCGCAGCTGCTAAGGCAGCGCCGCCACTTCCGGACAATGAAGCAGCTTTAATTGCGTAAAGATGCAATATACAGAAAATAAATAAATAGGCAACTAAATCAGTAATGATTGCATAAATGGTTTTAAATCCAATGATTATTTAAATATATTAAAAATAGTGACTTCAGTAATGTCTAAAGTGGCTCCACAAGCATAGATCTCACTTTGGTGAAATAGAAAAAGAGCTATTCAAACTTGGCACATGATGAAAAGACCTTTGCAACAAAGCATTAAAAGCCAACAATCTGGTAATAATAACAAAACTCTTTTTAATCAGTGTTTAGACATCAAGTTCTTAAAGGAAGCCAGTTGCAACACTTATACTATGTCCTACATCTTACCTTAATGGGGATCTTCGCTTCAGCAGGTGGTACAGGGTTTTCTCTCCAGTTCAGGCCCAAGACAAGATTCCTGTATGCCACTTGTCCATCAACATTCAGAAACCTTAACGTGTTTTGAAATAAATATCGTAAAACAATAATATAGTTGTTCTGTGCAAATTACTGAAGTATATATCCTTATTATACACCGTCAGATAGTTTTGCTGTCTTTACCTGTTTGACAGTTCGCCTGCCTTTATTGGTGTCAATGTGCTGAGGTTCAGTGAAAAGTGTTTTGTTTCTTGCTGTCCAGTCAGTGAAAGACTATACATGATTACAATCAAGCCGTCCACAGTGTACAGATACAGGATAAAGAGAATAATGTTTAGTGCAAGGTAAAGTCCAGGAAAGTCCGATTAAGGATAGTTCGATGGTCTCCAATGAGGTAGATGGGAAATCAGGACTGTTCTCTAGTTGGTGAAAGGACGGTTCAGTTGCCTGATAGCAGTTGGGAAAAACTGTCCCTGAATCTGGAAATATGCATTTTCAAACTTCTGTACCTCTTGCCTGATGGGAAACGGGGGAGAAGAGGGAGTGACTGGCGTGAGACTGGTTCTTGATTACATTGGCGGCCTTGCCAAGGAAGCGTGGTGTAGATGGAATCAATGGAAGGGAGGTTGGTTTGCGCGATCTTGGCTAAATCCACAACTCTCTGCAATTTCTTGCGGTCTTGGATGGACTGTTCCCAAACCATGCTGTGATACTTCCCGAAAAAAACGCTTGCTACAGAGGATTTGTAGAAGTTGGTGAGGGTTGCTAGGGACATGTTGAACTTTCTAAGTCTTCTAAGATCACCGGTGTTGTCTTGGGTATAGTTTGTATGTTCTCCCTGTGACTGTAACGACACATCACCAGAGACTTGGATTCAATTTAGATCTCTGGTGCTGGCTTGTGTGGAGTTTGTATATATTCTACCTGTAACTGCAAGAGTTTCCTCCAGGTAATCCAATTTCCCCCCACATCACAAAGACATGCTGATTGGTAGTAGTTGGCTGATGTATGTTGCCTCTGATGTAGCAAGATTGCAAGAAAATCAGGGGGGTGGTTATGGGCATGGGAGGGAGAGTAGGTTCAAGGGGAATAAGTAGGGAATGAGATTGATGGCACTGCTTTATCCTGGTACAAATGTACACGTCTAAACATCCTGGACTTCATGATCCTGGAGTTGGATGGCAAGGTGCAACAAGTTTTTTTTGGCACACAAGCCAGCCACAAACCATTGTGACCCTGTCCCCAAGAGTCTTGGGCGAGGGGAACAGAGATTTCTCTTCTGTCCCTTATTGAGGCTTTGGAAGAATGTTTAAATATTTCCGATACACAGAGACAGTTGAAAGCTATTCAAATAATGTTTTTAAATCACCAATGTTAGGTTGGAGCAGCCCAAGCAAAACCCAACAAACTGCAAACATCAGCTCCCAGCAGTTTCACATTCTTGCCGTCTCAAAAATCACGAGTGTAAGATGATTCTTTTTTTCCCCTCAGTCCTGGAGCCTCTAAATTGCACTCCAATCCAAACATAAGCATGAAAATCAATTTCTGTACATATCTAATCCTATTATAATCACACAGTTCTAATACAGGCAATTATCATTTCAATTATTCTCCTTACAGAGTAAATGTTGAGACACAACTAAAGTAAGCAGACAATTGATCTATTCCAACGCATTGCACATACAGAATTTTTAATGCTTTAGAGACCTACTTTGAAATCATTTCTTCAAGAATATCAGTTGGTGTAGGCAGCTGGAAACCTTTCAAAATATTTCTAGTTTCCAGAATAGGCAAGAATCCAGTTCTGTAATAAATTGGGGAGAAAGAGATTTTATACTCAATGGTTCAAAACTTAAAGAAGGGACAAAATGGTGAGATTTGAAAACTAAAGTTACGTTTAAAGATAAAACCACATATCCAAAAAGCCTTGGTCCTGAACTGCCTTATCATTTTTAATCCTCATGCTGTTGCAATGTTGATCTACCTTTGATCTCCTTCATTTACACAGTGGTTAAATAGGTGGAAACTTGGTACCAACACACAACACCAAGCCAGAAAACTGTCTGATTCAGCTTTATATGATATCTGAGAAATGGTTGCCTGGGGCAATGGTTCAAGTCCCACTTTCAACTTAGATGATGGATAAACATAATTACTATGATTGTGGAAGTAAGATGCAGCAGAGTGTCAACTGCAATTCCTCAGCAATTGCATTTTAATCTTATATTAGCTTTCTACACAGATGCTGCAGATTTTTGTTTAGTAATCCCATTAAGCATCTTGGACATTTCATTTGTCACCTTGCAAAATTATTGCTTGTTTTTGGCAAAGAAAACTTTAAGAACCGAATTTTCCTTGGTACAATAAATCCTCATATAACAGACCATAGTGGGGGGAATGGTGTCTGTTATTGCCAATTGTCCACTATAAAGCATGCAGGTACAGCAGGCAGTGAAGAAAGGTAATGGCATGTAACGGCCTTCATAACAAGAGGAATTGAGTATAGGAGCAAAGAGGCCTTCTGCAGTTGTACAGGGCCCTGGTGAGACCACATCTGGAGTATTGTGTGCGGTTTTGGTCTCCAAATTTGAGGAAGGACATTCTTGCTATTGAAGGAGTGCAGCATAGGTTCACAAAGTTAATTCCCGGGATGGCTGGACTGTCATATGTTGTAAGAATGGAGCGACTGGGCTTGTCTACACTGGAATTTAGAAGGATGATAGGGGATCTTATGGAAACATATAAGATTATTAAGGGATTGGACATGCTAGAGGCAGGAAACATGGTCCCGATGTTGTGAGAGTGCAGAACCAGGGGCCACAGTTTAAGAATAAGGAGTAGGCCATTTAGAACGGAGATGAGGAAAAACCTTTTCAACCTGAGAGTTGTGAATCTGTGGAATTCTCTGCCTCAGGTGGAAGTAGAGGCTGATTCTCTGGATACTTTCAAGAGAGAGTTGGATAGAGCTCTTAAAAATAGCGGAGTTAATGGATATGGGGAGAAGGCAGGAACAGGGTACTGATTGTGGATGATCAGCCATGATTAGTGAATGGCGGTGCTGGCTTGAAGGGCCGAATGGCCTACTCCTGCACCAATTATCTATTGTCTATTGTAAGGGATTAACATTGTATCAGTAGTAGAAACAAACTGCAGATGCTGGTTAATACACAAAAGGTCAATGTATAAAATCATGAGGGCAACAGATCGGGTGAATACACAGAGTCTTTTTCCGCATTGTAGAAGAATCAAGAACTGGAGGGCATATTTTTAAGGTGAGAGGGCGAAGATTTAATAAAAACCTGAGGCAAAACCTGAATGGAACGAGCTGCCAGAGGAAGTAGTTGAAGCAGGTACAATAACAACATTTAAAAGACATAGGAACTATACATGGATAGGAAAGGTTTAGAGGGATGTGGGCCAAAAGTCGGCAAATGGGACTAGTTTAGATGGGACTTGGTCGGCAGGGAAGAGTTGGGCCGAAGAGTCTGTTTGCATGTTGTATGACTATATAATCCATTACATGTTTCCATTGTTATTTTGTCTGTTTTAATTATGTGAATGTACAATATAACAACATTGGAAAAAAAGGCAACTTGCATAATTTACACATGATATTCAATTTTACTGTATTTTACAATCAATAATCAAAGACATTGAGATACAAGGAACTGCAGTTGCTGGAATCCTGTGTAAAACACAAAGTGCTCGAGGAAAGTGGGTCAGGCAGCATCTGTGGAGGAAATGGCTGGCGATGTTTTGGGTTGGGAACCTTCTTCAAACTGCGGTATGCATGTATTAATGCATTAAGAGCCATTTTTGAGGCAAATACAAGGGAATGGTAGAAATCGCCAAATATGCCTGGTTTATTGTTACAGTTACAAAAATTACTTAATTCCATGAATCATAAATAATTGTTTACTGAGCTGTGTTTTATAATCAGAGGGCAGAGAGTTAATGTGAGGGGTGTAGGTAATATAATTAGAAATTATGCTATCTTATAACATTTCTGAGAACAAACTGGGGAGTCATTGTGTTTAGTAATAAAATTGATGATTCGGATGTTCATTGCTCTGTTCATTACCTTTGTCGATCTTCATAGACGAAAGCCTCAGATAGCTTTTTAAAATCTTCAAAGCCATTTTTTCTTAGCTCCTCTTGAACTAAATGTAATATGAGACAGACGTCTGTATCTTGCTGTTGACGGATGCTATAGTACCGGCCTACTGTAATTACTTCATGCTCACTGATGTGTCCTTCTCCAATCTGAAGTACAATATTCCTTTTCAGAAACAATAGATATAATAAATTATTACAAGCAATAATAATCTATGAAAGAGTAAATACACAATTTCTAATTTCAAATAAAACACAAAATACTTGTGCTATAAATCCACGACAAGCGCTCAACTAAGAAAGCCAAGCCCAAAGTCAAAGTATTATTTAACTATCTAACTAAATATACCAACTAACAATAAATAATTCTGTATGCAAAAAAACAGCTACTTACATATTAACTAGTTCTTTAAAAATAACGAATCCTGCAGATGCAAGTGTATCATTGTGGTTATCAAGTCGGCACCTCCCTTCATTGGTGTTTCGTTGAGTCAAGCCCATGACACCTCTGGAAGGCTCAACAGTTGGAGGTTGGAGCCCGGAGACCGCCCACCCCCCACCCTTAACGTGAGCTACTGAGCTATTGCTTAACCTGAGCTACTGCCCTTATACATCTCACTACTTCCTCCTGATGACGTACCTGCTCTACAACCAGTTTCCTCCTCTCTGTTGGACCTGCCTTACTCCACACTGGTTCCCTGTGCTGAGCTCTAAGTCTCCTTTCCCTTGCTGCACCCTACAGACAATGACTGTATGCCTCAGAGCTGCTTGTGTTTCTTCTGCTTTGTGCTTTGAGTTCCACTTTCTCCCTCTAGTTACACTTGGCATCAGATTACTAACCAAGGTACCCTTGCTCCATGATAATTGCAACTCTAACCTCACCTTAGCACAGTTAAACTCCCCTATTAGGCTAGACACCGGTAAATGGAGAATACCTTTCCCATATAAAGCTACATTACTAAGACAGCGTGGAACTCCTAACCATATCCTAATATATGAACTAACCAATCTCTCTCACCTTTCCACCTTAGAAATTGGCACCTCATATACTGTCAATGGCCACATCAACTGAGGGAATAACCTAAACTGCAAACACCACAACTTCAACTTGCTTGGAACCCCTGACTTCTCTATCCTTTCTAACCCATCAGTAACATATTTTCTAAATTGCTGAACCTGTTCAGTGTCATCCAACTTCCTGTTATACCACTTACCCAAACTTTTAACTGGTTTCTCCATTATAGACGGGATTTCTTCTTCATCTACACAAAACCTTTTCTACTACCTTTCCTCTTACCAAATAAATACTCAGTGACTTACTGGGTTTAATCTTCAATCTAGCAATCTACCACCGGGTGGCGCCAGCAATTGCTGCCTCTCCAACAGTCTGTCTGTCCCTTCCTTCTTTGTTGTTTTTTTAGTATGTGTTAAATGTATGTTTTAGTGTTCTTTAGTTTGTTTTATGTGGGGGGGGGGGTTGGGGGAAACTTTTTTTAACCTACCTCGACGGGTTGCACACTTTGGGAGCTCCAACCATGGGAGCCTGCGGACTTACCTTCGTGGAGCTTGCGGTCCCTGTCGGGGATCGACCTCGGAAGCTCCAACTGCGGGAGCCTGCGGACTTTAACATCGTTGTGCTCACTTTACAATGGTGATGGAGCACAATTGGAGGGAGGCGCAGCCCGTCCTCCAGCTAACGACCCACCATGATGCTCTAACCACTAGCTCCATCACCATTGTAAAGGCTAACGGGAAAATACTACACCCTGCCATAATGCCCATCTTCAGTCTCTGCCATGCTATCGTAAAGTTTGCTGTACTAAAACACATTCGGACATCTTGGAAATATGCTTTCACTAAATTTATTATCGATCCTGGAACTCTAAAGGAATCAAAAGCACTCCAAATAATACTGATCCAAAAGCATTGGCCTGGTCCAAAAACACTGCATGCAAATCTCTTCTTTCGAGCTTGGCTGTCTGAATCTGGTGCCTTATTACACAAATGCTAAAGAAAATCTTGCCTTCTACATTTAGGAGACATATAGGCCTAAATTGACTTAACTTTTATCTTTGGGAATAAAAATTCCCCCTGCTCTATGCCAAACCCTTGGTATAACCTGTTTCTCCCAAACTATTCACAAGAGCCTCCACAAGATTCTAAGCACATCAGGTGCACTTTTATACACCCTGTAAGGGACTCCATTCAGCCCTGGAGCCGAAGAAGCCTTTGCATGCCTTATTACTGCTACACAAATACACGTTCTAATTTCATGTTATAGGAGCAAAATTAGGTAATTCGGCCCTTCAAGTCAACTCCAAAATGTAATCATGGCCGATCTATCTTTCCCTCTTAACCCCATTCTCCTGCCTTCTCCCCATAAACCCTGACACATTTACTACTCAAGAATTTGTCAATCTTCACCTTTTTTCACATCATGGGGATTCTCCCAATTATGTGACAAGGGCCCAAAAGATTCATACTTGTGAAGCATTTAACATCTTTTACTGAGTGCTGGAGTAACTCAGTGGGTCAGGCAGCATCACTGGAGAAGATGGATAGATGATGTTTCAGATGAGTATACAAGAAAGATCTGAAGAAGAGTCCCGACATGAAACTTATTTTATCCATGTTCTCTGGAGATGCTGCCTGACCCGCTGTGTTACTCCAGATGCAGCGCGAAACCGCTGCATCACTGTGCCGCCCAGTGTTAGAATGCAACTGCAAGGACCTCAAGTGATTGCAGTAATTTCTCCAGCATCTGTGGCTGATTAGATCTCAGGCCCTCAAATTCACTAATACGGATGGACGAGTGATGGAGGAAATAATAGTGAAGAAGTTGGAAAGAAAGTGTTGATAGATATTCAGTATGCAGATCCTTAATATGAATTTGGGACAAAAAAAGATTGTTTTTAATCAAAGCCAAATAAAATAAAATAAATTTCTGAATTTTACAAGCAAAGGAAGAGAGTGACCAATGTGAAATAATATTTGCAACATTTGTCAAATTAGCAAGCTTGGAAGCAGAACTGATTTTGACCAGCTTTATCTTTGTGATAAAGAACAGCAGCATGGATTTATATGGAATTGAAATACATTAATACCATCACATTCCTTTTTTAAATGAATTTCAGTGTTACCTGTTATATTCTGTAGATGGTTGTAATTTAAATAAGAGACTACTGGAGAAGGAACAGTCTGTATTATAATACATGAATCTAATACTCTTACTACAAACATATACATCTCTAATAGGGCTGGCTTTAATGCACTGTGGTATATGTGGAATTGCAAACCATACTCTATTATATCCTGTAATTTGAGTAATCAGATTTCCAAACCAATGACATAGAAGCCATTCACTTTGCAACAAATATTTGTCAATAAATGCTTTCTTCTCTTTTCACACAAGGAGTGGTGGGGGCCTGGAATGCATTGCCAAGGGTGGTCGTGGAGGCAGTTACAATAAATGGCTTTTAAGAGATTTTTGGATAGGCACATATATGTGCAGGGAATACAGGGATATTGATCATGTACCAGGCAGATGAGATCAGTTAAACGGCATCACGTTCAGCACAAACATTATAGGCCAAAGGGCCTGTTCATAAGTTAATAAGTTCTAGGAGCAGTATTAAGCCATTTGGCCCATCAAGTCTACGTCACCAATCAATCCTGGCTGTTCTATCTTTCCCTCTCAACCCCATTCTCCAGACTTCTCACAATAACCCCTAATACCCTTACTAATCAAAGTTCCTGTGCTGCACTGTTCTATTTTATTACGTTATATTGTTCCCAAGAATTACTAATAATTGTTACACAAATCCATTAATATTTGAAATCACTGTAGAAGTGAGGTTCTCTAAAATTAATAGATATTTTTTCTGAAGAGTACTAAGGATCACGTTATTATCAAAATATTGTCATGAATTTTGACTCAATACAACCTTCCTTCCTTGTCGATTACTAACACAGTTCCTCCTCAGATTTATTGAGTTAATGTATAAATCATTACTAGATTTGCTGATCTTCAAAAGTGTTCTATTCTGCCTCTTTGTTGGAATAAAACACGAACAACTGATGAAAAATATGCAAATGTTTAAAAAGAGAATATATTGTTAACTGATCCAAATAAGTATTATGAAGCTCACCTGAACTCATCGTAATTGATTATTCCAGTTCTATGAAGATCATGAGATGCAAGCATCCTTTTAATTTCAAGGGAATGTGTATTACCAGTTGATTTAAGCTTGGTCAAAACTGTGCAAATATTGGCTTTCTGGCACTGATAGAAGAGAAGTTAGAAAAAGATAACATTCAGATGAAATCAGAGAATGAAAAAAATGAATGTTAAAATAAACTGTTAGCAATGAAAATAAACGTTAATTAAATTCTGCATTTTCACTGGTTACTCTCTGAATAGTGAAACATCTAAAATTACTTATTTGCACTGTTCCATTAATGTTGCTATAATAGTAATCTTCCGGCATAGGAATGCAAAGCTGCAACCATAAGCAAATAACCATTATTTGCTTATCTCTCTAGATTATATAATTCACTTTTTGTATCTATTCCACACAAGCATGGAATCTGTCACAGTGACACCACAATACCTTGCTGCATATTGTTCTGTGACAAATTTGGGGACCGTTTTCAGGGGTGCTGAAATTTTGAGGGATGCCACTTCTTTGTTTTTACTTCAGATGTTCAGCATTTTGATTTCGTCTCAATCCAATGCCCATCCTAGTACATCACAATATATCACGTCCAAAAGTGAAACTAATACCCTTTGTTCCCTTTCCTGTCTTCTCTATAAATAATGAAGTGCAGCAGGAAAAAATCTACTTTTGAAGCTCAGACTCTGCTAGTTTAGAGACCACACACACCTCCTCACCCCCACTCCCCCACTCCCCACACACACTATTCATACTTCACAGGTTTGTACACAAAGGACTGATCTTGCTTGTCCACTGCATTCGGAGTCCAATGAGGAGGTATGAGCCGGTACTAGACTTCAGGTGGCAGAAGGAGAAAGCATCACCATAAACACCTTTAAAAGCCTTTGACAGCCTTCAAGGCTCCACCCTCAGCTTTGACAAATGTAAAAGCTGTAAGAGGTTCCTCATAATCTTTCAGTGACTTTAAAAATCTATTAAAACTGGGTTTCAAGCTGGATTCTATGTGAATCCCAAACTTACATAGTTGACAGTACACGTGTGAAAGCTGAGAGTTCCTGTTTAAATGGGCCCAAGTAGCTCAGTCAGAATTGCCAGCTATTAGCATCAATTATGAACATAGTTTAATATTAATAGTTTCCCACTCCTGGATGTCTACTTGTGACCTTATATCACATTTACCAGTGCTTCCCGGAATACAACCCAAAATGCAGAATCTATGTTGATAGTTTGACTCATGCTATGAGAAGGGATCGTGGGACTCAAACAAAAAAAAAAGCAAATTTGAAATAAAAACATAAACTACTGGAAATATCTACAACTCAGACAGCATAGTGAGAAAACAGAGATAACGTTTCAGGCCGGCAATCCTTCTTCATGGGTGTGAGTTGGACCATGTTTATGACAACCATTGCATAAGATCATAAGATATAGGAGCAGAATTAGGCCATTTGGCCCATCGAGTCTACTCCACCATTCAGTCATGGATGATCTATCTTTTTCCCTCTCAACGCCATTCCCCCCCCCTTCTCCCTGTAACCTTTGACACCCTTACTAAGCAAAATCTGTCAATATCCACTTTAAAAATACCCGATGACCTGGCCTCCACAGCCATCTGTGGCAATGAATTCCACAGATTCACCACCCTGTGGCGAAATAAATTCCTCCTCATCTCCTTTCTAATGCTGTGTTCTCTGGTCCTAGACTCTCCCACTATTGCAAACCTCTCCACTATCCTCTCCACATCTATTCCATCTAGGCCCTTCATTATTCAGCAAGTTTCAATGAGATCACCCCCTCATCCTTCTAGATTCCAGCGGTAACAAGCCATATTTATTATGGATATAAAGCCTTTATTAGTTGCCTCTCTTGAGGCTGTTCTTGGATAGAATGGTTACACTGTGACAATTCATTGCCTATTTCCGCAAGGTGAGAGTCACACATTTAACTGCTGTTCTGAGGAAGATCGGGCAACCTTCATACCTGTAGAATTAAGGACATAGATAAAGAAGTATTTATGTCCTTAGGATTAAGGGGATGAAAGACACCCATGAAATATGTTCTTTGACCAAATGCCCCTAAATAATATTGAAAGAGCTTTAATTTGCTGAATAGTTGCACATTAGTAGTTTAGTTTAGTTTATTGTCAGGTGTACCAAGGTACAGTGGGAAGCTTTTTTGTTGTGTGCTATCCAGTCAGTGGAAAAATTATACGATTTCAATCGGGCCGCCCACAGCATACGGAAATAACTACTTTGCCTTCTGTGATTTACGGGTAAGCCAACATTTGAAAGGAAGCAACAAATAAAGAGAAAAATCAAAGTGTTACATAACTTACTTCATCTGCATTCTTTTCCATGTAACAGAAAGTATACTCATCAGCATCTACCAGGCAAAAGTAATTCCCATAGAAACAGAGTTTAGCTCCAACAAACAGATCCTGCTGAGTAAAATATTCAGATAGCTCACTCTTAAACAGTTCCTGGCCAGGTATTTTTACTCGTCCTCTTTCCAAAAATTTACCGCTCATAATACCTGTAGGAATAATGTGTTATTTTAATGTATCAGATTTTTTAAAATGTTTCATGATCTTCAAACCTTGATAATAGAGATACTTTTTGCTACCAAAAAAACAGAAAACATTTATAGAATGTCAATGAGAAAAGTTTTAATTAAAAATCTCATACATTACACAATCTATGTTTGTTACTAAAACAGATTTAGTTAGAACAATCCATTATAATACATTCTGGTCATCCAGCCCTATGTCACACCATCACGAAGAGTAGCTTAGTTTTAGCGATACAACGCAGAAACATGCCCTCGGCCCACTGAGTCCACGCCGACCAGCGATACCCCCACACTAACTCTATACAAGGGACAATTTAAATTTTACTAATTGGCCTACAAACCTGTGCACCTTTGGAGTGTGGGAGGAAACCCTAGCTCACGGAGGAATCATACAAACTCTAGACAGACACCACCACCCATAGTCAGGATTGAACCCAGGTCACTGGCACTGTAAGACAGCAACTCAGAAAAAGGATGGGTGACGTTTCGGGTCGGGACCCTTCGAACAGTGAAACTAGTAGAACGACTAGGGTTAGCGATTGTTTTGCTGAATAGTTACGCTCAGTCTGCCTTGGCCTATGCGATCTCCCGGTTTCCAAACATTTTTGCTTCCCTTCCCATTCCCATACTGACCTTCCTGGGCCTCCTCCACTGTCAAAGTGAGGCCATTAGAGGAACAGCAGCTCGTATTTCAGTATGAACGTTGATCTCTCCAATTTCAAGTAACTCCTGCATTCCCTCTCTCCTCCCTCCCCCACCCTAGTAATTCTTCTAGTTCCACTGTTTGCACCCTTGTATTCTTTCATTATCACCTTCCCCAGCTAACAATGGGCCATTATGGGCTCTACTCTTCCTTGGTCATCTGTTACCGGCCCTGTTTTGTTTGTGGTGTTCCCTTACCTCCAGTTCCCTCGCCTCTATTTTCAGTCTGAAGGATGGTCCCAATCTGAAACATCACCCATCCTTTTTCTCCAGGGATGCTGCTTGACCTGCTGAGTTACTCCAGCACTTTGTGACTATCTTTGGCAAGCACCAGTTAACCTTGCATCTCTCACAATTAAGATCCAAGAGCATCGGTCTCAAGTGAAACTTTGGCAAGAAAGACTAAATTTAATACTAAACAAGGTTTTAATCCAAAAATATTGCCCGGTTTAGTATTAAATCCAATTTGGTATGTACTGAGCGACACAGATATAATTTAATAATAAACATTATTTGTCCTAAAAATTTCTGTTCAGTCATGCCCCATAATGGAAATTTGGTATTTACCTTTTTAGTTGTTTTAGTTTTTTTTGAGATACAGCATGAAAACATGCCCTTCGGCCCTCCAAGTCTGCGCTGACCAGTGATCAGCAATACACCAGTTCTATCCTACACACCAGGTGACATCTTACAGAAGCCAATTAACCTACAAACCTGCATGTCATTCGAATGTGGGTGGAAATCGGAGCACCCGGAGGAAACCCACATGGTCACAGGGAGGATGTACAAACTCCACACAGACTGCACCCCTAGTCAGGATTGAGCCCGGGTCTCTGGTGCTGTCGGCCCTAAGTTATAATGGCATTATTTATGTATACAGAAATGTTGGTTACACAGCCCTTGTTTAAACTAAGATAGATTATTACCTGAGTTATCCTTTGGAGGTTCAAAAATACTAATGGTGTCATCGCTCAAAAAATAGGAAATGATAAATTTCCTATCATTGTTAATTTCGTCATTTGTAATTAATCTGGCCATAAACCGGAGCACATTGCTTTCCAATCCTTGTCTGAAAAAAAAAGTTTGCAAAAATAAATGTTATTTATTATGTTTCACATTTTGGCTTCATGTGACACAGGTTAACTATGTCACAGGTGTTGAGCACACAACAGATATAGAAAGAAAAATAATAACAATCAGAGTATTAAGGGAGGCATGAGAAAGGATTGGTGGGCTGCATAAAGGGAAATGCTAAAGCAAAATAGTAAATTAATATTAAAATAAATTATAGATATAGTATGTGATGAAAATGGAAATCTGCTCATGAATGATATAGGAATGAAACAGATACTATGTGAGCTCTTTGCCTGGATTTCAACTGAAGATCATGGAAATGATGATCGACTTAACAAGGCGATTTGAGAAAAATTGCAGATAGAGAAATAGTTTAAAAAACCCGCAGAACAGAGGCATTAGGAACCCTGATGATCTGCATTGCAGATCGTTGCGAGAGGTTTGAGTGAAATATCAAAAGTGCACAATCATTCGAATGTTGTTAAGAATGAAAATTTGACAACTTAAATACTGCAGTTTAGAGAAGGAGAAATGGATAACCTGGATATCCACATTCCACTTAATGTAATGACCGCAATGAACCGCAATGAGCCAAGGGCCATTGTATAGGACAAAATGAACATTAATCTGACAAAGATATTTAATACTTAAATGAAAGATTTTCGTCTTTTGTTGTTTCTAGTCTGTTTTTACTGTATCCTTAGTTTTTGTTTTATGTGTGGGGGGGGGGGGGGGGTTGGGGGAAACTTTTTAATCTCTTTCCTCGACGGAGATACGAATTTTTCATTGTCTCTCTGCACTGAGGCTTTAACATCGTGGAGCTGGCAGTCCCTTTGTTAGGGATCCACTTCGGGAGCTCCAACTGTAGGAGCTTCGACTGCCCCGATCTCGGGAGCTTCGACTGCCCCGATGCAGGAGCTTCGATCGCCCCGACTGCGGATGTTTCTTGATTGTCGGCGAAGGAGCGTGTGTGTATGGCCTGGACATTGAACTGATGGCTATGCGTCTCCGCTTATGCTGTGTGCCCTGGGGATTCTCACATGCCGCTGTGGTGGCTGTTTAAGTCTATGTTTAATCTTTATGTAGTTATGTATCTTGGTGCTTTTTTTTTTAATGTATGACTGTATGGAAAATCAAATTTGACTGTACCTCGGTACACGTGATAATAAAGGACCATTGAACCATTGAAAGACGTGTAAAAGACAAGTCATGTCTCATGTCTTTATTGAAATTCTTTAAGAAATAAGAGAATTTAATGATCAAGAAAAAATAAGAACATTATTGGATAAGACACAGAAAGGCTAACCTTTTGATAATATTATGGAGGTAGAGAGATCTCAAAGTATGTTAAGAATACAAAAATTAATATTTTTCGACTGATGAATATAAAAAAAGCCCTTGATATAGTTTCTTACAATTATAAAGTAGCATCCTAAAATGCCAATGGAATGGGCCACAAGCATGTGTGCATTCTGCAGTGGAAACTGTCAGTTGCCATTTTGGTAGAGGCTTCTTTATCAAGTTAATTTACCCAAAAGAGCCATTGGATCCCTCCCTGCAAATTTTGTCATCAAGAATGTGTACAAGTGATACAGCAGCAACAAACCCCATTTCCCTTAATCCAGTTTCTAAACAATCATGCTCCTGCAATTAAAATCTAATACAGTCTTCTCTCAAAAATATGTTCAGAGAAAAAGTGATGATTTTGAAATTCCCTCATTGATTTACAATTTTTACTTAAATAATTTTGATAATGGACAAAAAGGACAAAAGTAAATGACAGAGATAGAGTTCATAATATCAGTAAAATCCAACAAATTAACAATTGTCTTAGATCCTTCATTCAGTGTTTTGTTTTACCTGTCCTTTTCCATAAATTTTATCATATTACGTTGTGGAGGTTTGGGCTCCAGGCTTAAAGTAGAATTGTAGGAATCCTCCTCCGATCCAAAACCATTGTATGGTGGAACTTGCCTTTCAATCTTTGTGATTGGTTCAGACTTGAATATAACCGGTGTGAAATCCTCTGTTAATTAACATAAAGTAAATATAAGATCATTTTTGTCTGCTCATTACACTTTGAAAAAAAAATCACAAAACATATTAATCACTTTTTAAAACGTTCTTTCAACACTAGGGATGACGGTAGCGACTTTGCTTCTAATCATAACTTTGTGAATCATTTGAATTATACTTAGCACTGTTTACTTTCCAAAATATTCAAATTTCTGTCTGAAATAGTAATTTCATCTTGATACAGGTAAATTTAGTACTACATTTAGTACAACAGTGTCCCAAAATTACCCCCATCATCTAATTTACTGCAGCATATTTTTATGTTGATTAGTTTTATTGACAATAAAGGTGAACTTTAAAGAGACTTTCAGCAATCTGCAGTTCCATCTAGAAATCTAAGCAAAAAGTGTTGAATTGTATGCTCTTGTAAAATGACCACCCTAAACATGTATTTGTGCATACACATGCATGCAAAATTGCACACGTTTATCGATTATGATGATAGGTTTCCCAGTGGGGCAAAGCTGGATAGCCCATGATAATTCACACTGAGAACGATGTGTGATTAACTGGCACTAATGACCCAGTGCAGAACGCACGCAAAATTTGCACTGGGATCTTATCAATGTGATTTCAGCACCAAGCCAGAACCAGTTGCATTATTTATTGCCTTAATCCATCACCACACAGCTTGCCAGTGATTATTAAAGGTAGAATGACGATATGCAATGTGACTGAAATAGGTGGCAGAAACCATTTCCTAAACCTTTCCACTGAAAGCTTTCTACATAAACCTACCATTTTTTTCAGCAGTGGTCACAAGTTGAACCCAATTAATTTTCCATTTAACCCACTTTCAAAAGCAACAAATGTTTCCCTTACATAGAGAGTTCTCGGTGCCTGTGAATGTGATGCCACGGTTGGTGGTGGAGACAGATACGATCGTGGCATTTATGAAGCTATTGGACAGCCACGGATATGACGGGCATGAAGGGTTATAGATCATGCGCGGGAAGAGGAGATTGGTTTATTTTTGGCATAATGTTTGGCATGGACATTGTGGGCCATAGGGCCTCTTACTGTGCTGGACTATTCTATGTTCCTGCTCTACAATTAGCAGAATATAGGTACATATAATTCTATATGGAATCTAAATGCAATAAATGGCAGGACCCTTGGGATGGTGGGGGCGGTGGGCAGAGGGACAGAACAATGCTGGTGAGCAAACTGGTAGAGAACATCAACATACCACCAGGCCAGTACGACCCCTGCAATTCCAATCCAGTGCCACCACCAGGTCAACAGGTCTTTAGGCCCAAATTAAGATTCTAACATCTTTTTTAAAATTTTGGACTTGAAGGTACAGAACTACGCCTAAAACATGGCGATTCTTGCATACAGACTCAGTGTGGTCTACTATCTTACACACTTATACTTAGTATGATTGTGCCTAATATATTGTAGGATTGTCACTGATCTGTATGCAAAAAGAAAATTCACTATGTTTGGTACACGTGACAATAAAGTACCGCTGAACAATCTGCAAATTGAAAATATCATTTTATATTCATTTTCTTGGGCATTGCAACTTTGATATACCTTTGATATATTTTGATACATTGCAGTTTTAGAATATCAAGGCTCTAGGACAGAATTTATGGAAATTTTAGTTTCACTTATAAACCAGTAGTCTTAACACCTAGCATTAAGACAATTTTGTTGTATTGAGATTGCAGTGCATTTGCAGATTCCTTCTAAGATCAACAGCGCCACCAACTGACCACTTACACTGGAAAATATAAAACGAGATAAAGGAGTCAAAATAAACAGGGAAAAGGGTACTTTCCTTTGGATTGCCATGAAGTGCCACATACTTAAGTCCAGTCAGTCAATATGCTTGTGAGATGCCAAGAAAAGAAATGAGAGGCATCTAAATAGAGATCTTAACAGAGATAGGCACAAAGTGCTGGAGTATAGGGGCTGTCCCACTCTACGAGCTAATTCATGAACTCTCCCGAGTTTAAACAAAAATCAAACTCGTGGTAAGCACCAAGAATGTACGTAGCAGGTACGTCGGAGCTTGGGACGTCTCTTAGCTGCTCGTAACACTAACGGCAAGTACTCGGGAAATGCGGTAAGCTCGTGAAGATTTTTCAACATGTTGAAAAATGTCCATGAGAGCCCCGAGTATCTACGAGCGGTTATTACCGTAATTCTCCGAGTTCGAATCAGGGGAAACTCGGGAGAACTCTTGAATTAGCTCGTACAGTGGGACAGCCCCATAACTTAGCAGGTCATGCAGCTTCTATGGAGAAAAAATACAGGTGACGTTTCGGGTCGGGACACGTCTTCAGACTAAAGAAGGGTCCCATGTTTCTCCAGAGATGCTACCTGAGCATCTGAATTACTCCAACACTTTGTATCTATCTTTATATCTATCCACCTTTGCCTGTGTGTGAATGTGTGTGAATGTGTGTGAATGTGTGTGAGTGATTGGTGGTGGTCGGAGGGGCCGTAGGCGCAGATTGGCAGCCACGCTTCCGTCAGTCTGCCCCAGGGCAGCTGTGGCTACAGAAGTAGCTTACCACCACCGAGTGTGACTGAGGGGTGAATGAATAATGCGATGTAAAGCGCCTTAAGTATTAGAAAGGCGCTATATAAATCCCATCCATTATTATTATTATTATTATTATCTTCGGTATGTACCAATGTCTGCAGTTCTTTTCTATACAGATCTTAACAGACAGGTTGATGTAAAGGGTTCAATGGTTAGAACACATGTCTAAAGTGCACTTTGATTATCTTGCATCTTCTATTTAAAGACCCATGTCCATGAAATGTGATGTTTCTTTTGAGGGCTGCCTATTGATTTCAGGGCAGGTCAAAGCTAGGAGGGTCAATGCTATTCCTATACCCTCCACTGAATGTCACCTACAATTCCCTCCACATGGCTAAGATGTATATATCTTCAGCATAAACATTAGTGCTGTTTCCAAGAATGTCAAGTATGAATAGTGAGATTTTAAATGCTTCAGTGGTGTTTTTTCTTTTAAAAAGGCTGGAGAATTTCTTGAAACCCAGCTTTCTAACCCGAGAAGCAAAGAAGCACTGGAAATGGGTAAGTGTGTGGATACTTTCTCATGCAGACACAATTTCATGTAACCTGTTGATTTACATGATTGCCTTACACAGCCAGAACCAATTACACTCCAATGTAACTTATTGCCTCAGGTGGACATCCATTTTGTGTGAGGCTAATACCATTTAAAATTAATCTGCGCACCAAAATGCCAGCTATACCTTGTAAAATAGAGGTATATTGGGCTGCAGCAGGTTCAGCCAATCTGCACTGATCCGGAAAACAATTGCTTCAATTTAGCACACTTACAAATACCTATACCAAAAGGTGATGGGGCTTCAACTATTAAATAACATGCTCCATTTTGCTGCAGAACTGCTGTGAGTGTTGTCTGCTGCTGGTTTTTTAATGCAAATAGATGCAAAGGAGGCAATGAAGCAGATAAAGATCTCATTCACTACTACCTCAACATTCTTCTGCACGAGGTGTTATGTGGAAGGCATATTCTCTGCACCGAGGCATATAGGTTAGAGCCGAGCAGTGAATTGACACGCTCATGAATCCACAAATTCATCATCCTCATCTAGGGAAAAAGATACAGCAGCACCAATCACTCTACCTGGCCTTACTGAGGATGATTTAAGGATGCTCACCAAGCTCCTTGAAGAAAGTGCAAGCATTAAAGGAGATGTGGGGGGTAAGTTATTTTATACAAAGGGTGGTGTGTGTTAGGAATGCACTGCTGGGGGTGGTAGTTAAAGCAGATATGTTAGTGACATTTAAAAGACTTTGGATGGGCTCATGGATATGCAGGGAATGGTGCTGGCAGATAAGTGAGGGTCTTGGCATCATGTTCAGCACAGACATTGTGGCTGAAGAGCCTGTTTTTGTGCTGTACTGTTCTATGTTCCGATAGCAGGGTTGGCTATTTCATGCAGCGATCGTTGATAATCAAGGTGAGTGAAGTTGCTGAGAAGAATAATTGCATATCTAAACATATCAGTTGTAAAATAACTAATAGTTGTTCAAACATTCACTAAATTACCCAACTATGACAGTTGAATGAGAAAATAATTACATTATGTTGGCTGCCTACTGACTCCCCAATAGAAGTAGTGCAAGATAGTTGCTCGAAAAGATAAATGCAAATAAACGTGAAATTAAAAATCGACTCACCAACACCATACTTATTCCGGTAATATTCTTTGGTGAATTCGTCACAGTCACAGAGTACTACTTTTCGTCCCCAAGCATTTATCACTGACCCAATCATTATGTCGCAGTCTTTGTAGAACTCTTGATACACATGTCCAGTCTAGAAAATACATTTATAATTGTATAAGAATATGTGAATAATTCATGCACCTTTTAAAAGACATTGTAGTTGGGGAGTCTTTAAGTATTCACTCTGGTACCTTGAGTCTATCCAGAATGAAGCGGCTTCCACGTCCCACTGGTCCAAAAGTATTCAGTAGCGTTTGGTCTGTAATTTCACCAGGATGATATAATCGATCCGGAATATTCTTTCCAACAAAAATAGAATGGGAAAACAAATAAAATGTTGTTTTTCTGATCTTCTGAGTTCACAAATACAATTCTCACAAGAGAACTGGTCTAACTAAATAGCAATGAGCCAAAAATATTAATAATCTAATAGTAAGAGAAATGCTGGTGAATTAAAGATAGGTAAAGGCAGTATCTAAATTATTAATTAGAAAATAAGAAACTTGACAAGTAAGTAGGGGTAGCTCTGCCATAAGGTGATAGTTATGTCCCTAAGAAACCTAGAAAATAGTGTTATAAAGAAGATAATGTCAATGGCACAAAGGTGATTAGGGGCTAGAATCTTTCAGATTTGCAATAACAAAGTTATTTTTCCCACAGGATTTTCAGAAGTAGTCTTTGCAAAAGCAATAAGCTTATTTTTGTTACTGCAAGCTAACAATATGAAAGGCTATGAGTTACATTGTTTAATTGATAAAATACATCTCTTGATGCTCCTGAAATCATCAGTAATGTAACGTGGGGTCATTGGGTGTTTCTGGTCTTTCAACATCAGACACCCTCGCCCAGGCGACCCAGCCATGATTGATCAGACCACGACTTGTGTTCAGGTGGCATCCGCCTCTCCCCATGGACCTCCTCTCCTGATCCAGAGCCATCTCGAGGCTTTCTCCGCTGCCTCTGTGGTGTTCTTGATGGCACTTCTCCTCTACATTCCGTTAATGCCCAGTGCACTCAAGGCTTTGTAGAGCGATTGCTCTGCAAAACCTCTGCAGCCAACCTCGATGGGCATACACCTTGCCTTCCAGCCCTGCTAACGGCAGTCTATGACCAGCTCTTCGTACTTGGTCTTCTTCCTCTCGTGGGCCTCCTCCAGATGGTCCTCCCACGGCACTGTCAGTTCCAACAAGATTATGTTTTTGATTGCCTCTGAGACCAGGAGGATGTCTGGCCTCAGGATGGTCATGGCAATGTGCTGTGGGAACTTCAGCTGTTTCACCAGGTCTACAGAAAGCTACCAGTCCTGCGCAGTCTCCAGGATTCCTGACTGATTCCTGGCTGCTGTGGTTCTTTGCAGCTGCACTCCGGCCTTCACGAAGGTGATCATCTGGGTGGTGGGGCGTGTTCGTCTGCAGCTGCTGATTCCCACGCTGATGGCTTCTGCAATGGGTTTAAGAACCTGGTCGTGACTCCAAGTGTACCGGCCCTGCCCAAGAGCCTTTGGGCAACAGCTCAGGATGTGTTCCAACGTCCCCTTGCCTGAGCATTGTGGGCAATCCGGAAATTCCGCTTTGCCCCAGATGAAGAGGTTCGATGGGCTGGGCAGGACATCGTACACTGCCTGGACCACGAACTTAATACGCTGTGGTTCAGCTTGTCAGAGCTCAATCCATGTGACTGTTCGGTCCATGGCCTGCTCCCACCTTGTCCAGGCCGCCTGCTGCCTCAAGCCAACCGCTCTGGTAGACCTCTCCTCCTCCACTGATGCCCTCACTTCCTCCTGGACCAGCCTGCACCACTCCTTCCTCTTGGCCTTATCAAACTGGGGAGTTGGGAAGATTCCCAGACCAGCTCTTCCCCGAGTCACTGCTCTGTGGTGTATCCGAGACTCCGCTTGAAGCATGGCTTCGCCGGCTCTCCACTTCCTCCCAGTTTTCACCTCCACCCCTGCCTGAGCCACCTTGGGGTCGCTGGAGTCCCTGTACAGCATCACCTCTCTGGCCCGGGTCACCTTAAACCTCCTCCAGGGACAGCAGGAGCTTGATGTTATTTCCGTAAAGGGCGATGCTGCTAAGGCTCCTGAGCAGGCCCAGCCACCTACTGAGGAAGCTGCTGACTTTCCTCTCCAATCTTTCTACGATAGAGATTGGGACTTCGTAGACAAGCTGGGCCAGAGTATCCTTGGCAGGATACCATGCTGGTAAATCCACGCCTTGAACTTGCCTGGAAACCCCGACCTCTCCACCGCTCTCAAGCTCCTGACAGGTTGCCTGGACAGATGCTGTATCCTTCAGCCTGCTGTTAAACACCATGCCAAGACTCTTCACTGGCCTTTTGGAGACAGTTGGGATTGGTGTCCATTCGATGCTGAAACGGAACCTGTCCATGACTCTGCCCTTCTTCAGCACCACTGACCTTGATTTTCCTGGCTTAAACCTCATCCTTGCCCATCCAATCAGTTTCTCCAACCCCTGCAGGATCCATCTATCTCCTGGCACTGACTCAGTGGTGACAGTCAGGTCGTCCATGAAGGCTCTAATTGGTGGTTGACGCATTCCTGACTTGGTCCGATGGCCCCGGCACTCTGGCTCAGCAGACTTGACGATCATGTTCATCGCCAAGACAAAAAAGATCACAGAGATGGTACAGCCTGTAATAATCCCAACCTCCAGTCTGTGCCACTCTGATGTTACTGACCCTGCTGAGACTCTCATGCTGAACTGGTTGTAATAGTCCAGGATGAAGGTAGACAAAAGTGCTGGAGAAACTCAGCGATGCGGCAGCATCTATGGAACGAAGGAAATAGGCAACGTTTCGTGCCGAAACCCTTCTTCAGACCAGGATGAGATCTGCCACTTTGTCTGGCACATGATGCTTGGCCATGACTGTCTGAATCAGCTTGTGCGGGATGGAGCCGTAGGCATTGGCCAGGTCAAGCCAGAGCACTGACAGGTCTCCCTTGTTCTCTCTGGCTTCTCTGATGAGCTGGGCCACCACTCCCGTGTGCTCTGGGCACCGCGGCACTCCAGATAAGCCTCCCTTTTGCACTGAGCTGTCAATGTAGCCATTGCTGAAAAAGCTCACTTAAAAAGATAGACAAAGTACAAATTCTTAAGAACATACAAAGCTTTAATTTAACGTCTGACGGGTGTGGACCTAGAGACCCAGAGGCAACAGTTTTATGACTGAATACTCCAGCAGCACACACAAAGAAATACCAGAAAACCGGGGTTAATATACCTACAAACCTAATAACAATTGCATGAGGTGATGTACCAGAAACCATCAGCCACTTCCAAATATTCCTGTGTTAAATGAAAGAGCCTTTTATTTTAGAGGTAATGGAGATCTTGGAAGATGGTTGTAATGGAAGTCTTGAGGAGTTAGTGACATAGCTGGTCTATGTTTCCAAGAAGAAAGGCAGAAACCTGTAAATTAAGGGGGGGGGGGGGGGAACAAATGTCTGGAACACAACATCGTGAAGAAGTAGGTGTTGGAGGTCCTGTTTCCACCTAATCTCCCGCAATAATCAGATATCATTATTTCTGAAAAATATAGTCGCTATTTTAACTGGGGGTGGCCATTGTAATTGACGCAAAAAAATAGCTTCTATTGATACTTGTGCAACTCATGGAAAAATAGCCCCAGGGGTGCCCGAGATGGGGGAGGATGAGCACCCCAATTTGACGGATCAAAGGGTAACGACTAATGACAAATGGACAACCGACTATGAGTATGAAATGCAGATGTGGAAAGGTCTGTAAGAACAGCCGAAGCCTGAAGATTCACCAGAGCTGGATGAAGTGTTTGGAGGGAGAGGGAGTGTCACAACGCACAGGTATTTTACCTGGTGAGACGCAGGAGGAGCCAGGCCCGGAAGTACCCCATAGAGCCCAAAGCTTCCAAGTTTCGTAACTAGTCTCTCAGAACAGACCTCCGGAGAAATTTCGAGTCAAATGGCCACAGGTCTGCAAGACGACAATCTGGCATCAGTTCGACGAGGACGTCGACAAGGTGCTAGAAGCAACAGCGAAGGGAGGCGTGGATCGAAGGCTGCGGACAATGACGACAATCATCGTCAGCCTGGCTGTGGAAAGGTTTGGAGCAGTGGAGAAGAAGCCGGCCAGAACACCTTTCACCATGAACCAAAGAGCAGCAAAGATCCACAAGATCCAGCAGTAGCTGAAGTCCCTCAAGAAGCAGTACAAAGAGGCCAGCGAAGAGCAACGTCCCCCCTTGGCTGAGCTGCGAACCATCCTGAGGAAGAACCTGTAGGAACCTGTGGAACCTAGTCCCAAGTAGGGTTTCCCCATCAGTCTTTCTGCCCAGCTCACAATCAATCGAAGAAAGGTCCTAAAGGTGTCTTAGGTGAATTCCATTAAAACTAGTCCCAGGCAGTCGCCTAAAGAGTCGCCTAAGTGGGACAGGCCCTTAAGTCGCGACGATTGGGTCGCCGGTTGTCGGTAGCTTGACGTAGCTTGACGTAGACTAGGTGGTTGGTTGTCGTAGACATTGTCGTGGGGGGTCCAGCCGCTGCTTTTTCGGTGACCTGCTATGACTGTAATAGTCGCCGGCAGTCGCCGAAAAAAATCACCTATGTGGGACCGGCCCTTTACGGCTCCAACAACTTCTTCCATTTTTCTCGCCACAATACTACACCTCACTTCTTACAAGTTTCCTGCCGGAGCTGTTACCTCCATTCCAGAACTGAGATTTAATTTAGAGATACAATGTGGAAATACATCCTCCAGCCCACTGCGTCAGCGCCGTCCAATGATCACCTGTACACTAGTTCTATTCTACACACTAGGGAAAATTTACAGAAGAAAATTAACCTACAAACCCGCACATCTTTGGATGAGCGAAGAAACCGGAGCACCTGGAGAAAACCCACACGGTCACCGGGAGAACATGCAAACTATGTACAGACATCACCTGTAGTCAGGATCAAACCCCATGTGAGAGGATAGGTTTTACACTAAACAAAGCTCCCATTACAATTGTACAAAACCATTCTCCAACAATAAAGGTGCATGGAGAAACCATGGAACATATGCTGGGAGCCAACTGACAGTGATGGTGAATCTGTGGAATTTATTGCCACAGACAGCTGTGAAGGCCAAGTCATTAGGTATTTATAAACCAGAGATTGATAGGTACTGGATTAGTAATGGTGTCAAAGGATACAGGGAGAAAGCAGGAGAATGGGCTTGAGAAGGAAAAATAGATCAGGCATGATCGAAAGATGGAGCAGACTCCATGGGCCAAATGGACTAGTTCTGCTCCTGTGCCTAATAGTCTTATGATGATGGAATTCACCAATGCCTTCAGTTTAACAGCACAGTTTTCTGTTAATTAACAAATTTGAAGACTTTAAGCTCACTGCAAAACTCCAATTTAGTATTTGTTTTTGAGCTACACAATATCTAGTGGAAAGCTACCCATATGGAGTGGAGTAGGCCAAAGCAGTAAAGGTTGATTTTCAGTAGCTCTTGTCTGGAGTGACCACATTGAGATCATGAATGATGTGGTACCAAGAAAGGATAGCAGAGTAATTCTACGAACAGCCACATGCAGATTCTTTACTGCTGTCACATTCTTCGTTCCCTGCTGAATACTTATCCAGAGGCATGAAGGCAACGGGCTAAGCAACCGATTGCATCGTGCCAACTTATGTTAGGTGGTTATTCCTTGTGTTACAAAGAAAGGGGTATTGGTCATTGGATGCATAATTTCCATCTATGTGCTGATGGAGTTACCCGCTACTTCAACAAACTTTAATGGGGTCAAGGAAAGAGCATTCACGTCGCAGCCCTGTTTCCACCAATCTTTCCACCACCACGCACAAGAAGCACAAGAAGCGACAAGACAGACACCATTGTATTCAGATGCCAAGGAGTGTGTTCAGCTCTGGCCGAACAATTTCTAATCTTGTGTGTGGGCTCAATAAGAAGAACAAACTTTAATCAATTCTAATTTATAGGGCAGCATGGTGGTGCAGCGGTAGAGTTGCTGCCTTACAGCACCAGAGGCCCAGCTTTGATCCCGACTACGGATGCTCTCTGTACAGAGTTTGTACTTGCAGCTACGATAGCATTTGAACTCATGACTCTGCATGATTATTGCAATGAATTTCACAAGACAAGTGCAGTGATTTAACCACTGCACCACCATTCTACCTTCTAAGTCCTTTTGAGAGACATTATTTATGGTAAGTAATGGCCATCTAGTGAACTGAGCTATAGATGAATGTGGATATTGCATTTGATTTTGACCACACTTGAAAAGTTATTTAATGTTTCAGCAGTGCATCCAGGACAACAATGCTTGTTCTTGGATTTCATCTCTTCAACAATGTCCTCATGCAGCCTTTGCAGAATGTACCTTGAAATGTTTTAGTAGATAGAGGGCAATTCTCCTTCTTTCCCCATCTCAACGAAAGGGAGAGGAGAAGAATTGGTAAAGCATGGCACCTGTTTCACTCCTATGCCATGCCATGGCTGCTAAAGAAAGTCACAATCACCAATGTATTCACCAGTCACCAATGTGTTCACTCCCAACAGTTTACAAGCCCTACACTGCGTCTGTCTTTTCAAAGTTGCAAGCTGGCTACTGGTGCAGCAGGCTAGCTTCAACAGCTGGCTAGTCTAGATGTTGGACATCCTGTTGAGAAATAATGAGGGCCTCCAGGCAAGAAAGTGAAAACACATAATCTCTGCAGGACTCTGATGAGATTTTAAATGGGTAATCTAAAGGGCCTGTCCCACTTAGGTGATTTTTTCGGCGACTGTCACAGTCGTAGCAGGATGCCGACAAAGCAGCGACTGGACCACCCCCTACGACAATGTCTACGACAAGCTACCGGCAACCGGCGACCCAATAGGATGGCCACCTACGACCACACCTACGACAACCTACGACTACACACGCGACAACCAAAGTCAACCTACGTCCACCCGCGACAAGCTATGACAAGCAACGACCCTGTCGGCGACAACTGAAGACAAATGAAGATAATTCAGTCACCGGTACCTGTCGCCGGTTGACATAGGTAGTCGTCAATGGAATTCACCAAAGTCAGCACCCGGCGACAACCAATAACACATGGCGACAACCTGCCTCATCCTGGCGACAACCGGTGACAGCACCTACAACAGGAGAATACAAGCAGCGACAAGCCCACAGTCGCCAAAAAGTTTTGAACATTTCAAAATCCAGCAGCGAACAGAAAAACGTTACGACTCTTTAGGTGACTTGAGGAGACTACTCACGACCATACAGGCGGGGATGCCAACATTGGGTGAGAGTTGGGAGTGAGAAATTGCGAGCAACCAAGCCCGAGGGAGGGTGTGGGAGGGGGGTGTCCCCCCTCCCATGGTACGGAGCTTTTGCATTTTTCAGCTTGAAATTGTGCAATCTTGGGCATACTTTAGCGAGTCTTTTAACTTACACTTGAATACAACATTTATGCTTTAAATTGGATTAGCTATGAATAAGGTTAGGCTAAATTACATTCCTAATTATATTTCACAGTAGAGCCAGTCTCTGATCAGAGGTGCAGCACATGAATGATCTTAGTATATTCATGTATGGAAATCAGATTATAATCAAGCACTTGGCCCATGTTGACCAACCTGGGTCTCACTGCACACCTGGTACTACTCCTGACCCTGACTCCAGTTGCATACCTTCTCTCATTCCTGACCTTGAGTCTAGCCTTAGACCTGGCCCCCTATTCTACCCTGCTCATAACAGCTTACCTGCTTAGGTTCCCAGTGCTGAACACTCCCATTGTCCCAGCTTTGACTGCACACCTAGTACTTTTCCAGACCTTGACTCTGGATGCACACTTGGCCTTGCTCCTAGCCCCTCTGCTCTGACAATATATCTGGCCCACACATAAAGCCCCATATCTGACCCCCTGGACTTAACCTATTACGTTCAAGTCCATAGGTGCTTATCTAATGCGGTAATCTTTTATGGGGCACTTCACGGACCAAATTTTGTACAACAAAATTTGCTACATCCATTGGCTTCCATATTATCTAACATGCTAGTTACTTTGTCAAATAAGTCATCAATTGGTTGAACACAATTTCTCATCCATAAAATTATACTCACTCAGCTGTATAAGTATTCTGTTACCATTTCCTTCATTCCTGAAGTCATTTTCACCCCCAATATTTTCGGTATTTTGCTGTCTTCTTCTCAGCTGGGACTTTTACGAAATGCAAAGTCCAATAACAATGTATATTTAAGCAATAACATTCTATTTAATGTGATCTTGAGAGTACATAATATTTTCTGTGGTACTCATAACACAACAATGATAAAAAAAGATATTTGTTTTGATTGCACCTACCAACATGCACACATTAGATAAGCACCTATGGACTTGAACGTAATAGGTTAAGTCCAGGGGGTCAGATATGGGGCTTTATGTGTGGGCCAGACTTCTACCGCTGCACCATCGAGAGCATCCTTACCAACTGCATCACAGTATGGTATGGCAACTGCTCTGTCTCCGACCGGAAGGCATTGCAGAGGGTGGTGAAAATTGCCCAACGCATCACCGATTCCTCGCTCCCCTCCATTGAGTCTGTCCAAAGCAAGCGTTGTCTGCGGAGGGCGCTCAGCATCGCTAAGGACTGCTCTCACCCCAACCATGGACTGTTTACCCTCCTACCATCCGGGAGGCGCTACAGGTCTCTCCGTTGCCGAACCAGCAGGTCCAGGAACAGCTTCTTCTAGACGTAGGCTGTCACTCTACTCAACAACGTACCTCGGTGACTGCCAATCACCGGACACTTATTATTATTTATTCAAATCATTTGCTATGTCGCTCTTCCAGGGAGATGCTAAATGCATTTCGTTGTCTCTGTATTGTACACTGACAATGACAATTAAAATTGAATCTGAATCTGAATCTGAATCTGTACAGTTAATATGTACCGAGGGCAGACTTTTGTTTCAATGCTCCCCATTCCCAATTACTTTTGCATTGAAAGTGATTAAAATCCAAGTGAAGTTTAAATGGCATCAGAAAAATAAAACCTCCGGAATGGATGATATTCATTACGTGGTTGGTTGGAGTCAGTATCAGTATAATTACCATATCAAACTTTGAATCTTCAGATGTCCTGGTTCAAGCTAAAACTAAAGACAAATAATAACCTCACACATTCCCCTGCAAGTATCTCTGTCACTCCTTTAAAATATGCCCCTTCTTTGAACAAGCTCTTAAACATCGCATCTGAATCAGTTTTCATCTGATTACACTCCTTGAGGATGTTCATCTATGTGTTCAATTAATAAAACAACGAGATTGGGGACATTTCTATTCAACCTGTCAAAGGAATTGGGGAGGGGGGGGGGGGTGGGTTAGAAATAGTCAGTGAGGTAAACAAACATAATAGTTGAGTGGCAAATGACAATAGTGCTACCTTCCCAATATTTAACTGAAGGAAATAATGGGTTATTGGGGCTGTATGTTGTGACAGACAGCCTGACACCTTGCATGTCATTTTAATATTACACTTATCCCATCCCCCTGGATATTCCGGATTAACAAATTAAGGTTTTGTCAACTCAGGCTAATTACAAATCAATAACATTAGCCAACTCCGAAACACGAAGCACTGAGCATTGGGATCCGGACATCACGGACAACTGGCCTCAGTTCCCTGCTCACATCTGGCAGTGCATTCCGTCTGAACACCTCTCTACTGCCACACGCTGGCCTCGCTCATGTCATCCGCTTCCCGCAAATCCTTAAATTCTGACTGCCACCTGGAGCAGGACATGGCCTCACTTGCTGCACTGGGTGACACTGTATGGCATTCACTGCCCGGTCCGTGTCTTTTAATGTAAATGTGCATGGGGACATGCTTTGGAGGTGTGTGGCGGTTGTCGGTCGTGAGAATAACAGAGAGAATAAGAATGCTGCTGTCTTGTCAACAAACGCGCACACAAGCAGTTGGTATTAGTTTCGAAATTCTCGTTGATCACAGAATTTCTCAAGACAGAGCGTGGGAATTGGGCGAAATGCGTGAGTCACACTCTCAATGCGTGAGAGTTGGCAGCCCTGATACAGGCGTCACCCCGCGACCATGTGGCGACAGCCTAGTTGCCTGTAGTCACCGAAAAAATTGCCTAAGTGGGACAGGGGCTTCAGAGTTGACCTGTAAAATGGTTGATTGTCCATCAACTCTGCCAAAATGGCTGCATTCAATGTCAAAGAATATGGCCGAATTCATCAGCAACTTTGCACGTTTTTTTGGCTTAAAGTTTGAAGTAGTGGCTAAATCTATCAGTACACAGATGTGAACATTCTGTCCTGGCACAGACATAAATAGGTTTATAAGCAGCTTGAACCAGGTGCACCATTGCAATCTTGTGCCCATTTTCCAGCACCGTCCAATTTATTTGCCTACTACTATGATTTCATTGAGTACAGACTGGATATTGATGTAATCATGCAGAATGCACAAGAAATTGACACGAGTTTAGAGACAATACGGAACTTGTTTTTATGTAAACAAGTTATGTAAACAAGCTATCTTAAAGATGGCTGAGTCGGGGTTATGAGGAGAAGGCAGGATTGGGGTATTGATTGGGGATGATCAGCCATGATCACATTGATGGCTCGAAGGGCCGGATGGCCTACTCCTGCACCTATTGTCTGTTGTCTATGTTTATACCTTTGGTAGCTGGCTTCGGTGGAGAAACACGCCAACAGCATCTCTGCCAGAATTGGGGGGCAGAACCTCTTTAATTTCAATTGTGTCATCTGACAGGAAATAATGCAGAACGAGTTCCCTGAAGTCTCCAAATTGATTGTCTCTGTCATCCCAATAGCAGTAAAATCGCAACACATGTGTGTCATGGTCCAGGAACTGCTTAAGTGTATCAACTTTCTCATATGGGCGGAGAGGATGCATATTTTTCTCCATCTGCAAGAAACACCAAAAGGAACATGATTAATTTAAAAAAAAACAAGAAAGGTCCTCTGGAACTCCATAATAAAGATTCTTCAAAATTAACTTTCCTACATGTGTTCAAAGATATATTCAATCTATGCTATCTTCTATATTTTACTTTTTTTTAAATTGTGCACTGAGATTAAAATAGTATTTTGCTACAGTGGTCCAGTCTATGTTAGTCTATCTGCTCTTCAATTACCGATGTTTGTCTTTCCTCTCCTAAATTAACAGCATTGCTGTGACATTTTTGTAAGGTATTGAATATTTCCCGGCATTTTGCAATAAATAATTATTTTATGCATGAACTTTGACGTGAAGTATTAACAGGGTATTTAAATGCGGGGGATGTTATAACTGTGCACACTCCATCTACATGCAGGAATCACAACTAGGAACAGAACTTTGGCCATCTCAATACTATTCACCCGACCCAAAGACTAATTATCACGCTGCTTGAGCGTTCCAACTCAGTTCATTAACTTCAAACAAAATCTATGTTAAATCTTGCATCTGCCTAAACTGCATGATTTACTAACTCAAAGTATAAAGCCTTCAATATATTTTTATTTCTGCCAAATCAATTCATCGAAATAATCCAGCATAAACTTGGCTTCTGTTCATTGCACTTATCAACAGTTTAACAGAACAAATGTATAGAACACATACAAATCAGCTGACTATGTCTCAAACTAGGATATACATAAACTGGATGCTTGAATGTTCTGGTCCATTCAATTATAGCATAGAGGAAAGCTAGCTGAGAAAAATAACATATTGTCAATGGCCTTTACCCAATTTGCTGTAGATTTAGTTTATTATTGCAATTTTAACAAAGCTCCTCAAAATGATGAGCAATTCACCGCCATTGCTCATCAACGTGTAAAAGTGGACAACCAGTAAACTCAAGAGCAAACAAAAAGGAAACAATTTCAGATATTGGAAATTTTAACTAAAAATGGAAAATGCTGGAAATACTCAGCTGGCCAGGCAGCATCTGCGAAGAGAGGGTTACCTTGGTCAATATCTTGACCACGGTTAGTGTTTCAAAGCTAATACTCAATGATCTTTTATCAAAACCTTCAATGATTTCTCTATCCAGAGGTGGAACCAGATTTGCAGAATCTCTCCAGTATTTTCTTATTTTATTTCAGCAACAGGAACATTTGCAAAACTTGTTTTATAACATCAGATGGTACAGTTTTACATTTTTAAAAAAGGATTTTATGTCAATTCTATTGCAAGAGATTATCTTACTTGCTTAGGAAAGGAAACCAGAGTTTTCTTTATTTACAAAAAGAAATCACATTTCAGCGGATTAATTTAAAAAAAATTCAATTTTCTTCGCTATTTATGCAAAAGAAAAAACAGAGATGTGTCAATGTGAGATTTCAATCCAGTACCTTCAATTTAAATTCTGAAGAACTAATTGAGGTTTTGTATACATTCACACAAAGAATTATATGAATAAGATATTTCAGTATTGAGAAACAGAATCATAATTTTCCCAATAATTATGGAAGTGTTCAGTGAAGCAATCACCCAGCCTACACTTGGTCTTCAGATGTCCCATTTCCAAACATTTTAACTCCCCATTCCCATTCTCACCTTTCTGTCCTGGGCCTCACGCAAATTGGAGGAACAGCACCTCATATGTTGCATTGGCAGCTTACAACAGTATGAACATTGATTTTTCTAATTTCAAGTAACCCCTGCATTCCCTCACTCCCCTCCTGCCTCACCGTACTCGCCCCACTAATTCAATTTTTCACATCCTTGTATCCCTCCATTATCACCTCTTTGCCAGCCAACAATGGGCCATTATGAGCTCCACCCTTCCTTGCATGCATTCCTTTCCTTACCCCGACCCAAAACGTCATCCATCCTTTTCTCCAGAGATGCTGCCTGACCCGCTGAAGTACTCCAGCACTTTGTGTCTATCTTCAGTATAAACCAGCATCTGCAGTTTATTTCTCATAGTCATAGAGTCATAGTGATACAGTGTACAAATAGGCCCTTTGGCCCAAGTTGCCCACACCGGCCAACATGTCCCGGCTAAACTAGTCTCACCTGCCCGCATTTGGTCCATATCCCTCCAAACCTGTTCTATCAAAGTACCTGTCTAACTGTTTCTTAAATGTTGGGACTACCTCCTCTGGCAGCTTGTTCCATGCAATCACCACCCTTTGTGTGAAAAGGTTAACACTCAGATTCCTATTAAACCTTTTCCCCTTCACATTAAACCTGTCCTCTGCTCCTCGATTCACCTACTCTGGGCAAGAGACTCTGTCCATCTACCCGATCTATTCTTCTCCAAGGGCACAATTCTCTTTCAGGGCACAATAATGTTTGGGACACAAGGTATAATGTTCAAACCACAAAATTATTCATTGACATAGCGGCTATGTTTTCTTTTCTTGTATAAAAAGTTAGTCTTACTTTTTCACGCTTTGAAATATATGGATCTTCAGGAATGCAGCCAGGTGGGTTCAGTTTGACACCCATTTTCCAGAGAAAGTTTCTCGTAAATTGATCACAGTCCACAATCATGAATGTCTTTGAATAGAACACAATCTCTTGACAGATATTGAAATGATCCACTGTGTAAAACTGATCATCATGTGGAGGCGGAAGAGGAATACGATGACGATTGATTATCGTTCCTGAAAGAGCAATAAAAGCAGAGATTGCAGTCTCCTGTTCCATTTTATTTTCCTATTTTATACCTGTAATATTTTGCTTCTATTCAGTCCTACTCAGTTTACATTATTTTAGATTTTTTATAAGCAATAACTCGCACCCCATAATTCTGATTGTCTGGCTAAACTTCCACCCCAAACATTCACATGACTTAACTAAAGTAAAACATTGAGACACAAGGAATTGCAGATGCTTGAATCTTGAGCAAAACACAAAGTGTTTTCCCTCCACAGATGCTGCCTGACCCGCTGAGTTAGAATAACATTTTGTAAGGGTTATTTTAATTCTGGCTGGCTGGTTTGAATAGGTGGATAAGCAGATAAATTCATTGCAGAATACTTGCTGCTGCATTCTCTTTGGCAGGGTGTCCCCCCTCCCATTGGTACAAAGCTTTTGCATTTTTCAGCTTGAAATTGTGCAATATGGTGGATACTGTAGCGAGTCTTTTAACTTACACGTGAATGCAATATATATGCTTTAAATTGGATTAGCTAGGAATAAGGTTAGACTAAATTACATACCTAATTACATTCCACAGTAGAGCCCAGGCTCTGATCAACACATGCAGCACATGAATGATCTTAGTACATTCATGTATAGAAATCAGATAATATTCAAACACTTGGCCCATGTTGACCAACCTGGGTCTCACTGCATGCCTGGTACTAATCCTGACCCTGGATCCATTTGCAAACCTTCTCTCATTCCTAACCCTGAGTCCAGCCTTACACCTGGCCCCCTATTCTACCCTGATCATAGATTTTAGGTCCCTAGTAGAGATTCATGGGAAGTGAAATAATTAAAGCACATAAGAGCTGTTTTTCTATTTTCACTCACCCAGCACAGCTGCTTGATGTGAGAAAATTGCAAACTTACAATGTTCAATATTTTCCACACCAAAACAAATATTGCTGGTTTTGTTAACACAGCGCATATGGCCCGAGTAGTATTGTCAAGATAATTAGAATAGTTAGTTATATAATGATGGAGTGGTGGAAATTACTGAACTTCTCAGTACCTTGATCGATACCACTATTTTTTACTTCTGGTTCAATAACTTGTATTGTGTCATCTTCCAGGTAAAAATAAATCTTGCATTTTCTTATTCGATATTGTTCTTCTCTTCTTTCCTGTACACTTTCTTGAAAATAGGCTTTAAAGCAAAGTACCTGTTGGACAAGCACATGGTTAATTGGTCCTGAATCCAAAGTCTCCAAATTATTTTTTATTTTATTAGAATAGTAGAAATCTTAAACGTTTCTCATTAAGATTGTGGATACCATCAATTATTTGATTTTGAAATTTGATACAGTTAATGGTGACAGATAACGTTGAAGTAAAAATTGGACGATACAATTAAATGGTGAAACAGGCTTGAATGGTCAATTCTTGATCCTATGTTGGCACAAAAGAGAATATTACAAAAAAGGAAGCTTATTCAAGGAGGAAATTCAAAAAAGTGAGACAAGGGAAGCCAAAAGCATACCCACCAATGGTAAAATGAAGAAAGCACATAAGGGGCTAGCACAAGTACAGTAAGGATTTACAAAGAGGCTATGAAGGAACTTAAACTCAAAGGTCAGACGTTAACATACTGAAAGCTAGAAGAAATGCATATCTGGAAGAATTTATTTGAAGAATGGATGTAAATTGGTAGAAGATAGGATAAGGGCAACAAAATGTTACATGAGGTGTGGTTTTGTGGATAAATGATGACAGAACTGTTTTTGAGTAATCAGATGGTAAATGTTTCAGCAGCAGATCATCCAAAGGAAGAGCCATATTATGGAGAGAAAAAGCAGCTTCAATGGATTGAATGTTTGAAGGTCAGAATGTGAAGTAAAGGCCTTGATTCCATCAGGTCTGACTCAGTGCTGTTGGGCAGATGGGTGAGGAAGGTCAGTGATATGGAGTTGTTGATTCTGGTAGAGATTAAAGGAGAATGGATTTGTTCAGGCCAAAGTAAATATGGAAGAAGTTACTGCTGAAATTATTGTTGTTCTAAAAAAATGATGACATAAATAATCGAACAATTCAAGGACATATCAGAGACACAAGGAATTGTAAATGCTGGTTTACAAAAAAAAGACCCAAAGTGCTGTCGTAACTCAGCGAGTCAGGCTGCATCTCTGGAGAACATACATACATGAGGTTTTGGGTCGGGATCCTATATTTCTGAGGAATGATCCCGACCCAAAACGTCACCTATCCATGCTGTTTAGAGATCTCCAGCACTTTGTGGCATATCAAAGAATGTGAAAGGTATGAATATGTGGAAACTTATTATCTTTTTCATGTGTAATTATAGGGTTGGCAATAAATGTGTGCCTTGCTAGCATAGCCTTTGCCTTCTTAAAAAAAAACAAGAAATTAAAAAAAGTAAGACAAGGGTTAAGTTTTGAGGCCCTGTGTGATGATGAGTAAAGAATTATTTGTTAGATCCAGTCTCACAATGGTGAGAATGGAATTTAAAAAAAAATACAATTTAGAAGTGGACAAAATAAGAATACACAGCATTTTCTGTAATGAGGGATGCAATGAAGTCAAAGTAAACATGATGGGAAAGCACCTCAAGACTTTGTCAAGATTCTTTATAATCTAATGTAAAGGTGCATTCTTGATTGAAGAGAATCAAACAGGACTCAAATATGTAGTACTTCTGTTAGTGCTGGAAATCCTCCTATATCTCAGTGAATGATTAATTTTTATTATAAATAGGGACTTGATGAATCACCCTGAACATGAAACATGTAGTAGGCGCAAAGCAAAATTTAGCCAAATCTGAGGAATCGTGGAAATTCACAGTAAGGAGAGGGAGCCATTTGGCCTACAAGCCCAAGTAAGTTCAGGGTTTAAACAAATAGTTCATGGTTTGAAGAAGAATTTGAATGTGATAAATGAAAAGGGAAGGCGGTTAGAAGGAGAGAATAAAATGTAATGTTAGTCATTTAGCAGTTGAAGGTTCTGCTAATACAGGTGCACAACCTCTTATCCGAAATTCCAAATAACGAAAAGCTCCGAATAGCGGACATTTTTTCGGTCCTTGAAGAAAGGTCCTTGAAGATGTTCACCGAGGGCGGCCCGCAGAGGTGACAGCGGAACCTCCGGTCGGTCCTCGAAGAAAGGGGAACTAAATCCCCATTCATAAAAGAGAAGGTGAGGGTATATTGCGCGGGAGGGTTAATAATTGACAATCTGCTGCTGCCTGCCCGCTGAGTTAAAAAGTTCCCACGGTAGACTCACGATACACAGTGTATCGTGAGTCTTGCGTGGGAACTTTTTAACTCAGCGGGCAGGCAGCAGCAGATTGTCGCTCCCTTCAGTTTCGCCCCACCTACACCCCTCTGCTTCCCGGCCATGTGTGTGACCCCTTCCCTCCCCTCTCCAGCTCCCCGCCCATTGCACCGGCGCGGGGGCTTTGCACTGTCTTCACGTCGGCGATGCCAGCAGGTCAGTGCCAGTCACAATAGACGTCAGGACCAACGGGACACCGACCCCCAGGCCCACTGCAAGCACGGAGATCCCAGAGACCCACAGCCAGCAGCAGCCCAGCCCTGTTCCAACTCCAGAAGAACACGCTCCCCGTAGGGACAGAAGCTGATGGTGTGCAAGGTACGTTTTGTTCTTGGGGTTGCGGATGAGGGGGCGCAGCTCGGGCTGTGACGTCTCCGGCCACCCCTCTGTACGGGAGCTGAGACTGGGAACTCTACCGCCCTTGCAGGTGAGCAGGACAGTGGGGTTGTTTGCAGTTGCAGAGGGAGGGGGCAAGGGCGGTACAGTTCCCAGTCTCAGCTCCTGTCCAGGGGGGTGGCCGGAGACGTCAGGACCAACGGGACACCGACTGCAAGCACAGAGATCCCAGAGACTCACAGCCAGCAGCAACTCTAGCCCAGCCCCGCTCCAACTCCAGAGGAACCCGGGTTACGGATGAGGGGGCGCAGCTCGGGCTGTGGGCGAACTGCCACTTGTCGCTGTAGCGGCCCATCGGGGAGCTGGTTCCTGTTGATCCTGACGTCTCCGGCCACCCCCCTGGACAGGAGCTGAGAGACGACAGGACCACCAGAAGCCGCTCCCCAATGGTCCGCTACGGCGACAAGTGGCAGTTCGCCCACAGCCCGAGCTGCGCCCCCTCATCGGGACACCGACCCCCAGGCCCACTGCAAGCACGGAGATCCCAGAAGCTGATGGTGTGCAAGGTACGTCTTGTTCTTGGGGTGGCGCAACTCGGGCTGTGGGCGAACTGCCACTTGTCGCCATAGCGGCCCATCAGGGAGCGGATTCCTCTGGAGTTGGAGGGACAGGGAGACACAGCGGCTTTTGAGAATGGTGGGCAATCACTTCCAAGGTTCTGCCCACACAGTCAGTACACCTCTCCTACACTTGTCTCCCGCACTAAGATCATCTCGCAGAGAATGATCCCAGCCTAACCCTCCCTATTCTCTCCTATTCTGCAAGAAAAAACTACATTGAAGACTCAAACTCGCGATCGAGTAACTGCCGGGATCGAGGCGCAATCTCGCGACCTTGCGGATATGAGCCGAGCACTCTACCACTGAGCCAGCCGTTAAAATCTACGCTATAAATCTTCCATTCCGAAAGCCGAAAAATTCCGAATTACGAAAAGTGTCTGGTCCCAAGGCTTTCGGATAAAAGGTTGTGCACCTGTACTGCTATAACAGAGCAAAATTTGCATGAGAATCTCTCAGTGAGAATTACAGAGAGTAAATACCAATGAGTAAATCTGGAGAAGATGACAAGGGTTATGATAGATTTTATAGAATAAAATGTTTAATGGAATTTAATCCCAATTGCAAACACATGAGCCCACAAATTTCCAGCAAGGAGCATTGTATTTTAATTTGTTAGTTTCAAGTGAAAAGAGTATGGATTCAAGCATACCTGCTTATCAAATACAACCCAAGATGGAGCATCACTGCCTTGTCCCTTTGGGAATACGCTGAACTTGGGCTTCAACTTCTGCCCGAGCAGTGGCTCCCCACCAATTCCAGGCTTTTCCTCTCCCACCATCACAGGGACATCATTTGGGAAGTCAAAATGATGCGATTTATGAAACCTTTCTTTTCCCAGCTATAAAAAGGGGGGAAAATAAACAACTATCAGTCTTGCACAATCAGGGTAATGGATAATAGTAAGATTAAACGAGAACTTACCAGTTTGAAGTTTGATCTTGATTTTATGAGGAGTTACGATGAGCGATTACGTGAAGAAGGGCCGTCCGTCTGCGTGCGCGTCAATCTTCAAAGCAGCGGTGTTAAATCACAGATAAAAAGACCTGAGAATAGTAAGATTGTGAAGAAACTAGAACTTCCATATGACCTTGATAGTATGAGGGTGGGAGCGGTGGGCACGTAATCGCTCATCGTAACTCTTCATAAAATCAAGATCAAACTTCAAACTGGTAAGTTCTCGTTTAATCTTACTATTTTACTTCGGAGTCACGTGAGTGACTATGTGAAGATTTCAAAGCTCTGTGATTTTACGCCGGTTACGAATCCAGGCGTCATACACTGAATGGGTTGACCATGGATGCGTGTAATCATTAAAGCATTCAGACATTACGTAGTTAAGTAAAGTAACTGATGCTTTAAATGAAAGAAAAGTTTAAAAAAAAGTTACCCCTCCCAACCTTGGGGGGGAAACTAATGGACAGAACTTAAAATGGTACGTGCAAACACCCCCAGTCCGGTTATGGGTTTGTTATAAAACCGGTGGACCGTTATTTCATTCGTCCATCCTGCAGCCACTAGGATGTCGTCAAGGGGCACGTCCATAGCTCTTGCTGCCGACGTAGATGCAGCCCTGGTGGAGTGAGATTTAACCATATAAATGTTACTCCTGCTACTGCCATTACCTCCTTTGACCATCTGGAGATGGTTTGAGTTGACACCTTTTGGTGTGGTTTTTTTTATGGCTGATGAGGACCGATTGTTCTGAGCCTCTGAGGTTCTCCATAACTCTCAGATAGTGGTGTTAGTATGTTACCACCCACACAACCGTTGGTCCTCTGGATATGCCAAGAACTGGATTTCCATGCCTGGCATTCCTGGCCTGCTCTGTTTTATCAGGTTCCTGATTAGGAATGTTATGTTGTTCATATTGGTGGTCATGTAGTCCAACCGTAGCTTTTGCAGTGTCTGGACTCTTTGTCAGCATACCACCTTCAGGGTTAGTTATAGGCGGTCCCCACTGTCAAAGTAGGGTTTGTACCACGCTCACATCCCATGTGTCAGTGTACCTTGGCCTTGGAGGTCTTAAATTGTAAATTCCCTTCATGAATTTTGTTGTAAAGGGGTGCGTTCCTATCGAACTGTGCCCTGCTTCCGGCATCAGATTGGAGGAGAGTGCGCCTCTGGCACTATAGCTGCACTATAACTTAGTTTATAGTTATAGTACAGTTGATAGGAACTCCAAGACATCCGTCATCCGAACTGTGTTGTATTTGTTCGGACAGTCCTATGCCTTGAAATGGCCTCCTCAGAATCTGCAGACCAACAAGTTATACGTTCATGTAGTGGATGATTGCTCCCTGTAACTGGGTTCACTAGGAGGTCCCTGCTCTTGGGTACAGCCATTACTGGCTGGACTATAATTCCCAAAATTTTTGGGGACCAGGCTTGAGTAGGCCAATCTGGCACTACCAATATGCCTGTGGCTTAGTCTTGCTTGATTTTTGTCAAGCATCGGTTTGTGAGACAAATTGGCGGAAAGCATACATAAACATTCCTCCCCAATTGAGGGAGAAAGCATCCACTGCCTTGCTCCTGGATCCAGCTCGCAGGACACATATCTGGGTAACTAATGGTTAGTCTAGATGCAAACGGATCAACATCTGGTATGCCAAATCGTGTAGTTATTTTGTTAAATACTGTCTGATTCAACATCCATTCTGTGTTGTTATTAAACATTCGTCATCCAGCATCTGTCACCGTGTTATATCTACCTCGTAGATTTCCCAAATATTCTTCTCGATACACCAGTGCCGAATGAGGTTCGACAATCTGTCGTAAGATACAGATTTTACACCACCCTTGTTAATGGATATATGCCACCGCAGTGGTGTTATTAATCTGAATTTGAACAAGCACCGGTTGCATATCGCTACAGAGAACCTTGAGTCCATATTGTGCCCCCAACAATTCTGGGTAATTGATTCCATGTGTTGGGGAATTACAGACTCCTGCTCATTCCATCTGCCCCCACAGCTTTAGACTGTGTTGGTGTCTCCCCATCCTTAGCCGCTTGCATAGGTCTGAAGAACCCTCGATGGCTTTCGAGCAAAATTTCCCTGAGCTGTCTCCCATTCGTTATCCACCATAGTTATTCAACAATGGCCTCTGCTGGCAATCCATAGTTTGCCAATTCGGCCTGCATGTAATCTGAGTGTTCGTTCCTTTTCTTGCTGTAAGTTCTGGTAATGCAAAGGCCTGTACTGCTGGGAATGCAGCTACTATTTGCCAATTACACTCGCTGTTTGCCTGATAGATGGCTAGAATTTGACTATCAGGTCATTGCAGGCTTAATTAATATTGTCGTTTGCCCCTAGGCAAAGTCACCAACATATTTACTGTTTTTGATAGTAAATTCTAGGTAATCAATTACCCTTGTAGGTGTCAATTTTGATTTAACTGGATGGATGAGGTAACCAATTCTTTCAAACAGGGTTTTGGTTTGCTTGACTGATGCTTCTGCCAATTCTTGGTGACTCCAAAATGAAAATGTCCTCCAAATATGCCATTACTATGTGGTTTTGAGACCTTTGTAGTCCCAGAATTGGTTTCCGTAGTTTAGTCAATAGTCTAGGAGCTGATGTCAACCCATTTGGCAGAGCCATGCCATCCAGTAAAACTTCAAATATCTCCTGTTCCTAATGAATAAACACCGAATAGTATGCATCTTTGAGGTCGATGCATGCCATGTGACCATTTTATAGGAAGCTCCTATAAAATAGTAGTTAGACCGTAACAAAAAATTGCTGTTTCTAAAAGTCTGTACTGCACAAATGAGTTAAACCTGGATGAAGTGACATCCTCCATCTGTCACCTGTCCTGGAAGGCAATCCTGCCCAAAATACTGGGCCTGCCTTGAAGACAATTCCGGTCCGAGTTCCAAGTCTGCTTGGAACCTATGTATGTTGTGCAGTAAAAAATAATCACATGTTGTTATCTGTTTTTTAAAACCAGATCTGAAATTCATGTTATTGTCATTTTGAACATAGAAACATAGAAATTAGGTGCAGGAGTAGGCCATTCGGCCCTTCGAGCCTGCACCGCCATTCAATGATCATGGCTGATCATCCAACTCAGTATCCCGTACCTGCCTTCTCTCCATACCCTCTGATCCCCTTAGCCACAAGGGCCACATCTAACTCCCTCTTAAATATAGCCAATGAACTGGCCTCGACTACCCTCTGTGGCAGGGAGTTCCAGAGATTCACCACTCTCTGTGTGAAAAAAGTTCTTCTCATCTCGGTTTTAAAGGATTTCCCCCTTATCCTTAAGCTGTGACCCCTTGTCCTGGACTTCCCCAACATCGGGAGCAATCTTCCTGCATCTAGCCTGTCCAACCCCTTAAGAATTTTGTAAGTTTCTATAAGATCCCCTCTCAATCTCCTAAATTCTAGAGAGTATAAACCAAGTCAATCCAGTCTTTCTTCATAAGACAGTCCTGACATCCCAGGAATCAGTCTGGTGAACCTTCTGTGCACTCCCTCTATGGCAATAATGTCCTTCCTCAGATTTGGAGACCAAAACTGTACGCAATACTCCAGGTGTGGTCTCACCAAGACCCTGTACAACTGCAGTAGAACCTCCCTGCTCCTATACTCAAATCCTTTTGCTATGAAAGCTAACATACCATTCGCTTTCTTCACTGCCTGCTGAACAAAAACACAAGAGTAAAATTACCAACATGTAACTGGTCCACAATCCCTTGTTTCAGTAAACCCAGACCTACCTACCTCCATGGCTACCGATGGTCTTGTGGTAAGCCCAAAGGCCCCTGATGCGGGTTCCTTTTCTCTCCTTGATTGGGAGTTGGACTGGTAGGAAGTGTGGATTCCATGTTTCTCCTGACCTCTGCTTGGGTCTTGGTCTGAAAACCTTATCATACTGAGCCTGCCTTGTCGGACAATTCTGGCCATAATTCTGAGTCTGCCTTGAAAGACGACTCTGATCATATTTCCGTGCCCAGCTTTCAAGCTACCACCGGCTTCAGTGAACTGCTTACCCCCTATGGAGGTGTGGGGTGTGTTGTCGCCTACTGATGAAGTTTGCTTGTCGTTGGTGCCTTGATTGGTCCGACAGCTTTTGCTTCCTTCTTCTGGTCTTACCTGAAGAGAGGATTCGGCGGCTGGTTTCTCCAAAGTCACCCTGATAGCGCTGTTCCCTTGCCGGCATTTGTGCGGATATTCTGCCAACTGCTGTCTCTTGAGGCCATATGCATGTGCTTCAGTATGTTCATACTTTAATTCGAGATCAGTTACCTACTGATCTCGAAACCAAATTTCTTTTGAACGTTATGTGAGGTTCAAATGACAAATAAATGGTATTGTATAGTATTGTAATTCGAGATCAGTTACCTACTGATCACTCACACTCCCCTCCATTGAGAGTGAGATTTGTAGGTAGCCCTGAAAACAGGTGCTGCCGCAGGCCCCTGAGGATACCTGCGCTGACATGGCCCCTCCAGCGGGCCTAAATGAGATTCTTGCTTTGGGTCAGACTGAAACTGACCGTGAATGCTCCTCTCCTCAGAGCAGGAGACATTTTCTAGATCTCTATCCAGGGATGCACCCAGTGGAACCTGGATGATTGCAGAAGTATTTCTTTTCTTTTGTGCTTATTATTTATTTTATGTAAAGCTCTTTGGTGCAAGTTAACTTAAACAGTGCTATATAAGTAAAAGTTACTTACTTACTTCCTTTCTTCTGCTTGTCCCTGGGAAGGTCCCCCCCCCCCCCCTGCTTTTGTACTCTGATTCAGAGTGGTTTCTTCCATATGTACTTCCCCCTCCAATGGGGAAGACATTGGGTTGCCCCATTATGCGAGGCTCCCGGTACTGCCTGCTGCTGTAGGCCCCGGGCTGACACAGCTCTCTCCTTAGAGCAGGTCATTGTTGGAGCAACTTCTCCAAAAAGTTGCTCCTATGTGGGAGAGTCGTCCTCAGACGCTCTCCGTTGAGGGAGGGTATCCCTTTCCCTCCCCGGACTCTTCTGAGTCAACGGGTTGTTTGACTTGCGGGTGGATTTTCCCGTACTGCAGGACCACCAACGGAGCTCTCCTCCTGCAACAAGTTTCCTGCCGGTTCAGCTGCCGACGCTAAATGTCAGGAAACACCGTTGCCCGCTACTGGGAAATGCTGCGGTCTTCGGCAGCCGACTTCCCCGCGGATCGTCTCCTCGACATCTGGGACCTGAAACTAGCAATGTTACAAAATTTTGAGATTTAAAAAATCAAGTCTGCAATTTATCCCATCAGATAAAGCATAAAAAGAAGTTTAATTTGACACCTAATTCACTTTCATATCTCAAGTATTTAAAAGGTTATGGCCATTTTCATACTCGGAAATTAGCATCTTGTTCCCTATTGATTTTCTATGGACATAACAAAAAAGCTGTGATCGTGGACAGTCAAAAGCCCATAACTTTCTTAAAAAATAAGAGAACTGAATGAAATTTTCAGTTATCATAGATTGAACCATTCTGAAACAAATATAAAATAATCTTACTTGGATGACCTGAAATTAAAGCATATAATTAGTTACTTACCCAATTGTAGCTAATTTCAAATTTCAATTACTAGATCTAAACATCTATCCATTTCTTAATAAATGATTAACATTTTTAAATAGCCTAAGTGTCCAAATAATATTCACAAATAATTCACAATAAAACATGATTTTTAAATCTCATTTACATTAATTTATAGGCCAGATGGAAGGAATTTAGTGTTCAATTGCTGTAAATTAAAGTCCATTTAAATCAGCTTTCTAGTGGGATCCTGTGAACGCGCTGGTTTAGAACGTTCACATTGCGGTAGATTTGTGTGCTCAAATGCCCAGAAAAATACTGCGGGATATAATGGGCCCAAAATTAGCTACTCGCAACATTAAACTTTGTATAAAGGGATCTTAAGAAGCCCTTTTTAATGTAAAACTAAACATCCTACCTCCTATTGTCTGCTGTATGAGACCCTGCTGCTTGCCGGCCGTCGGGGGTTTAGAGGTTAATTTTTAAACTACTATAACACTTAGATAAAGCTCGTAAAACTAATAATAGCTCAAGCGAGGGAACCTGCCAGCGAATTTTCGTTAATAATTAACTAGGCTGAACATCCTCGATTTGAACAGCCTAGAGAAAATCGCGTTTTAAACCCGCCCCCCTCTAAACGGCGCCAAAATCGCGCACACGGGCTGGGACAGATTTTCAGCGACGCTTAAGGTACGCTTTGCAACATACCTACTGAAACTACAAAAAGTTTCATGCCCAAAAGAACGCAAGTAAGTGATTCAACTTTCCTTACCTGCCATCCTAACGGCCTGGGAGGCGCAGTGCCTCTGCCAGTCCGTCGAGTGTTGCGTTCAGACGTAATGACGCGCATGCAGACGGACGGCCCTTCTTCACGTAGTCACTCAAGTGACTCCGAAGTAAAATTAAAGATCTATTATCAGGAGGATGTCCCATGAACTTTCCATTCTAAATGATGGTCAAGGTCTGTACATTTGATAACTCCTCAAGAGTCAAGAGTGTTTAATTTCACTCAGAGGGTGGTAGGTATATGGAATGAGCTGCCAGAGGAGAGAGTCGAGACAAATACCATAACAACATTTAAAAGACACTTGCACTGGTACATGATTTATAGCGATATGGGCAAGAGCCTCATGGTTGCTGGAAAGAAGTTACTCTTGAACCTAGAAACAAGGAACTCCAGTTGCCGGTTTATAAATAAGACACCCAGGTTTGGTCCTGACTACAGGTGCTGTCTGTATGGAGTTTGCACATTCTCCCGGTGACCGTATGATGTTTTCTCTGGGTGTTCTGATTTGCTCCCACATTCCAAAGACTTACAGGTTTGTAGATTAATTGGCCTCTGTAAATTGCCCCTAGTGTGTAGTATGTGAAACTGGGATAACATAGAACTAGTGTACAGGTGATTGTTGGTTGGTGTGGACTCAGTGGGTTGTAGGGCCTGTTTTCATACTGTATCTCTAAAACAAAAAATAATTTGAGTCAGGTCTTTTTTTCAGACTGCGCAGAACAGGAGAGCAGCAGGAATCACAGAGGGGGAGCAGAATACGGTGGGGGCGCTGCAAGCCGGCGCCCTGTCAGCAGCGTGTCCGTTTTTTTTCAACTTCTTTTGTTTTTTTAGTATGTTCTGAAGTATGTTTTTAATGGTTCTTTGTGTGTTTTGTGTGGGGGGGTGAGGGGGAAACCGCTTCGGCCGCCTCCTCCACGGAGAGGCGACTTTTTCCAGGTCGCCTCCCCCGTGGCCTAACAACGAGGATCGGCGCGGCCTTTCCCGGAGACGCGCCTGGGGCTTCAGCGGCTGGCGCAGCGTGGACTCTCGTCGTGGAGCGGGTGAGCCTTCGCTGGGGCTCGCTGGAGGGGAGTGCTCCGTTTCGCTGGCCCGAGGCAGCCGGCAGCCTGAAGCCGCGGTCTGCACAGCTCCAGCTGGCGCGGCGTCTGCAGCCCGGGATCCCTCGTGGGGGACCCGGGGGAAGAAGGAGCTTCCACCGCCGGCCCGCGGCCAACTTCTACCGTGGGCCCGGCATGGACTTACCATCACCCCTGGAGGGGAGCTTCGACAGCCGGCCCTGTGCTCTGCAGTGCTTCTGGCTGCGGCACGGCGGGGACTTTAAATCTTCGACCGCTGTGCCTGCGGCCTACACCATCCTGAAGCCGCGGTCTCCGGTGGGGAAGAGCCGACTATGGACTGGCTCTGGACTCTGGTCCCGACCACGGGGGGAAATGGAGGAGGACTGGCCAATTTTTGTGCCTTCCACCACAGTGATGAATGCTGTGGTGGATATTTGTGTTAAATTTTTATTGTGTATTGTGTGTTCTTTCGCACTGTATCGCTGCTGACATATTCATTTCACTTGCACTTTATGTGCAATGTGACGAATAAACCCATATTGTATTGTATTGTATTGAATACAGGGTCTCATAGCACTCCCATCGGAGAAAGGGGAACTTAAATGTAATCATAGCTTGAGGAGATTTCACAGTGGAGCAGTCAAAATGTAGAAACAATGAACTGCAGATGTTGGTTTACAAAAAGACTCAAAGTAACTCAGCGGATCAAGCTTAGTATGAAGAAGTGTCCCAACCCAAAACGTCACCTATCTACAGTGCCCTTCATGATGTTTGGGACAAAGACCCATCATTTATTTATTTGCCTCTGTATTCCATAATTTGAGATTTGTAATAAAAACATCACATGTGGTTAAAGTGCAAATTATCAGATTTTAATAAAGGCCATTTTAAAATATTTTGGTTTCACCATGTAAAAATGATAGCAGTGTTTATACATAGTCCCCCCATTTCAGGGCACCATAATGTTTGGGACACAGCAATGTCATGTAAATGAAAGTAGTCATGTTTAGTAATTTATATCCTTTGCATACAATGACTGCTTGAAGTCTGCGATTGATGGACTTCGCCAGTTGCTGGGTGTCTTCCCTGGTGGTGCTCTGGCAGGCCTGTATACTGGCCAGGCCAGTATTACAGCCATCTTTAGCTTATGCTGGTTTTGGTGGCTGGTCCCCTTCAGTTTTCTCTTCAGCATATAAAAGGCATGCTCAATTGGGTCCATATCGGGTGATTGACTTGGACCCTCAAGAATTAAACATTTTTTAGCTTTGAAAAACTCCTTTGTTGCTTCAGCAGCATGTTTGGGATCATTGTCTTGCAGTAGAATGAAGCACCGGCCAATGAGTTTTGAGGCATTTGTTTGAACTTGAGCAGATAGGATATGTCTGTACACTTCAGAATTCATTATGCTACTACCATCAGCAGTTGTATCATCAATGAAGATAAATGAGCCAGTACCTTCAGCAGCCATTCATGCCCAGGTCATAACACCCCCACCACCGTGTTTCACAGATGAGGTGGTATGCTGTGGATCTTGGGCAGTTCGTTCTCTCCTCCATACTTTGCTCTTGCCATCACTCTGATATAAGTTAATCTTCATCTCATCTGTCCACAAGACCTTTTTCCAGACCTGAGATTGCTCTTTTAAGTACTTCTTGGCAAACTGTAAACTGGCCATCCTATTTTTGCGACTAGCCAGTGGTTTGCATCTTGCAGTGTAGCCTCTGTATTTCTGTTAAAGTTTTCTGCGGACATAGTTCATTGACAATCCACACCTTACTCCTGAAGCGTGTTTCTGATCTGTCGGACTGGTGTTTGGGGCTTTTTTTCTTTTTTTGTAGAGAGAATTCTTCTTCTCTAACAGTCTTATTCTTGTTTCTCAGTCTCATAATGGCTTCTTTGACTTTAATTGACACAACTTTGGTCCTCATGTTGATAAACAACAATAAAAGTTTTCAAAGAAACTTGATGGAAAGACTGGAGAGAAGACGAGCTGCTGAGAGCTCTCTTATACCTGCATTAAGGAGGCATTTATACACACCTGAGCAATTACAAACACCTGTGAAGCCATGTGTCCCAAACATTATGTGCCCCGAAATGGGGGGGGGGGCTATGTATTAACACAGCTGTAATTTCTACATAGTGAAACCAAAATGTATAGAAATGCCCTTTAATAAAATCTGACAACGTGCACTTTAACCACATGCGGTTTTTTTCTGTTACAAATCTTAAATTGCCGAGTACAGAGGCAAATAAATAAATGATGGGTCTTTGTCCCAAACATTATGTAGGTATGTTGCAAAACCTACCTTCAGCAGCGCTGCCGCTGCCCGTGTGCGCGATTTTGGCACCTTTGAGAGGGGGGCGGGTTTAAAACGCGATTTTCTCTCGGCTCTTCAAATCGAGGTTGTTCAGCCTACTTAGTTGCTGACGAAAAATCGCTGCGAGGTTCGTTCGCTGCAGCTATTTTTAAACTAAATTAGTTAATTTAATTGTTATAGTAGGTTAAAAATCATCCTCTAAACCCGCGACCGCCGCCAACGGGACAGATCTCATGTAGGGGACATGTAGGTTGTTTATTTTTACATTAAAAAGCACTTCTTAAGATCCCTTTATACAACATTTTATGTTGCGAGTAGCTAACTTGGGGGCCCATTAAATCCCGCAGTATTTTTCTGGGCATATGGGTTACAAATTCACCGCAATGGGAACGTTCCAAACCAGCGCGTTCCACAGAGTTCCACAGGATCCCACTCGAAAGCTGATTTAAATGGCCATTAATTTACAGCAATTGAACACTAAATTCCTTCCATTTGGCCTATAAATTAATGTCAATGAGATTTAAAAATCATGTTTTATTGTGAATTCTTGTCTGAATGTTATTTGGACACAGGCTATTTAAAAATGTTAATCTTTCCTTAAGAAATGGGTAGATGTTTAGATCTAGTAATTGAATTTTGGAATTAGCTACAATTGGGTAACTAACTAATTATATGCTTTAATTTCAGGTCATCCAAGTAAGATTGTTTAATATTTGTTTCAGAATGCTTCAATCTATAATAACTGAAAATTTATTTCAGTTCTCTTAATTTTTAAGAAAGTTATGGGCTTTAGACTGTCCTCGATCACAGCTTTTGTGTTAAGTCAATGGAAAATCAATAGGGAACAAGATGCTAATTTCCGAGTATGAAAATGGTCATAACTTTTTTAATACTGAAGATATGAAAGTGATTAGGTGTCAAATTAAACTTCTTTTTATGCTTTATCTGATGGGATAAATTGCAGACTTGATTTTTTAAATCTCAAAATGTTGTAACATTGCTACATTATGGAGCAATGTTATCCAGAGATGCTGCTTGCCTGGACTCGCTGATTTGCTCCAGCACTTTGTGTTTATTATAGTTTCCTGTTGTTTTAACAAATGATTTTAAAGAAGAAAGTAGATTGTAAAGTAAGCAGATTGTTAGCATTTGTAACTCACGTTCCTGTTGAAGGAATTCCCGGGCAAGAGTGGTAAAGTCATGTTGCCACTGAAGAAGTTGCCGTGGAGTGTGAGGAAAGTGTTGTTTAGCTCCACCGTTGCCTAGGTTACGCTGACGTCCCTAGAGAGCGGGCGGCCGCACTGCCAAGGAAACAAACAGGTCGCCATTACAGCGCAAACCTTTTTAAAACAAAATCATTTTACAAAACACGAATTCTCAACTATTTTTTCACCTCCCGTTTAAATATCAACTCCAGAGCGATGCCGTTGAAGAAGATGGGCTGGTTCGGCAGCCATGTTGAGAAGGTCGTGGTCCTGAGGCTTCTTCCCGCCCTCTTGTGAAGAAAAACAACTCAGGTTGATTCACTTTCTTAATATTAGAAACATCCCTCGAGGCATAGCTAGAGAAAATACACTTCGAACAACAGGGATCAGTGATGAAAGGGAGAATCTTAAAGAAAGTGAGCACGCCATTGATGAAATACCAGAAGGTAGGACCAGAAAATGGGCGCAAATGGTACATTGTAGGAAGCATACTCTCACAGCACGTCATCGGGCAATCTTTCCAGTAAAGAGGATACAAATCAATAGTTTGAATTGAATAGGTGCATAAGAAAATACACAAAGTGAATTTGGAGTAACTCATGGGGTCAGGCAACATCTCTGGAGAGCAAGGATGGTGACCCTTCTTCAGACCCAACCAAATAATCTTTGGTCCCAACCCAGAGATGCAGCCTGGCCCGCTGAGTTGCACCCAGCACTGTATTTATTATTTAGTAAACCCGCATCTACAGTCTACAGTTCCTTGTGTCGCATAGGTGCATTAGTCCAGTTGAAACTGCACCTGTGTCTGAGAGGAAGAATGAACGAGTGGTGGGGTTTTGATTGTGTCGGCAATGATTGCAATCTTTTGAAGACACAAGGAACTGCAGTCGCTGGATCCCTGAGCAAAACCCAAAGTGATAGTCAGCAGCATCTGTGCAAAGAGCAGCAGAGTTTCATTTTGCATTCAAGACCCTTGGATTTTCATAACTGGGAAGGAGGGATGACACCTGTCTTAATTTGTAGTATGCAGATAGTGTTTAATGCAGTTTCATGGGCACCACTCCAGAAAGCAGGGAGAGAGAAAACTGGGAAGTATAGACAAGTTAGCCATACATCGGTAGTGGGGAAGATGCTTGAGTCGATTGTTAAAGATGTTATAGCAGCGCATTGGCCCCAGAGCAGAAGCGTCCACGTCGCAGGGCTGGAAACTGGAAGTATCCTGAGCCTTCTTTCTTTCCCCACCCCCTATCAGTCTGAAGAAGGGTTTCGGCCCGAAACGTCGCCTATTTCCTTCGCTCCATAGATGCTGCTGCACCCGCTGAGTTCCTCCAGCAATTTTGTGTACCTTCGATATTCCAGCATCTGCAGTTCCCTTTTGAACACAGTATCCTGAGCTAATTCTGCTACCACCATCATCTATTGCGACGTGATGGCTTCCACTGATTGTTGCCAGAAGCTTGCGTCCTTTTCAAGACGGACGATGACAACGAGGTCAACATTTGTAACAAGATGAACACGAAAAGAAAAAGTTAGCAGCACATTTGGAAACCAGTGACAGGAGAGATCAAAGTCAACATGGATTTATGAAGGGGAAATTATACGACTAATCTTCTGGAATTTTTTGAGGATATAACAAGTAGAATGGATAAGGGAGAGCTAGTAGATGTGTTGTATCTGCAGGGCTGCCAACTCTCACGCATTGAGCGTGAGACTCACGCATTTCAACAAATTCTCATGCTCTCACACTGATCACAAATTTCTCACGCTCTGGGCCGCGGGTGTTGGAGAGCCGGGGCTGAGGGAGGGACGGATGCAGAAGCTGCAGCGGGGGCAGATGCGGATGGGGAGCCGGGGCTGGCGAATGTTTGCGGGTCTGGCGAATGTTTGCCGGGCTGGCGAGTCGCTCGCTGCAGCTCCGGCCATGGAGCAGCCTCAGTGCAAGAGTCCCGGGCCGTCGGAGGCGTTGCGCCGCTGCCGTTAAGTGTCTGTACCAAATTCGCCCTGGTGACCGGCATGGATCAGGCTGCGGCTTGGTGCATCCTGGAGGACAACCAGTGGCTGTTGAAAGTAGGTACCAAGCACTGGGTAGAAACGGTGGAAGATAGTGGCCTTCAAATGGGGGAGGTTGTAGAAAGGATCCTGCATGCCTGCTAGATTTTCACTTATTGTAACTGCAGGAAAAATGCTCCCGATGTTGGAGGAGTTCAGAACCAGGGGTCACAGTTTAAGAATAAAGGGTAGGTCAGTTAGGACTGATATGAGGACAAACTTTCTTCACCCAGTGTTGTGATCTGTGGAATTCTCTGCCATAGAAGGTAGTGGAAGCCAATTCACTGGATGTTTTCGAGAGTTACATTTAGCTCTTGGGGCTCGCGAAATCAAAGGATATGGGGGAAAAACAGGAAAGAGGTACTGATTTTAGACGAACAGCCATGATCATATTGAATGGCAGTGCTGGCTTGAAGGGCCACATGGCCTATTCCTGCACCTATTGCTTATGCTTCTATGCTTGAGTATATGGCAATAAAACTAGACCACTTGATTTTTAAGCATTCATGCGTGGTGGAGGTATAATGCAGTCGTGAAATCAGGCCCTTCGGCGCAACTTGCCCACACGCGCCAACATGTCCCAGCTACAGTACCTGCTTTTGGTCCATATCACTCCAAACCTGTCCTATCCATGTATCAGTCTGTTTCTTAAATGTTGGGATAGTCCCTGCTTCAACTACCTTCTCTGGCAGCTTGTTCCATACATACACCACCCTTTATGTGGAAAAAGTTACCCCATAAAATGTTACCTCTTAAAAATACTTCAAACAAAAATCATTGAAATCATACTTCTACAGTGCACTAAAACCTGATTTTAATACATCAAATTCCAAAAAGTCCCTACCCTGGGAGGGAGGACAGCCCCCTCCCACACCCTCCCCAATGACCAGTGATCGCTCAGCCCCACCACTTTCACAAACGCTCCATAGCCCCAGGTTCAGACAGAGAGCACTGCCAGATGTGAGCGGAGATGTGAGGCCAGTTGGCTGTGATGTCTGGACCCCAATGCTCAGTGCTTCGTGTTTCGGAGTTGGCTAATGTTATTGATTTGTAATTAGCCTGATTTGTAATTAGTAGACAAAACCTTAATTTATTAATCCGGAATATCCAGGGGGATGGGATAAGTGCAATATTAAAATGACCTGCAAGGTGTCAGGCTGTCTGTCACTACAGCCCCGATAACCCATTCTTTCCTTCAGTTAAATATTGGGAAGGTAGCACTATTGTCATTTGCCACTCAACTATTATGTTTGTTTACCTCACTCACTCCCCCCCCCCCCAAATTCCTTTGACAGGTTGAATAAAAAAATGTCCCCAATCGTGTTGTTTTATTAATTGAACACCTAGATGAACATCCTCAAGGAGTGTAATCAGATGGAAACTGATTCAGATGCGATGTTTAAGAGCTTGTTTAAAGAAGGGGCATATTTTAAAGGAGTGACAGAGATACTTGCAGGGGAATGTGTGAGGAGGTTATTATTTGTCAAATTTTAATATAGTAATTATGCTGATACTGAACCAACCAACCAAAGTTACTAGCATGTTAGATAACAAGGAAGCCAATGGATGTAGCAAATTTTGTTACACAAAATTTCGTCCGTGAAGTGCCCCATAAAAGATTACCGCATTAGATAAGCACCTGTGAAGTTGAACGTAATAGGTTAAGTCCAGGGGGTCAGATATGGGGCTTTATGTGTGGGCCAGATATATCGTCAGTGCAGATGGGCTTGGAGCAAGGCCAAATCTGCATCCAGAGTCAAGATCTGAAATAGTACTAGGTGTGCAGTCAATGCTGAGACAATGGGAGTGTTCAGCACTGGGAACCTAAGCAGGTAAGCAGCTATGATCAGGGTAGAATAGGGGGCCAGGTGTAAGGCTGGACTCAGGGTCAGGAATGAGAGAAGGTATACAACTGGAGTCAAGGTCAGGAGTAGCACCAGGTGTGCAGTGAGACCCAGGTTGGTCAACATAGGCCAAGTGTTTGATTATAATCTGATTTCCATACATGAATATACCAAGATCATTCATGTGCTGTACCTGTTGTTCAGAGCCTGGTTCTACTGTGGAATGTAATTAGGAATGTAATTTAGCCTAACCTTATTCATAGCTAATCCAATTTAAAGCATAAATATTGCATTCAAGTGTAAATTAAAAGACTTGCTACAGTATGCACCAGATTGCACAATTTCACCCCCCCCCCCCACCCCCCCACCTCGGTCGCTCTGCTCCCTCGGGCTTGGTCTCTCGCAATTTTTCACTCCCAACTCTCACCCAATGTTGGCAGCCCTGTGTATCTGGACTTTCAAAAAGCCTTTGATAAGGTCGCACACGAGATTAGAGTGCAAAATTTGAGCATTTGGGGGTAGGGTATTGACATGGATAGAGAACTGGTCGACAGACAAGAAGCAATGAGTAGGAATTAACGGGTCTTTTTCAGAATGGCTAATGGGGTGCCACAAGGCTCGGTGCTGGGACCCCAGTTATTTACAATATATATTAACGATTTAGACGAAGGAATTAAATGTGACATCTCCAAGTTTGCAGATGACACAATGCTGGGTGGCAGTGTGAGTCGTGATGAGGATGTAATGAAGCTGCAGGGTGACTTGGATAGATTGGGTGAGTGGGCAGATGCATGGCAGATGCAGTATAATGTGGATAAATGTGAGGTTATCCACTTTGATGGCAAGAACAGATTATTATCTGAGTGGTGTCAGATTAGGAAAAGCTGAGGTGCAACGAGACCTGGGTACGCTTGTACATCAGTCACTGAAAGTAAGCGTGCAGGTACAGCAGGCAGTGAATAAAGCTAATTTTCTAATGAAGTTGGCCTTCATTGCGAGAGGATTTGAGTTTAGGAGCAAGGAGGTCCTACTGCAGTTGTTCAGGGCCCTAGTGAGACCGCACCTGGAGTATTGTGTGCAATTTTGGTCTCCTAATTTGAGGAAGGACATTATTGCTATTGAGAGAGTGCAGCGTAGATTCACCAGGTTAATTCCCGGGATGTCAGGACTGACATATGATGAAAGAATGGGTCGACTGGGCTTGTATTCACTGGAATTTAGAAGGAAGAGAGAGGATCTTATAGAAACATATAAAATTCTTAAAGGATTGGACAGGCAAAATGCAGAATAAAATTTCCCGATGTTGGGGGAGTCCAGAACCAGGGATCACAGTTTAAGAATGGGTAGGCCATTTAGGACTGAAATGAGGAAAAACATCTTCACCCAGAGAGTTGTGCATCTGTGGAATTCTCTGCCACAGAAAGCAGTGGAGGCCTAGTCACTAGATGTTTTCAAGAGAGATTTAGCTCAGGATTAAACAAATCAAGGGATATGGGGAAAAGGCAGGAACTGGGTACTAATTTTTGATGATCAGCAATGATAATATTGAATGGCGGCACTGGCTCGAAGGACCGAATGGCCTACTCCAGCTATTTTTCTAGGTCTCTGTTTATCATCTGGCATAAATGTTCCCATTCTTCTGAACAGCATATCTGGTAATAACCCCATTTTCTCCTACATATTTTTTCCAATTTCTTCAGCGTGAAATAAGTTTTTGTGCAGTTGTGTTGATTTGTCCTTGGTTGAGGATTGCAGCATCTGGGCTGTTTCTATTTATTTACCCTGTGGGGATCTGAACTGGTGCTTGAGGGGCTAAAGTACTTGAGGATGACACAGTAATGCTGCAGGTAGTGTAACTGTCTTGTGGCTTCTGCCATCCAAGTTCAATCATGAACTTAAGCGATGTTTGTATGGAGTTGGCACGTTTCCCCTGTGCATGACTTCCTCTCGTTTCTCTCCCCATCCCAAACATGTGCTGGTAGTTCTAATAAATGTATACTTAAATCACCCTTTGGTGGCTGGTGGGTTTTAAAGGGCATGAAAGAGATAACAGGTCACAGGAAGGCAGAGGAATGGGATTGCTATCAAAATCAGCAGATTTGATGGGCCAAATGGTTTTCCATGTCATAAGAAAACATATGCACTATATATAAGTGCTGTAATTGCACTGTTTTCTCCTTCCACTTGGTGTCAGCTGCAACACAGGTGATGGCTACATAAGGGACAAAGTTAAATACTTTAACAGAACATATGTAGTAAATTGTGTAGGAAAGAACTGCGAATGCTGGTTTACACCGAAGATAGACTTAAGCATGCAGGTACAGCAGGAAGTGAAGAAAGTTAATGGCATGTTGGCCTTCATAACGAGAGGATTTGAGTATAGGAGCAAAGAGGTCCTTCTGCAGTTGTACAGGGAGGTCCTTGGTGAGACCACACCTGGAGTATTGTGTTTAAGGAACTGCAGATGCTGGAAAATCGAAGGTAGACAAAAGCGCTGGAGAAACTCAGCGGGTGCGGCAGCATCTATGGAACGAAGGAAATAGGCGAAGTTTCGGGCCGAAATCCTTCTTCAGACTGAAGAAGGGTTTTGGCCCGAAACGTCGCCTATTTCCTTCACTCCATAGATGCTGCCGCACCCGCTGAGTTTCTCCAGCACTTTTGTCTACCTGGAGTATTGTGCGCAGTTTTGGTCTCCTAATTTGAGGAAGGACATTCTTGCTATTGAGTGAGGGCAGAGTAGATTCACGATGTTAATTCCCGTGATGGAGGGATTGTCTTATGATGAAAGAATGGAACGACTGGATTTGTATTCACTGGAATTTAGGATGAAAGGGTATCTTATAGAAACATATAAAATTATTAAGGGATTGGACACGCTAGATGCAGAAAACATGCTCCCGATGTTGGGGGAGTTCAGAACCAAGGGCCACAGTTCAAGAATAAGGGGTAGGCCATTTAGAACTGAGATGAGGAAAAACTTTTTCACCCAGAATTGTGAATTTGTGGAATTCTCTGCCTCGGAAGGCAGTGGAGGCCGATTCACTGGATGCATTCAAAAGATAGTTAGATAGAGCTCTTAAGGCAGGAACGGGGTACTGATTGCGGATGATCAGTCATGATCACATTGAATAGCGATGCTGGCTTAAAGGGCTGAATGGCCTATTCCTGCACCTATTTTCTATGTAAAATGCTGGAGTAACTCAGTGGGACAGGCAGCATCTCTGGATAGAAGGAATGGGTGACGTTTCGGGTCGAGACTCTTCAAATTCAAATATGTATAATGCATTCTGAAAGTATTCAGACCCCTTCACTTTTTCCACATTTTGTTATATTACAGCCTTCTTTTATAATGGATTAAAAAAAACTTTTAATCATCAATCTACACACAATATCCCAGATTGAAGAAGTGAAAACAGGTGTTTAGAAATTTTTGCAAAGTCATTAAAAATAAATAACTGAAATATCACATTTACAAAAGTATTCAGACCCTTTGCTATGACACTCAAAATTGAGCTTAGGTTCATCCTGTTTCCATTGATTATCCTTGAGATGTTTCTACAACTTGATTGGATTCCACAGGGGTAAATTAAATTGATTGTACATGATTTGGAAAGGCACACACCTGTCTATATAAGGTCCCACAGTTGACAGTGCATGTCAGAGCAAAAACCAAGCCATGAAGATGAAGGAATTGTCTGTAGGATTGTGTCGAGACAGAGATCTGGGGAAGGGTATAAAACGATTTCTGCAGCATTGTAGGCCCCGAAGAGCACAGTGGCCTCTGTTATTCTCAAATGGAAGAACTTTAAACCACAAGTACTCTTCATTCTACTAAATGTGTTTCAGCTCATCATTATATAAAATTGCCTCATATTTTGAACTGGTGAGTAAAAGTGTTAAATTGAAAGAAATGAACGCCACAGTTTCAATAGGAGGGAGGTATACAAAGGTAATTGTGGGATTGTTGGGTTCAAGATGTTTTGTAAATGCAGTTCAGTTCTCTGGGCACCATGATCTATTGTACAATAAAGTTTTTACCTTTAAGTGGACATCAGTGTGTTCCTTACTGTAGCAACATTTCATTGCTGCCTTGATTGCTGCTGTGAATGATACACTGGAGACAGAGGATTAACATAATTGGTCATCATCTACTCTGCTTGCTGTACTTCAGCTCTTTTGGGAAGAAAGCTATCTCTACTGAAAAATGTTACTTTCCTCAGTGGCACCTCCTCTAATAAAACTTTAGCAAAAGAGAAATTATTTGTTCAGTATCAAGAAAAACTGTTGTCTCCCATTCCACCATTGAGGTGTATTACATCTTAAACTGCTACCCCCACCGGTGAAACAATGCTTCCTGTATTTAGAGGGGGAAAAAATTGTTTTTACATAGCTGCAGAACCTGTAAAATTGATCCTTGCATTCAATTATTCTAGATTTGCATAAGGGCTGGTAATTTGACTGCAATTAAATCTGGTATAAACCAGAGAATTTCCCTTCTGATAAACTCTATGGTTTTCCATTGCAATCTTTTGAAATTACAAAGCATCCTGAATGAACTCATCCACCGATGTTTCTTAATTCTTCCCTTTCTGTGACACCAAATCATGTAGGTCTTTAATTTGTTCTCAATAGAACAATATAGCACAGAAACAGGCACTTCGGACCAAGTTGCCATGCTGCAAATTTAAACTGAATCCATCTGCATGCGCATAATCTATATTCCTCTATAACCCTGTCTTTGTTCATGTGCTGTTAACCTCTTAAATGTTGCTATCATATTTGCTTTGACCACCTCCCCGGGCAGCATCCTCCAGTCACCTACCACTCACCGTGGAAAAAAATCTGCTTCACAAATCTTTACACTTTCCCTCTCTCACATTAAATCTATGCCAACTAGTATTTGACATTTCCATCTTGGGAAAAAGACTCAAGACTATCCGCCCTAATCACTGGTGTCATAATTTTATAAACTTCTATCAGGTTGCTCCTCAACATCTGATGCTCCAGAGAAAATAATCCAAGTTTATACAACCTCTTCTTGTAACTAATTCAGATAACATCCTGGTAAACCAATGTAATTGAGGCAAAATCCCAGTGAACCTCTATTGCAACCTCTCCAAAGCTGCCACATCCTTCCTCTACTGTTTCCTGCAATGCTTAAAACATGTTTTAACCATAGTTTTTTACAGCTGCAACATAATGTACCAATATCCTATATTCAATATCCTAACCGATAAAGGCAAGTATGTTGTATGGCATCTTTACCACTCTACTCGAGTTGCCACTTTCAGGGAGCGACGGACTTGCACCCCAAGTTCCCTCTGGACATCAATGTTCGTAAGGGACTTGTATTTACTGTAAATTTGCCACTCTGTTTTGGCCTCCCAAAGTGAAACACTTCATATTTGTCTGGATTAAAGTCCGTGTACCGTTTCCCAACTGGTCTCTAAATTACTGAATCATTGTAATTACTGATAACCACCCTCTTGATCCATGACTCTGCCAATTTTCATGTCATCTGCAAACTTTTTACATTTATGTCCATTTACAATAATCACAAACAAAGGTCCCCTTAGAACACCAGTGGTCACAGACTCTCCAGTCGGAATAGATTAGATTAGATTCCTTTATTTGTCATTCAGACCTTTCAGTCTGAACAAAATTTCGTTGCCTGCAGTCATACATATAATAATAAATAACAAAACACACAATAAACACAAATTAACATCCACCACAGTGAGTTCACCAGGCACCTCCTCACTGTGATGGAGGCAAAAGTCACCGTCTCTTCTCTCCTTATTCTCCCTCTGCGCTGAGGCGATCCAGGCCTCCGATATTGTTACCCCACCGGGCGATGGTAAGTCAGTCCCGCGGCTCAACCGAGCTCCGCGGCCCGGGGTGGGCGAAGCTGCCGAAGATGCCGCCCTCCAGTCCAGCGGACGCAGCTGTTGCCGCGGGAGCTCAGTAAAAACAGGTCACCAACCCGTGACCTGCGAGCTCCTGACGATGTCGTCCACTGGCCTGCGTCCGAGCCCCGGATTCAGGTCGCCACCGCTGGAACGTCGCCTCAGCTCCAAGTCGGGTCGCTGCCACCGGAGCACCGCCTCAGCCCCGAGTCGTGCCGTCTCAGCCACCGGAACGCCGCCTCAGCCCCGAGTCGGGTCGCTGCCACTGGAGCACCGCCTCAGCCATTGGAGCACCGCCTCAGCCCCGAGTCGTGCCGTCTCAGCCACCGGAACGCCGCCTCAGCCCCGAGTCGGGTCGCTGCCACTGGAGCACCGCCTCAGCCATTGGAGCACCGCCTCAGCCCCGAGTCGTGCCGCCGCCACGGGAGCACCGCGTCAGCCCCGAGTTGTGCCGCTGCCACCAGAACGCCGCCACAGCTCCGAATTCGACCAGCCTCGCGTTGGTAAGTCCTGGCTGGCTGTTTCCGGAGCTCGAGATCGGTCGCAGTTGGAGGCCGCCAGCTCTGCCATTAGGCCTCAGTGCAGACGGAGGCAGAGAAGGGGGGATACGGCAGAAAGAGTCGCATTCCCCCGAAGGAAGAGACAGAAAAACATGTTTCACCCCCCCCCCCCACACATAACACAACCTAATAAACTAAAACTTAACTAAAACAAGACAAAAAAAACACAAAAAAAGTAAAAACAGACGGACTGCAGGCGAGCCGCAGCTGTTCAACAGCGCCGCCACTTCCGGAATAACACACCTCTACCACTATTCTTTGACTTTTATGACCAAGTCAATTTTGAATCCAATCCACTGAGTCTCCACAGATCCCTTGGTCCTTAATACTCTGAGTTGAGTTGAGTCTATTGTCATGTGTAAAGTGAAAAGCTTTTGTTACGTGCTAACCAGTCAGCGGAGAGACAATGCATGATCCTGGATCACCTTATGATGTGGACCTTGTCAAATAATGTACTGAAGTCCATCGAGACAACCATCCACTTCCCTACTCCCATCATTATCTTTGTCCCCTCAAAAAAATTAATCGTTTGTAAGACGTAGACTTTCCGAACGCTATGCTGACAATCCCTAATGTCCATGCTTTTCCAGATATAACTTTTATCCCTCCGAATTTTCTCCGGTAATTTCCCTATCACATATGCAAGGCAATGTAGCTCTGTAATATCCTGGTTTGTACCTATTGCCTCTCTTACACAAAGGAAAAACATGTAACTTTTAAATTCAAGCAAATAAATGCATCTTGTTCATAACCCATATCTCTCTGTATCTCAGTATCCCTCTTGATAATAACCAGAACAACAGTTATTGCTTTTATATTTAACTTGATCATTTCATTCCCAACTCTATAGACATTACACCACATTTAAAGGTTTATTTCCCAAGCCATATGTAGATTTCTTATACTTCCTATGAAATTGTAGCATTTCATAATTTGTTTGTAAACTGCATATTCATTTTGGAAGTTTACTAACAACCAATTGTATTTTGTAGTATAGACACAAAAAGCTAGAGTTACTCAGCAGACAGGCAGCATCTCTGGAGAGAAGGAATGCGTGCCGTTTCGGGTCGAGACCCTTCTTCTGACCAGTAGTTCTCTCTTTTAACTATACAGTCTGTTGTTGGAAATTTATAAAATTCACTTTGAATCAAGTTCCAATTACTTATACAAATGGAGTTGTAAGAATCACCTAAAGTATAATCTTGTGTATAAATAATGTTTTTGATGGTGTCAACGTTCTGTAATGTCTTAAAACTAACAAGTAATTTTTGAAATCTAAATACTGTTTTGTACACAGCAATCTTTACAAGCAAATCATTTAAAATGCCCAGGAGACGTCTGATTTTCCCTGATGACAGAACTCTGATTTTCTTCAAATAGTGGCGTTTACATTTTGTGGGGAAAAAAAGATTAGGAAAGATTTAATTCCTCTGGCAAGTCCAAACTATAGTGATTGATTCCATCCCAAGTTATTTTGCATAATTGGTTATATTATTGGGAAAGACTATTTATTGTGTACAATCCTGCAGTACAGCCATTAAATTAAAAATAATTTGCTCTGATTAATTCAAGTCAGGTGGATGAAACAAACACTGTCCATTAAAACGGCAACAATGGTTACTAACACGCACAACCAATTAAATGATTTTTTAAAAACTGGTATTTAACACAAGATTGAGTAGTATCAAACAACTATGTTTTTCTTAAGAGCATTTCAAAACAGAACTGTTAGATAGAATGAGTATAAATATAAACACATTTTCTAAGTTATTTTTGTTTTATCTTTATAATCATTTGTGAAATCTAACGTAGGTTTTAATCAATAATAAGAAAAAAGAATTGAATTGCTTTATGTGTAGATATACCACAGACTAAATTAGAGATAGTCATAATAAGCCATTTATATATAAATTAGATCTCTTCTTAAATACTATGTAAAAGGTTTAAACAACAGAATATACAACATTTTTGGCTTGCAAAAAGGTTTTACAGCATGAACTGATAACAAGAAAAATCTACAATCAAAAACTCAAAAATTAATGCCTTCTTACGATGATTTAAAATTACAAGTACAGGATCATTATTTTTGTCCTTTTAATACTTAGTTGAGTGATTGGAACTTTCCAATGTGCTGCAATGCTGATCTGCAAGCATTGTTGATTCGATGCTTGCAGGAGCTTTTCAGGAGCAAACTGGTGTCAGTGTCTACATTGTCAGAAATTCCTAGGAAGCCAGTCCCAATAAAAAGCCTCCAACAAAACCACTTGTTAGCACAATATTCTTCTTTACAAATTCAGCTGACTGTGGGAGAGAAAAAAAATCAACATTCAAGATATTTAATTTAAAGAGATTTTCTTTTAAATAATATTGCAATTTTACAACTGTTTTATGATATTTAAGGTAATGATCATCAATCTTAATGTTGCATCAGTCAGGAAAAGCATAAGCTGATAAAACTAGATGTTTATTAGATTACGCTTTGTGTTTTAAGATACCCAGAGCTTTGGATTTAAAGAAACCTTATAATTACAAGTTTCAACTATATCAAAAGGTACACTCTTAAAATGGTGCTCAAACGGATGAAAATTCTATATAAAGATCCAAAATATGTAGTTTCTTGGTGTTGGGTATTGGTCTTTGGTTGGGTGGTGAATCTGTAGAATTCATTGCCATAGATGGCTGTGGAGGCCAAGTCAATGGATAGTTTTAAATGGGAGATTGACAGATTCTTGATTAGTAAGGGTTATGGGGAGAAGACGGGTGAACATGGTTGAAAGGGAAAGATAGATCAGCCATGATTAAATGGCGTAGTAGACTTGATGGGCTGAATGGCCTAATTCTGGCCTTCGAACCTATTGAGGGAGGAAAAGAGAGGAAGGGAAAACAAATATGCATTTAAACTGGATTTACAATATGTACTTAGGAGATTTCTAATCCATGACAATGTAAGGTTTTTTTTTGAAACCCCAAAAGTGCTGGTTAAATCACAACCTAGACCTCTCTGTGGAATAAAGCCTATTGACCAAATGTATAAGATTAATGAGTGTTTTATTAAGAGTTTGACATTTTCAGTTTAGGGGATGTAGGAACTGGAAAGAAAATGTTTTTGGTTCAACCCTTGCTCTTTGTATATCGACCAATCTCATTTGTGGCATTGATAAGAAGGCCGGAGCATGGTGGAATCAATGTATTACATGGAGGAAAATGTGACAATTGGATGCAGGAGGGGTTGCTGTGAAATTCCGCTAAAGGACCACTTGTTCAGAAAGTTATTTGACACCAATTTCCCTCACCTCTTCAATAAAGGTGTTGATTTCAGGAGCAGCTTTGTTTGCTTTTTTCCTCAATTGTCGTTTGGCTTTATTTACATCTTTTTCAACCCTTTTCCAATCCACTTTAATATAGCCGGTGTGATTTGCAACCTGAAGAAAAAATATACATTATTGATCAAAGATTCAAGAAATCTTTTATTTTTAACTATGGTCCATAGACTTTACACCAGACTTGCATGAATCGGCACACACAATTCCAATGGTGTCATATTATTGTGGAAAATCAGGTTGCCTATAGAAAATTATTTGTTTTGCACAATTTCAAATGATAAATCAATATTACTTAATGCAAATTAAGATAATGCTCAAGTTCTATTAATATCTGTTATGTTATTTTTTATTAAAAGGTTCTCTCAAAATCTAATCCAAATCCTAAATAAAATATGAAAAACATATCTATCACAGTCTTCTGGCTTTTATGTGCTATCATAATATAGTTGCTTTGCTCCAGCAACCAATCGACTGATCGGAAAAATAACTTTCTTCATCTATCCTATCATCTGTTCCTGTTGATAGGTTTTTAATGTGGGTTCTGTAGGAAGGAACTGCAGAAACTGGTTAAATCGAAAATAGACACTAAAAGCTAGAGTAACTCAGCTGGTCAGACAGCATCTCTGGAGAAAATGAACAGGTGACTTTTCAGGTCGAGACCCTTCTTCAGATTGAGTGTCGGGGTGGGGTGACGATTCGGATCAAGACCCTTAAGACTGAGTCGGAAGCGGTTGTGATGTTTCAGGTCAAGACCCGTCTTCAGACTGAGATTCAGGGGTGATAAAATGATTATAAATACATAAAGTGGAAAAGGGTAGCTAGAGAGTGGGACCTCCCAGGAATCAAAGCAATCACCTCTATGTGGAGCTTCAGATGGGCAAGGTCCTCAATTAATATTTCTCCTCTGTATTTGCCGAGGAGAAAGACAGTAGGACGGAGGAACTTGGGGCAATTAATGGAAGTGTCTTGAGAACAGTCAGTGTTACCGTCGAAGAAGTGCTGAAGGTACTATCATGTGTGAAGGTAAACAAATCTCCATGGCCTGATCAGATATATCCGAGGACATTGTGGGAAACTAAAGAGGAAATTGCAGGAGCCCAGATTGAAATTTACTACCCGTCCTTAAATATGGGAGGAGCCGGAAGACTGGAGGGTGGCAAATGCTGTACCTCTATTCAAGAAGGGCTGCAGGAAAAATGCTGGGGACTATGGGCCAGTGGGCTTAACATCTGAAGTTGGGAAGTTACTAGAGTATTCTGAGGGATAGGTTATACAGGCATTTGGATGGGCAAGGGCTGATTACGAATAGTCAGCATGGTTTTGTACGTGGGAGGTCGTGTCTCACAAATCTCGATGAGGGCAGAGCTGTAGATGTTGTATACATGGATTTTAGTAAGGCATTCGACAAGGTTCCGCATGGTAGGCGGCTCCGGAAGGTTAGAACGCATGACATCCAAGAAGAGATAGCTGAATGGATAACAAATTAGCTTCATGGAAGGAAGCAGAGGGTGATGGTGGAAGGTTGCTTCTCAGACTGGAGGCCTGTGACTTATGGTGTGCCTCAGGGATCAGTACTGGGTCCGTTACTGTTTGTCATCTACATCAGTGATTTGGATGAGAACATACTGGGCAAGATTAGCAGGTTTGCAGATGATACAAAAGTGGGTGGTTTTGCAGATAGTGAAGATGGTTGTGAAAGATTGCAGCAGGATCTTGATCAATTGACCAGGTGGGCTGAGGAATGATTGATGGAATTTAATACAGAGAAATGTGGTGTTGCATTTTGGGATGTCTAACAAGGGCAAGACCTACACAGTGATTGGTAGGCCTCTGGGGAGTGTTGTAGAGCAGAGGGATCTAGGAGGTTCCTTGAAGGTCGTCGCAGGTAGATAAAGTGGTCAAAAAGGCTTTTGGCACATTGGCCTTCATCAGTCAGAGTATAGAGTATAGAAGTTGGGAGATCATGTTGCAGTTGTTTAATACATTGGTGAGATTTAATTTAGACTACTGTGTTCAGTTCTGGGTACCATGTTATAGGAAAGATATTGTCAAGCTTAAAAGGGTTCAGAGAAGATTAACAAGAATGTTGCCAGGGTTAGAGGGTCTGAGCTAAAGGGAGAGTTTGAGTAGGCTGGGTCTCTATTCCTTGGAGCGCAGGAGGATGAGGGGTGATCTTATAGAGGTGTACAAAATCATGAGAGGAATAAATCGGATAGATGCACAGAATCTCTTGCCCAGAGTAGGGGAATCAAGGACCAGAGGACATAGATTCAAGGTGATGGGGAAAAGATTTAATGGGAATCTGAGGGGTAACTTTTACACACAATGGGTGGTGGTTGTATGGAACAAGCTGCCCGAGGAAGTATTTGAGGCTGGGACTATCCCAACATTTAAGAAACAGTTATAGACAGGTACAGGGATAGGACAAGTTTGGAGGGATATGGACCAAACACAGGCAGGTGGGACTAATGTAGCTGGGACATGATAGCCGGTGTGGGCGAGTTGGGTCTGTTTCCACAGTGTATCACTATGACTCTAAATCATCTATTAGTAATTGTCTGCACCCTCACAGAGGGATTTGTTCAAGTCGGCATCATGTTCGGCACAGAAAACATGAGCCGAAGGGACATGTACCTTTTTATGTGCTGTACCTCTCTACGTTCTCTAGAAACATAGAAAATAGGTGCAGGAGGAGGCCATTCAGCCCTTCGAGCCAGCACCGCCATTCATTGCGATCATGGCTGATCATCCCCAATCAATAACCCATGCCTGCCTTCTCCCCATATCTCTTGATTCCACTAGCCCCTAGAGCTCTATCTAACTCTCTCTTAAATCCATCCAGTGATTCGGCCTCCACTGCCCCCTGTGGCAAGGAATTCCACAAATTCACAACTCTCTGGGTGAAAAAGTTTTTTTCTCACCTCAATCTTAAATGGCCTCCCCCTTATTCTAAGTGTGCCCCCCTACTTCTGGACTCGCCCAACATTGGGAACATTTTTCCTGCATCTAGCTTGTCCAGTCCTTTTATAATTTTATATGCGACGGCGACTTCACCCGCCCGAGTCGCGGGGTCGAGGAGTGCCTGTAGCGGGGCCTTACATCACCGCCCGGCGCGGCTTCAACGGCTGCGGGACTTTGCTAGAGCCCGCCGGGGGCTCCAACAACAAGACCCGGAGCAGGGCCTTGCATCACCCGGTGCGGCTTTAATGGCCGCGGGACAATTGCCATCGCCCGCCGGGGGCTTTGACTCTGACATCGGGAGGGGAATGGGGAGTGCAGGGGAGAGATAAGTTTTTTTGCCTTCCATCACAGCGAGGAGATGCGCTGTGATGGATGTTTGTGTAAACTGTGTTGTGTCTTGGGTCTTTTTTTTCATGTATGTATGACTGCAGAAACAACATTTCATTTGAGCCTCTATGAGGTTCAAGTGACAAATAAATTGTATTGTGTGTATTGTGTATTGTGTGTGTTCTTATCACTTTTTGTCTAATGTACAGTGCATTCAGAAAATATTCAGACCCCTTCACTTTTTCCACATTTTGTTATGTTACAGCCTTATTCTAAAATGGATTCAAGTAATTTATTTTATCATCAGTCTACACAATATCCCATAATAAAAAAAAGAAAACAGGTGTTTGGAATATTTGCAAAGTAATTAAAAAGAAATAACTGAAATATCACATTTACATTAGTAATCTTGACCCTTTACTCAGTACTTTGTTGAGGCACCTTTGGCAGCGAGTACAGCCTCAAGTCTTCTTGGGTATGACGCTCTAAGCTTGACACACCTGTATTTGGGTAATTTCTCCCATTCTTCTTTGCAGATCCTCTCAAGCTCTGTCAGGTTGGATGGGGAGCGTCGATGCACAGCTATTTTCAGGTCCCTCCAGAGATGTTCGATCGGGTTCTGGCTGGGCCACTCAAAGACATTCACAGACTTATCACGAAGCCACTCCTGCGTTGTCTTGGCTGTGTGCTTAGGGTCATTGTCCTGTTGGAAGGTGAACCTCCACCCCAGTCTGAGGTCCAGAACGCTCTGGAGCAGGTTTTCATCAAGGATCTTTCTGTACTTTGCGCCATTCATCTTTTCTTCGATCCTGACTAGTCTCCCAGTTCCTGCCGCTGAAAAACATCCCCACAGCATGATGCTGCCACCACTATGCTTCGCTGTAGGTATGGTATTGGCCAGGTGATGAGGGGTGCCTGGTTTCCTCCAGACGTGCGCTTGGCATTCAAGCCAGAGTTCAATCTTGGTTTCATCAGACCAGAGAATCTTGTTTCTCATGCCCTTTGGCAAACTCCAAGCGGGCTGTCATGTGCCTTTTACTGAGGAGTGGGTTCAGTCTGGCCACTCTTTCCCTTAAAGGCCTGATTGGTGGAGTGCTGCACATATAGTTGTCCTTCTGGAAGGTTCTCCCATCTCCACAGAGGAACTCTGGAGCTCTGTCAGAGTGACCATCGGGTTCTTGGTTACCTGCCTGACCAAGGCCCTTCGCCCCCGATTGCTCAGTTTGGCCAGGCGGCCAGCTCCATAAAGTCATGGTGGTTCCAAAGTTCTTCCATTGGAGAATTACGTAGGCCGCTGTGCTCTTCGGGAACTGCAATGTTGCAGAAATTGTTTTATTTGTAATAGAAAAAAATCACATGTGGTTAAAGTACACATTGTCAGATTTTATTAAAGGGTATTTTTATACATTTTGGTTTCACCATGTAGAAATTACAGCTGTGTTTGTACATAGTCCACCCATTTCAGGGCACCGTAATATTTGGGACATGGCTTCACAGGCGTTTGTAATTGCTCAGGTGTGTTTAATTGCCTCCTTAATGCAGGTATCCCAGCACCTAGTCTTTCCTCCAGTCTTTCCATCATGTTTGGAAACTATTATTGCTGTTTATCAATTATCAACACGAGGACCAAAGTTATGCCAATGAAAGTCAAAGAAGCCATTATGAGACTGAGAAACAAGAATAAAACTGTCAGAGACATCAGCCAAAACTTAGGCTTACCAAAATCAACTGTTTGGAACATCATTAAGAAAAAAGAGAATACTGGTGAACTTACTAATTGCAAATGAAGGAAGACCTCCACAGCTGATGACAGAAGAATTCTCTCTATAATAAAGGAAAACCCCCAAACACCTGTCCGACAGATCAGAAACACTCTTCAGGTGTGGCTTTGTCAATGACCACTGTCCACAGAAGACTTCATGAACAGAAATACAGAGGCTACACTGCAAGATGCAAACCACTGGTTAGCTGCAAAAATAGGATGGCCGGGTTACAGTTTGCAAAGAAGTACTTAAAAGAGCAACCACAGTTCTGGAAAAAGATCATGTGGACAGAGGAGATGAAGATTAATTTATAATCTGAGTGATGGCAAGAGCAAAGTATGGAGGAGAAAAGGAACTGCCCAAAGCATACCACCTCATATGTGAAACATGGTGGTGGGGGTGTTATGGCCAGGACATATATGGCTGCTGAAGGTACTGGATCACTTATCTTCATGGATGATAAAACTGCTAATGGTAGTAACATAATGAATTCTGAAGTGTATAGACACATCCTATCTGCTCAACTTCAAACAAATGCCTCAAAACTCATTGGCCGGCTGTTCATTCTACAGCAAGACAATGATCCCAAACATGCTGCTAAAGCAACAAAGGAGTTTTTCAAAGCTAAAAAATGGTCAATCCTTAAGTGGCCGTCAATCACCCGATCTGAACCCAATTGAGCACGCCTTTTATATGCTGAAGAGAAAACTGAAGGGGACTAGCCCCCAAAACAAGCATAAGCTTAAGATGGCTGCAATACAGGCCTGGCAGAGCTTCACCGGAGAATACACCCAGCAACTGGTGATGTGCATGAATCACAGACTTCAGGCAGTCATTGCATTCAAAGGATATGCAGCAAAATACTAAACATGACTACTTTCATTTACATGACACCGCTGTGTCCCAGACATTATGGTGTCCTGAAATGGGGGGACTAATAATAATAATATATTTTATTGTCATTGCACATAGGTGCAACGAGATTTGGTATGCAGCTTCCAATTGATGTCATAACTTAAATAACTAATAAAATTTAGATACCCCGAGAAACATGATTTATATATTTTTAAAAAGAACAGTAAAACAGTCTAAAGTGCAAATATGTCTGTGCCGGGTTGATGTGCGACGTGACCATCCGAGGGAGACAGTTCATGGGGGTGGGGGGTGGGGCACTCATCAGGGCCGGTTCAGAGCAGCGATAGCTCTGGGGATGAAGCTGTTCCCGAGTCTGGAGGTGCGGGCGTAGAAGGCCTTGTAACGTCTGTCGGAAGGTAGGAGTTCGAACAGACTATTACAAGGGTGTGAGGAGTCTTTGTGGATGCAGACGGCCTTCCTGAGAAACCTATGTATAAACACTGCTGTAAATTCTACATGGTGAAACCAAAATGTATAGAAATCGCCTTTTTTAAAATCTGACATTGAGTACTTTAACCACACATGATTTTTTTCTATTACAAATCTCAAATTGTGGAGTACAGAGGCAAATAAATAAATGATGGGTCTTTGTCCCAAACATTATGGATGGCACTGTAATTGGCAGACAAAAGGAACTGCAAATGGTTGATTCTTGAACAAAATAAAGTGCTAGAGTAATTTAGCAGATTAGGCAGAACCTGTAGAGCAAATGGATAGGTGGTGTTTTGGGACTCTTCATCAAACTGATTGTAGAAGGGGGGGTGGGGGGTTCAGGTGGAGAACGCTAGAAAATAAATGGAGGCAGGACAAAGCCTCTCAAGTGATCAGTGGGTACTGGGGGGGGTGATTTGCAGATGGGTCGGCAAAGGCGAGAGATGAAAAGGAAACAAAAGGATGTTACATAAGGAGAGAATAGGAGTGAATTGTAAAGCCAGAGGGAGGGTTATAGGTGGAAGGCGAGGGGGAAAGAGGGCGAGGTAGAGGGAGAAATGGGTGAGGGGAGGCACTGGAATGAGAGAAGGGGAAGGGGAGATATTACGTAAAATCTGAGAATTCAACATAAATATGTACATTAATTAAAACATTAATAGTGGCATTTTGACATCTACTAATCCTCCTTCTTGTTTTAACAGTTAAGGGGGTTACCATCCAGTTCTTTTAAGTACCATATACCATGCTTCATTCCTGCACACTTCCAAGCTGCTTTTGTTAACATAATTTATTGGCCTCAGTAGAGATTGATGAACGTAGCTTTGAATCACTACTGACATAAACTAAATTCACATCAGGACAACGCTTCTTCTGCTGCAAAGATTTCTGCAAAAGTAAACTTGCATTAGACTTATAACTTAAATCTCACTAATGTTGGTCGACATCATTTCTGGATATCATATTCCTTTCACTTACCACATATATTAAGAACAATAAAGCTTGTGAGAAAATGAACATTCAACCTGTGAAGCAAATCATAAATGAAAATGGAAAATAGTTTCTCATGATGTTGTACTGTCTTAGACTTAAATCTAAAACAAAATCCCAGATGTTTATTTCTATTTAAACTACTCTGGTTTGGCTGTTGTGCTCTACATCTGCAACATTCACAAAAATGAGATGAATCCATAAAAGATTTACCTGCATCAAAAGGAATCCACCTCCAATGGCTGAAGCTGCCAGTTTGCCAATCTTCTGAAATACAAAGCCTGCACACCTGAATGTTAAGAAAACCAAAGCATCAAATGTAATTTTTTTAAATTTTATTTTAAATAAGGCATTACTTGGTTTAGTCCTTAATATCAATTCTGTTTCATCATTTGCAGATGCTGGTGACTTGCTGAGTATTGCCTATATTTTATGTTTTTATTTCCAATGTTCAGCATCAGCCACATTTTGTTTTTGGATGTAACAAAAGTAACACTGCCCTTCAATCTTTGCCAGTTTAATTTTTTTTCTTGTTTCATGGCCCCTTTCAAATTTACATATTCACAATCAAGACAGAACATTTGTTAATATAGCCTAGGCTCAAATGTCATTTTTGTTAAATGTCGATTTTTATTCTCATTTTCCATTGCGAGAGAAAGCACTGAAAATCCACGTAGATGTTGGGCTAAATGTTCCGCTGAAATTGGAATTACATGTTAGTATTCAGAACTTTGCACTGCCGATTTGCTGCTCAAAACATCAATTACAATTAGTTAGGCAAATCTGTATCACTTAAAGTTTTATCTCACCAGAAATATATGTGTAAATAACTGCCCATTCGGTTCCCTTTTTGGGACATCAAAGCCACGCGCTTAATTGATTGATTAAGAACCTCTTTTAGCTGCAAGGAAATTGTGCAGGTTTTCTGTTTTTAATAAGTATTCAATTTTGTGGTGTTATTGATCAACTCAGAAGTATCATAGCAGATGTTTAGATGTTTAATAAAAAAGTCTTCCTACCTCACCCCCTTTCCCATAATAATGGGATGTATATAATGTCCTTTGGTGAACTCGGGTACAATTTGATGTCATTTTAATTTGTTTACATGCTACAAATCCAGATTAATGAAACTATTTTCATATAGGGCCATAACAGGCAACAGAATCAGGATTATCATCAAATCGCATAACATCAAACTGAAATTAGAAAAATAATTTAAAAAACCTAATCTACTGAGCAGTCAAAGATAATTTAATTTAAATACCATTTTTATATATGGCAGTTAAATGTAAAACATCATTATCATGAAAATCAAAACAAAACTGCAGATATTCTAAGTCTGAAATGAAAACAGAAATGATGGAAAAGCTCAGGTCAAGCAGCATACAATGCCCTCCAAAATGTTTGGGACAAAGACCCATCATTTATTTATTTGCCTCTGTACTCCACAATTTGTGATTTGTAATAGGAAAAAATCACATGTGGTTAAAGTGTACATTGTCAGATTTTATTAAAGGGAATTTTTATACATTTTGGTTTCACCATGTAGAAATTACAGCTGTGTTTACACATAGTCCTCCCCCCCCATTTCAGGGCACCATAATGTTTGGGACACATGGCTTCACAGGTGTTTGTAATTGCTCGGGTGTGTTTAAATGCCTCCGTAATGCAGTTATAAGAGAGCTTTCAGCACCTAATCTTTCCTCCAGTCTTTCCATCACCTTTGGAAACTTTTATTGCTATTTATCAACATGAGGACCAAAGATGTGCCTATTAAAGTCAAAGAAGCCTTTTTGAGACTGAGAAACAAGAATAAAACTGTTAAAGACATCAACCAAACCTTGGGCGTACCAAAATCAACTGTTTGGAACATTATTAAGAAGAAAGAGAGCACTGGTGAGCTTACTAATAGTAAAGGGACTGGCAGGCCAAGGAAGACCTCCACAGCTGATGACAGAAGTATTCTCTATAATAATGAAAAAAATCCAAACACCTGTCCGACAGATCAGAAACACTCTTCAGGAGTCGGGTGTGGATTTGTCAATGACCACTGTCTGCAGAAAACTTCATGAACAGAAATACAGAGGCTACACTGCAAGATGCAAACCACTGGTTAGCTGCAAAAATAGGATGGCCAGGTTACAGTTTGCAAAGAAGTACTTAAAAGAGCAACCACAGTTCTGGAAAAAAGTCTCGTGGACAGATGAGATGAAAATTAACTTGTATCAGAGTGATGGCAAGAGCAAAGTATGGAGGAGAGAAGGAACTGCCTAAGATCCAAAGCATACCACCCCATCTGTGAATACGGTGGTGGGGGTGTTATGGCCTGGGCATGTATGGCTGCTAAAGGTACTGGCTCACTTATCTTCATTGATGATACAACTCCTGATGGTAGTAGCATAATGAATTCTGAAGTGTATAGACACATCCTGTCTGCTCCAGTTCAAACAAATGCCTCAAAACTCATTGGCCAACGGTTCATTCTGCAACAAGACAATGATCCCAAACATACTGCTAAAGCAACAAAGGAGTTTTTCAAAGCTACAAAATGGTCAATTCTTGAGTGGCCAAGTCAATCACCCGATCTGAACCTAATTGAGCATACCTTTTATATGCTGAAGAAAAAACTGAAGGGAACTAGCCCCCAAAACAAGCACAAGCTAAAGATGGCTGCAATACAGGCCTGGCAGAGCATCACCAGAGAAGACACCCAGCAACTGGTGATGTTCATGAATCGCAGACTTCAAGCAGTCATTGCATGCAAAGAATATGCAACAAAATACTAAACATGACTACTTTCATTTACATGACATTGCCGTATCCCAAACATTATGGTGCCGTGAAATGGGGGGACTATGTATAAACACTGCTGTAATTTCTACATGGTGAAACCAAAATGTACAATAATCAATCAATCAATCAACCTTTATTGTCATCTTGCAAAGCAACAATTGTACAGTGCAAAATGAGAAGACGTTTCCCATAAACCTGCCAGTCCCTTTACATAAAACGTAAACATTTCACACATAATAACAGTAAAAACAATCCAGTCCCTGATGAAACAGTATAAATAATTAAAAGCAGGTAAAACAGCAACATTAAAATACAGTAAAAACAGTCATTAAAATGTCCAGGGCAGCTGATTTTCAGTGGCCAGCGCCAGAGTTATTAAATTGTCAGTGCAAAGCAGCAGAATCAGGCAGAGTGACTGTTTAGGTGAGATTTGTTGGTGAGATTTGTGATTTGTGATGTGGTATGGATGCACTTTATTACGGTGATCTGTGTTATTAGTGGTAAGTAACAAAAACAGTGTACCATCATGTACCGAACCCAAATACCACCAACCCTGGTTGCGTGGCAATTAAAGATTCTATTCTATTCACAACTGTGGCAGGAAGCTGTTTAGCAGTCTGGTAGTCCGGGCTTTGATGCTACGGTATCTCTTGCCTGATGGCAGGAGATCCAGGTGTGTGTGGACGGGGTGCAGTTTGTCCTTAGCTATTCTCAGAGCATTTTTTTATAATGTCCTTTAAATGGCATAAAATGGCCTTTATTAAAATCTGACAATGTGCACTTTAACCACATGTGATTTTTTTCAATTACAAATCTCAAATTGTGGAGTACAGAGGCAAATAAATAAATAATGGGTCTTTGTCCCAAACATTATGGAGGGCACTGAATGTACAAAGAGAAACAGTGTCTCACGTCCCATATCCTTGATCAGAATTCCTGGCCTTGTTGTTTTAAAATTATCATGGCTTTTATCTGTATAACCCAATTCTCATGAACCATTTATCACTAAAGCTATTTATGTATTCTAAAGCTGAACACAAAATATTGAAGTAACTCAGCGGATTAGGCAGCATCTGTGGAGGGAATGAACAGGCAAAGTTTCGGTCTAGACTGAGTCTGAGTAAAGGGTCTGTCCCACTTTGTCGATTTTTTTAGGCGACTACAGGCGACTAGGCTGTCGCACATGGTCGCCAGGGTGTCGCCTGTATGGTCATGAGTAAAATCCTTAGTGTCCCAAAGAGTCGTAGCGTCTTTCTGGTAGCCGCTGGATTTTCGAAATTTTCAAATATTGGCGTCAAACCCACTGTCGCCGAAAATATTTGAAAATTTCGAAAATCCAGCGGCTACCAGAAAGACGCTACGACTCTTTGGGAGACTAAGGATTTTTCTCCTGACATAGGTTGTTGTCAGGTGACATCGGTTGTCCCCGGTGCTGACTTCGGTGAATTCCATTGGCGACTACGTGCGTCAAGAGAAGTCAAGTGGCAACAGGCATTGGAAAAACCCAAGTTCACAGAAGTCAAGCTACAACAGCCAGTCGCGATGCTGATGAAGTCCATCTACGCCTATATCGGCGACAATGTACAATTATACTGAAGACAAACTACGACCATACCGGCGACACCCTAGGACAGCTGGCGACCATCGGCGACAGTTGACGCAACTAGCTACGCCAGACTATGACAGTGGTGCCTCCGTGGGGAACGCTCCACGTGGTCAGGTGACTATAGTATGCGGACATTGTGCATTTTGTATTGGGGACATTGTGCATTTTGTATTGGGGACATTGGATAGTGCAACATGGCTCCAAGAAGAAGCTCAGGGTGGAGCCTAGTGAAGTTTCTGAAGACAGCCTCATCTTCTTGCTGGAGCTCAGTCATCAGGTTGTCATGCTGGCCCAACCTGGGTCTCTTCAGGGACAAGCGCTTCATCCACACAAACCACTCCTTGGGCTTCTTCTTCCCCATTCTTCTTGTCCTTCTATCGTGCTGATTTTTAAGCATGGCTGCTGTAAACGCAGGGCTTCTTCTTGTGAGAGCAATGCCCTCTGATGTTGTTCCATGGTAGTCATGATTCAGAATGATTGGAAACCCTATCCTACAACCCCTTTTATAGGGAAACTGGGTGATTCCAATGTTTAGGAGGCCAAAATGACGTGAATTGTCTTCAGTTGTCACAGACAGGGTTGAAGCTTGTTGCGGGTGGACGTAGGTTGACCGATCATCGTAGGTTGTCACCTGTGTGGTCGTAGGTGGACGTCCTAAGTCGCGACGATTGGGTCGTCGGTTGTCGGTAGCTTGCCGTCGACTAGGTGGTAGGTTGTTGTAGCTTGTCATAGGCATTGTCGTAGGGGGGGGTCCAGTCGCCGGTTTTCGGTGGCCTGCTACGACTATGACAGTCGCCTAAGAAATCGCCTAAGTGGGACAGGCCCTTAAGGATCCCAATCAGAAACGTTGCCAATCCATTCTCTCCAAAGATACTGCCTGACCTGCCGAGTTACACCAGCACTTTGTGTTTTGCTCAAGATTCCAGCATCTGCAGTTACTTATGTCTTTATGTATTGCACAGCTTTTCTTTCTCCATTTGCTCCCAGAGTGCACAAATACAGGGGAAGAGAAAGAAAACTGTAACAACAGTAGATGAGACTATGTTAAGTTTGACAACTTGCAATGTTGTTCACACTCACCAGCCAGTTACACCACCCATCATTAACTGAGTAGCTACAGAATATTTCTCTGCAACTGGACCAGAACTCTGACCGAAAACACGACCCCACCACTCGTTTTGTCCTGAATACTCCCTCAGATCTACTATTTCGTAGGTTTCATCATCACTATTTTGGCCTAAAGAAAGAACAGAACAAAATAATTTATTTTTCTACCAAATAGCTAGCACATATGTTCTTACAAAAAAGCAGAAAGTATAAGAAAGAAAAGTTGAAAGTTTGTTTAAAGTCACGAGCAATTGATAACTTGGTTCCACTTTCAATTCTGTAGCAGCAATCGAAAAAACAAGAAAATAATTGTTTTGGCTAATATCAGATAGTTACTGATGTCTCTTTCTATTTCTCCACACCAGTATTAGGTCAAAAGATAAGTTTATTTTACTCCAAAATCAGAGCTTCCCAAATATTAATATATCCACTTCGATCCCTTATTTGGATTAATTATCAGGTTAATAATTTAGGTACTCAAATTTAAATTAAATGATAGAATGATTAGGGAACTGATGAGACGATGTATCCACTGAGAGGGTACCACGGATCCAATACACAATGCTTCAAAAGGGTGCTGAATGTACTTGCCTGAACACTTGACATATTACAGTTTGTAAAGATATGGACCAAGTACCTAAAGTTAGGCCTGAAGAAGGATACTGACCCAAACCATCACTTATCCATGAGATGCAGAGTTGCAGCCTGACCCACTGATGTACTCCTGCACTTTGTGTCTACTTAAAATGGATAGACTGGATAGTTTTTCTTCGGTTAGCATGGACACAATGGGTTATAACTCTAAATCTATCTTAATTGAGCTAAGCGATAATAAGAATACAGCTAGTTTCAGTATCCTTTGATAAGGAAAGGGAAAGTTATTTGCTTCTAACGCTAAGCAGATCCACTGGTTGATGTGTGTTGCTGGGATTTATTGACTGGGTCATGATATCTGACATTGTGAAATTCTGACAGCATACCATCAGAAGTTATTAAAAGGAGAGAATTGGTAAGAAGAGGACTAAACTGAACTATAGAATTCCCCTGAGTCAAAAAGCACCTGCTGAAAGGCACCAAGGGCTTACAAATAAATAACTGCCATTGGAGATAAGCACAAAGAAATTGTGTGAATGTACCACCGAACCCATTCCATTTGCAAAAAAAAGTAAAGACCTGGAGAGAACATTTAAAGATGTTTGTTTTTACCCCCAGTTAGGTACATTTAATCATTAATGAGAACTTTTATCCCATAGTATTAAAATCATAGTGGTGTTTTAATTTACAATATGCAAGTATATAAAGAGAAATACAAAGTAATTTGTTTTCTTTCAATAGCAGTTATTTTTTTAAATGGTAGACTGGATAACAGTCTTAGAATACTGCAACTTCTTTTTTTGTAAAGATGAACGTTGAATTGTACTTCAAATTAAAAGGACGGAGGTAGTTTTTCAAGTGCTTTTAAATGCTTTGAGCAAATCGCTATTTCAAGTTTCAGCTTAGCTCAATGGTCAATTTCTATTAGGTTATAAGGTTGAGCATTTAGTTTTGACTGGATGCATGCTTTGCTATAGCACTGAAAGAGTGCTGCACAATCGGAGGAGGTGCTTTTCCAAATTAGAAATTAATTTACACACTCAGGTCAATGTAATTAAAGGTAATTTAATATAACATTCTCTATTCCTTTGAGTCATGTAACAGTTTAAATAATATTTCTGTAATTTGCTAATTGTCTGTGCTTGGAAAGGATAATTAAAAAAAGATGATTGGTAAGGGTCTTTGAATTTTAAGAACAAAATAATATTACATCGGAGACACAAGAGACTGCAAATGCTGGAATCTTGAACAAAAAAAATGCTAGAGGAACTCAGCATTTGTGGAAAAACAAAGTTTTACATTTCACTCCTCCCCTTCTTTCTTTATCTGACACCACTCTGTCTCCATTTCATCTCGTCTTTTTTTTTTTACTATTTCTACCCATCAGTCAACACCCCCCCCCCCCCTTTAACTTCACCTATATCACTTGCCAGGCTTTGCCCAACTCCCATATCTCTTCTCCAGCTTTCTCTCCCCTCCTGTCAGTTTGTAGAAGGATTGCAGCCCGAAACGTAATCTGTCCATTTCTCTCCACCGATGCTGCCTGACTCACTGAGTTCCTCCAGTAATTCCAGTTCCTCCAGTAATATTTGGCTTTTAATACAGCATAATGCTGGTATTGCACATTATTTAACAGATTCACAGACATAACAGTCATAGTAAATGTAGAACTGTGAAATATAGCCATGAATTTGTATTCTTGCCATCATTTCCATTTGCTTCCTTAGCCACAGTTCTGGATTTAATGTGGCTATTCAGAGCCTCAACAACCCAGTGACCTTTCAATGCCATACCTCTCAAACACATCTACTTCTTCCACTTTGAACATCAATAACGTCATTTTTAAGCTTGACTATTTTGATGCTTATTTGGCCATCTCTGAGTAATCATGTTTAACAAATTTCAATCCACATCCCAAATATTCCCAGTGTGCTACATTAGCTCCAATATAAATTTCCCACCATTGTTTGCAACCCCTTCTTGCTACTTCTGATTTCCATTAGCACATAATCCCATGTTAGTCTTTGCAACCTTTTCCCCATATATCTTATCAATCTCTAAATATCCTTTAAAACATAATTGGGAGTCATGCCTTTCGCCATCTGAGATGCGTGCTCAAAAATTTCATCCCAAACTGGTTCAGAAATAGCTTTAAAAGTCCACTTGTCAAGGCTTCTCTGTTGAACAATACATTTCTTTGGCCTAGATTCAGCTTTTATCTGACAGTTCCTTATGTGAAGGAACTGCCCCAATGATACTATAGAAATGCAATTTGTTAGTAACATATTTAAATAATAATCACTAATTTTGGTTTTAAATCTGATCTATACATGTCTTAAATATACACCGTTTCATGTTGTGTTTTTGCAAACTTTGGTATAATCCAATGAGTTGTTGAATATGTCTTATGTTCCCATCAAGTAGACTCATTAAGATGCGAGAATTCAGGACGAACAATTGTCACACATAACACATAAAGATGCGATATTATGTGAATAGACTCGGGCTCGAAAGTCTCAATCAAGATGGTGGTTTAAAAAAACCATTTAAGTAGGTTCATAGGTTTGATGACTTGGGAAAATATAAGCTCAGGCAATTTAATTTCAATATGTAAAGAAAGGATATTTAGAGAGATAACTATGGTATAGTCTAAAGAAAATTCTCTGGAAGCATGCTTTCATGTGACCCAATTTATTTCTTAAACAAAATATCATACAGTCGACAACTTTTCCGTGCAAAAAAAAGGTTTCTAATCAGTGATTAGTTTTGATAATAGGCTACCATAAACATGCATATATTGTTGTCCATTTTACTTTCCATTCTCGTGATGCGTTTTCTATGAATTTTGAATTGTTTCAAAATTAAGTTGAATAGTTTCAAAAATATGGGAGAAACAATCTCTTATAATTTTAACATTACAGCCACTAGTACAACTGTACATTTAATCATTTCATAACAATTTTACGCCTAAAGGATGTCCGATGTGCTTGACATCATCTCGTTGAATGTGGTTATGGCAATTTAATGAGCATTGCAATTTTTAAATAATAATACGCCGGTGTTTAGTGACAGTGATCAAGCGGGAGAGGAGGCTCGTTTCTTCATCCATCGAGGCCGGTAGTGGTAACGCCGCAGCTTTTCCGCGATAAATATAGAGAATGAAAGAGGAGCAATCGCGACCTACCTCCGCGGTCCGCCATACTGTCGCCAGTCTCAGCGCCCGTCATTAACTCAGCTCCTAACCCGGAAGTACAGGCTGTGTGGGGTCAGAATGACTGACGGCCTGGGCGCCATGGTGATGGTCCACAGTCCAGACCAAGTTGACAGTAGGCGTTGCCTCCTAATCTCCACGAAGGTGTTTACAACCTTTCACCAGACGTTCAATGGAGCTAATTATCCATTTAAATCCGTATGTCTAAGAAAGAACTGCAGATGCTGGTTTAAATAGAAGGTAGACACAAAATAAATCCTTATGCAGTGGTTATTAATGCTGAGAACTATTTTCCGTACTCTCCCTTTGCCTACTTGAATTTGTATTGATTGTACATTTGGATCCTTCTGCAGACACGGTGGAGCAGGAATCAGGGGGGGAGAGGATATAGAGAAAGGGTCTCACAGACTACCGTCGGAGAGAGGAGAACTTCTTCAAAGTAGGCATAGTTTGTGGAGATTGTGAAGTGGAGCAGTCAAAATGCAGAAACAATGAACTGCAGATGCTGGTTTCCAACAAAAGACACAAAGTGCTAAAATAACTCGGGGTCAGGTGGCATCTCTGGAGAATATGGATAGGTGACGTTTCAGGGTCAGGACCCTTCTCTGGTCTGAAGAACGAAGGATCCCAACCCGAAACGTCACCTATCCATGTTCTCCAGAGATACTGCCTGACCTGCTGAATTACTCCAGCACGATAAAACTATACATACCCATCAAACCAAGCCACAAAGTGTTGGAGTAACTTGGCAGGCCAGGCAATGTCTCTGGAGAACAGGGGAACAGATACGGTGAATGTGCAGAGTCTATTTTCCAGAGTAGGTTTAAGGTGAGAAGAGAAGGAATTCACAGGAAGCCTGTGGGGCAACCACATGAAATGAGATGCCAGAGAGGTATATTGAGACAGGTATAATAACAACATCTAAAACACATTTGGACAGGAACATAGATTGGAAGGATCCAGAGAGATGTGGGCCAGTCGCAGGCAAATGGGATTTGCTTAGAACGGGCATCTTCAATAGTTCAATACTTTGAAGACAGTGCAGCAGTAATATGTTTGATTGGTTCCTGGAATGTGGAATGTCCTATGAGGAAATATTGTGTTGAATAGGTCTAAACTCAGGACATCAAAACAATGAGAAGGAATCTCATTAAACAAGATTTTGAGGGGAATTGACAGATTGGATTCTCCAGACATGACAAGGCTATAACCGGGATTACTATATCTTAGGCTAAGGGGTCAGCTATTTAATCATAAAATAAGGAAAAAATTCTCCTGAGCGTTTACAGTCTGGAGTTTTTGATCTCGTGGGCTACTTAATCATAGGGCAAATCAAGAGCTATGATTGGTGGGAGTCAAGAAAATAAGATGTATTTTCCTAAATAGTTTAAATGTACAGTTTATTCATTTTTTACATTAGTAGGTTACGTTGGTGACTCTCTTATAGAAAAACATCTTAAGGGGATTTTGCAGAAGCATTATTCAAATAAAACTTGATAGAACCACAAAAAAAGTAAGAAAAAATGTAGGTTTAAATTAGAATGAAAAAAGAGCGGCTTAGGAAGGTAATTACAAAGATTTGGAATATTGCGTTGGGGGAACGAGGCACAACGGGTCCCACTTGGGGTCGGGAGGGGAGAGGGGTTATGGAAAATGTTAACAAAGACAGGACTCCCAGTCCAATGAGAGATTTGTAACATTGTTGTAAGAAGAGGGAGGGAGTGGGGGAGGGAGCAAGGAGAGGATTGTTGATTGATAGAGGGAGAGGAGGGGGGTAGGGAGGGGAGTTGTGGAGGGAGGGAGTGACGGAGGATAGGGGAAAGGGGAGGGAAAGGTGAGAGTGGGGGAGGGAGGAGGAGAGGGGAAAGAAGAGGGAGGGTGAAGAGGGGGAGGGATTTCTGGGGGATGAGGGGAAATGAGCTGTGCCTGCGCAGTTGGGGGCGATGGGTGAGTGGTGGAATCGGATTTAGGTCAGCAATAATGTGATAATTCCTGAACAGTGTTTGATTTATGGCATGGGAAACTTAATTTTGGATGACATTTTTTGTTATTTGACTGATTGGCTAACAGCGTGTTGGAAGAGACAATGGCTATTAATATGTTAACGGTTTGATGAAAAGGATGATTGTTGTGATTTGAAAATTAATACTTTCTTCAAGGTTATGTACTTGGACACAACTGCATCACTATTGTTGGTGGAACTTATTTTGCTCAGTAATCAAAAATCAACCAAAAATGTAAGAACACAGAAAATTACACGCAAATGTCCCATTCATGACAAATCATGTTTGCGAAGGGTAACTCATTGCTGGACACGCTGCTTTGAAACACAATTGGCCCACAATTCAATATCTGAATCAATAAAGACGAATTAATGATTTAGAGTGTCCCCATCTCATTTGGAGAGGCTCTTTGAGGAACCACCAAGTTGTGCAATGTTAACCTGGTCATGTGGGAGGGCGAGAGCAATTCCAACTGAGTAGAGACATGACTAGTACACAAAGTAAAGACAGAATTCAATACAAAACACAATATGAGGCAATTAATGCACAGATGAAAAGGGAGGGGGACTTGGGGCTAAGGATAGGCAGAGGTGAAGAGATGGGTCTTGAGGCGGGACTGGAAGATGGTGAGGGACACGGAATTGCGGATCAGTTGGGGGAGGGAGTTCCAGAGCCTGGGAGCTGCCCTGGAGAAGGCTCTGTCCCCAAAACTGTGGAGGTTGGACTTGTGGATGGAGAGGAGACCGGCTGATGTGGATCTGAGGGACCGTGAGGGTTGGTAGGGGGAGAGGAGGTCAGTGAGATATGGGGGGGCCAGATGGTGGAGGGCTTTGTAGGTGAGGATCAGGATTTTGTAGTTGATCCGGTGGGAGATGGGAAGCCAGTGAAGTTGTTTGAGGACTGGAGTGATGTGATGCCAGGATTTGGTGTGGGTGATGAGTCGGGCGGCTGCGTTCTGGACCAGTTGGAGTCGGTTGATGTACGTGGAGCTGATGCCAAGGAGAAGTGAGTTGCAGTAGTCCAGTCGGGAGGAGATGAAGGCATGGATGAGTCTTTCAGCAGCGGGAGGTGTGAGAGAGGGTCTGAGTTTGGCGATGTTGCGGAGATGAAAGAAGGAGGTTTTAATGACATGGCGATGTGAGGCTCAAGGGAGAGGGTGGAATCAAAGATCACGCCAAGGTTGCGGGCCTGGGGAGATGGGTAGACAGTGGTGCCGTCGATGATGAGAGTGGGGTTATTGATTTTGCTGAGTGTGGCTTTGGAGCCTATGAGGAGGAATTCTGTCTTATCGCTGTTGAGTTTGAGGAAATTATGTTGCATCCAGGTTTTTATAGCTGACAAACAGGAGTTGATATGGGAGAGGGGGGGGTTGTGGGGGGATTTGGTGCCGAGGTAGATCTGGGTGTCATCAGCGTAACAGTGGAAGTCCAGGATGTAGTGGCGGAGTATCTGACCAAGGGGGAGGATGTAGATGATGAAGAGGAGGGGGCTGAGTACGGAGCCTTGGGGAACGCCTTGAGTGACTGTGGCTGTAGCAGAGGTGTGGTTGTGGAGAGAGATGAAGTGGGTTCTGTTGGAAAGGTAGGAACGGAGCCAGCTGAGTGCAGAGCCTTCAATGCCGAGGTCTTTGAGTCTGGTGAGCAGGATGTTATGGTTCACTGTATCGAAGGCTGCGCTCAGGTCGAGGGGGATGAGGATGTTGAGGGAACCAGTGTCAGCAGAGGTGAGGAAGTCGTTGAGGACTTTGAGGAGAGCAGTTTCTGTGCTATGGAGGGGGCGAAAGCCAGATTGGAGGGGTTCAAGTAGGTTATACGCAAGGAGGTGGGAATGAAGTTGCGACGCAACGATACGCTCCAGGGTTTTTGAAAGAAAGGGGAGGTTTGAGATTGGGCGGTAGTTAATGAGAGAGGAGGGATCAAGACCAGGTTTCTTTAAGATTGGTGTAACAGCAGCTGTTTTGAAAGCGGAGGGGACAATTCCTTGGGACAATGAGGAGTTGAAGAGATTAGTGAGGTAGGGGCAGAGAACGGGGATGCAGGACTTCAGCAGGGGAGTGGGGAGAGGGTCGAGGGAGCAGGTAGTGGGTTTGGAAGAGCTGATGAGTTTGGAGATTTCAATAGGGGTGACCAGGTCAAACTGGGAGAGGAAGCAGTGTGGAGGAGGGGTAAGGCGGTCAGTGGAGATGTTGAAAGGAGGGGCCTTGGTAGGTGGTGGAGTAGATGCTGGGGAGTCGGGTACAGGGGATAAAGATTGATAGATGGTGCTGATTTTATCAGCGAAAAAGTGGAGGAATGAGTTGCAGAGATCCGGAGTAGAGGTTGGGAGAGTGTTGGCTCGAGGCTTGAGGAGGTTGCCCACTGTGGAAAAGAGGGTTCTGTGGTATTGGCAGGGATCGGTGAATATGGAGGAGAGGTAGGCAGATTTTGCAGCAATGAGGGCATCTTTGTAGTCAGTGAGGTGGAGTTTGTAAGCTTCAAGGTGGACTGTGAGAGATGATTTCTTTGTGATTCTTTGTAATTCACCTTTTCCAGGTGAATGCAGACATCGTTCAATTAAAAAAACAATTAAATCACCTAAAACATAATTTAAACTAATTAACATTACCACAAACAATTAGAAATATATAACTTTATTATTCTTCCTGACTCCTGTAAAACCTCAAAATGAATGGGCTTGCAGATCCTGTCCCAGGTCTAAGCAGTTACAGGAGGCGCTGATTGATGCACCAGCATAAATGTCAGAGAATTACAGCAAATCTATGTGGAAATCATCAGGTGGGTCGACAACAAATTCAGGATTGCTTCATTCACAATAAAATCACGAATTTCCTGGCACTTTTTGGCTGAGAAATGTGGATAGTTCTTCTTGGCACTGCCAGTATTTCTCAGTAACCTTTAGCTTATCTATTCCCATTGAAAGGTATGAACATTGCCTCTCTATTTTTGAACCTGTAATAGGTATGTGTTGTGGTGCAATTAATAATTTCAGCAATGCAAGATCACCTTATGAAGAGGCCTTTCTGGAGATTTTCAAACCCCTCAACATCCATTGTCAAAACATCAGAGACACTATGAGTCAATATTTACTTTATTAAACCATGCAAGCAGTGTCTTTTTTCAGGCAAACCAGTATGCTACCTACAGGTAGAAGAGATAATTTAAATATAACTGGGTTTGTACACAGTGAGCAATAGGTTGGTAAACATTGACAGAACAGTAATTTAAAAAATCATATCTATATAAATCATAAATGTTCCACTCATTTCTTTTTAGTAAGTATTGGGGAGTCGTAGCTCGGATATTCAACTCACATCCACTTCAGGATTAAGTAAAAAAGTTTAAAAGCAGAGTGAGTCGTCAGATAGATGACAAGGCCAAGTGAGTTGAATAAGAGAGAATGATTAATGTCAGCTGCCATGATGGAATTGAAACTCATGTTCTTGAATGATGATCCGTTCCTGGCTGTTAGTGCAGAACTTAAACTCTATGCGACTGTAATCACTGCCTCCAGGCTCAAAGCCAACTGAAAACACGAGCCAGCAATGTACAAAGCAAAGATCTTATTCGCTATAAGATCTTTGGTACAAAGCACCCAGAATAGTAGAGAACAAAACATTTAAGATGTTGATTTCTTCAGCAATACAGAATTAGATCCTGTGGAACCAGTTTCTATTCCACAAAAGAAGTGGCTCTGATTTTCCCCAGCTCCACAGCAGTACTACAATGATGACCCCAGCTCCATCTTTTTCATACCCTAACCAAACTCAGTTTTCTTTAAGGCCATTATCATAACCGTCCTAAAGAGTTGCATGCAAATTGGTAAACTACACTCTGCCTACAATTATTGTTCTCAGTGCCTTGGAGGAAGATTGGTGAGACAGGAGGCTTAGATTCTGGCAAACTTTGATCCTAGATTTTTGCACTGTTAACCAAATTGCAAAATATTCAATAACAGTCCGATGAGATTACATGGCATAAAATAAACTGCTGGAGAAATTCAGTGGGCCAGTCAGCATCTGTGGAAGGAAATAAACAGACAACGTCGGCATCTGAATGATGAGGTAGATGGGAGTTAGCTGGTAGAAGGAAACAGAGGGAGAGTGGTGGGGCAAAAAAGTAGATGGATGGATCCTCATGAGATGAGTCAAGGGGGAAAAAGGTGGAGACAGTCACCAACTTGAGGTGATAATGGGAGAAGACAAAAGGGTTCTAATGGTGGACTCATAGGAAGGAAGGAGGGGGTAAACAGGGAGGTTTAGTGGGTTGAAGGGAGAGTGGACGAGTAATTGGATGACGGGGACAGATAGAGTGGAAAGAAAGGTGCCCACAAGTGGATGGGGAGAGGAAAGTAGCTGGCTAGATGAGGAGAAATAGAATTTAAATTGGAGAATCCTCAGCTGTCCAAGGGATTATAAGGTGTTGTTCTTACAGTTTGAACATGCAGGGATGAACAGAAGGTTATCTTCTGCACTGGTCCAGAAGTATATTGGCTACATGAAGTTCTCCTCAATGTACATTAAAATCTCCATCCTCTGTGCTCTACATATTATTGACACATCCTATACTTGGATGGTTAAAATCTCCCAACATTACTCTTCTTTGGCTTTCATACATTTCCATTTTACCTGAGAATTTTCTCTTCAACTCAAATAATTCTCACTAATGTAGTTGAACCTTTGCTTGATTCACAACTCTGAACACATCTGCCCATGATAGTTCCAGGATGTTCTCCTGCAGCACAAGAATATTCTCCTTAATCAATATTGCTATCCTCTCCATTGCCATCATTTCTAGACACCCCTCAATCAGAAATATTTACAACAGATTACAATTTTTTTTGTCAGGTCTCTCTATTGGCAATATCATCATAAATTATGGATGAAAGAAATAGTTGTTGTATTATACTTAGATTTCCAGAAGACTTTCAATAAGGTGCCCCATTAAATGTTTTTGTAGAAATTGCAACCTCATCGTATAGGAGTTGACACACTAGTATGGACAGAAATTTGGTGAGCTGCGACTGCAATTAAGGAAGATAAAGCATATCTGGACATAAATGGAAGCTTAGATGGAACTTAAAAAAAGTTTATTGAAAGTAAGTTCCGGCATGAGGAACATAACCTGTATCTCTCATAATTCCTTAGTTAATTGCACTCGCAACTCACCAACTTTATTCGGAATCTGTTTTCTGTTCATACGTATGATGTGCAAACATCACCCAGAACCCCCTTTATTCCACCTGGTCTTGTCTAAAAGCATCCTGCTTCTAGTGCTAGTATCATTTATTCCTTCTAATATTTTTTCTTTCCGCTTTTCTGTGCTACTTTCTAATGTCTATTCTCCAGCCAAATTACCTTAAATCTCCCCACCAGGGCATTTGCCCTATCTCCCTCAGAACTGTTTCCAATGTCCCAGCAATCACTTGAACATAAGTGTATCAAGTTGCCATCCTGCTTCTTGGTTCACTGGCAAAAATGCCATGGTACAAATCTTACATTGGAGATTAACATGCACAGAAATTGCAAATAATCTAGTTCATTTTCAGACAAATACTGTAAAGGAAGATCCATATTTAGCTTGGTGAGATAGAGGGTGACAGTAGATAATTGTTTCAGTGGTTATAAGCACTTGACCAGTGGTATACCACAAGAAATTACCTGGATCCTGTCTACAACTTAATAAAACATTGTTTAAACCACCGCTCAAGTACTGTGTAGTTCTGATCACCACACTCAAAGGAGCGATTACACTGTGAGAGGATGTAGAGGAGATTCACCAGCATGTCATCTGAAATGGATTATTCAGTCATGGAGGGATTGACTATGCTGAGTATTTTCTCCTCAGAGCTGGGGACTTTTAAGAGGATATGAGAGGGTAATTTATTGAATGTGGATAGTAGGGAACTTTTCCCCATTGTGATGTTATCTAAAACTGGGGGCCATAGAATGTGGACAAGTGTCAGAGGAATAATACATGGCATTGTTGGAATCTAGAAGGTTCTAGATCAGGGGTGGGGAACCTGCGGCCTTAAGGCCACATAGAAACATAGAAACATAGAAATTAGGTGCAGGAGTAGGCCATTCGGCCCTTCGAGCCTGCACCGCCATTCAATATGATCATGGCTGATCATCCAACTCAGTATCCCGTACCTGCCTTCTCTCCATACCCTCTGATCCCCTTAGCCACAAGGGCCACATCTAACTCCCTCTTAAATATAGCCAATGAACTGGCCTCAACTACCCTCTGTGGCAGAGAGTTCCAGAGATTCACCATTCTCTGTGAAAAAAGTTTTTCTCATCTCGGTTTCAAAGGATTTTCCCCTTATCCTTAAGCTGTGACCCCTTGTCCTGGACTTCCCCAACATCGGGAACAATCTTCCTGCATCTAGCCTGTCCAACCCCTTAAGAATTTTGTAAGTTTCTATAAGATCCCCTCTCAATCTCCTAAATTCTAGAGAGTATAAACCAAGTCTGGGCCTGACTTTGGGTGAACTTCGGGTTGGGGACTGGACATTGTGCCTTCCCCCACAGTGGTATACATTGTGGGGGATGATTTTTTTTTCTGTATGTAATCCTGTTAGTCTTTGTCCAAGATGGCTGCCGTGAAGAGAGAGTGGACGCTAGCACGCTTTAGCTGCCGCTGCTCTCTCTTCACATTGTGTTTTTGATTTTTGGACTGAATTCTGTTTTTAATTTGTGTTTCTGTGATGTCTTTATTATTTATTTTATTCTGATTATATGTTTTTTATTCCTGTTAATCTTTGTAAGGTGTCCTTGAGATGTCTGAAAGGCGCCCAAAAATAAAATGTATTATTATTATTATTATTAAGTCTATCCAGTCTTTCTTCATAAGACAGTCCTGACATCCCAGGAATCAGTCTGGTGAACCTTCTCTGCACTCCCTCTATGGCAATAATGTCCTTCCTCAGATTTGGAGACCAAAACTGTACGCAATACTCCAGGTGTGGTCTCACCAAGACCCTGTACAACTGCAGTAGAACCTCCCTGCTCCTATACTCAAATCCTTTTGCTATGAAAGCTAACATACCATTCGCTTTCTTCACTGGCTGCTGCACCTGCATGCCTACTTTCAATGACTGGTGTACCATGGCACCCAGGTCTCGCTGCATCTCCCCTTTTCCTAATCGGCCACCATTTAGATAATAGTCTGCTTTCCTGTTTTTGCCACCAAAATGGATAACCTCACATTTATCCACATTATACTGCATCTGCCAAACATTTGCCCACTCACCCAGCCTATCCAAGTCACCTTGCAGTCTCCTAGCATCCTCCTCACAGTTAACACTGCCCTCCAGCTTAGTGTCATCCGCAAACTTGGAGATATTGCCTTCAATTCCCTCATCCAGATTATTAATATATATTGTAAATAGCTGGGGTCCCAGCACTGAGCCTTGCGGTACCCCACTAGTCACTGCCCGCCATTGTGAAAAGGACCCGTTTACTCCTACTCTTTGCTTCCTGTCTGCCAGCCAGTTCTCTATCCACATCAATACTGAACCCCCAATGCCGTGTGCTTTAAGTTTGTATACTAATCTCTTATGTGGGACCTTGTCGAAAGCCTTCTGGAAGTCTAGATACACCACATCCACTGGTTCTCCCCTATCCACGCTACTAGTTACATCCTCGAAAAATTCTATAAGATTCGTCAGACATGATTTACCTTTCGTAAATCCATGCTGACTTTGTCCAATGATTTCACCACTTTCCAAATATGCTGCTATCCCATCTTTAATAACTGACTCTAGCAGTTTCCCCACTACCGATGTTAGACTAACTGGTCTGTAATTCCCCGTTTTCTCTCTCCCTCCCTTCTTAAAAAGTGGGGTTACGTTTGCTACCCGCCAATCCTCAGGAACTACTATCTAAAGAGTTTTGAAAGATTATTACTAATGCATCCACTATTTCTGGAGCTACTTCCTTAAGTACTCTGGGATGCAGCCTACCTGGCCCTGGGGATTTATCGGCCTTTAATCCATTCAATTTACCTAACACCACTTCCCGACTAACCTGGATTTCACTTAATTCCTCCAACTCCTTTGACCCGCGGTCCCCTGCTATCTCCGGCAGATTATTTATGTCTTCCTTAGTGAAGACGGAACCAAAGTAGTTATTCAATTGGTCCGCCATATCCTTGTTCCCCATGATCAACTCACCTGTTTCTGACTGCAAGGGACCTACATTTGTTTTAACTAATCTCTTTCTTCTTTCTTTTCACATGTCTAACTAATCTCTTTCTTTTCACTTATCGGGGTATTTACAGTATTAGAATCGGGGTATTTACAGTGTATAGATACATAAGAGTAAAACATTTAGTGCAAGGTAAAGATAGTAAAGTCCAATTAAAGATAGTCCGAGGGTTGCCAATGAGGTATATAGTAGTTCAGGACTGCTCTCTAGTTGTGGTAAACTCATTCAGTTGCCAGATAACAAATGGATTTGATTAGTGCAAATGGGTGATCGATGGTCAGCGTGGACTCAGTGGGTCAAAGGGCCTGTTTCCATGCCATCTCTCTCAATAACTACCAGGCAGGTTAAGCAACAGGTTAACTAACAGATGGATTTCCTTCTGCATCAATCAAGGCTCTGCTCACCCCCCTATGGACAGACTACACATCACTGCCAGGCAGGGGTGGGGGAAGAGGCCAAGCTGCCAGCATTTGAGACTCACCTGCACCCTCTCCAGTGACTCGAAGGGCAGCATGTTCTGAAGCTCCTCCAGTCTCTGAAGGGTTACCTTGCCCAGCTGCTCGATGTGAGCTGGTGTCAGCGGGGGAGGGAGGCGTATGGTTTCAGACGGCTCACCGCCCTGGTCCCGCCAAGCCCGGAAGTCAGCGGTCAGCAGCTCCAGCTCCTTCTCCATTCTGTGCACTCGCACCTGCAGGCCAGCCTGAGGGCTCACCTTCTAGGCCATTAAGTGCGGCCTTTTGAATGAATCCAAATTTTGTAGAACAAATCCTTTTATTTTTATTAATATGTTTTTATTCGCCTTATTATTTTTTATTTTAATCTTAAAATGAACGTATTTTAAATATTTTAAATGGGAGGGGGGGAGGGTGTGTCCCCCTAGGGAGGCAGGGAGTTTTCGCATTTTTCAGCTTGAAATTGTGCAATCTGGTGCATACTGTAGCGAGTCTTTTAACTTACACCTTAATGCAACATTTATGCTTTAAATTGGATTAGGTATAAGGTTAGGCTAAATTACATTCCTAATTACATTCCACAATAGAGCCAGGCTCTGGTCAACAGGTGCAGCACATGATTGACTATATTGAAGAAAGACTGGATAGACTCGGTTTGTACTCGCTAGAATTTAGAAGATTGAGGGGGGATCTTATAGAAACTTACAAAATTCTTAAGGGGTTGGACAGGCTAGATGCAGGAAGATTGTTCCCGATGTTGGGGAAGTCCAGAACAAGGGGTCACAGTTTAAGGATAAGGGGGAAATCTTTTAGGACCGAGATGAGGAAAACATTTTTCACACAGAGAGTGGTGAATCTCTGGAATTCTCTGCCACAGAAGGTAGTTGAGGCCAGTGCATTGGCTATATTTAAGAGGGAGATAAATGTGGCCCTTGTGGCTAAAGGGATCAGGGGGTATGGAGAGAAGGCAGGCACAGGATACTGAGTTGGATGATCAGCCATGATCATATTGAATGGCGGTGCAGGCTCGAAGGGCCGAATGGCCTACTCCTGCACCTATTTTCTATATTCATGTATGGAAATCAGATTATAATTCATGCTGTTATGCATGTATATAGGGAAAAACACAGGGAAGCAAGGCAAGAGTCGGACTTCCATCACTGTTCTGCACAAATAAATCAATTAACCTTACCCTTTGACTATAGAAACAAAATGAAAATAATGCCACATATTCAATCATATATGGTTCAATGAAATTACGATATATATGTAAAAAAAAATATGGAAACAGGCCCTTCAGCGCACCAATTCCACACCGGCCAGCAATCTATCATACACCAGTTCCATCCATCACGACAGGGACAATTTACAGAAGCCATTTAACCTACAAACCTGCACTTCTTTCGGATATGAGAGAAACAAGAATATCCAGAGAAAACCAGTAGTAAGGCAGCAACTTTACCGCTGCGCCACCGTGCCACCCCTTAAATCTTTTTTTCTGTAATACATTTATTATGGTGTCATGTCAATAAAGATGAACACATGATTCTGATTTCTGCCCTTAGTTAGATAACAGGTCTTATACACATAATATTATTCACCTCAACTAAGTTTTTTCTTCACCTCCGTTGCTGCGGAGAATACAATCCGTTATCAAATCTTTCTTCAAAATGAAAAAAAACAGCCCTGCCGACATCTTCATAAATCGCCCCTGGATCCTCTCCAGAGCAATTGCACCCATTCTACAATGTGTCATAGTCTTACAGCATGGAAACAGGCCCTTCATCCCAACTTGTCGATGCAGATCAAGATGCCTCATCTAAACTAGTCCCATTTATCCACATTTGGCCCTTTAAACCTTGTGTGTGCCAATGTGTGTGTGTGTGAGAGAGAGTGTGTGTCAGTGAAGCGGCGACAACATCCAGAGTGAGCGGAGACATGGCGACGTCTGGGGAGCGTTCCCCCCCCCCCCCCCCCCCCCGGAATGCGTGCCGGCCCAGGTGTTCCTTGTCCAGCTGGGGTCTGGGAGAGGTGAGGGTCAATGACCCAGGGGTCAGGCATCGGAGCGGAGCCTTAGCCGAGATTCATCCCCGCGGCTCCGGAGGCTGCACCGACGTCCCCACTCACCCCAAAATCATCCTGCGGGCCGGTAGTTTGACAGCCCTGCTTTAAACCAATGCCCTCTACACTATGCATTCACCTTATATTCCTCTCATGGTTTTTATTCGCCTCTAAAACAATTTTTACTTCATTTAGAGCTTCCAGTACCTGCAGATATTTGAGCGTGAGAAATTTGTGATCAACGCGAGAGCGTGAGAATTTTGTGAAATGTGTGAATCTCACGCTCAATGCATGAGAGTTGGCAGCCCTGCTGCAAACATTTTATGCGAGTTCCAATTGTTTGCACAAAAATCACTTATTACTGCTTTATAACAGTTAAGTTACTTTAAGACCATTTCAGAAATTATGGCAGTCAACTAACAAATTAAAGCAAACCAAAAAAAAACATGTTCCCTTTCCTGACTTGTCATATGCTGAGAGAATGGAGCAGCTGGGCTTGTACACTCTGGAGTTTAGAAGGATGAGAGGGATTCTTATTGAAGCATATAAGATTGTTAAGGTTTTGGACACGCTAGAGGCAGGAAACATGTTCCTGATGTTGGGGGAGTCCAGAACCAGGGGCCACAGTTTAAGAATAAAAGGTAAGCCATTTAGAATGGAGACGAGGAAACACTTTTTCTCACAGAGAGCTGTGAGTCTGTGGAATTCTCTGCCTCTGAGGGTGGTGGAGGCAGGTTCTCTGGATGCTTTCAAGAGAGATAGATAGGGCTCTTAAAGATAGCGGGTGGGGTGGGAGATTGCAACCTTCACGTGGTCCGCCCTGTTTCGACAAATGTAATCAACCCGGCGTGCACAATCAAATAAGATCAAATAGAACAAGTTGACCGACAACTTTAGGCTGTGCACGCCATATGCATGAAGAAGATGATAGAGGAGTCAGGGGATATGGGAGGAAGGCAGGAACGGGGTACTGATTGGGTGTGATCAGCCATGATCACATTGAATGGCGGTGCTGGCTCGAATGGCTGAATGATCTACTCGTGCACCTATTGTCTATTGTCTCTACCTCATAAGTACTTTAACGCTGTTAACAGAGCAAAGGAATATTAATCTCAAGAATCAAAATTGTGAAAGTGGGGGCAATTTTGTTTAAATGATCATTCTAAGCCCATTCAGATCTGCATAGTCAGAGTTATACAACATGTACATGGCTGGCCCAATTTGTCCATAATAATCAAGTTGGAATTCTGCATGCCCCGGGACTGGTTGCAGTTCCTAGATCAGCTCGCGTCCCAGGAAATGGCTGCAGTTCTCAGGTCGGCTTGCCTGCCCCAAACCCGCAAAAAAAAACGTGGTTTTTCGGGTTACGGGCCGGAATCGGCCCGTAATTCCGTAGGTTTCCGAACCCTGTCCTAGATGTTTGGCTTCATTGTGGTCCCCCCAATGTTTTACAACGGATTCACCTGGTTAGTTCCATCTCCGGCTGCTTCATGTTGTCAGCGGCTGCACATCCAACCAAGAAAGAAGAGAAGAAACGCGACGTCACTCACAGCCGTCAACCGACGCGCTTTCCCAGACCGCACAGATCGTTGTGATGTGGCGCAAAGAGACAAACTGTGCAGGGGCTGAAGACAGCATGAGAATTCTGTCATCAGCGTGAGAATTGGCTGAAATACGTGACATTCACGCTTAAAGCGTGAGAGTTGGCAGCCCTGTCTAAGGCCAGGATGTGCAAAACACACACACAGGGAGACACACACACACAAAGGAAGACAGACACACACACGGGGAGACGAACAGACACACACACATCTTTCCTACCCCCTCCCTCCTTCCCCCCCTTTCTATATTCCCTCCCCGTCTCTCTTTGCCTCCATCCCTCCCTTTTTTTCTTTTCTTTTCCTCTCTCTCTCCCCGGACGCCCAATGGGGAGACTAGCGGGCACGGTGTAGCGTGGATTGGCGGCGCTGCCGTGTGAGTTGAAAGGCAGGAGGGAGGGAGCGAGGCTGCAGTGGCGGCCGGCAGCGCTCGCAGCCGGCGCACAGAGGCGGTGACACCCGCTGCCCCGGGACCGACGCGCTTCCCCAGACCGCAGAGATCGCTGTCACGTGGCGTAAAGAGACAAACTGTGCAGCAAAGCTCCTATAGTTCCGCTATAGGATCTTTGCTGTGCAGGGATTGAAGACAGCATGAGAATTCTGTCATCAGCGTGAGGGCGTGAGAATTTTCTCAAATGCATGATTCTCACGCTCAAACTCTCACGTGAGAGTTGGCAGTCCTGATCTAATTGAAGTTTCTTGGATGCGGCCTTATTAGATTACGGCTAACTTAATGCGGCATTCCAACATGAAAAGCTTCCCCACCCCTGTTCTAGATGTACTAATCCTGCACTCGATCAACTGCTTTCATACAGTTCACATGTCTCAGGAACAGAGTAAAAAGCCAAAGATGGAATTATATGGGTGGATCTTAAAACCTAAAATGTAGTGCTCAGGAAAGAACCACAGAATCAAACAATTTGAAAGATTTGCAAATTTTGCAAAAGAAAAACTAATAAGGACATAGGAAAATTAAATTACAAAAATATTACCTAGAGAAGAGTGTTGGTCGGACTAAACGGCCTTTCACCTTATTGTTGATTCTACATGGCATGAAGATCTTACTATTTCAGCATAGTGAATGTTAAAACTGACAAGAGGAAATAGAGAATAATTTTCTTTAAGAATCCCACTTACATTATAAACAGCATTACAAAGAAACATTTTGACAAATAGGTGCAACTGACTTCCAGTGTCTGAAGCTCAGTCCACATATAATAATAATAATACATTTTATTTGTATAGCGCTTTTCAAGGACTCAAAGTCGCTTTACATGGTGAGTCAAGAACAAAACAAAATAGAGCAGTAAGACAGAGATGCAAAGGGGAGGGGGACATGGGACTAAGGGTATGCAGAGGTGAAGAGATGGGTCTTGAGGCGGGACTGGAAGATGGTGAGGGACTCAGAAGTTCGGATCAATTGTGGGAGGGAGTTCCAGAGCCTGGGAGCTGCCCTGGAGAAGGCTCTGTCTCCAAAAGTGCAGAGGTTGGTTTTCAGAATGGAGAGGAGACCGGCTGAAATGGATCTGAGGGACCGTGAGGGTTGGTAGGGGGAGAGGAGGTCAGTGAGATAAGGGGGGGCCAAGTGGTTGAGGGCTTTGTAGGTGAGGACCAGGATTTTGTAGATGATCCGGTGGGAAATGGGAAGCCAGTGAAGTTCTTTGAGGACTGGGGTGATGTGGTGCCAGGATTTGGTGTGGGTAATGAGTCGGGCGGCTGCATTCTGGACCAGTTGGAGTCGGTTGATGTTGCTGGAATTTATGCCAGAGAAGAGAGTTACAGTAGTCCAGTCGGGAGGAGATGAAGGCATGGATGAGTCTTTCAGCAGGGGGGGGGTGTGAGAGAGGGTCTGATTTTGGCAATGTTGCGGAGGTGAAAAAATGATGTTTTGACAACATGGCGGATGTGAGGCTCAAGGGAGAGGGTTGAGTCCAAGATCACGCCAAGGTTGCGGGCCTGAGGAGATGGGGAGACAGTGGTGCCGTCAATAGTGAGAGTGGGGTTGTTAATTTTGGTAAGTGTTGATTTGGAGCCAATGAGGTGAAATTCTGTTTTGTTACTGTTTAATTTAAGGAAGTTGAGTTGCATCCAAGATTTGATGGCTGACAGGCAGGAGTTGATATGGGAGAGAGGGGGGTGGTGGGGGGACTTGGTGCTGAGATAGATCTGGGTCCAGTTTGAAGTGACGGAGTATATGACCAAGGGGGAGGATGTAGATGATGAAGAGTAGGGGACCGAGAACAGAGCCTTGGGGAACGCCTTGAGTGACAGTGGCTGTAGCAGAGGTGTGGTTATGGAGAGAGATGAAGTGGGATCGGTTGGAAAGGAAGGAATGGAGCCAGCTGAGTGCAGAACCTTCAATGCCAAGGTCTTTAAGTCTGGTAAGCAGGATGTTATGGTTCACGGTATCGAAGGCCGCACTCAGGTCGAGGAGGATGAGGATGTTGAGGGAACCAGTGTCAGCAGAGGTGAGGAGGTTGTTGAGGACTTTGAGGAGAGCAGTTTCTGTGCTATGGAGGGGGCGAAATCCAGATTGGAGGGGTTCGAATAGGTTATGCGCGAGGAGGTGGGAATGAAGTTGTGACGCAACGATACGCTCCAGGGTTTTTGAAAGAAAGGGGAGGTTTGAGATTGAAACCATACACCAAACCAAATAACTGAACAAATCGGATGTGGATGCTTTTCCTTAGATGAAAAATTATCACGACTGTTAACTTGTGCTGTTTACCTATATTACTAGGACCTTCACGTTGTATTCAACCATTATTCCCTTTGGCCTACGCCAGTTCAATTCTCCCTGCTAACTAAATAAACAAGAACTGGATTAAACAACTGCAATATCCTATCAACATCTGAAACTGCAAATACTGGTGACCGAAAACCCTTTGCCATGTCCTCACGGTTAAGGATAAAAAGCACTAACGAGCACCCAGCAAGGCACACGACGAAGCAGATCGTCCACGTTGGCCGATTACGATAAGTTTGATTGCAATTATGGCGAGCATAATTTACGTTTCCACGCCATGCAAAAAAAGTCCTGTCCCTGCAGAGAAACAAAACTATCCAAATTAGTTAGAAATATGTGTCCATGTGGCTAGGATTTGAACTAATGCGCCAATCGTGGCTTTAAATAGCCTCTTATTCTAGACACAAATTAGTTTGAATTGATAGGAATCGTGTACAATTTGGCCAGAATATTCCTAATAGTCACGTACTCAGAAATTTTAAACTACCAAACGGTTGCCAAATTTCACAAGACGACTGAACATGGGCTGGGCTTTTTTTTTTTTTGCACGTCGACTCTCGGGGTGGTTTTAAAAGAAGTAATTGCAACTACGAACAGGATACATAAGTCGCCGAGAGTACAGCAGATTTGTTTTGAAAGCTGTGGGGATGTGATTACGAATATATCTGAATCACCCTCCATTCCACTTTCAAATGAAAGGTTGACACACCAGGGACAATAAATAATAACCCCGACATTGTTTAAAAAAAAAATCCCAAGTACAATTAACGACCAACAATTGCTAGCATCAAATTTAATTGCAAATACACAAAGTAATACCCAAATCATTGCGCAGTGGACTCCCACTCCCACTCCCACTCCCACTCCCACTCCCACTCCCACTCCCACTCCCACTCCCACTCCCACTCCCACTCCCACTCCCACTAACGAAGACACAGCAGAACCAAAGATCTTTGACCAGAACTAAAGTTACGCGTAGCCAACATTCCTTTTATAGCCCGGCGAATCCCAACATTACTGACGTATACGGTGCTTGCGTTGATGGACGGGCGGAAGCGCCAATGGGGGCCGGCGTTGACCGGAAGGGGCGTATCCTGGTGTCAGTCGATCCCGCAGCACGGGCTGACGTAAATCAACACAAGGACACGTGGTGCGGGCGGCTGCCAGTCATTGGCGGGGAGTGGGGTTGCTGCCTGTGCGCTTACGGCGTGGATTCGGTGTGACACAATTACAACTTTCTGCTTTGAAGTTTTCTCTTTTTTTTCTTCCTAATATCATTTCAGCGCTCTTTTAATTTTCCCGAACAAACGAGGACTTCAGCAGCGCGCGGCAGAGAGGAGCAAGAGCTTGAAGGATGTGAAAAAACAAAAAAAAGTCCACGGAAATAATAAAGAATAATAAAAAAATAAATTGCAAACAATTTTTTTTCATCTCTCTGTAAGCCCATGAAATCCTGTGGAGTATCATTCGGTGATGAGGAAAAGAAAATGGCGGCGGGAAAACCGAGTGAAATTGAGGATGACTTTCCAACTCTGACGCCCCAGGAGAGAGACTCTATTGCAACTCTCAATAGGTTAGAAAATTCTGCAAGTTTTGTCTTGTGTTTTTGATTGAGTTTTAGTGTTTGTGCATAAATTAAAACCGATGTTAACGTATGTCATCTGTCTGTCGCTATCGCACAGCCGACTCTTTGGATTTCTGAAGGTTCATGAAGATGGCGCCAGAACGAAGGCCTTACTAATAAAGGTAAGAGCTGAGAAACACTGCTTTTTTTAATGCATTTTTGAATGTACGTGCTGCAATGACGAACTTCTGCATTATTTTCTCTTGCACCACAAAACCGGGCTTGCAAAGAACATCCCTACTTTTCCAAAGGGCAGCCTCGTTGAATGTTGTCATATTTATGTGTTTATGATAACTTGAGAAGCATTGGTGCATATGAACAGGGATATTTGCAGATGTTGAACGTGTGGTGTGGCGGCAAATCTTTTGTTCCGAGGAGTTACATTAAAACTGGTTACTCTTTCATCCTCCTCTCTCCTGTCCTGCTTTGCCTATCAAGTATCTGGGCTTGTGGGTTTGTGTTGTGGATCGGTTGAAGTTTCGCTCCGCGTTAAAAATGGCTGCTGATCTCCAAGATGGCGGGACAGGGAGGAGAGAGGAAAAATAGTGAGAGATTGGAACGGAAGGACAACAAAAAAAAAGAAACTCCGGCCAATTTCTTTCTCAATTGACCCGCAATGTGCATTATGTTGTCTAAATGAAGTACATCTTCTGAGGTGTAGGAAACGGAAACGTTGACGTGATTGTTTATGTGCTTTTAACGTAAAATACACAATGATAATTTCACTCAACCTGTAGCACGGAGCATTAAATGTGAAACATAATGAAATGGCTGCAATATCATAAAGGCTGTGTGACATTTCAATAAATAGGTTTTCAGACGGGTATAAATTTCGGTACGATTGCTGAAATAATATAGAACCACATGTCTACCAGGAAAACTTTCATGTGGCATCGACATTTGCATCGCAGCATACATGTTTCTTAAATTTGTTTTGTAGATTGTTTTGTATACATTGAAAAGTTGATAAATATTGAAGGTTTTCGGAGGGACCGATCTCTAGCTTTTGATTGCACATTTGAATCGTTGTTTTCAGCGAGAGAATGCGGCAGTTTCTGTTTTTATTTAGGTGGTGGAGGGTAAAATCCTAGCTTACGTAAGTGTTGTAATACCCTGTCTGACATGTTCCTACCGGTATATTCTGTTTCACTGGCTAAAAATTGTATAATATATTTGTTTGCCTGGTTCCTGGTTTGCCTTAATAATATTGACACGACAGATCTTTCTGAAAAGATACAGTTGTTTCAAAATGGAGATCACATTTTTATTTACTAATTGGGCAGTCGTACTATAGGCTTAAGAGTGTTATTTCATTTAACTGCAGCATAATATAACGGCATAATTCATGAATTTTAGATTGCTATTCTTTCACATTTGTCATACAGACAATCTATGAGAGAACGGTTAACTGCCAATTGTATTTTTGTGAATAAAAAATTAGTAGGTTTGTAGATTTGGCACCAAATATTAAGGTCTGTTTGAGGATTTGACCTTGTATAATCAAAATTTATGAAATCCACAAAACTCATTTAATGTGGATCATTGCCTTTTCCTCATTTGTATTGAGGTTGATTTCTAGTACTGAGTGTTCCTTCGCTGCAAAATTCCAAAATACATTTACATTAACTGAAAAGCTGTTGGAAATTAATAATGTCACAATGTAGCTAGGTAAGCTGTCAAATCTTGCATACCAGCAACCCCCAAGTTTGATATCAAATTGGTATGAAAACCATTGCTGTTCTTGGATAATGTCAAAATAAGAGATTTATGACTATTTTTGATGAGGATTGAGAGTGTTGATTTTGTTTCTAACGTCTACACATGAATGTTTGGTGACAATAGGAGAGGGCTGTATGGTAATGTTTCTAAGGTTAAGTAGTAATCTCACACTATGCTAACTGGCAGAGAATTATCTGTAGAGTTGTATTCTGCGCAAGGAATCAATGACTTGGAAAAAAGGAACAAATCTGTATATTTTAAAAAAATCAGAAGCGTTAAATATTCCACCGTCAAAGACAAATGTATAGAGCAGTTATTGCTGCATTTGTGCAAAATCTATATGTAATGTCGACTTCCTGGAAGTACTGCACTTGTTTCAGTGCAATCGTTGATCTGACATTGATCAATGCTATAAGTTGCTTAGTGGCTTCAAAATATGCTACTTTTGATTGACTAATGAAATCTATTACCACATTTCTTTGTAACTTTGGAAACTTGTCTAGTCCTGTAAAACCAGCTAGTCTCAAATTTGATATTGACTGCAAAATAGGTGTGGGATGATGGGGAGCACATCAAATACCCTTGTTGTGCAACCGTGAAAAGACTGCAGATATTTATACAATTTTGGAAATGACTACAGTGTATATTGTCACAAATTTTTTTTAAATCATTATGTGAGTAGTGGAGCTGACTTGAATAAAGCTTTTCATACATTAGGTTTGGTTTGATGAAATATTAGCAACTAAAGAGATCTAATCATTTTCAATACGACAAGCAGACTTGATAGGCAGGGGAGAAAAACATTTAAGAGTTGGTAATCATTTTAAAATATATAGACTTGTTTGCTCATTGCACAATAACAAACCGATAACTTTAACAGTATTAAATCATTCATAACTTCATGCCTTCTCATAATATAATACTTTAATTTTTTTATTGCACATACACAAATAGTGTAATTAACATCACATCAACTATTGAACTGTTCTGTTGTATTATGTTACTAGTGAGCCATGGATCATTTGTTTACTGCAATTTATTCCATTCAGTTTTTATTGAATGTATATTTTTCTTGTTAAAGATAAACTTTGTCGTGAAAATTAATTGAGGCTTTCTTTTAAAATCATCCATAACAGTTATTTTGTACTTTTAAAATGAATTATGAAGTCATGAGCTGCAAACTAAACTAATGTGCACATAAATTCATAACTCTCAATTTTTAGATCAGGCGTAATTAATTGGTGTATGGACAGGTTCTTGCCTTTGCAGTTAAGATTTCATTTAAAAGGCTGTAAATTGGCTTTTCTAAAATGTTATTAAAATTGGTGCCAATTCAGCTACAGTGGTTGTGGAATTAGCCCTAATGAATAACAAATTGCCCAGTATTTAGTCTGTCTATATCTGTCATATTTCACTCTAGCTGAAATGATAGGCTCGCCCATTTCTAGCCTGACATTAACAGCATGAAATGGCACATTTTTCCAGTGTAGTGGACTTTCATGATCTTTCTCACTTGGTGGAGGGCTATGTTTCAATTCATTCATTCATCATCGTTGAAAACATCACCGACGCAGTGGTGCTGGTTTCCGACGGGAACTGTGACGGACGCACCACACATTTGTCCTCCAGTTCCTGCGGACTTCTGCTGCTGGAAGTATAGGATTTTAGTGTGTGTGCTTTATCATTATTCCTTACAATTCTACGACAGTGATCGCAACTTCTACTGAAGTGTGGATGGCCGTTAGCTTGCTAGAAGCTCATCCGCCCTTTGACAGGTCTTGTTTTTGGTCCTGCTGGGGGTCCACAGCCCCCTCCTCACCTGGCAAACCAGGTGGGGGAGACGGTTTAGTCGCCGACTATCCGACTATGCAGCAGGTAGCACAGGATTACATGGTACTAATGGCAGGGGGGGGGGGGGGGGCGGGGGGGCCTGACCAAGCTATATGAAATGATTTCCAAATAATTGCTGCACAGAACATGTCAAGCTCTTTCCTTTCTTTGGATTAACTGTTGGTTGTCGCATGCGTTCTTTATAGAACATTTTGAACATTTTATGACGTATAACATTGATGATCTGATATTACTTGCCATTTGAAAAGCACCAAAATTTATTATTTTAATCCTGTTTACACAGTTTAAAAACTTGTATTGATTTTGATTTTGGGTGCATGTGCATTCTTGATTTTCTAATACTAAGCTTGCATAATGTGTTCAATAATGGTGAAAAAGATTAATATTATTGGTCTCATTTGTTTTTGATTCTGTAGTAACAAAATAGCTGAGTAATCAACTATCTTCAGAAGGTTACTTTTGTAATACTGTGAGAAATCTTTCAAATTGTAAAACACTAACATTTCTGCAGCCTTTCCTGATTCCACTGCTTTTCACTTTAAAAATACTGGTCTCTAACATCCTAATACATTTTGCAAAACTTGTTAATTTTGAAAGTATGCTTTCCATACTAAGGCTACAAGTAATAGGATATTCAAGATTGATAAGATATATCGAACTTGTTTTCAGTATTTGCAGAAAATAACCATGATTTGGATTGAAAATGATTTGATTTCTGTTAACTTCCAGTATTCATCTTTTTTTGTGTTCATTTACTTACTTAAACATTTGCCCTGAAATAAAATAGCAGTCTTACTGCTTTTTCTCAGTACCATTTTGAATTGTTTGGTATTTCCTAAAGTAATTAACTTTTTTCTATGACTACTTTGCAACAATGATTACATTTTTAAAGAAAACATCAGCTGTGACACTTTTACGACTTTCCAGGATTATGATATTTGAAATGCCTCATTTGGTTTACTGAATCTTAATTTACTATTTTCCTGGAGCATATTTATTTTATTTTTAATATGCAGTCTGAGATTTATTAATTCATGGAATGTGGCACTACTGACCATGGCAGCATTTATTATCCATTCACAATTGCCTACAGATAAACCTGACTTTATAAATCATTGCAGTCCTCCCAGTAAAGTATCTGTAACTCCTTCCTACACATGATGGAAGCGTGACGGCACAGTCTTTGTTTGAATGTGGCACCTACCTGTGTTGGATTTGTGAAGATTAGATTTAGCTCCATTTATTTATCTAACCAATTCTAGAAGCTCCTGTGTCCTTTTTGATGCATTCATTTATGTCAATGAGGGTAATTTTGAGCCACTTAATGATGGACATAAGAGTTCACTGCATGCTCTTGACATTTTTGTACTAAATCCTCAGTTGAGGAAGGTGGGTGGTAATTAGGAGAAGGTTTTTTTTTTGCCATGGTATAACGGTGCCATAATATTTCATGATTTTATATCTGCAGTTAATATTGAAGAATTCCAGGCTCATTCTATCTAGGAGACACACAAGGCTGCAGATGCTGGAACCAGGAGCAAAAAAAACATAATGATAGGGGAATTCAGCAGGTCGAACAGCATCTCTGGACGGAGAGGAATAATCAACATTTCGGGTTGAGACCCTACATCGGGGCTAGAGTGGGGAGGGATGATATGCTGTCTATCTCTCGGCCCTGAAATATCTACAGTTTCCTTCTCCGCACTGATGCTGCTCGACTGCTGAATATCACTGGCAATTTGTGTTTTTGCTCATTCTGAGTTAACTCTATCACTATGACACCATTTCTGTTGCCCTGCTATTGTGCAAAAATGTACCTGGTGATTGTGTTGAGTAGGCTGGAAGTTAAAGTGAAATGCATGATTTTTGGAGGTTAGTTGTCAAATGCTGGATAACCCTTATTTGCACACTTTTCCTGGTGTTTGTCAGGAAGACTTTTCAAGATTCATTGGATGGAGGTAACCTTGCTGTATTTCAATAAGTACATCAGTTGATGCGGGGTGGTGAGTCTGGAATCCCATGTAGGCCTGTACGGGCAATGGCGGCGGATATCCTTTGCTGAAGTGAAAATCCATCTAGTTCACTAATGTGCAAACCACTAGTCTTTAGATTAACTGTTTATTAATTCCCAATAATACCCAATGATGTAAGATCCACAGATCTCTTGGTCGGGGATTCTAAAGATTTTCAAGCATCTGCATCAAGAAATGTTCCTATTAAGTCATTGGCAACTCCTTTATCTGTCTTCCTAGTTCTAAATTCTCTACCTAGAGGGAGCAGTCCCTGAGCATCGCTCCTGGCAGCCTCTTTCAGAATCACTTTTTATTATAAATTTGTGGGGTTGAGAAAATGTATTTAATCTGCACTTAGGCTGTGTCATGCCTTCGGCCTACCGATTCCATGCCGACCAGCGATCCCTGTACACTAGCATTATCCTACACTCTAGGGACAATTTACAATTTTACCGAAGCCAATTAATCAATAAACCTGTGCGTCTTTGGAGTGTGCAAGGAAACCAGAGCTCTTGGAGAAACCCCACTAGGTCACGGGGAGAATGTACACATTCCATACAGATAGCACTCGTAGTCATGATCGAACCTCTGGTGCTGTAAGGCAGCAACTCTACTGCTGCACCACTGTGCTGCTCTTTGCATTATTTTAAGTTCCCCTCCAGCTTTGTCATCTCTTGAAGCTGGACATGCTGTGTGCTGTCTTTTCATCTGTTGTTAAAATAAATAGTGAGTAACTAAGGCATCAGTTCTGTTCCCAGTTGCACCACAGCAGTCACAGTCTACAAACCTCAAAATCTCCTGTTTATTTCTGCCGTCATTTGACATTTAACCAATCCTCCGTCTGGGCTAGTAGTTATAAACCCCGTAAGGTTATATAATGGGCACTTTCAAAGTGATGTCTTTTGAATGTCCAGATATACAATATCCGTTGATTCTAATGGGCATAAAGTAGCACCTCGGGGCGGGGGGGGAGGGGGAAAGAGGTGCACAGTTGCATAAAGTAGACTGATAGTGTGGCTATAGTTGCAAATAAAGCACTCGGCTTTCCCATTTATGCAGTGATGACTTTTAATTTTGTTTTCTGCTACCATGTAACGACTTGCAAAACCTGGCAGCTGTATAAGGTCATGCTAAAATCTATGAATAATTTCACACATTGTAATATACTCTTAGGACAAACCATTCCAATTCTTGCTATGCAAATGTAGTTTATACCTTTTTCATAGCCATATGTAAAGAATATTGAGATTTATTTAAGTAAACTTTCAACGTTGCCTTGTGTTTAGCAATACTATATAATTCAGTGTAGAGAGACAATTTGCACCATAGTAATACACAGCACATTGCCTAATAGGAATGTGCGCAAGCTTACATTTATTCAGCATTTTTATTATCCAAACATGTAATAGTGTGCGGGCGTTTTGGTGTAAACTTAATAGTTGGTTAACCAAACAAATATTTGTAGACTGACCATAACTTAGGGTAAGGGATGTAATTTGAGTCATAAAGGAGACGGGGTAATAGAGTTAAATTCATTGGTTGCTGCAGTCACCAGAATTAGTATGATAGAAAGGAAGAAGGCTAATGCCCCTGTCCCACTTAGGAAACCTGAACGGAAACCTCTGGAGACTATGCGCCCCACCCAAGGTTTCCGTGCGGTTCCCGGAGTTGCAGGTGGTTGCCGGAGGTTGCAGGTAGTGGAAGCAGGTAGGGAGACTGACAAAAACCTCCGGGAACCGCACGGAAACCTTAGGTGGGGCGCAAAGTCTCCAGAGATTTCCGTTCAATTTTCATAAGTGGGACAGGGGCATTAGGCAAAAGCCTGAGGAACAGAGTTTGTGATGGCAGTGGTCTGTATGCAAGGAATGGGTAAAGGGGCTTTATAATAGAATGGTTATTATAAATTACTTTGGATTTCTACCATCTACAGCATTTTACGTTTGGTTTATTCCGGTTAAAATTTGGCATGCATAACTAGTCTAGATATAGATTTGATCTTCTTTCCATTGTCAAACATCTTCCCCTTTAGGATTTCAATCTGCTGGACAAAGGTCTGCATTCTATTAGCATTTGGGCTTACTTTTCTGTGCCATAACAATATTAAATGATAAATGCATGTGGGCATATCTCTGTGAATCTCTCCAGCCGTTAGCTTTTCACCATTTGGAAGTTCTGCTCTTCTTGGTTCCATAGCTGGATAATTGTATGATAGCACACCTACAGATCTGTTTACCAAAGTTTCACATGTTTACTATCTTAAGTAATAACTTTGTAATTACATGCTTCCATCTACATTGCTTAAAGTCTCGCCTATCTATCTTTGTGACCTGTGCAAACTTGGATATGTAGTGCATCTCCTGAGTTAATAACTAAATATTTTGACAGTTCAAATAAATAAATTAAGGAAAAAGATTTTAAAATAACAGCACAATTAAACTAAATGGCAGGTAAGAATTTAAACAGAAGCCGTTTTTATAAACATCAGCACCTTAGCATCTAACATTTTTTTGGGGGGGGGGGGGAATACATGCTGAGCCATAAAAGGAGATAGAACATAGAATTATATGGTACAAGGTGTTGAGGCAGAGAAAGTGGATTTAAAGATGAAAAACAAAGCACATTGATTTGACTACGTGGGCCCTGTAAAACTGAAGTCAATGGCAAAAACACTGCACTGGATGAAGTCATATCTTGCACGAAGGAAGATGATTGTGTTTGGAAGTTAATAATTCAGCCTCTAGACAATGCTGCAGGAGTTCATCTGTTTCAAAAACATCCTTTAGGTCAAGTGGAAGCATTTGCTGATTTCACACTCATTTTGTAGTTCTTGCCGTTTTGCGGTTAAGCAGTCCATGGTGGCTTGTAGAAACACCAAGACAGCATTCAGGCATAGAAGCAAAAATAAATATTTGTCTGGTCAGGTCTTAACTGTGGAGAGAAAAACTGGTTCAGCTTTCAGGTTTATGACATTCTTTCAGGCATGGACTGCGATGTAGCAAGTAAAATATACGCTGCAGCTCCCAATGCCATAACAACACCACCAAGGAAAATTGGCTGAATAGATGCAAGATGATAACAATATTTGAAACTTCCCCTCCAAGTTGCATGCAATCCTGTCCGAAATCTACAATGTTTTTTTGTTTGTGCTGGGCCCAAATCCTGGAACTGCATGCTAAATAAAGTGTGAAACCCCTTTTTAGAAGGGCTGCAGTAGTTTCAGGGAGCTTGTTGCTACCACTTTTGCAAATACAACAAGTACTGATGTTCCATCTATGCCTGCATATTGATTAAAACAAATAAGATCAAAATATATTTAGTGGAGAAATTGGCATAAAACTTTTGTTTTGAATTTATCTATTCCTTCACTTGTATTTGTAAATTAAGTTATTTAAAGAATGCATTGAGAAATCTATGAGTAGGCTGGGTCTCTATTCCATGGAGTGCAGGAGGATGAGGGGAGATCTTATAGAGGTATACACAATCATGAGAGGAATAGATCGGTTAGATGCACAGTCTTTTGCCCAGAGTAGGGGAATCGAGGACCAGAAGACATAGGTTCAAGGTGAGGGGGGAAAGATTTAATAGGAATCCGAGGGGTAGCTTTTTCACACAAAGAATGGTGGGTGATGGAGCAAGGGTGGTGGATGTATGGAACAAGCTGCCAGAGGAGGTAGTTGAGGCTGGGACTATCCCATTGTTTAAGAAACAGTTAGACAGGCACATGGATAGGACAGGTTTGGAGGGATATGGACCAAGTGCAGGCAAGTGGGACTAGTGTAGCTGGGACATTGTTGGCCGGTGTGGGAGAGTTGGGCCGAAGGCCCTGTTTCCACACTGTATCACTCTATGACTCTAATGATTTGGAAATATAATCCATGGGAAGTGATTTTATAATTCAAAGTGGAAGTTCTTTTTGTAGTGTCAATAGAAACTGAAACAGAAGAGTTTGTTTGAATATAAAAACACAAATTTTCCCATTGGTTTTTGATTGTATTAAATTAAAAGATATAAATGCAAGAATAATTCAAACATTTACTATAAATGGGCATCATTTGTGAAACAATGAAAATTCACTAAAATTAATTTAGTTTTCCTTTATAGATGGTATTGAGTGTTTCTGGGATTATCTAGTATTGGTATTAATTTTCTTTTGTATGCTGATAAAAAGGCTGTTGCCTCACTTTCTATGTTTCACATGGGAGTCATCTCCCACTGATCAGATAGGCCCAGTGCAGCACAAGTTGTCCCTAAGCACAATTGACAGATTTCTTCCCCTAGTTCAGGGGTTCCCAACCTTTTTCGTCCCTTTTACCCCAGGCAACTTTAATAGCACATAAAAATATTATTTCACTTATTTATAAACAACTAATGATGAACAGATACTGGTATACCAGAACCAAACAGTCAGTCAATGAGAAAAAAAAAAGTACAAATCCAGAATCAACAAATTTACCCCCTGATTTAGACTTAGTTTCTCCCACACTGTTGAGTGCATTGGGTAGCAAGCTTTAGCCATTCTGTTCGGTCATGTGCGACGCCTTCCACCCTCGATAGGTTAGCGTCCCGGGCGTCAAGTCAAGTCAAGTCAAGTTTATTTGTCACATACGCATACGAGATGTGCAGTGAAATGAAAAGTGGCAATACTTGCGGATTGTGCAAAAAAAACCCCTGCAGAACAGCAATCTTAACAGCAACTACAAAACAGCAGAAAAACAGCAATTTAAAAAAGACACAACACAACAGTAAATTGGTACAGTAAGTTAGTCCCTGGTGAGATGAGAGTTTACAGTCCTAATGGTCTCTGGGAAGAAACTCCTTCTCATCCTCTCTGTTTTCACAGCATGACAGTGGAGGCGTTTGCCTGACCGTAGCAGCTGGAACAGTCTGTTGCTGGGGTGGAAGGGGTCCCCCATAATGTTGCTGGCTCTGGATCTGCACCTTATGATGTATAGTTCCTGCAGAGGGGCGAGTGTAGTTCCCATAGTGCGTTCGGCAGAACACACTACTCTCTGCAGAGCCTTCTTGTCCTGGGCAGAGCAGTTCCCAAACCAGATTGCGATGTTTCCGGACAAGATGATTTCTACAGCCGCTGAGTAGAAGCACTGGAGGATCCTCAGAGAGACTCTGAATTTCCTCAGCTACCTGAGGTGGTAAAGACGCTACCTTGCCTTACTCACCAGTGCGGCAGCGTGTGATGTCCATGTCAGATCCTCTGAGATGTGGACTCCCAGGTATTTAAAGCAGCTCGCCCTATCCACAGTATCCCCCATTTGTCTTCAGTGGCGTGTGCGTCCTAGGATGTTGTGCCTTCCTAAAGTCCACGATCAGCTCCTTAGTTTTTTTGACATTCAAGAGGAGGCTGTTGTCCTGACACCAGAGTGCCAGATCAGCCGCCTCTTCCCGGTAGGCCTTCTCATCGTTATGGGTGATCAGGCCCACCACCCCAGTGTCTTCAGCAAACTTGATGATGGAGTTGGAGCTGAACCTGGCCACACAATCATGTGTGTACAGGGAGTACTGTAGGGGGCTGAAGACGCAACCCTGGGGGATACTGTGCTCAGGGTGAGGGTCTTTGATGTATTTCCTCCCATCTTGACTACCTGGGGCTTGCGGTGAGAAAGTCCAGGACCCAGGCACACAGGGGAGTGTCAAGTCCCAGTTCCAGCAGCTTCTCAGCAAGTCTGGTGGGGACTATCGTGTTGAAGGCTTAACTGAAATCAATGAACAGCATCCTCACATAGCCTCCCTTCTGGCTGTCAAGGTGAGAGAGAGCGGTGTGCAGAACCTGGGAGACCACATCGTCCGTGGATCTGTTCGGACGGTATGCGAACTGTAGCGGGTCCATGTTGCGAGGGAGGAAGGCGCAGATGTGTTTCTTGACCAGCCTCTTGAAGCATTTCATGACTACCGAGGTGAGGGCCACCGTCGGTAGTCATTCAAACAAGCTGGAGAGGCATTCTTTGGTACAGGTACAATGATGGATCTTTTGAAGCAGGCAGGGACCACGGACATGGCCAGGGAGAGGTTGAATATTGTAGTGAGCACCGGACTTAAGTACTCGCCCAGATATGCCATATGGGCCTCCAGCTTTCCTCGTGTTCACACATGTCAGAGCCCTCCTCATGTCGTGCTCGGACAACGAGAATGTGTGCACATCCCCATCGGAGGACCTCCCTCCAGCCTCGCTAGCCAGCGCGCGGGCGGTGTTGTCGTTAGCCGGCAAGCCTGGGGTGATGTTGCCCGTCTCGAAACGTGCATAGAAATAGTTCAGGTCATCAGCTAGGGTAGGTGCCGGCACTTCTGGTTGAGGGGGGGCTGCTCCGGTAGTTATAGTCCGTAGCCCCTGCCAAAGGCGTCTGGTGTCCTGCTGCTTTATCTGTGACTCCATCTTGTCCCTGTACCTCCTTTTTGCGTCCTTCACCGTCCTTTGCAGTCGGTATGACTCTACCTTGTAGACGTCCATATTTCCGGATGCCAGGCCAGAGTTGTAGGCAGCGGTGCGAGCATTCAAGGCAACACGAATAGACCTGTCCACCCAGGGTTTTTGGTTAGGAAAGATGCTAACCCTTACCGTGGGGACGATGTTATCGGCTTCCAAATCCTTCTGGCATGTTCACCTCCATGTGAGTTTTGGCCAACCTCCTTTCCTTGTCATTGCTCTGTCATTGCTATCTTCGGTGCACGTTCTGGTGACATTCTGAGTACACGTCCTGCAAATTTCATCCCGCGTACCTCTATATCCTGGCTGAGAGGCTTTGTTGCAGTTTCCCGGTAGATCTCCTCATTTGTGATGTGATCTCTGTAGCTAGTCTTCAGGATCTTCCTCAAGCAGCGTTGTTGGAATGCATCCAATTTCTTTTTCATCTTCACATTGATTTTCCATGTCTCAATGGCATCGAGGGCTGTAGGGAGGACTGCAGGCTGAAAGAGCTTGACTTTTAGCATCTTGGATATATCCTGCCATGAGACCATATTGGCTGCATTCTTCTGAAGACTGATGCAGCTTTACCAATTTGGGAGTTGGTCGACCTCTACATCTCCCATCTTCTGTGAACATGCTGCCAAGATAGGTAAATCTTGTGCCGTTTTCCACAGGTTCCCCATTGATTATCAGTTGGTCTATTGGCTGCTGGTCTCCAGTCTGCATAGTCTTAGTCTTCTGGCAGCTGATCTTTAATCCAACCTTTGATGCATTCTCCTCCAGAGCGGTTGTCATCTCTTGAAGGGTGTGTCTCGACTCTGCTCGTAGTGCAATGTCATTGGCAAAATCTAGGTCTGTGGGGCGTCTTCCTGTTCTCCATGGTATTCCAAAGTCAGGTTTGTTCATTGTCTTCCGCATGACATAGTCAATCGTGACAATAAACAATAAGGGGGATAGAAGGCAACCTTGTCTTACCCCTGTGACAATGTCAAAGAATTCTGTGTTTTCTGAATCAACCTTGGCGCAACTACTGGATCCCTCGTAAAGTTTCTTGAATATGTTGATGAAAGTCTCTGGGATGCCATACACTTTAAGAATTCACCACAGGGTGTTTCTATGTACAATATTGAATTTAACCCCTGGCTAGGTGAAATTTACCCCCTGCGGGGGTAATTACCCTAGGTTGGGAACCCTTGCCCTAGTTTATCTTGATGATAGCCTCATGCTCACCTGTTGTCACGACTGCTGTCTTTGGCATTCACAAGTATTCAATAGCACCATAGCACTATTGGAATAAAATTAATCAAAAAGTAAAATACAATTAAATATATTTGACTGACTTACAAATTTGTATTGTAATTTTGGTAAAGCTAATGCAACAAAGCATAGATTTCCTCATATTAGCTGCAGAATATGCCCACTTAACCCACACCAAGTTTTCATGGTGCATGTCACTAAGTACACAGCCATTTCTTTTAATGAAAATAATTGGGTCTGCTAGACTTGCATCATGTGAACCTTGTAGGTTAAGTGGACAAATTCTGCACCTAAGAACTATGAAGAAGTCTATGCTTTGCTGCAATAAGCAAGGCGCTGCAGTGGGTAGTGAGGGGAGCAGAGAGGATCATTGGCGTCTCCCTACCCTCGGTACAAGAACTGTTCCAGAGCCGCTGTCTGAAAAAAGCTCTGAGACTAGCTAAGGATAAACTGCACCCCCTCCACACACATCTGGATCTCCTGCCATCAGGCAAGAGATACCGTAGCATCAAAGCCCGGACTACCAGACTGCTAAACAGCTTCCTGCCACAGGCTGTGAGGCTGCTAAACAGTCCCTCCACCTGATTCTGCTGCTTTGCACTGACAATTTAATAACTCTGGCACTGGCCACTCAAATCAGCTGCCCTGGACATGTTAATGACTGTTTTTACTGTATTTAATGTTGCTGTTTTACCTGCTTTTAACTATACGGTTACATCAGGGACTGGATTGTTTTTACTGTTATTATGTGAAATGTTCAAGATTTATGTGCGATGCTCCGGTATTCCCTGGGAAACGTCTTCTCATTTTGCACTGTACAATTGTTGCTTTGCAAGATGACAATAAAGGTTGATTGATAACTTACCAAAATTACAATTAAAATTAGCTTTAGAATGAATTTTAACAACTCTTTACTCATTTGGCATTCCTTTCTCTATCATTTGCCCTTTTTACCTTGTACTTTGTTTCAAAGAACCTTGGCATTTATGACTTCAAAATTAATGTTTTTTTAAAAATGGTTTTAGAGTCATTTTCGTAATATTTACATTTTCAGAATCTGGATGATGCTGACAAGGCCAGTATTTATTATCCAACCAATATTTAACTACAAGAGAGCACATGGAATATGTTTTAATATTTAGCCAGAGTTGCTGTACTTTGTGTCATTGAGTCGTACAGCATGGAAACAGGCCCTTCGGCAGAACTTGCCCATGCTGACCAAGATTCCCCATTTACACTATTCCCAGTTGCTTGTGTTTGGCCCATATCGATCAAAATATTTCCTATCCACGTACCTGTCCAAATGTTTTTAAAATGTTTTCGTACATGCCTCAATGGTGATTGCAGATTTTTAACAGCAAAGCGATATCATAAGTAATCAATATATGACCAAAATATAAAAACATTTCAACATTGTATAGATTACAATCTGGAGTAGTTCCTGAGGATTGGCGGGCAGCAAACTTAACCCCACTTTTTAAGAAGGGAGGGAGAGAGAAAACGGGGAATTACAGACCTATTAGTCTAACATCGGTAGTGGGGAAACTGCTAGAGTCAGTTATTAAAGATGGGATAGCAGCACATTTGGAAAGTGGTGAAATCATTGGACAAAGTCAGCATGGATTTACAAAAGGTAAATCATGTCTGACGAATCTTATAGAATTTTTCGAGGATGTAACTAGTAGCGTGGATAGGGGAGAACCAGTGGATGTGGTGTATCTGGACTTCCAGAAGGCTTTCGACAAGGTCCCACATAAGAGATTAGTATACAAACTTAAAGCACACGGCATTGGGGGTTCAGTATTGATGTGGATAGAGAACTGGCTGGCAAACAGGAAGCAAAGAGTAGGAGTAAACGGGTCCTTTTCACAATGGCAGGCAGTGACTAGTGGAGTACCGCAAGGCTCAGTGCTGGGACCCCAGCTATTTACAATATATATTAATGATCTGGATGAGGGAATTGAAGGCAATATCTCCAAGTTTGCGGATGACACTAAGCTGGGGGGCAGTGTTAGCTGTGAGGAGGATGCTAGGAGACTGCAAGGTGACTTGGATAGGCTGGGTGAGTGGGCAAATGTTTGGCAGATGCAGTATAATGTGGATAAATGTGAGGTTATCCATTTTGGTGGCAAAAACAGGAAAGCAGACTATTATCTAAATGGTGGCCGACTAGGAAAAGGGGAGATGCAGCGAGACCTGGGTGTCATGGTACACCAGTCATTGAAAGTAGGCATGCAGGTGCAGCAGGCAGTGAAGAAAGCGAATGGTATGTTAGCTTTCATAGCAAAAGGATTTTAGTATAGGAGCAGGGAGGTTCTACTGCAGTTGAACAGGGTCTTGGTGAGACCACACCTGGAGTATTGCGTACAGTTGTGGTCTCCAAATCTGAGGAAGGACATTATTGCCATAGAGGGAGTGCAGAGAAGGTTCACCAGACTGATTCCTGGTATGTCAGGACTGTCTTATGAAGAAAGACTGGATAGACTTGGTTTATACTCTCTAGAATTTAGGAGATTGAGAGGGGATCTTATAGAAACTTATAAAATTCTTAAGGGGTTGGACAGGCTAGATGCAGGAAGATTGCTCCCGATGTTGGGGAAGTCCAGGACAAGGGGTCACAGCTTAAGGATAAGGGGGAAATCCTTTAAAACCGAGATGAGAAGAACTTTTTTCACCCAGAGAGTTGTGAATCTCTGGAACTCTCTGCCACAGAGGGTAGTCGAGGCCACTTCATTGGCTATATTTAAGAGGGAGTTAGATGTGGCCCTTGTGGGGGATCAGAGGGTATGGAGAGAAGGCAGGTACGGGATACTGAGTTGGATGATCAGCCATGATCATATTGAATGGCGGTGCAGGCTCGAAGGGCCGGATGGCCTACTCCTGCACCTAATTTCTATGTTTCTATTATAATATGACATGAAAGTTAGTTGAATTCAGACAGTCATGAATTGTTGGCACTGTTTCAGATTTGAAGAATGGTTTCAACCCGAAAAGTTATGTGTCCAGTTCCTTCCACAGATGCTGCCTGACCCACTGAATTCCTCCAGAAGTCTGTTTATTGCTCACTTTTGTTAGTGTTCTCTTATACTATTGTATTTAAGATGGCAACCATTGAAAAATATGCGTTGGGTAATATGAGTAACGTCCAATCGTCGAGAGATGCTTAAAACAACATCTTTCTGTTTCTGTCTCCCATCTTCAAATTCACATTTGTATTTATCGCAGTTCAACTCAATCACTTTCTCCATGATGTTGGTTCCTACTCTGCTGCAGCTCATTCAGGTGGTTAAATGTTGTATTGTGAGTTTATTTGCACTTTGACTAATTGAATGTAATAAACATTAATTTCTGATAAACAGAAGCATTTTCATATGAATTTAGATTTAAGACCATTCAATAATTCAATATGGAAGAATATTACTGGCCTACAAAATCTGTCCCATCTCCCTGCAGGAGCAATTTGATCATCAGCTTCATTTCCTGAGTTTATGGGTTTCTTGTTTGCTCTGAGCATTTATACAATTTCCTTTTGAAAGCCAGAATTGACTGCTTCCACAATTCCTTTAGGAAGTACTTTCCACGTCTTGATCTGTGACTAATAAAGGACATCTTTTTCTGACCATTCCTATTTATTTTGCTAATTACCCTTCAAAGCATCTCTGAGTTCTTCCGATGAAAATCTTTTACTTGCATCTCTGGATCCTGGATAATATTGAATTCTTTGTTCAAATTCCCTGTCGGCCAAAAGAGCAATTGTAGTTTGCTTTAACTATATCAACTCTGCAATTCACTTAATTTCTTGTATATTTCTTAAGACAATGACCAAAACTAATTAGAGAATTGTGACTCAACCAATATTTTGTAATCTTGTCAAAAAGATCACCCTGCTTTTCCATTTTTATTTTACTATGTGCTCTGGTCTTTCTGTATTCCTTGAGCATTGTCCTTTTAATGTTTCTCTGCCTTATTCTCCTTGTGCTGAATATAATTTTCCCTTTACCTGCCCTTATCTCCATCGTCTCAACTACTTACCACAATTCCAAGTTCTGCAGGTATTGAAATAATGGTCCCTATGACCAATTCCTTTGCTAACACACAAAAAAACATTCTATTAATCATCCACTACTCAAATGCCTATCCAAAAATCAACCATTCACGACGGTTTTATGTGCGGCAAATCCAATTTTGTATCGCTGTTGTGCCTCCCAGTTTTACTGTTTGGGCTCCAGTTTTGCTGAAAAACTTATTGAACACCTCAAACACTTTGTAAATAATTGTACGGGGCCTGCATTGCCCTTGGCAATCTCCCTCTAACCTGATCAAAACATCTTAATCATTAACTTTAACAAATCCATGTTGGCATTCCACTATTAATCCATTCATGTTTAAATATATAACTTTAATGGATCTTTTAAAGTATTTCTTAATCAGCGCTCACACACGCACGCACCCCCCACAACCCCTGAGAAGCCACTGAGTTACTTCGGCCCTTTAAAAAAAAATCTTATGCTTTGATTGGATGTACTTTGATTTTTTGTCAACCCTTTCCTACTGCCACCAAACCATTCCAGAATCTCTCCACTGTGTTCACCATTCCTTTATCTCCTCAGATGCTATTTGACCCACTGAGTTCTTCATATAGTTTGCATTTTGTTCAAAATGTTGTGATATACTGTGGACTAGTATTGTGCTTGCTGCAATCTGTAATCTAATGGGTAGGAATATCAAACCAGGGGGCTGACCTTGATTCAGTGATAAACATTGCAGGTAATGCCAGGAGAGGCACCAAGTATACCAAAAACTGCTTGCCATGTTGGTGAACCTGCAACATGTTCACTAAATATCACAAACATCGCTACAGCCAATGGATCTAAGCATTGTGGAGTTCTGCCATGTTAGGTCTTGGATTGTTGTGGACAATTGAAATAGTTTATAGGAGGGATATATCTATAAATAATGGAAGTAGCATGGAAATATAAAATCCGGGACAAATTGGCCACCTATGTATCCATTGTCACAGAAGGCAGTCTTGAGCTTTCTGAATTGAGCTAATTCAGTTCACTTGGTGTCATATTAAGAATTTGCAGTGCCTGGATATGGGAAGAATTATAGTTCCCAACACCAGCACCCTGGTGAGTCCACACCTGGAGTTTTGTGTGCAGTTTTGGTTTCCTAATTTGAGGAAGGACATTATTGCTATTGAGGGAGTGAAGTGTAGGTTCACCAGGTTAATTCCCGGGATGGCGAGACTGACATATGATGAAAGAATGGGTCGACTGGGCTTGTGTTCACTGGAATTTAGAAGGATGACGGGATTTTATAGAAACATATAAAATTCTTAAAGGATAGGACAGGCTAGATGCAGGAAAAATGTTCCCGATGTTGGGTAAGTCCAGAACCAAGGGTCACAGTTTAAGAATAAGGGGAAAGCCATTTACGACTGAGATGAGGAAAACCTTTTCACCCAGTGAATTGTGAATCTGTGGAATCAAGGGATATGGGGAAAAAATGGAACGGGGTATTGATATTGAATGATCAGCCATGATCATAATAAATGGCGGTGCAGGCTCGAAGGTCCGAATGACCTACTTCTGCACCTATTTTCTATGTTTCTATATGAGCAATTTAATAACTTAAATCTGTAACGGCTGTGCAGCGACTCATACAATTTACTGAACAGTGTGGAAAATTGCTTGGGTATTTCCATTGGGCCAATTTCATTTGGGCTAGCAGTTCACTTTCCTTCATCTGTATTGTGATAACCGAAGAACAAATAAAACTGGAAGTGGGAATGGGCCATTTCGTCCTTTGTTTCTACTCCTGCATTCAGCAAGACTGATGGAGACACGAGTTTGCAGAATCTGGAGTCTGGAGCTAAAAAACAACTGGGAGAACTCAATGGGTCAAGCAGCATTTATGGAGGCAAAAGGATGCTGGAGCATTTGTGTGGGTCAACAGGGTGGAGGGTTTGTTGATGTTTTGGGTTGAGACCTTGAATCAGGACGTGCAAGCTGTTGCAGAACTGATTTTGTTTGAATTCTGCAAGGACCGTTGGGTTCCAGACATTATATAGTTATGGTCCAAGAACTGATATTGAGAGGTAAGATGCCGGTGACTGCCTTTGAACTGTTGTCAATATTTGACTGAGTGTGGCATTAACAGTTGAAATTGATGAGAGAATCAGGGAAATTCTCTGCTGGATAGAGTTGCAGCTGGCATTAAAGGCAGATGGTTGCATTGCTGGAGGTAAAGCATTGCCCTGAACTTGAATTCAGTGCAGTGTCCTTGGCAAAAATACTTTCAACTGCTTTGTCAATTAATTATATCCAATGATTTTCATAAAGAATCATGTTTGGAGGAAATGCTGTACTGTGATTTCAAAGGTGACTGATGAGGCAGAAGTGGGACTCATAGATTTTGCAACGTGTAGCTGAATGGGTGGGCGGTTAACAACATGGCCTGCTCCGAGCCATTTACACAAAATATTAGTGTGCTCCTGATGCACGGACTCAAGCTCTTTTATTTTGGTTATGGGCCAGAGATTTCCAGGAGTCGGGTGCGATGTTGTGACTTTTCAAGCGGACTTGGAAAACATGGACTTTCTTAACTTGTCTAATCTCTTCTCATGCTAATGTTTGGAAAAGACTGTTCTAGGAGTCTGGTAATGTAAGTAACTTGACTTGTCCAGTAGACATTGGTTTCAAGAGGATGGTTCCCTTATTCATCAGTGAATTTGGAGGATTTTGACGGTATCTTACCAGTGCAGAGAGGTACTAACTGGGTTTGCGTTTAGTCAGATGCCAAAATTTGCAAATTTGCAGATGACACAAAGCTGGGTGGCAGTGTGAACTGTGAGGAGGATGCTATGAGAATGCTGGGTGACTTGGACAGGTTGGGGGAGTGGGCAGATGACGTTTAATGCGGATAAATGCGAGGTTATCCACTTTGGTAGCAAAAACAGGAAGGCAGATTACTATCTAAATGGCGTCAAGTTAGGAAAAGGGGAAGTACAACGGGATCTGGGGTCCTTGTACATCAGTCTATGAAAGTAAGCATGCAGGTACAGCAGGCAGTGAAGAAAGCGAATGGCATGTTGGCCTTTATAACAACAGGAATCGAATATAGGAGCAAATAAGTTCTTCTGCAGTTGTACAGAGCCCTTGTGAGACCACACCTGGAGTATTGTGTGCAGTTTTGGTCCCCTAATTTGAGGAGGGACATTCTTGCTATTGAGGGAGTGCAGCGTAGGTTTACAAGATTAATTCCGGGGATGGCGGGATTGTCATATGCTGAGAGAATGGGGCAGCTTGGCTTGTACACTCTGGAGTTTAGAAGGAAGAGAGGGTATCTCATTGAAACATATAAGATTGTTAAGGGTTTGGACACGCTAGAGGCAGGAAACATGTTCCCGATGTTGGGGGAGTCCAGAACCAGGGGCCACAGTTTAAGAATAAGGAGTAAGCCATTTAGAACAAAGACGAGGAAACACGTTTTCTCACAGAGAGTGGTGAGTTGGTGGAATTCTCTGCCTCAGAGGGCGGTGGAGGCAGGTTCTCTGGATACTTTCAAGAGAGAGCTAGATAGGGCTTTAAAAATAGCGAAGTCAGGGGATATGGTGAGAAGGCAGGAACGGGGTACTGATTGGGGATGATCAGCCATGATCACATTGAATGGTGGTGCTAGCTCGAAGGGCTGAATGGCCTACTCATGCACCTATTGTCTATTGTCTAAAACCATCTTTCAGAAAAGCATGTCAATTGATTTACTGGGTGGATTTGCAGGAGCAGTTTTACTTTAGTTCAGAGATATAGCATGGAAGCACGTATTTCAGCCCAATTTACAGAAGCCAGTTAAGCTACAAATCTGTACGTCTTTCGAATGTGGGGGGAACTGGAGCACCCGGAGAAAACCCACGTGGTCACAGGGAGAAGGTGCAAACTCCCCACAGACAACACCCAAAGTCAGGATTGAATGCGGGTCTCTGACGCAGTGAGACAGCAACTCTACCGCTGCGCCACCGTGCGGCCTGGGAATCTGAACTGTTTTATAGAGAGAAGACAGTGTTGTGTGGAAGGGCAATATTCAGGTTGGAGCTTTGTGACCCATTGAGTTCCGCAGGGATCTGTACCTGCCTTTCTTCCCATCTGCCGTCGCATACAACACATAATCCTCCAACATTTTTGCCACCTCCAACAGATCCCACCACTAGTTACATCTTCCCATCTCCACCCCTTTCTGCCTTCCGCAGAGACCGTTCCCTTCAACTCCCTGGTTAACTCATCCCTTCCCTTTCCAAACCACCCCATCACCAGGTAATCGCAGGAGATGCAACACCTATCCCTCTACCTCCGTCCTCGACTGTGTCCGGTGACCCTGACAGTCCTATCAAGTTATGAAAGGTTCACTTGCACCTCCTTCAACCTCATCTATACTGTATTAGTTGTTCAAGGTGTGGGCATCGGTGCGACCAAACGTAGACTGGATGATCGTTTTGCTGAACACCATCGCTCAGTCTGCCTGGACTTGCCTGATCTCTCAGATGCTGAACACTTTAACTTCCATTCCCAATTCCACATTGACCTTTCTGTCTCCATTGGCAGTGTAATTGGCTTCCTCCATTGGCAGTGTAAGGTCAAACGCAAATTGGAGGAACAGCATCTTATATTTCGCATGGGCAACTTACAACCCAGCGGTACGAAATGATTTCTCTAACTTCAAGTAACCCTTGCATCCCCTCTATCTCCATCCCTCCCCCACCCATCATACCAGCTTCAGTCGTCTAGTTAAGTCTCATTGGCTGTAACTCGTTTTCACCTAGCCCAGAGCTAAGAATGGCCTTCCCTTTATCATCATTACTTTTTTGCATATCTTTAATTCATTTGTTCTATTTCTCTTTACATCACTTTCTGCCTCTCTTTTCCTCTTCCCCTTACATTCAGTCTGAAGAAGGGTTTCGACCCAAAACATCACCTATTTTTTTCCAGAGATGCTGGAAAGTACTTAAGAAAGGATGTACTAGCCCTGGAGGCAGTGCAGCGCAGCGAAGGTTTACAAGATTAATTCCTGCAATGAGGGGATTGACATATGAGGAAAGGTTAAGTAGGCTGGAACTCTACTCTTTGGAGTTTAGAAGAATGAGAGGCGATCTCATTGAAACATATAAGATCGTGAGGGGCCTTTGTCTGACCTGCTGAGTTACTCCACCTTTTTGTGTCTATCTTTGGTTTCATAATAATAATCATACGTTATTAGCCAAGTATGTTATGCAACATACAAGGAATTTGATTTGCCATACAGTCATACCAATAAAAAGCAACAGAACACACAAAATACATTTTAACCTAAACATCCACCACAGTGACTCCTCCACATTCCTCACAGTGATGGAAGGCACAAAATAGTTAAATCTCTCCTTTCTTTGTCCTCCAGCGGTCGAGGGCCTCTAATCTTCCGTTGACGGGACGATCTTACACCCGTAGTCGGCGGCGGGTCTCCTTGTCGGGGCGATCAAGCTCCTACATTGGGGCTGGGGATCTCGGCTCACCCGCGCCGGGCGAGCTACCCTGGCTCGGGGCCAGTCGAACGTCGTGCGGCTTTTGGAGCTTCCCGACGTCGGTCTCAACCGTCGGTTTAAACCAGTTCCTTCCTGCACATCTGTACTGGGACCTCTGCTCGTGACGTATATAATGACTTGGACATAAATGTAGGCAGGTTGGTTAGTAAGTTTGCAGATGATACCAAGATTGTTGGGGTTGTGGAATGTGAGGATGCCTGTCAAATGTATACAGCAGGAAAGCGATCAGCTACAGAAATGGCTGGAGAAATGGCAGACTGAGCATTTGGAGGTTGAATGTAAGGGGAAAGTATACAATTAAAGGCTTGACCCTTAACAGAGAGATCTTGGGGACCAAGTCCATAACTCCCTGAAGATTGCATACAAATAGAGTGGTAAAGGGGGCATTTGGTATGCTTGTCTTTGAAGGCATTGAATATAAAAGTTAGGAAGTCATGATGAAGCGTAATTAGGACTTTTATGGTGCGTTTGGAATATTGCGTGCTGTTCTGGCACCTCATTTACTGTAAGGATGTGGTGGATTTAGAAAGCTGTAGAGACTGGTTACCAGAATGATGTCTGGATTATAAACTACAGGGAGAGGTTGGATGGACTGATAGTTTTCTCTGGAATGCCAGAGGTTGTTATGAGAGGCTTGGATAGGGAAGATCGTGGGAACCTGTTGCCCAGGATCTAAATATCATATACTAGAGCAGGGATCGGCAACCTTGTTCTGCATAGGGTCCAGGACGTATGTCTGTGAGCGGATGGCAGGCCACATCTATCACGTGTACACATGGATCCCGCCCTGGATGGCAGGCATCAAATCATGTGTTCTCATAGATCCCGCCCCTTACAACGCCACCCGGAGCACTGGCCCCTAGTTACGAGTGCTCACGAACATGGCGCACCTACGGCCCATTGCCATGGCTCTCTCCTGAAGGCGGTAGCTCAAATATCACACTCGCTTATCCCCAGCCTATTGACAACCCCGATTCCGACAATGAAGTCCAGACACAGAAGGTGCGTGGCCATGCCGACGGCTTTGCGCAGAATGCGGTGCAGCTAGAGCTCGGCGCGCACGGTGGCTTCCTTGTGTTCTTGCGTTACAGCGCCTGGGCCTCGGGCCCAGGAGGAGGAGCCCGGCCTCACGCAGGATAATTGGCAGCAGATATTGAATGCCATTTTTTCAGTGTTTTATCCGACCCTCGGTCTGAAAATCAAGTCAAGAGTTTTATTGTCATGTGTTCAGATAGGACAATGAAATTTTTGCTTGCTGCAGCACAACAGAATATGTAAACATAATACAGAACAGGAGATAAAAGTTCAGTGTGTCTATATTCCATAGAGAATATATATACACAATAAATAAACAGATAAAGTGCAATAGGCTGTTATTGTTCAGAGTTTGTTTGATGGCAAGTTTAATAGCCTGATGGCTGTGGGGAAAAAACTTTTCCTGGACCTGGATGTTCCAGATTTCACGCTCCTGTACCTTCTTCCCGATGGCAACGGAGAGATGAGTGTGTGGCCAAGATGATGTGGGTCTTTGATGATGTTGGCAGCCTTTTTGAGGCAGCGACTGCGATAGATCCCTTCGATGGTGGGGAGGTCAGAGCTGATGATGGACTGGGCAGTGGTCACAACTTTATGCAATCTTTTCCGCTCCTGGACGCTTAAGTTACCGAGCCAAGCCATGATGCAACCAGTCGGTATGCTCTCTACTGTGCACCTGTAGAAGTTCGAGAGAGTCCTCCTTGACATAACGACTTTTCGTAATCTTCTCAGGAAGTATGATTGCATCAGTGTGCTGGGACCAGGAAAGATCTTTGGAAATATGCACGCCCAGGAATTTGAAGTTCTTGACCCTTTCCACCGTCGATATAAACGGGAATCATCTTCCAGGTACAAGAGATGATGGAAGTCTGCGGGCCGGATGATTACGGGAAAAAAAAATGTCAAGGGCCGGATGGTTTTGGGTTACAGGCCGCATTAGGCCCGTGGGCTACCGACTCTTGTACTATAGGATATAGTTTTAAGGTGAAAGGGGCAAAGTTTAAAGGACATGTTTTTTTTAAAGGATGACTAATGCCTGAATCACTGTCAGGGGTAATAGTGGAGGTAGATACGATAAGGGCATTTAAGAGACTTTTGGATGGGCACATGGACATGTGATGTGGATTATGTGCATAATCCACATGTGGATTATGTGCAGATAAGGACTAGTCTTGACATTTTGTGCAGAACAGACATTGTAGGCCAAAGGGCCTGTGCTTGTGCAGCACTGTCCTTTGTTCTAACCCCAGGTGCGTGAAGTTGTTGATATGTGACATAAGTTTTTCATCCGCATCTTTTCAAAACTCAAGAGGGATACTATCTTCTCACAAGACCTTCCATTTCTTCGAGTTATGGCTCCATAGAGTGTTGCAGCCTTGCCTGCAGCTGTTCGTTCTTCATCCTTTTTTTAATTTTTAGTTTGTTAAAAAGCTTTGTTCTGGAGGCCTTTTAGTCTTTTTATGTGGGGTTGGGGGGGGAAGGGGGAAAACGTTTTTTCCAGTCCCTACCTGGGCGAGGATGCATCCTTCCTCCGTGCCGCATCTTCGCCTCCTCGCGGCCTACCATTCAGATTGGTGTGGCCTTTCCTGCCGGAGACCGGCCAGAGCTTCGAGCTGCAGCTTCAGCTGCATCGCGGGGCGATGCCTTACCCGGGTCACTGTGTGGATCTCCGGAGTGCTGACTTCAACATCGTGGAGCTGTGGTCTGCGGAGCTTCCAGCCGCGGCGACGCTGACTTTAAACACCGTAGAGCCTGGGATCTTTCGCCGAGATCGCCAGTGTCGGAACTCCGCCCAGCGCGGCCTGTGGACTTCGGGAGCCGTGGTCTCTGGTAGCAAGGGGCCGTTTTGGAACTCCAAGCCGCTGAGAGGGTTCTTCCGACGCCAGAGTTCCATCATTCCGGCAAGAAGGCCTGAAACATCGGGTCGCCGTAGCGTTGACTGCGAAGGCCTCAATAGGCCCGACCACGGGTGAACATGGAGGAAGTGGACTGAACTTTGCTGCCTTCCCTCACAGTGGGAAATGTTGATCCCGCTGTGGGGGGATGTTTTTTATGTTTAATGTTAAATACCATAATGTTGTGTTTATTTTATTTGTGTGCTGCAATGGCAACTTAAATTTCACCACACCAATTGGTGTATGTGACAATAAATGTCCTTTGTCCTTCTTTCGGCATATGTCCTTTTTATTTGTCAGTCGGTGATTGCAGCAAGGCTGGACTGAATAGCAGGATGGAATCAAATGCAATCATGCCACGGACTGGCCATTATAATGTACCTTGCTTAACCTGTGTATCTTTTACTGATTCCTGCAATTTAAACTGCCTAATTTTATTTGATCCTCAGAAGTATCAACTAAGTTGCAAGGAATCAGTTGATTAAGAGATCTGATTCTTGCAGCATAGAATATACTGTTTGTTTGGCAATCGGCTGTGCCATTCTTGCTTTACAGTTTTTTACATAATTTAGATTTAAAATTTCCATTTAATGGAGCAAATTAATGTCTGCATTACAAAATACTTTAGCTTGATTTCCACATTAACATGAGGGAGAATAGAAATCTGATCAAATGTTACAAATGGGAAGAAATACCTTTTGGGCTTGTTTACCCTGGAGCAAAGGAGCCTAAAGCGGCCTTTTCACGGGGCGACTTGACGCAAGAGTTAACCAGAGTTTAACATCGTGGGAACCTCGTGCGATAACAGTATGGCATTCGTGGACCACCGTGGACCACCGTAGCGCTAACGGCAGGTAATCGTGTATCTTGGTCACTCGGGAGAAAATTCAAGAAAGTTTGAATTTCTCCAAGAGTGACTTGTACACTTGTGGTTGACTATTGCAACATTATATGGACGTAGTGGCCAGTGCGATATCCGTAATAACTCTTGCGGGTACCGTGGGAACTCCAGCGAACGGTGAACCCGGAAGCTGGACAGAGGGGACAGAAGGTGAGTAAAAATTGTCTTCTGTGGGATTGAATTTAAAAAATAAATAAAAATAAAGATTTGCATCCGCATATGGACATCAACTTATTCATGAGTTATGTTAATGAGATTCAAGAAAATAACTATAATCTTTAAAAGGGACTTTAAAAGGGACTTTACTGAAAGGTTACGCATTTTTATGGTCCGTGAGAAATTTTTCACATGTACTTCTTTGAGAGATCGATGCCTTTCCGAAGCAGGGTCCGGAACGCTACCAATCAATGTTGTACAGAGACCCGTGTAAGGAGTGAACTGCACATGCTGGTTTAAACCGAAGACAGACACAAAAAGCTGGAGTAACTCAGCGAGTCAAGCAGCATCTCTGGAGAAAAATAGCTGATGTTTCGGGACGAGACACATCTTCAGACTCAATTCCGATTAGGCTGTCTGAAGAAGGGTTCCGATTCGAATCGCCACCTATTCTTTTTCTCCAGAGATGCTGCCTGACCCACTGACTTACTCCAGCTTTTTATGTTTTTCTTCCCAGATCTGACTTACCTGCTGAGTTACACCAACATTTTGTGTCCTTCTGTGCGTATTATCCAGCATTAACCAGCGTCTGCAGTTCCTTTAGACATTACCTAACTTCAGATTTTAGAGATATAGCGCGTGGGAACTCCTGCGAACGGTAAAGCCGGAAGCTGGACAGAGGGGACAGAAGGTGAGTAAAAAAGGTGGTCTCAATATCGACAAGGGAACATGTGTCCTTCGAGGACGTCCCACCTAATTGTCATTGTTGGATAATCTTTTTAACAGGAACACTTGCAGAGATGGCTCCCAGAAAATCTCAAAGAAAGGGGGTAAAGCGTGTCAGAGATGTTTTTGCCATGTTGCTCTATTCAGTTTCTATATTGTTTCAGTTTCTATATCTATATTGTTGCTCTATTCAGTTTCCCAGGGGGTCGGGACGGGACTGGAGTTGGGAGGGAAAGGTGGGGGAGTCGAGGGAGAGGAGGGGGAGACAGATGGGGGTGTCTTCATTTACTGGCGGCGGGTGTCTGTCACTGAAACAGGCAGGTGCGATTTCACATCCACCTTGTGTGTGCCTCTCTCTCTCCCTCCCTCTTACACAGGCTGAGAGACTCTGCCTCTGTGAGTGTACGTCTCTTTCTCCCCCTCTCCCACGCACAGTAAGACCGAGGTACTGTGCTCAGTCCATCTGTGTCTCCCACATACACAGTAAAACATTTCTCCAAATGAGCCAATTCAACCAAGGGAGGATATTTATAGTGTGTGAAAAAAAAAGTTACATAATTTGTGTCACGTGTAGTCCACGATGTTCATTCAAGATTTAACGCGAAAGCTCGGGAGACGGACAAGTCACTCGCACAAATAACAGAAATGCCGAGTACCGTGGGAACTCTTTATCTACCCCCCGTTATATCGTGCGAGACTCGTGCTGGACCACGACCACTTCACTCTGGTGACATCTTGCGTCAACTCGCCCCGTGAAAAAGCCCCATAAGAGATGACATGATAGAACTTTATAAGGGGCTTCACGGCATCAAAGCTGGGTTCAATCCTAACCTCACTGCTGTCTGTGTGGAGTTTGGCATGTTCTCCCTGTGACTGCATGGGTTTTCTGTGGATGCTCCTGTTTATATAAAATCACGGGGGGGGAATAGATAATGTCATTGTACAGTCTTTTTCCCCAAGGTTGGGGAATTAAAAATTAGTGGGCATTGGTTTAAGGTGAGGGAGGGGGGAGAAATATGGGGAAATATTAATGGGAAGTTGAGGGGGCAACTGTTTTACACAGAGGATGGTGGGTATATGGAATAAGCTGCCAGATGAGGTAATTGAGTCAGGTTAAACGGCATTTAAAAGACATTTGGATAGGTACATATATAGGAAACATCTAAAGAGATATGCTATATCCTCTTATGATTGTGTTAATGATTGAGACTTTCTTAATGTGCATGGCTCCTGGTATGTAACAAAACTGACAGTGTACATTAGACCGGTTTTTATGAAGGAGTTTACTGTATGTCTAGGTTAAATTCCATCTGGAATCTGAAGATTCTACCACGAGGGACAGTGGAACCTGTTATGTTATGTGGGCACATTAATTTAATTCCTGCGCAGTTCTTCCACTGTGTGCTCTCAGCATTACTCAAAATGCTTGGAATCTTCTCGGATGCTTCCTGGATGCCTAGAGCAGAGTTGAGTGGAATTCCCATTTAACATCGAGGATATTCAGTGATTTTCTTTATATCTAAGTAGGCTTTGAAAATTTCTTGAAGTTGCTTTCTCTGACAGCTCAAATACAATGCCAGGAAAATGAAGATAGACACAAAGTGCTGGAGTAAATCAGCGGTTCAGGCAGCATCTCTGGAGAAAAGGGATGGGTGGTTGGGACCCGACCCGAAATGTTACCCATCCATTTTCGCCAGAGATGCTGCCCGAACTGCTATGTTACTCCAGTAGTTTGTGTCAATCTTCGGTATAAAGCAGCATCTGAGGTTCCTTTCTACACGTCGGGTAAATGATTTTGGCTCATTATTGAAACTGGTTGTGTACTTAACCTGGATGTGAACCAGATTCTTAATGTTGGTTGGTCTAGCATGTAAGTAAACTTGAAGGTTTTTGCAGAGGCAACGTTTGTGGTATTAATCCAGTGCTTTGAGGAGCTTGCTGGAAATTGCCGACATCTACAAAGAATCTGCGTGGGTGGAGGGGGTTGGGCAGAGAGGGGGTGATGGGGGTGGAGGAACAACTGCTTCTCAGTTAACTGTAGACTTTGTGTTGGGTTGGAGATCTTGATCTTTGAAGCCTTTCATGGGAAATAGGATTGCATTGGAGGCAGCGGTGGATTCGATTATAATTGATAATACGTCACTCCTGAGATGCGGAAAGTGTTCAATGTTGACCATGGCCTCAATGTAGAAGCTCGTTTTTAGGGACGGTACTCTGTGACATGGTCATGAATTCATATCAGATATGTTTCCAAGTCATGTGTACTTCCGAAGGCATTTGCCTCTCCAGGCCTTATTTTTATGTTCAAGGAAGACTTTCAACTACTCTTTAGGGTGAGCATGATGGACATTCTGCGAACATTAAGGAGATATTTAAAGCAAGAATGGAAAATTTTAAATTTGAGTCATTACTTAATTGGGAGCAAATATAAATAAGTCATTATTGGTATTGGTTTATTATTGTCAAGTGTATGAAGATACAATGAAAAGCTTTTATGTGCTAACCAATTAAATCATGTTATACCATGCATGGGTACAATCCATACACAAGTACAACAGGTAGAACAATGAAAAAAATACCAGAGTGCGTTATATAGTTTTGTAGCATTTGTTGCATTGCCGTTCCAGTGAAATAGTCCAATGTCTGCAATGAGGTAGGTTGGAAGGTCGGACCATAATTGGACCATTTGGCCCATCAAGTCTACTCCGCCATTCAATCATAGCTGATCCACCTCTCCTTCCCAACTGCATTCTTCTGCCTTCTCCCCATAACCCCTGACACTCGAATTTTGTAAGGAGATTAAAAGTTCTGTATAATGTCACGGTTGGAAAAATGTAGTCGCATATAGTGGAAACAAAGGCATTGATCAGGTACTGACCTCCCATCATTGATATGTGCTCTTCAAGTATATTGAAGAGCACCATCTGAAATTTCCCAAAAAATATTTTAAAGGCTGAGGCCTGAAATCAATTGTTTCCCGTGACAACATTTTACCAATTGAATACTTAGGTAATTATGGTTTGCTGAGATATATGAAGGCTAATAGTGTTGTATGTATACTTCAATAAAAAAATAGTCCAGTTATGGCTCCTCGTAAATATTCAAAGTGCAAAGGTCCTGACTGCTAGAATGCAAAGCAAATAACAGCATGCTGGAGGAACATCAGGCAGCATCTGTGGAAGGAATGGGCAGATGACATTTGGGTTGGGACCTTTCTTTAAATTGACAGCGTAGGGGGAGACAACTGGAAAAGAGAAGGGCCAAAGTCTGGCAAATGATAAGTGATGGTGATAAATAGATACAGTTGAGATAAGTAATTGGCAGATAGGTAGAGATAATGATAAAGGTTTGTGGTGAAAAGAAGACAAACAAGTGTTAAGGAGTAAAGAGGATAAGTAAAATGTAAAGCTGGATATTGAGGTAGAACGGGACGGGGAGATGAGAAAGGAGAAATCGAAGAGAAATATAGGACTCTGGCTTGTCAGATAAAAGGGAAAAGTGTCATTGGGACGGTAATAAATATATAAAGGAGGTGAAAGGAGCAGGGTGACTGCGATGGCTTGAGTAGGTGGGGGGGAGGGGGGGGAATGGTGGTGGTGGTGGCAGAGGAAAGAGGCACAGGGCGGGGGGGATATTATTTGATCTTGGAGTATTCAGTGTTCATATCATTGGATTCAGATACCCAAGCGAATATAAGGTGTTGACCTTCTAATTTGGTATTCACTCACTCTAGCATTGATAGAGGCTTATAGAGAGGATATGATGTGAATGGGAAAGATATTCCAGCATCAGCAGTTTCTCACGTCGCCAGGTTTGAATATGAATATGTGAAGAATTGTTTGTAACTCATTACTTATTCTTCCAGAAATAAGGTGCAGTGTGATGACATAGCTCCAACAGTGTACAGTGCCCTCTATAATGTTTGGGCCAAAGACCCATCATTTATTGTTTAAGAAGGAACTGCAGATGCTGGAAAATTGAAGGTACACAAAAAAGCTGGAGAAACAGTCTGAAGAAGGGTTTCGGCCCGAAACGTTGCCTATTTCCTTCGCTCCATAGATGCTGCTGCACCCGCTGAGTTTCTCCAGCTTTTTTGTGTACCACCCATCATTTATTATTTGCCACTTTACTCCACAATTTGAGATTTGTAGTAGAAAAAAAATCACATGTGGTTAAAGTGCACATTGTCGGATTTTAATAAAGGCCATTTTTATACATTTTGGTTTCACCATGTAGAAATCGCAGTAGTGTTTATAAATATTCTCCCCCCCCCCCCCCCCCATTTCAGGGCACCATGATGTTTGGGACACAGCAATGTCATGTAAATGAAAGTAGTCATGTTTAGTATTTTGTTGCATATCCTTTGCATGCAATGACTGCTTGAAGTCTGCGATTCATGAACATCACCAGTTGCTGGGTGTCTTCTCTGGTGTTGCTCTGCCAGGCCTGTAGTGCAGCTATCTTTAGCTTATGCTTGTTTTGGGGGCTAGTCCCCTTCAGTTTTCTCTTCAGCATATAAAAAGCATGTTCAATTAGGTTTAGATCGGGTGATTGACTTGGCCACTCAAGAATTGACCATTTTTTAGCTTTGAAAAACTCCTTTGTTGCTTTAGCGGTATGTTTGGGATCATTGTCTAGAATAAACTTGCATTTGTTAAACTGAGTTCTTTTGTCGATCTAAAGTCAACTTGACTCAAACGCTTGTAGCTGTTGAAATCAATTCTTTATTCAGCTGAGACTAGTCTCTGAACCTTCCAACACAGAGCTGATGGTCTGGGGCGGGTCCAGAGAAGAGTAACTTTGATGGAACTCATGGCATTTATATACGTATTAGACATTTCAGATACAGAGGGTATGACAAGCTGGTAACCAATCATCTGAGTCCTTCTGGTGATTTACAACATCAGTCACATGATCCCCCCCCCTTCCCTGGCCTCATTTACAACCTTCGTTTGCCTGTGGTATAACTTTGCTTAGAATTATTTTATTTCAACACAGCAAAACCCCAGTAGGCTCAATTATCAATGACCATTCCTCAAAATATAAGATACATATGTAATACAATGATCACACAAGTCATACACACTTTCCATACCAAGAAGAAATATATTTCTATAAATCTAAACAAAGTCTAATGTTTACAGTCCTACTAAGACACAATACATTTCATAGATTGTTTCACTACAATTTTACACAGGTTAAAATACTATTACCTATGTATTAAAACATTAATTATATGAGTTTGCCAAATTACAGTTTCTAAGTTCAAAATCCACACATACCTCCCAACCAAGCATACATGGGTCGTAAATCTGTCAACTTAATTAAAAGGTGTTTGGTGCAAGGATACAACTTCATTTTAATTTGCAGCCCCTTTCCTGCTATCTGGAAGCCAGATTTCCAATCTCACTACAAGGCCTTTTAACAAAGGTAGATTCACAACTCAGACCATTGCATCAGAATTACATCTGCTTCTTCGACTTTCTATAAACATAGGAAGGTCACATATCCATCAATTTGATTCTCTTCCTCTCCAAGCATCCATCGCTTATCACAATCTCATTATAATTTAACTTAGCCAAAGCTAAATTAGAGTCTATTATGTTTCAGCCTTGAAGTCTGTCTCGATCTCAGCATAACCTTTACAGCTCAAGAATGTGCCATAGAGAAAGAGCAGATGACCTCTGGCCTAAGAAGAGGCCCTATTCAGCTATACATTCTTCAACACAAAATCATTTCAAATACAATTTCCTCTAGCGATATAATTGCCTCAAAGCAATAAACTAAGCTATGCAGGTTCAGATCAGTGCCTCTATGCTTTGATTCATCCGTTCACTGTATGTGTCTCTTTGCACTTTATTTCTCTAGGACACATGTGTTTCTGAAAACCTTAAGCTTTTCTTTTGCAAATTACCTAGCTTATATAAAAGTCACTATCCCAGCGGTTCTATTATATAATATTTCCTCACAGTGTAGCCTCTGTATTTCTGTTCATGAAGTCGTCTGTGGACAGTGGTCATTGACAAATCCACACCTGACTCCTGAAGAGTGTTTCTGATCTGTCGGACAGGTGTTTGGGGATTTTTCTTCAAATAGAGAGAATTCTTCTGTCATCAGCTGTGGAGGTCTTTCTTGGCTTGCCAGTCCCTTTGCGATTAGTAAGCTCACCAGTGCTCTTTCTTCTTAATGATGTTCCAAACAGTTGATTTTGGTAAGCCTAAGGTTTGGCTGATGTCTCTAACAGTTTTATTCTTGTTTCTCGGTCTCATAATGGCTTCTTTGACTTTCATTGGCACAACTTTGGTCATCATGTTGATAAACACCACTAAAAGTTTCCAAAGGTGATGGAAAGACTGGAGGAAAGACTAGGTGCTGAGAGCTCTCTTATACCTGCATTAAGGAGGCAATTAAACACACCCGAGCAATTACAAACACCTGTGAAGCCATGTGTCCCAAACATTATGGTGCCCTGAAATGGGAGGAACTATGTATAAACACAGGTGTAATTTCTACATGGTGAAACCAAAATGTGTAAAAAGACCCGTTAATAAAATCTGACAATGTGCACTTTAACCACATGTGCTTTTTTTCTATTACAAATCTCAAATTGTGGAGTACAGAGGCAAATAAATAAATGATGTGTCTTTGTCCCAAACATTATGGAGGGCACTATCTTTTTAATTACTGTCCCATCTCATTATTCTTTTGTTTTTTTTAGGCTGTTCACTGCTTTGAGTCAGTGATCAAGAAATGTGAAGGAAAAGTTGACCCAGAATTGTTTTGCCAGCTTGGTCATTTCAACCTCTTATTGGAGGATTATCCAAAAGGTGAGCGATGTTCTTTCCATTATTTATATTCTGGTGTGTTTTTTTAATTATAAACTGTAAGCTATGCAAATGATAATGTGATATACGCGGCAAGATGTTAAATTCATAATGTTTAAAGGCATTTGGAAAAAATGTCAAATGATAGAGGATGCATTGCCATAATTGGATCACTTTGAGTTCAAATCATTTTGGAACTTTGATCAAAATAAAATGAAATTGTTTAAATAACCATTCACAGCAGGAAATGGTTATTTTTTAAAGGCAAAGGACCTGTGGAGAATAAAACATCAAGTGGAAATGTTGTGACGGGGAAGGGTTCTAATGTATGGTTTATTGTAGCGAAAAAAGAAGCATCTTCTTCATGGGTAGTGTTTCAAAATAATAACACAATTTACAAACTATTTTCATCTGTATGTATACCAGTTTTGGTTTGGATGTGATTCAAGCGCATTGTGGTGATGCCAAGTAGCAAATATGTAATAATATTTGGAAGCCCTTTGCTTTTTTGTTAACTAATTGTTAACTTGTTCAATATGATTCATTTAAATAGCAGTGCAATATTTGAAGCTTTTGGCTTAATTGCTGATATATGTGGAAATTTGACACTTATTTCATATGGTCATATTACATAGGTTGTAACTCAGAAGGAATCCATTTGGTCCATAGAGTCTGCATTGTCTTGCTACTCAAGCAACTCAATAGTTCCATCCTTTGGTCTTTCTCTAACCGTACCATTTTTTTCACTGTATATATTTATGTAATTCCCTCATGAAGGCTACAATGGAATCTACCTCCACCACATCTTCAGGGAGTACATTTTGGGTAACAAAGGCATGCTGTGCAAAAAGAATGTCACTCTTTATTCTCTTCTCCTTCATGTTATACATATGACTTTTCATCCTCCTGCTACCAATAGGCCAATTATCTATCCATTTGCTATCTTTGAACTTTATGTTAACTGATACAATCTGGCTCTAAAAACAACATTTCACTTTCTTCCATTTAATATCTTCACCCTCGACCTATCCACCTATTTGCGATCGTTATCTCGACTCTTTCTTCCTGTGTAATCTAGATTGCACTATAACTTCTTTTTTCTGTGTCCTTCGAGAATTACATTTCAAATCTCCATGTCTTTGTTTTGTATTGCATAACTGGGATTGTTCAAGGTAAAAAAAATGTAAATGATATCCAATGTGACATTGAGACATGGCCTATTTTTCCTCCCTATCTTCTACAATTAGGCAGTGGTCTGGGCATCGAAAATGTGTCTAGAATTTAACTTTCGTGACCCGTGTCCCCCCTACTTGAAATTTGGCACACATTTAGATAAAATATAATTGAGAAGGAAGTCATAACCCGTCATCGCCAAAAGTTGCACATTAATTAATTAATTAAGCTAATTAGAAAATGAGATCGAAAAAGTAAGTGCCATCAAGTGTTCAATGTTTAAGAAGGAACTGCAGATGCTGGAAAATCGAAGGTAGACAAAAAAGCTGGAGAAACTCAGCGGGTTTCGCATTGCTTCTCAAACTCAGAAAAAGCTCCGTACTGTTTTCCACGCGCTGTGAGTGATGTCCCATCTCCCCCCCCCCCCCCCCCCCCCCGCAGTCCTTTTATCGCCCACCATGGGCCCAACAGCCCCCTTGCCGTGGGCCCCGCAGCCCGCTCGTCCGGCTCCCCTCCTCCTCTCCCTCCCTTCTCCTCTCCTCCCCCCCTTCCTCCTCTCCTCCTCCTCACGCCCGTCCCCCACTCCTCACTCTCCCCGTCCCCCACTCTCCCCGTCCCCCGCTCTCCCCGTCCCCCGCTCTCCCCGTCCCCCGCTCTCCCCGTCCCCCTCTCTCCCCGTCCCCCGCTCTCCCCGTCCCCCGCTCTCCCCGTCCCCCGCTCTCCCCGTCCCCCGCTCTCCCCGTCCCCCGCTCTCCCCGTCCCCCCCACTCTCTCCCCGTCCCCCTCTCCCCTTCCCCCCCTCTCTCCCCGTCCCCCGCTCTCCCTCCCCGTCTCCCCCACTCTCTCTCCCCGTCCCCACGCTCTCCCCGTCCCCCCTCTCCTCCCCCGTCCCCTCCTCTCTCCCCGTCCCCACTCCTCTCTCCCCGTCCCCCTCCTCTCTCCCCGTCCCCCTCCTCTCTCCCCGTCCCCCCTCCTCTCTCCCCGTCCCCCTCCTCTCTCCCCGTCCCCCTCCTCTCTCCCTCTCTCTCCCTCTCTCTCCCTCTCTCTCTCCCTCTCTCCCTCTCTCTCTCTCCCTCTCTCTCCCTCTCTCCTCCCCTCTCTCTCCCTCTCTCCCTCTCTCTCTCTCCCTCTCTCTCCCCTCTCTCTCCCTCTCTCACCCCCTCTCTCTCTCTCTCCCTCTCTCTCACCCCTCTCCCTCCCTCTCTCTCTCCATCTCTCTCTCTCTTTCTCTCTCTCTCACTCTCTCCCTCTCTCAACCTCTCTCTCCTCCCTCTCCCTCTCTCCCCCTCTCTCTCTCCACACCTCTCCCTCTCTCCCTGCCCCCCTCTCCTTCTCCCCTTTCTCCCTCTCTCTCCCTCCCTCTCTCCCTCTCTCTCTCTCTCCCTCTCTCCCCTCTCTCCCTCTCTCCCTCTCTCCCTCTCTCCCCTCTCTCCCTCTCTCCCTCTCGCCTCTCGCCTCTCTCTCTCTCTCGCCTCTCTCCCTCTCTGCCTCTCGCCTCTCGCCTCTCTCTCTCTCCCTCGCCTCTCTCTCTAGCCTCTCTCTCTCTATGTATATATGTATGTATATATATATGATTTGTGAATATGACTGGAGTTATATATAATTATATATAATTATATTATTAAAAAAGTAATATAATGAATATAATTGTGAGTGTGTATTTTTAATGAGACTGCCCTAGAGGTCCGGCTCCTGAACCTGCCTAATTAATGGGTGAGGGCAGTTCCTGTGGGTTCTCCCGTTTACTGAATTCCACTGACTGCCAGTGCGCAGAGTGGGGGTCACAGCCATAGTGGGACTGGGGGAAGGCTGAGGCATCTTCCACTGAGAGGAAAATGCCTAACCCTAACTCGCTTCCCTTCCATAGTTGCCCACGGCTGGTGCTGGAGCTGCTTTGGGACCGGCTGCGGACTCCGTACGTGTGGCCGCTCAGCGCGACCACCTCGGCCAGCATGCCCCTCTGGATCTCAACGTGATGATGGTGGGGAGCAAGCCGCCCTGGCCGCCTTCAGCACCCCCATAGCGCCGGCTCCATCAGTCCGCCTGCTCGTTCGCTGCAACACCGGCCGTCTGACAGCCCAGCCGATCCTTCGCAGCACCCACCGGCGGCCCGACAGCCCAGCCGATCCTTCGCAGCACCCACCGGCGGCCCGACAGCCCGACCGACCCCTCGTAGCACTCACCGGCGGCCCGGCAGCCCGACCGATCCCTCGTAGCACTCACCGGTGGCCCGACAGCGCGACCGATCCCTCGTAGCACTCACCGGTGGCCCGACAGCGCGGCCGGTCCTTCGCAACAGCCCGACCGACTGACCGACCCTAATCCTAATCCTAACCCTAGGTCTACATTTTTATTTATCATGATTATTTAACAGTTCACATCATAACTTTACTAAGATAAATCAATTGTAAAACAAAATTATCAGCAAGGTTAGCATTACCTTTATTCCTTTGAAGCCTTGCTATTGTTTTGATATAATTAGGAGGCAGTCATGATCCCAGAGTGCTCGCTGCCTAGCTAGCATGAAACAAAGTGCGTGATTGGTCAATTGCCGTCTGACGCATTGTCAAACGTGCATTGATTGGGCAATTACAATTGTGGGCAGCGCGACCGACATTGCAGCGGCCTGTCTGTCTTTTAAAAAAAAAATTGTCCTGTTGAATGTATAGTTTGTTGTGGTTTTTATATTGTTTTTGGCTGTGTATATTAGTAATGTCACAACATTTTGAGATTTTAAAAATCAAGTCTGCAATTTATCCCATCAGATAAAGCATAAAGAGAAGTTTAATTTGACACCTAATTCACTTTCATATCTTCAGTATTAAAAAAGGTTATGGACATTTTCATACTCGGACATTAGCATCTTGTTCCCTATTGCTTTTCCATTGACTTAACACAAAAGCTGTGATCAAGGACAGTCAAAAGCCCATAACTTTCTTAAAAATTAAGAGAACTGAAAGAAATGTTCAGTTATTATGGATTGAAGCATTCTGAAACAAATATGAAACAATCTTACTTGGATAACTTGAAATTAAAGCATATAATTAGTTAGTTACCCAATTGTAGCTAATTACAAAATTCAATTACTAGATCTAAACATCTATCCTTTTCTTAAGAAAAGATTAACATTTTTAAACAGCCTAAGTGTCCAAATAACATTCACACAAGAATTCACAATGTAACATGATTTTTAAATCACATTGTCATGGATTTATAGGCCAAATGGAAGGAATTTAGTGTTTAATTCCCATAAATTAATGGCCATTTAAATCATCTGGCGAGTGGGTTTTTGAGGAACGCGATCGATTGGAACGTTGCGGTGAATTCAAACCCCATATTGGCAGGAAAAACACTGCCGGTTCGAATGGGTCCTAAATCACCGTTTCGCAACGTAAAATGTGGATTAAAGGCATCCTAAGAAGCACGTTTATATGTAAAATGAATAGCTTTCCTTTACCTGTCCCGTACGTGAAATCCGTCCCCGTTGACGGCGTTGACGACTTTAGAAGCTGATTTTTAAATTACTCCAGTGCTGAAATTGTCTCCCAAGCATCTACCTTTAATCTTCTTCTCCAATTTTTTGAGCTTTTGTCATTGGGACACTAATGCTAGTTGGTCTGTAACTTCTCTTTAGTGTGTTAAACTATCATGTGTTACTTCATTTGAAATATTGAAGAGGTCAGGTGGCACAGTGATACAGCTGGTAGAACCGGTGCCTCTCAGCGTCAGACACCCGGGTTCAATCCTGACCGTGGGTGCTATCTGTGTGGAGGTTGCAAGTTCTTCCTGTCACTGCGTGGTTTCCCTCCCACACGCTAAAGACATGCGGGATTGTAGGTTACTTGGCCTCTGCATATTGCCCCTGGTGTGTACGGAGTGGATGAGAAAGTGAGAAAGAATAGAACGAGTGTGCACTGGCCTGCGTGGACCCAGTAGGCCAAAGGGCCAGTTTTCATGCTGTACCTTTAGACTAAAAGTTCAATATTGTATATCATGTTTTTAAGCTTGTGCTCAACACTGTTCCAAAGCCCTTTATCTGACTCCTTACCATCCACCTCTTGCCCACACCATTTATTTTGATATTTTATTTTAGGAATTGGGCATTTGTGACTTGGCCAGCATTTACCCCCCCATCCTTAATTACCCATGAACTGGCATGCTTGTTGAAGAGTTTCCACAGGCATCCAGGGTCCTGACTTGCATATAGAGTAATTGTTCTTGAATGACTGGTCAATCAGGTGGGTTTTTGTAATAGTGGTTATTGTTGCTAATGACTTTGTATTTGTAAAAAAATCCCAGCATGTTATTTTAAAGTTAAATTGTATAGCTGGCTACTCTTCGACATGTTCATTTAGACGTACAATTATTAGTGTAACCACAGCACTACCATTACTGAGAACTGTACAGCATAGAAACAAGCCATTTATCCCACAATGTCTGTGCCAACCATCATGTCAATTTAAGCTGAATAACTGTCTGCATGTGATCTATATTCTTCCATTCCTTCATGTGTTATCGTATCTGCATTTCCTCGTGTGATCCAGGCCCTTCCACTCTAACAAAAACATTTACTTTGTAAATCTCCTTAAACATTCCCACTCTCACCAGGTATTTTACTTTTTGTATTTGATATTTCTGTCGTGGGCAAAAGATTTTATCCACCCTATAATTGTAACCTACAATCCCGCATGTCTTTCATAATTTTATATACTTCTCCAAGATTGCACCTCTGCATGTGTTCCAGAGAGAGCAATAAATGTTTGGTGTATTCTCTCCATATAACTAATTCTTTCCAATTCAAGCAACTTATTGACCTCTTCTGCATCCTCTCCAATCCTTTCCTGCACTGCTGCAAAATGAACTCTGCACAGTATTCAAATGTGGCCTAACCAAAGTCTGCTGAGCATGACTTCAACTTTCATACTCAACACCCTCACCTATGAATTATACACCACCTTTACCACCCCACCTACTTGCATTATAACTTTCAGGAAGCCAAGAGCTTATTCATGAATGCTCCATAGGATGTTATCATTCACTGCACACATCCTTCTTACTTTTGACCTGCCAAAATGCACCCCCCCCCGCCCCACTTGTCTCAATTAAACTCCAAAGGCCAAGGAAGACCTCCACAGCTGATGACAGAAGAATTCTCTCTGTAATAAAGAAAAATCCCCAAACACTTGTCTGACAGATAGAAACACTCTTCGGGAGTCAGGTGTGGATTTGTCAATGATCACTGTCCGCAGAATACAGAGGCTACACTGCAAGATGCAAACCACTGTTTAGCTGCAAAAATAGGATGGCCAGGTTACAGTTTGCCAAGAAGTACTTAGAAGAGCAACCACAGTTCTGGAAAAAAGGTCTTGTGGTCTTTTGAGAAGAAGATTAACGTATCAGAGTGATGGCAAGAGCAGAGTATGGAGGAGAGAAGGAACTGCCCAAGATCCAAAGCATACCACGTCATCTGTGAAACACGGTGGCGGGGGTGTTATGGACTGGGCATGTATGGCTGCTGAAGGTACTGGCTCACTTATCTTCATTGATGATACAACTGCTGATGGTGGTAGCATAATGAATTCTGAAGTGTATAGACACATCCTATCTGCTCAAGTTCAAACAAATGCCTCAAAACACATTGGCCGGCGGTTCATTCTACAGCAAGACAATGATCCCAACATACTGCTAAAGCAACAAAGGAGTTTTCCAAAGCTAAAAAATGGTCAATTCTTGAGTGGCGAAGTCAATCACCCAATCTGAACCCAATTGAGCATGCCTTTTATATGCTGAAGAGAAACCTGAAGGGGACTAGCTCCCCAAAACAAACATAAGCTAAAGATGGCTGCAATACAGGCCTGGCAGAGCTTCACCAGAAAAGACACCCAGCAACTAGTGATGTCTATGAATCGCGGACTTCAAGCAGTCATTGCATGCAAAGGATATGCAACAAAATACTAAACATGACTACTTTCATTTACATGACATTGCTGTGTCCCAAACCTTATGGTGCCCTGAAATGGGGGGATTATGTATAAACACTGCTGTAATTTCTACACGGTGAAACCAAAATGTATAAAAGTGGCCTTTATTAAAATCTGACAATGTGAACTTTAACCACATGTGATTTTTCTATTACAAATCTGAAATTGTGGAGTACAGAGGCAAATAAATAAATGATGGGTCTTTGTCCCAAAAATTATGGAGGGCACTGTATAATCACAAACAACATCGGCACACGTTTGCTGGCCAAGATTATACCTGCGATGACATCCTGTTCAATCCTGAGCATTCTCACATCTTCCTTTCCTTGGAAATTCCATTCATTTTCCTGTTTGTCATTCTGCAGGCAATTTCAATGTTGCCGAGGATGTTCTTTCGTTATCAGGAATCCTTTGGAAGGATCCATATCTGGAATATCATGTCTGTTTTTTGCAGTTTCAACCAAACCTGCTAAATATTTTTGGTTTTTGATAGGGTTGCATTTATAACATATATATATATATGTTATTTATGCATTTATAACATATATATATATATGTTATTCTGATTACTATGTAAGGTGTCCTTGAGATTTCTGAAAGGCGCCCATTAAATAAAATTTATTATTATTATTATTATTATACTGGAATATTATTTCACAAATTTTGTTTTCTGTTTCCTTTCAGCATTATCTGCATATCAGAGGTATTACAGTTTACAGTCTGACTACTGGAAGGTTTGTACCATTTGAAAGAAACTTGCTGGACTTTTAATTGGTTTAAATTTAGTGAATACAAGCCCAGTGCTATTAAATGCCATAATGTAATCTATAATATGTTCGACCGGCCGACTTTCTGCCTGACTTGTGGCTGCCAGCCATTGATTCGTTGCTACGCCAACACCAGACGCAGAATCGCCGAGATTTTTTCCATTTCGGTAGAGATTTCACTTTTCATTCCAAGTATCCACTCCTGATTAAATTTCGTCGTGTTTATGTACACATTTTTAATAAAATCCTTCTCCCCCCCCCCCCCCCCCCTCCAAAATTTCCACAAAAAAAAACCCGGCTCCTCACCCATAGAATGTTGGTGAACGTTCCATCGTGTGATGTCACAATGCCCAATGCTCACAGATGACCAATCAGAATGGATCCATTTACATATGCCTTTGCACCAGCCCCAGCCCCAGCCCCTCCCCCCCCACCCCCGCAGCCTGTCGAAGCGCGTCATCATGTGTGTGGGAATAAAGAAAGAGGATTGGGGGTGAAAGGGAATGGGGAACAGATGGACTGTCCCTACCCCTCCCCCTTCCACTCTCCCTCCCCACTATTTCCCCTCTCTCCCCCCACCCCTCTCCCCCTCCCTCCACACTCTTACCCCTCCCTCCCCTACCCCATCCCTCCCCATCCCTCTCCCCCCTCCCCATCCCTCTCTCCCCCTCTCCATCTCCCTCTCCTCACCCCTCTCCTCACCCCTCTCCCTCTCCTCCCCCTCCTCCACCCACCCCAATCCCTCTCTCCCCCACCCCCTTCCCTCCCCCCCCTTCCCTCCCCCCCCCCCCCCCCCCCCCCTCCCCCCTCCCCCTTCCCTCTCCCCCTTCCCTCTCCCCCTTCCCTCTCCCCCTTCCCTCTCCCCCCTTCCCTCTCTCTCCCCTTCCCTCTCTCTCCCCTTCCCTCTCTCCCCTCCCTCTCTCTCTCCCTTCCCTCTCTCTCCCCTTCCCTCTCTCTCACCCCTTCTCTATCTCCCCTTCTCTCTCTCTCCCCTTCTCTCTCTCTCCCCTTCCCTCTCTCTCCCCTTCCCTCTCCCCTTCCCTCTCCCCTTCTCTCTCTACCCTTCCCTCTCCCCCCTTCCCTCTCCCCCCTTCCCTCTCCCCCCTTCCCTCTCCCCCTCCCCTCTCTCCTCCCCTCCTCCCACCCCTCTCACCTCCCCCTCTCCATCTCCCTCTCCTCACCCCTCTCCCTCTCCTCTCCTCCCACCCCTTTCCCGCTCCCCCCCCCTTCTCCCTCCACACTCTTCCCCCTCTCTCCCCTACCCCCTCTCCCCTCCCCTCCTCCCTCCCCCCTCCCCCATATCCTCTCATCCCCCTCCCCTCTCTCTTCCCCTCCCCTACCCCCTCTCCCCCCCCCCCCCCTCTCCATCTCCCTTGCCAAAGACATTCTTGCCATAGAGGGAGTACAGAGAAGGTTAACCAGACTGATTCCTGGGATGTCAGGACTTTCATATGAAGAAAGACTGGATAGACTCGGCTTGTACTCGCTAGAATTTAGAAGATTGAGGGGGGATCTTATAGAAACTTACAATATTCTTAAGGGGTTGGACAGGCTAGATGCAGGAAGATTGTTCCCGATGTTGGGGAAGTCCAGAACAAGGGGTCACAGTTTAAGGATAAGGGGGAAATCTTTTAGGACCGAGATGAGAAAAACATTTTTCACACAGAGAGTGGTGAATCTCTGGAATTCTCTGCCACAGAAGGTAGTTGAGGCCAGTTCATTAGCTATATTTAAGAGGGAGTTAGATGTGGCCCTTGTGGCTAAAGGGATCAGGGGGTATGGAGAGAAGGCAAGTACAGGATACTGAGTTGGATGATCAGCCATGATCATATTGAATGGCAGTGCAGGCTCGAAGGGCCGAATGGCCTACTCCTGCACCTAATTTCTATGTTTCTATGTTTCCCTCTCCCACTCCCACCCATCCCTCTCTCCCCCACCCCCCTTCACTCTCTACCCCACCCCCTTCCCTCTCTCCCCCTGCCCCCTTCCCCCTAGCCCTCTGTCCCACTTCCACCACTCCCCTACCCCTCCCTCCCCACTCTTCCACTTCTCTCCCTCACCCCACCCCTCTCCCTCCCCCACCACTCTCTCTCCCCCTCCCTTCCCCCTCTCTCCCCCCACCCCTTCCCTCTACCCCTCTGACCCTCTTCCACCACTCCTCCTACCCCTCTCCCCCTCCCTCCCCACTCTCCCACTTCTCTCCCACTCTCCCTACCCACTCTTTCCCCTCTCTCCCCCCCACCCCTCTCCCCCTCCCTCCACACTCTTCCCCCTCCCTCCCCTACCCCATCTCCCTCCTCCGCATCCCTCCCCCCCCCACACCTCTCTCTCCTCCCCATCCCTCTCTCCTCCCCCTCCCTCTCTTCACCCCTCTCCCTCTCCTCCCCCTCCCATCCCTCTCCTCCCCCTCCCATCCCTCTCCTCCCCCTCCCATCCCTCTCTCTCCCGCTCACCTTCCCTCTCCCCACACCTCTACCCCATCTCCCTCCTCCCCTCCCTCCACCCCTCCCCCACACCTCTCTCCCCCTCCCCATCCCTCTCTCCTCCCCCTCCCCCACCCCTCTCCTCTCCCTCTCCAAACCCCTCTCCTCCCCCTCCTCCCACCCCATCTCTTTCTTCCCCCACCCCTCTTCTCTCTCCCACCCCTTCCCCCTTCCCCCTTCCCCCTCTCCCCACCCCCTTCCCCTTCCCCCTCCCCACTCTTCCCCCATCCTCCACATTCTTCCTCCTCTCTCCCCTACCCCCACACATCTCTCCCCCTCCCCTCTCTCCTCCCCCTCTCCATCTCCCTCTCCTCACCCTTCTCCCCCTCCTCATCTCACCCCATCCCTCTCTACCCCACCCCCTTCCCTCTCTTCCCCCTACCCCTCTGTCCCTCTTCCACCCTTCACTCTCCCCCTCCCTCCCCTCTCTCCCCACACCCCTTCCCCTACCCCTCTGTCCCTCTTCCATCACTCCCCCTACCCCTCCCTCCCCACTCTTCCACTTCTCACCCCCCCTCCCCCTCCCCCTCCACTCTCCCTCCCCACTCTTTCCCCTCTCTCCCCCCGCCCCTCTCCCCCTCCCTCCCTCCTCCCCTCTCTCCCCATCCCCCTCTCTCACCCCCTACCCCGCTCTCCTTTCCCTCCCAAATCTCTCCCATTTCCTCCTCCTCCTCCTCCCCCCCCCTCCCTCCCCTCTTCTCACCCTCCCCTCTCCCCACCCCATCTCCCTCTCCCCCCACCTGTGTGTTTGAGGGGTGGTTAGTGTGAGTGTGATGCCGCAGCCCCCCCCCCCCCCCCCCCCCCCCGCAAACGCCGTTGGGGAAACAGACCCGACGGGTCTGCACTTGGTCTAGTGTTATATATTACTTGATTCTTGTCATTTGCTATACTTTGAAGAGTGATTTCTGAAGTTTTAATTATAAGTTCTGAAGAACCTTTTTTTCACAAACATTTGGTTTTCCATTTCAAATTACTACCAGATTTTTTGTGGTGCAGGTTCACTGCCGATCTTCCGGAAACTGATGGTCTGGCATTTTCCTTTAATCCGGACCAAATTATGAGAGTGCACTTTGAAATTTCAGGCATTAAAAAGCTCCCTATGCCATATGGCAAGAAGCATTTCACTACACCTAGGTGTATGTGACCAATAAATAACCTTTGAACCTTTGATTTCAATCAAAATTATGTCCTGCTTGCTCTTCACTCTTGTCCCCTGTGGCCTACATTACTCCAGATCACCTAATTTAAATTTGTTTTCAACTAATTTCCAAATCCCCCTCAGTTCTCTCTTCCTTTCGCACCATTATTAATAGTTGTGACTTTGTGTTTGAGCTTTGGTTTGGAACTCTGGTCAGGATTTCTAAAACTCCACATTACTGACAAGCATTTTAGGCCTCTTTCAGCTTATTTATTTTTGATCATTTATAGATCTATGAAACCGTAGCATGCTTTTTGAAAGACATTTTGTTTACATTTGCAAGTTGTTTGCGTGTAATCTTTATAACCTCTCATAACATGGCAAATACAATTAGTAGCTTGAAATACATTGCATACAGTTGGGTAAACAAAAATAGTGGTACTTGTGCACAGTAAGATCATGCGTGGATGAATTACCCAAGTTTTTGTGGGTTTTAATGATATTGGTCTGTTATAAACAAATATTAAGATTTTTTGCTTAAGGTAACATTAGTTGAGTATCAATAATTTCTTCTTTTTTTTTCATAGAATGCTGCCTTTTTATATGGCCTTGGTATTGTCTACTTCCATTATAATGCATTTCAGTGGTGAGTAAAATATTTATGTGGTTCTTTAGTTGGAAATTTCCATATATAGTAATATGTATCAAATGAACAAATAATCTACGCGTGACAATGACTTGAATTAAATTTAGGTCCTATTTGCTATTGCACTGCAGAAATAATTGAGCAGGTGGTGTTATTGCATAATTTGGAAAGGGTTAATAGAATTCCGATTCCTCATATTGTGTTAATCAAAGTTTATCTTTTACACAACACTAGGTTTTTTTGCCTAATTTTGACCAACTGGATACAACGTCATATCCACCAGCTTGTTCGAATTATGGCTTATTGCCATAATTTCCCCCATTTTTTCTCTCTTTTAATATTTACCACTACGGTGATGCAGCGATAGAGTTGCTGCTTTACAGCGCTTGCAGCGCGGAGTTCCAGGTTTGATCCCAACTACGGGTGCTGTACAGAGCTTGTGCATTCACCCCGTGACCGCGTGGATTTTCTCCGAGATCTTCGGTTTCCCACCCCCCCCCCCCACACTCCAAAGACGTACAGGTTTGTAGGTCACTTGGCTTTGTATAAATGTAAATTGTGTGGAGGATAGTGTTAATATGCAGGGATCGCTGGTCGGCATGGACTTGGTGGGCCGAAGGGCCTATTTCTGCACCATATCTGTAAATCGGTCAAATGCACTTCTGGATCTGTGAATCAGCATAAGGAGGATCTCCATTTAAAAAAATGTTTTATCGAAGAAAGAGATAATGCAGGTTTGATAATCTGAATTTATCTATCACCTGTATTTGCTTATTGGAGAAGGAAATAGTTAGCTGTTTCTGAGATGAGTGATGGTTGGCAAGCTGCATTTTACCACAGTCTCAATTTTGAGTTGACTTCACGTTTACTTATTTTGTGAATGCAATCAATGTGAATAATATATTTTGTAGAAATTGGGTGGATGCTTTAGTTTGTGTATTTTGCAGTTAGACGTTTGCAGATTAGAATTGAATTTAAAAATAAAGAACTAATTACTGTTCCTAACAGCCAGTGTAATAAAGCTTGCGGTACAGTAATAACTTTGCATCAAGCTCAGGTTTTTTATAACTGCCAAAGTTGTGGCTTTGCTGTTTTTACTAGATAGTATTCAGAATTGAAAATGTTGGCACTCATCCAATGGAGTGCCTTATTTCCTTTGAGTGTAGTTTGTGTAGTTTATTTGGCCACATGTGATAGAGGCGTAAACTGCACAAGAGTGAATGTATGAAATTGGATTTTATTTTAACTAAATGACAGCAGTTTTGATCTATGCAATGAATATCAGCACAATTGTCTTGTATATTTTAAGCAGAACTACATAGGACCTTTACAGTTCAATATTACAGTCCTGTTTAACTTTTCCTGTGTATAGATCCTTTAATAGTATCAATCAGTTTGGACAGTCATCAAAGCATAAGTACTGATGGAGGCAATTAATTCATTTCAAAGAAAGTGAATAGATAACTACAATGTTGGTCCAGAGAGTAGGGAATTTGCTTCCGGTGAATCATTATATGGGATATATGTTAGGCAATTCCTGTTTTAAAACTGTTGATTCGAGTATTTACAGTCTTTAGTAAACTCATTTTATGTGAATGGTGGCAAATGAATTGTGATGGCACTGCAAAGCCAGTTCCGACATTGTATTATCAGTCAATTTTGTGAAACTTTATGGTTGTTCATTGACTTTACCGATGAGCACAGCAGGGATGAGCGGAAGTTAATTTAATCTGTAATTAATGCAAAATTTATGTTGAGCGGTTTGACGTGATGAAAGACATGTGACTATTGAGGTAGTACTGAGATGGATGAGGAAGAAATGATGGGATGCTCATGTAGGGACAGGTAGGAATAGCAATGTGGTTGAAACCCTCATTACATTTGTAAAGTACTTTTATGAGCACTTAATATTTTGTAATCCACACAACTGCACATTGACCGCTAGAAGTAAGATTAACCTGAATAATGTTTTTGGCTGGTATAAGCACAATGGTATAAGATGCCTCCTATATAATGAACTACAAAGCTCTTTTTTTTTTTTTTAAATTAATTTATTAGAAGTAGACATATTATAAAATGTAGTTACATATTATAGTAAAAAAACTTTTCATATACATCAGTCATACATTATTAAAATTTTCCATTGTTAATTACTTCTAGTGTTTTTATTTTTTATGGAAAGAGGGAGAAAGAGAGGGTAGAAAGTTACAAAAAAAAACGAGAAAAAAAACACAACAGAAAAACAAGGGAGGTGGAATGGGTTACCTGTAATACGTCAATGGAGATAGGTTCGTAGGTTATAAAGTATAGCTTTTCATCTGGTCCTGAGTTCAAGTTTCAGTTGGGTCCTCGTGCTGTGCCAATCTATCCCTTCAGATAGTTAATGAATGGAGCCCAAATTTTATGGAAAAGATCTTGTTTGTCCATTAAGACAAGTCTAATTCTTTCTAAGTATAGGGTCTCCGACATTTCCGTAATCCACATTTTAATTGTAGGGGTTGTAGGGCCTTTCCAAAATTTTAATATTAATTTTTTCCCGGTTATTACACTGTAGTTGAGGAAATTTCTTTGGTTTGTTGTGAGTGTTAAACTTTGTTCTGATATTCCAAGTATTATTAATTTTGTGTCTGGGTCCAGTTTTGTATTAATAACTTCTGAAGTTATTTCAAAAATATCAGTCCAGAAATGTTTAAGTTTTATACAGTTTGCAAACGTATGTGTTAAATTAGCCTCTAGATGTAGACATTTATCACAAATAGGAGAGATTTGTGGGAAGATTCTATTTAGTTTTATTTTATAGTGTAGTCTATGTAAGACCTTGAATTGTATTAAAGTATGTCTGGCATTTAATGAACATTGATGTATTTGTTGTAAACTTTCGTCCCACATATCTTTCGTGATAGGGTGACCTATTTCATTTTCCCATTTGTTTCTATATGGTTCGGTCGGTGGTACCTCGTTGTTTAGTAGGGTGTTATAAATATAAGCTATTAGTTTTTCAGTATTAGGATGCTTGTTCAAACATTCATTAAGAATTTCTGATTCCCTATTCCTGTAGACTTGTGTATTAGATTTAACATAATCTCTAATTTGTAGATATCCGAAGAAATTATTTGAGTGCAGTCCATAATTCTGTTGTAACTCTTGAAATGAAAGAAAAGTACCTTTCCCATAAAGATGTCCTATATTTTTGATTCCATAATTTTTCCATTGTGTGAAACCTTTGTCCATAAAGGATGATTTGAATAAAGGATTATTTACAATGGGAAGGCAGAGTGGAATATTATTCAATTTTAAATCTTTTTTTATTTGTTTCCAAATTCGTATTCCACTATGTATAATGGGGTTTTCTTTATAGTTTTTTTTGTGCAGTTTTGTGGGGGCAAATATGATCGGTCCAATTTCAAAAGGTAGACAGTCTTCCTTTTCCATCATTAACCAATCTGGTTGTTGATCCATTTCTTCCAGCCAGAAATTCATGTTTTTAATATGGGCTGCCCAAAAATAAAGTAAGAAATTTGGCAAAGCCAAACCTCCATTTATCTTTGACTTACATAAATGTTTTTTACTTATTCTATGATTCTTATAATCCCAGACAAAACTTGTAACTATGGAGTCGACTTTTTTGAAAAAAGTTTTTGGGATATATATCGGAATTAATTGAAGTAGGTACAGCAGTTGCGGTAATAAAATCATTTTTATAGCATTAATTCTCCCAAGCATAGAAATGGGGAGTGTTTTCCAGTATTGAATGTTCTTATGTAGTTTATTCAGTAAGGGTGGGAAAATTAGTTTAAATAAAGAGGTATATGTCTTAGTTACATAGATTCCTAAGTATTTAAATTTATCTTTAACTATTTTAAAAGGGGATTGTTGTATTGTATGTAAATTGAATTTTGTTATTGGCATGATTTCGCTCTTATTCCAATTAATTCTATATCCCGAAAACTGACCAAATTGAGTTATTAGATTTAATAGGTTTGGAATACTAGTTTCTAATTTTGTAATATATATTAGTACATCATCTGCATATAAGGAGATTTTATTCCTTGTGTCTCTAGTATTGTATCCAAATATTCCTGGATGGTTTCTAACGCTTTCTGCTAGGGGTTCGATTGCAAGAGCAAATAATAGTGAGGATAGTGAGCATCCTTGTCTACAGCCTCTAGAGAGATTACATTTGGTTGATAACTACAAAGTTCTTTAACTTTGTCACACGCAGTGTATGGATCTGTGAGTTTATGAATAGTGGGAATGAGAGTCTTTTGAATGCATCTGAACGTGATGGTATAAACGTGACGTTGATTGGAATGGATTGTGTGAAATAAATTTTGATGATCATTAAGGCAACTCCATATGTAACGCCGAGACTACATTTTTGTGTAAGCAAGAATGTTTTCTATGATTATCCTCTTTGCTGATATGCTTATTAATAATTTAATAATTATGTCTAATAATTTATAGACAATAGGTGCAGGAGTAGGCCATTCGGCCCTTCGAGCCAGCACCACCATTCAATGTGATCATGACTAATTGAATCCCTCATCAGTACCCCGTTCCTGCCTTCTCCCCATATCCCCTGACTCCGTTATCTTTAAGAGCCCTATCTAGCTCTCTCTTGAAAGTATCCAGAGAACCGGCCTCCACTGAGGCAGAGAATTCCACAGACTCACAACTCTGTGAGAAAAAGTGTCCTTGTCTCTGTTCTAAATGGCTTACCCCTTATTCTTAAACTGTGGCCCCTGGTTCTAGACTCCCCCAACATCGGGAACATGTTTCCTGCCTCTAGCGTGTCCAAACCCTAACAATCTTATGCAGACCATCAGGCCCTGGGGATTTATCAGCCTTCAGTCCCATCAGTCTACCCGCACCATTTCCTGAGGATCCTCCAGTGCTTCTACTCAGCGGCTGTGGAAAGCATCTTGTCCGGAAATATCACGATTTGGTTTGGGAACTGCTCTGCCCAGGACAAGAAGGCTCTGCAGAGAGTAGTGGGTTCGGCCGAACACACTATGGGAACTTCACTCGCCCCTATGCTGGAACTATACATCAGAAGGTGCAACTCCAGAGCCAATAAGATCATGAGAGACCCCTTCCACCCCTGCAACGGACTGTTACAGCTGCTACGGTCAGGCAAACGCCTCCGTTGCCATGCTGAGAACGGAGAGGTTGAGAAGGAGTTTCTTCCCAGAGGCCATAAACTCCTACCTCACCTGGGACTAACTTTACTGTACCACTCTACTGTTTTTTCAAAATTGCTGTTTTTTCCTCCTTTTTCCTTCCTCCCATAATATGCAATATGTAAAATAATATGTGATTCTGTTCCATTCTGTTTATTGTTTGTTTGTTTTTTGCACAAAGTCCGCAAGCATTGCAACTTTTCATTTCACTGCACATCTCGTATGTGTATGTGATGAATAAACTTGAACTTCACTGTAGGTCCTGTCCAGGAAACTCTCGTTTTCCCGTATGGCCCTGAGGACATCCAGCTGCTTCTCCAGTGCCCCAACACGGTCCTTCAGGAGCTGAAGCAGGACGCACTTGCCACAGTTGTAGCAGCCAGAGGCTCCATCCGTGTCCCTGGCCTCCCACATCCTGCAAGCATCACACTGCCTCATCTGTCCTGTCATGTGTTCACCGCGTCCTGTCCTCTCCAGCTTTTTGCGTAGCCTCCTCTCCGAAGTCTCTCGAGCCAAAGACTCACACTTTACTCACAAGGCACTTTCCTCACTGCCGCTCCCCAAGAGCAGCCTTGCTTATATTGACTGATATATTGCCTAATTTACCAATTTACAACCCAAATTCCCGTTTTAAACAGTTTTTTCCCTGTGACTTGCAATACAATATAATATAATACAATACCGTTTATTGTCATTTGAACCTCAAATGAAGTTCAAACGAAATTGTTTTTTGCAATCATACAACAAGAAAAGAACCAAGACACACACCAACACAATTTACACAAACATCCATCCCAGTGAATCTCCTCCTCACTGTGATGGAAGGCAAAGTCTTGTCTCTCCCCTGCTCTCCCCATTCTTCTCCTGATGTCAAAGCCCCCGGCGGGCGACGCCAAGTCCTGCGCCCATTAGGGCCGCGCTGGGCGATGTAAGGCCCTACCGGGTCTTGATGTTGGAGCCCCCGGCGGGCGCTGGGAAGTCCCGCGGTCGTTAAAGCCGCGCCGGGCGAATTAAGGCCCTGCTCTAGGTCTCCTTCAACCCCGCAATTCGGGCGGGAGATGTTGCCATTGCAGGAGCTCAGAAAAGCGGTCTCCTACCAGGGACCCGCGAACTCCCGATGTCAACGTCCACCGGACCTGCGGCTGGAGCCTCCGAAGCTCCGGAGTCGGGCCACAGCAGCGCACCACCTCAGCTCTCCACACTTTTAAGCCGGCCAGCCCCACGATGGTGAGTCCACAGGCTTCGCGACTGGAGCTCCCGGGTCGTTCCGGCTGGAGGCCGCTCCACAGTGCTAGGCCCCAACGACAACGGAGACCCGACAAGGAAAAGGTCGGGTCACCGGTGTAGGGAAGAGATTTAAAAGTTTCCCCCGCCCCCCACACATACACAGATAAAAACAATAAAAAACCACTACAAACTGTACACTCAACGGGACAAAATATTTAAAAAAAGACAGACAGACTGCAGAGGCCGCTGCAACGTCGGTCGCGCCACCTATAGCTTAAGTGCAGATTACTCACCTTTCCCACGGGTTTCAGCCAATAAGTTCTTCTCCCTGCTTCTCTTTGACTGCTGCTTATCCAAGATCCATGTAAGCACTGTAAGTTTGAGTTTCCATGCTTTCATATCTTTTGAAAGGAAAATGTTGAATTTATTTCCAAGGAACCTCAATCTAGGAGGTGTTGCTGTTTAATCAATCTAAGATTTAGACATAATTATATATTTTACAGAGGGTAGATGGTTAAGACCAAGGAAACATTAACCATGGCTTTTCCGCGTGCTGGTATATAATGTTGTATTTTAAGAATCAATATAGGTTTGACTGGTTACAGGGAGGCTAAACACATGGGTGAAGTGATGCATCACACTACTAGTGCCCCAAATAGACCGCACCCAAATGGCAAGGAAAAAAAGGGTCTAGCAAGTGTCAGTTTTGTGGTTCTGTCACAAGTCGTGGGCAGGAAATAAACCATGCAAGATAAAATTATACAGCAAACAGTTAAGACAAGTGACATGTTGGCCTCTGTAGTTTCATGAAATTACATAGATTTGGCGCCAACCAAATTGGTCCTGTTTTTGGTTCTTGGATAAGTGTGAAGTGCTCTACATTAGTTCTCCACCAACACAAATTTGTCTTGCAGTTTGTTTTCTGCTAGTGTATGTGCCTTGCTGACCATGAATAATATGGTGTAGTGGCCTGGATGAGGTCAGGAAAAGGCCAGTTGCCAGGCATGTTCAGAAGTCGTTTTAATGAATCATGGCAAACACACAGAACGGTGACCAGCCCGGGTGCACTCCATGCCCGGCACAGGAAAGGGTAACCGACCAACAGGTGCAGGGGACGGAGTAGCCACTGGAGGAGGTACCCTGGACGGAGGGCGCCCTCGCTTACGGGGCCGCGAGCACCGGCCGATCAATGTCAATATGCGCCGGCTTCAGCCGCGCAACCGAAACAGTCTCATGCCAACCCCCCCATGTCCAGGACGAAAGTGGACGAGCCATGTTCCAGGACCCGGAAGGGACCCTCGTACTGCCGCTGGAGGGGTGCCCGATGAGCATCCCTACGCAGGAAGATGAACTGGCAGTCCTCCAGGGCAGAGGGAACGTGCGGACGGAAGGACCCATGATAAGACGTTGGCATCGGCGCCAGCATGCCCACCGTCTGCTGAAGACATTGCAGAGCGTCTGATGGCTGCTCCACCTGGCACCGTGCCGGTGGGATGAACTCCCCGGGCACCGTCAACGGGGACCCATACACCAACTCGGCGGAGGAGGAGGCCAAGTCCTCCTTGGGTGCAAAACCCACGGCAGAGCGTCCACCCAGTCCGGATCATTCAGCCGTGCCTTCAGGGCATCCTTGAGTTGGCTGTGAAACCGCTCCACCAGTCCGTTCGCCTGCGGATGATACGCCGTCGTGTGGTGTAGGCGAACCCCCAGGAGGCGTGCTGTGGCCACCCAAAGTTCTGACGTGAACTGAGGCCCCCGGTCGGATGTTATGTCCAGCGGCACCCTGAACCGGGCGATCCAGTGCGCCACCAAGGCCCGAGCACAAGTGGCCATTGAGGAATCAGCCAGCGGAATGGCTTCACCATGGTGAAGAGATAGGTCATGCCCCGGGACGGCAGCTGCGGCCCCACGAAGTCCACGTGAATGTGGTTGAACTGCCGCCGAGGGATGGCGAACTCCTGCAACGGCGCACGCACGTGTACCTGCACATGGCGGTCTGGCACGGGATGCAGGTGCGCACCCAATGTCCAACCTCCTTGTGCAGCCCGTGCCACATGAAGTGGGAGGCTACAAGGGCCGTTGTTGCCCAGATGGAGGGATGAACAAGTCCGCGGAGCATTTTGAACACCCTGCACCGCCAGGCACGGGGCCGATGAGTCACAGAAATCCAGTTGAGACATCACACAGCAGCGTTGCGCCCCCAGGACCACAGACAATGTCCTCCAACTCCAAGCCCGATACCGCTGTGCGATAGGCGGCCATTTCCTCGTTGACCAGCTGTGCGGCTGCCAATGCGGAATATTCAATACCCTCAGCGAAAAGGAGAATGGCGTGACTCATAGTTTGCGATAAGGCGTCGGCCACCCTGTTGTACTTGCCCTCGACGAAACGGATGGAGGTGGTGTACTCGGACACGTACGCCAACTGCCTCTGCTGCAGCGCAGACCACTGGTCTGAAACCTTGGCAAACGAGAAAGTTAGAGGCTTGTGATCCGTGAAGGCTGTAAAAGGCCTCCCCTCCAGGAAGTAGCAAAAGTGGCGTACAGCGAGGTACAGGGCAAGGAGCTCATGCTCGAAAGCGCTGCAACGGTTCTGAGCACCACTGAGGTGCCTGCTGAAGAAGGTGAGTGGCCGCCAGCATCCGTCAACAAGCTGCTCCAACACTGGCCCAACCGCCACCTCAGAAACGTCCACCGTCAGGGCGGTCGGGGCATCCGCTCATGGGTGGACGAGCATCGTAGCCCCAGCCAGGGCCTCCTTAGCCCTCTCGAACGCCTCCACTGCTTTGTCGGACCACTCAACCTCCTTGAGATGACCAGTGATCAGGTGGAAAAGCGGGCGCATGATTGCGGCCTCCGCCGGCAAGAAACGGTGATAAAACGCAACCATCCCCACAAATTCCTGGAGGCCCTTAACTGTGGTCGGACGTAGGAACCGGCGGACAGCATCCACCCTGGCCGGCAGAGGCACCATCCCTTGTGGAGTCACATGGTAGCCAAGGAAATCGATGGCCGTCACCCCAAAACAGCACTTGGACGAGTTGATAGCCAATCCACAATCACTGAGGTACTTACACAGCTGACGGAGGTGGATGCAGTGCTCCTGCCACGAGCGGCTGGCCATGAGTATGTCGTCCAAGTAGACAAATACAAAGTCCAGGCCACGGCACACACAGTCCATAAGCCGCTGGATGGCCTTCAACCCAAATGGCATCCGCAAAAATTCAAACAGTCCAAACGGAGTAATGATTGCTGTTTTAGGGATACCGTCGGGGTGGATCGTAATCTGGTTGTAGCCTCGAACTAGGTCCACCTTGGAGAACACCGATGCTCCGGCCAGATGGGCATTGGAGTCCTGAATGTGCGGGACCGGGTACCTGTCGGCGACGGTCGCATCATACAGACGACGATAATTCCCATACGGGCGCCAGCCCTCTACCGCCTTGGGGACCATGTGGAGTGGTGACGTCCATGGGCTATCGGAGGGGCGCACCTCCATCAGGCAGAACTCCTCCCGAGCTAGACGGAGCTTGTCCTGCGCGAGAAACGCACCCGGGCGTGCACAGGCGGCCCAGTAGTCGGAATATGGTGCTCCACCCCATGCTTGGGGGCGGAGGAGCGGAAGTGGGGTTCGAGGATGTCCGGAAAATCCGTCAGTATTTGCGCGAAAGTCGCATCCATCAGGACGTGCAACCGGCACCAACGCGGAGGAAGACCGGCTCCTGCGTGACGGAGTGCTCCAGGCGATGCCACTTGACATCCACAAGGAGTGAATGGGTTCGAAGGAAGTCGGCGCCCAGCAGCGGCTGGGAAACGTCAGCGATGACAAACTCCCACGAAAAGCAACTGTGGCTATAGTTGAGGGGGATGGTGCGAACTCCGTAGGTGTGAATAGCGCTCCCGTTCGCCGCTCGGAGGAGGGGGCTGCGTTTGCCCGCACGGATGTCAGCGATGGAGGGTGGCAGCACACTCACCTCTGCCCCGGTGTCCACGAGGAACCGACTCCCGGTGCAGCGATCCCAGGCGAAGACGCGGTGAATATGGCCGGTCGTCGAAGGAATCACTGACGACCAGCCCCTGCGTTTTCCGGGAACGCACAGGGCGGGCGACATTGCCTCGCTGCAGCTCCCCATCGGTGGTGATAATAGCACCAACCCCCTCTGCTGGCGTTTGGTGGAATAGCAGGTGACGTGAACCACAGTGACTTCTGCTGGCGTCGGATGGAACTGCCGGCGGGCTTTGCTGGAACGACATGCGTACGCTGGAATGCCCGATTGCGGCCGGATTTCGCCTCGGAGGTCGTCCGGGAGCAGCGGAGACGCGGTCGATAGCAGTCCCGACCTGCTCCGCGCCTCCCGACACCGCTGGAAGGACGACCAGTGCTTTTAGGTCCCGCTGACGGGACATCCACAGCTGGTCTGCGCGCTCAGCCAGCGCCTGCCTGTCAGCAAAGGAATCAGTGGCGTGCTGAAGGCGGATGTCGGTCAGGAGCTGCTGAAGGTAGGCATATTTAAATTAAAAACAGGGCTCGTGGTCGCCCATAAGGGCGAGCATGTCCTCCAGGAGAGTCGATGGCCGGCGGTCACCTCGGCCGTCTATTCGGAGAATCCGACCTCAGACTCGCTAAGGCCATACCTCCTGATCAGCAGGGCCTTAAGGCCCCTATATTTGTTAGCTGCCGGGGGGGGCGCTGAGGTAAGGTTTAACTCGTTTTGCAGTCACCTGGTTAATAGTGCTTTAACCAGATTCAAGTGGCATTGACATAGAATTTGTGGAAAGGTAACTTATGGGCCTATCCCACTTTGGCGAATTTTTTTTTTTTTAGGCGATTACAGGCGACTGCCGAAAATTTTTCAGGCTGTGTTGAAAACTTTACGCCGACAGTGGCGACAATTTGGCCTGTCGTGGGTTGTCACAGGTGCTGTCGTAGGTTGTCGCCAGGTGATGTAGGTTGTCGCCAATGCTGACTTCGGTGAATTCCATTGTCCTAGTCGCTGGCAGTCACCGAGAAAATAGCCTGCGTGGGACAGGCCCATAAGAATTTAGTATTTGTTAAAAGGATGCCGAATGTGCTATTTTGGATTAATAGAAATTGTGGGCCTCACTTGAACAGCAGTACCTTGGTTTTGCCTTTGTTTAGCTCTAAGAAAAGTAGACTATGCTCTACTCTGGTGGTGCTACGTACCTTGGCTTTTGCACTGTCAAGTGTATTCATATTGATTGTTGCCATGACATCCAGTATGCCTGTAAAGCTGCAGCAAGTGAGAATTTCATTGTTCCAGTTCACAACCAGTGCTATTGACAAACAACCATTTTTGACATATCAACTCCAGAGCACGCATTTGTCACATTATTTTGAACTTTGAGGGAAATGGTGTTTTACAACAACTTAAATGTATAACTTTTTGCTTGAGTTTGCCGTAAATCCTTGTTTTGGATTATAAATGATAATGGACATGCATTGAGAGTAATTTTATCCTTACGACAAAGGCCAAAATATCTACACTGCTGAAAACCCTGCAAAACGTGAGGCTTTTTGTCATAGATATACAATACAGAAATAGACTCTTTGGTCCACTTGTTCAAAGTGACCAAGTTGCCTATCTGTGCTAGTTATTTCTCTGCATTTGACCTATATCCTTCCAAACCTTTCTTATAAATGTAACTGTCTTAATGTCTTTTAAACATTATTATTACACCCGTGTCTAACTTCCTCTGACAACTCATTGCATATGTGCTTCACCACCTGTGTGAAAACATTGCCCCGCAGTTACACCTTAAATCTTTCCCCTCTTATAGTGCCCTCCATAATGTTTGGGACAAAGACCCTTCATTTATTTATTTGCCTCTGTACTCCACAATTTGAGATTTGTAATAGAAAAAAATCACATGTGGTTAAAGTGCACATTGTCAGATTTTATTAAATGGTATTTTTATACGTTTTGGGTTCACCATGTAGAAATTACAGCTGTGTTTATACATAGTTCTCCCATTTCAGGGCACCATAATGTTTGGGACACATGGCCTCACAGACGTTTGTAATTGCTCAGGTGTGTTTAAATGCCTGCTTAATGCAGGTAGAAGAGAACTCTCAGCACCTAGTCTTTCCTCCAGTCTTTCCATCGCCTTTGGAAACTTTCATCTACATGAGGACCAAAGTTGTTCCAATGAAAGTCAGAAGCCATTACAGGGCTCTCACCTTTTTTCTCTGTTTTCAGCCGGGCAACCTAGGCAGCTTTTTAGGTTGCCAAATGACAGTTTAGGTGGCCATTTAAGATGGTTTGCATGACGCGTGCAATAATGTGCTCAGACGAAGTGCGTAGTTACCAGTCGGAATTATGCTCAATGAAGCATTCACATATTATTTCCGCTTCAACTAAAGTCACAAACTAAACATATTCACCAATCAAGACATGATATATACCTCAATGACATGCAGCAAAATTATAATACAGTATATACAGTATCTCAACTCTTTTTACACATGGCAATGAATGCAATTTCTATTATTTGTTTCCACTTCCAAACAAACATGTGGTTAGATTATTCAGCGTATGATCAACCTCGGTGACACCAACCGCAGGCTTGGCGACCGCTTCGCACAACACCTCCACTCAGTTTGCAATAACCAACCTTATCTCCCGGTGGATCAGCACTTCAACTCCCTCTCCCATTCCGAATCCGACCTTTCTGTCCTGGGCATCCTCCATGGCCAGAGTGAGGCCCACCGCAAATTGGAGGAACAGCACCTCATATTTCGCTTGGGTAGTTTACACCCCAGTGGTATGAACATTGGTTTCTCCAATTTCAGGTAGTCCTTGCTTTCTCCTGCCTTCCCCTCCCATTTCCAGCTCTCCCACAGCCCACTGTCTCCGCCTCTTCCTTTCCCCCCCCCCCCCCCCCCCCCCCCAACATCAGTCTGAAGAAGGGTCTCGACCCGAAACGTTGCCTATTCCATCGCTCCATAGATGCTGCCTCACCTGCTGATTTTCTCTAGCTTTTTTGTCTACCAACGGGATCCCACCACTGGCCACATCTTCCCATCTCCTCCCCTGTCGGCTTTCCGCAGAGACCGCTCCCTGGTCAATTTGCCCCTTCCCACCCAAAAACCACTCCCTCTCCTGGCACTTTCCCTTGCAACCGCAGGAAATGCTACACTTGTCGCTTTACCTCCCCCCTTCACTCCATTCATGGACCCAAGCAGTCTTTCCAGGTGCGCCAGAGGTTCACCTGCATCTCCTTCAACCTTATCTATTGCATCCGCTGCTCTAGGTGTCAGCTGCTCTACATTAGTGAGACCAAGCGTAGGCTTGGCGATCGCGTCGCCCAACACCTCTGCTCGGTTCGCAATAATCAACCTGATCTCCCAGTGGCTCAGCACTTCAACTCCACCTCCCATTCAGAATCCAACCTTTCTGTCCTGGGCCTCGTCCATGGCCAGAATGGGGCCCACCGTAAATTGGAGGGGTAGCACCTCTTATTTCGCTTGGGCAGTTTACACCCCAGCGGTATGAACATTGATTTATCCAATTTCAGGTAGACCCTGCTTTCTCCTCCCCTTCCCAGGTCTCCCTCAGCCCACTGTCTCCGCCTCTTCCTTTCTTCTTCCCGTCCCGTCCATGCTCACATCAGTCTGAAGAAGGGTCTTGACCCGAAACGTCGCCTATTTCCTTCGCTCCATGGATGCTGCCTCACCTGCTGAGTTTCTCCAGCATTTTTGTCTACCCATTCACACAAGTTCTGTTATCTCACTTTCCTCACCCAGTCCCTACACATTAGGGTCAATTTTACAGAGACAAGTTAACTACAAAGCCAATGCGACTTTGGGATGTGGGAGGAAACCCACACGCTTGCAGGGAGAATGTGCAAATTCAACACAGACAGTGCCCGAGGGCAGGATCGAACACCGATCTCTGGCGTGTGAGGTTGCAAGTCCACCAGCTGTGCCACTATATTTTGTTTTCCAACACACACAAAATTATATGTTGATAACTTAACTAAAAAAAAAAGAGACTATTCATTTTCAGTCTTAAATCTCTAAGTGACGCTATGTCACCCTTTACAGCTACTGTATGTTTTAATTCAGTTCAAGACTATGGAGCAGTATATTGGCCATAAAGTTGCTGCCTAAAAGTGCCAGTGATCCTGAATATGGGTGCTGTCTGTATGGAGTTTGCTCTTTTTCCCTTTGATCGCATGGGTTTTCTCCGGGTGCTCCTGATTCCTTCCACATTCGAAAGGTGTGCAGGAACCTTTTTCAGACCCAACCCAAAACATTATATTTTCCTTTTGTCCAGAGATTCTGTCTGACCTGTTGAGTTACTCCAGCTTTTTGTGTCTATGTTCAGTTTAAACCAGCATCTGCAGTTCCTTCCTACATATCCGATACTATACGATAGAACTTTATTAATCCCAGGAGAGGGGGGGGGGGGGGGGGGGGGGGGGGGGCGGTGTTGGTGTGTGTGTGTCTCTGTCTCTGTCTCTCACACTTATATTGCGATATTCATTAAAATACACTTTTGTTTTTTCATTTATAACATTGTTTACTGAGTACTATGTTTACATATTCTGTTGTGCTGCTGCAAGTAAGGATTTCATTGTTCTAGCTGGTACGTGAGAGAATAAAATACTCTTGACTTACGTCGCTAATGTGTGCACTAGAACTAGTGTACGGGTGATCGGTGGTTGGTGTGGACTCGGTGGGCCGCAGGGCCTATTTCCACGCTGCATCTTTAAATTAAACTTAAAACACTAAAACCAGAGGAAATCTAAAGAAGGGTCGCAACTAAATTTAAGGAAGCTCTTTTTTCCAAAAGAACCCTTTTTTGCTTAAGTCCAAGTCAAGAGTTTTATTGTCATGTGTCCCAGATAGGTCAATGAAATTCTTGCTAGTTGCAGCACAACAGAATATGTAAACGTAATACAGAACAGGAGATAAAAGTTCAGTGTGTCTTTATACCATATATATACACACAATAAATAAACAGATAAAGTGCAATAGGCTGTTATTTTTCAGAGTTTGGAGTTTGGTGGTGGAGGGTCCACTCCTGTTCCATTTGGAATATTTTTGCAGGACCAGGAAACCAAGAAACAGGAGTTACTACAGGGAGTTGCTCCAGGGAGTGATTCTGCGTTGGTTTTCGCGGCAAGGCGGCGACCGGACAGCAATGGCGGCTAGATCTCCCACAATTCAAAGGGAGGGAGAAAGTGCCCAGCGCCGACCAGTTGCCGTGGTAGTACGCATGTGCAGGGTGGCACATGCACACAACCACGGCCGATGATGTACTGGCCGTGGTTGTGCGCATGCGCAGGGGGAGGATGTGCAGGCCGTGGCAGTGCACATGTGCAAGGCGGCCGGCCGTGCCGGCGGATGAGGAGCAAGCAGAGAGCGGAGAACCGGCGGCCTGAACACTGATGCGGAGAGAGTTAGAGAGGGGGGCACGCTCAGAGTTGAATGATAGGTGTCCCGGGTGCTTGGCAAGCCGGGCAAAATGGCATGGCCTTTAGGTTGCCCAGCGGGACTTTAGGTCGCCATTGGCACCTAGGCAACCGTTAATTTTGAGCCCTGCATTATGAGGCTGAGAAACAAGAATAAAACTGCTAGAGCAGGGCTCGAAATTAACGGTTGCCCGGGTGCCATTGACCACTCAAAGTGCAGCCGGGCAACCTAAATGCCGACTCATTTTGCCCGGCTTGGCAATCAAACACTGGTTTATACTGATAGACACAAAAAACTGGAGTAACTCCGCGGGTCAGGCAGCATCTCTGGAGAATAGGAGCGTGGCGTTTCGTGGCTGCTGTATTCGTCTAGTATCTTTGATTGTGGGGCAAAGATACTAGGTGCGTGGTGGCGAAGGATCGGAGCGAATGACGGCCCCGACCCAGCGGCAGCAGCGGCAACAGCTGCCGCGCCAGCGGCTCCATCGCCTCCTCCTCCCGCACCCCGCCCGGCGGAAGGAACCTCCCTCTCTCCCTCCTCCCGGCCTCGGCATGCGACAAGGGTTGTGAAAGCTCCGTTGGCGGATTTGCGGCCACTATCGCCCTGATAACGGCAACTGCTTGCAAATTCACAACCCCTCCCGCACGCCGAGGACGGGAGGAGGGAGAGAGGGAGGGGGAGGCGGAGGCCTCCTTCCGCCGTCTGAAGCAGCTGCACCAAAGATCCTATAGCTATAGGATCTTTGAGCTGCACCGCTCGGCCCCGCACCTTCCTGTCAGCTGGCGGAGGAGGGGAGGCGGTGGCGTGGAGGCGGCGGCACTTTGGCGTTGGACAGGGACGGACAAGGCAGCGGGGCGATGTTGTCCGAGGAGTGCTGACCTTCCTTCCTCCCCACCTCCTCTGCACCTTCCACCCCACCCTCTCCCTCTCTCTCTTGTACGCCACCCTCCACCCCTCTTATCCTGGAACCCTTCCTCTCCATCCCACACAGATCCCCATTCAATCCCCTATTCAGTCATCACTGACATCCCATGTGCTCCCCTCCCCATCTACCCCCCCCCCCCATCTATTAATCACCCTACCCACCTCGCATTGATTCTCCTGCCACCCCCCCCCCCCCCCCCCCCCTCCCCATCCATCCTACACTGGGCTCCCAATTCATCCTGTACTGACCCCCCTTCCCATCCATCCTGCACTTCTCCCCCCATCCATACTGCACTGATCCTTCCATTCATCCCGTACTGACCCACCCTCCATTTACCCTGCACCAATCCCCCCCATCCATCCTGTAGTGATCTCCCCATTCATCCTGTACTGATCCCCTCATTCATCCGGTACTGATCCCCTCATTCATCCCGTACTGATCCCCCAATCCTTTTACTGACCCCCCCCATTCATCCTGTACTGATCCCCTCATGCATCCCGTACTGATCCCCTCATTCATCCCGTACTGATCCCGTCATTCATCCTGTATTGATCCCCCATTCATCCTATACTGACCCCTCATTCATCCTGTAGTGATCCCCCATTCATCCTGCACAGACCCTCCGATCCACACTGTCCTGACCCCTCCCCCCCCCCAATTCATCATGTACTGATCCCCCCCATTCAACCTGTGCTGACCACCCCCCAATCCATCCTGTACTGATCCCCCCCATTCAAGAAGAATGGGGGGAACAGTTTGAAGAAGGGTCTCGACCCGAAACGTTGCATATTTCCTTAGCTCCATAGATGCTGCCTCACCTGCTGAATTTCTCCAGCATTTTGGTCTACCCCCATTCATCCTGTACTGATCCGCCCCCCAATCCTCCCGTACTGATCCCCCCCCCCCATCCATCCCGTACTGATCCCCCCCATTCAACACCACTGACATCTCCCCTCACAATTTTACATACTCCAACCAACACGTACTAATTCACCTGCCTCAATCCATCCATTCCGCACCTATTGCCTTCTCAAGCCCCCCCACCGCCATCTATCCACCCCGCACTGATTCACACACCCCCTGACCCTATTGTGCTTCACGGTCTTTAGAGCGAACATTGACTATGTTTGATAACGGAATGCAATCAAATGTGTTTTAATTACCAATGTTATTATTTGTTTTGACTTCTTTAAACATATTACCAAAAGGACATTTGCTGCTGTTATGTCCTTTGGCCATCTCTTGTCAGTTAGTGTAATGTTTAACCTGTCAGATGGGTATAGTCGGTTTTAACAGCTATTATCATAAAATGCCTTTAGAAATTTCCTTACAACCTGTATATTTTGTTATGGATAAATTATGGGGGAAGCCAGAGTGCTTCTGTGCCAATAGCAATAACGACCCATGCTATGGCCATGTCATGGTAATTTCCGGTCCTTCACAGAAACCATGCTTGCATCAATTGCAATATGTAAAATGAGTGGAGATATTGTATTGTAATTTTGCTGCATGTCATTGCGGTATATATAATGTCTTGATTGGTGAATATGTTTAGTTTGTGACTTTATTTGAAGCAGAAATAATATGTGAATGTAGACAAAAGTGCTGGAGAAACTCAGCGGATACGGCAGCATCTATGGAGCGAAGGAAATGGGCAACGTTTCGGGCCGAAACCCTTCTTCAGACTGATGGGTTTCGGCCTGAAACGTTGCCTATTTCCTTCGCTCCATCGATGCTGCTGCACCCGCTGAGTTTCTCCAGCACTTTTGTCTACCTTCGATTTTCCAGCATCTGCAGTTCCTTCTTGAACATAATATGTGAATGCTTCATTGAGCATAATTCCAGCTGGTAACTACGCACTTCGTCCAAGCACATTATCACATGCTTCATGCAAACCGTCTTAAATGACCACCTAAACTGTCATTTGGCAACCTAAAAAGCTGTCAAGGTTGCCCGGCTGGCAACAGGGAAAAAAAGTTACGCGAGAGCCCTGTAGAGACATCAGCCAAACCTTAGGCTTACCAAAATCAGTTGTTTAAAACATCATTAAGAAGAAAGAGAGCACCGGTGAGCTTACTAATCGCAAAGAGAATGACAGGCCACGGAAGACCTCCACAGCTGAAGACAGAAGAACTCTCTCTATAATAAAGAAAAAGCCCAAACACCTATCTGACAGATCAGAGAAACTCTTCAGGAGTCGGATGTGGATTTGTCAATGACCACTGTCCACAGAAGACTTCATGAACAGAAATACAGAGGCTACACTGCAAGATGCAAAACACTGGTTAGCTGCAAAAATAGGATGGCTGGGTTACAATTTGCCAAGTACTTAAAAGAGCAACCACAGTTCTTGAAAAAGGTCTTGTGGACAGATGAGGTAGATTAATTTTCACTCGGAGTCTTCACTAAGGAGGACACAAACAATCTTCCTGATATAGTAGTGGCCAGAGGATCTGGGGTGACAGAGGAACTGAAGGAAATACACATTAGGCAGGAAATGGTGTTGGATAGACTGATGGGACTGAAGGCTGATTAATCCCCAGGGCCTGATGGTCTGCATCCCAGGGTACTTAAGGAAGTGGCTCTAGAAATCGTAGATGCATTGTTGATAATTTTCCAATGTTCTATAGACTCGGGAGCAGTTCCTGTGGATTGGAGGGTAGCTAATGTTATCCCACTTTTTAAGAAAGGCGGGAAAGAAAAAACGGGGTATTATAGACCAGTTAGCCTGACATCGGTGGTGGGGAAAATGCTGGAGTCAATTATAAAATATGAGATAGCCACACATTTGGATAGCAGTAACAGGATCGGTCCGAGTCAGTATGGATTTACGAAGGGGAAGTCATGCTTGACTAATCTGGAATTTTTTTGAAGATGTAACTAGGAAAATGGACAAGGGAGAGCCAGTGGATGTAGTGTACCTGGACTTTCAGAAAGCATTTGATAAGGTCCCACATGGGAGATTAGTGGGCAAAATTAGGGCACATGGTATTGGGGGTAGAGTGCTAACATGGATAGAAAATTGGTTGGCAGACAGGAACCAAAGAGTAGGGATTAACGGGTCCCTTTCAGAATGGTAGGCAGTGAATAGTGGGGTACTGCAAGGCTCGGTGCTGGGTTCGCAGCTATTTACAATATACATCAATGATTTGGATGAAGGGATTCAAAGTAACATTAGCTGGGTGGCTGTGTGAACTGTGAGGAGGATGCTATGAGAATGCAGGGTGACTTGGACAGGTTTGGGGAAGGGGAAGATGCATAGCAGATTAAGTTTAATGTGGATAAATGTGAGGTTATCCACTTTGGTAGCAAAAACAGGAAGGCAGATTACTATCTAAATGGCGTCAAGTTGGGAAAAGGGGAAGTACAATGGGATCTGGGGGTACATCAGTCTATGAAAGTAAGCATGCAGGTACAGCAGGCAGTGAAGAAAGCGAATGGCATGTTGGCCTTTATAACAAGAGGAATCAAATATAGGAGCAAGAGGTCCTTCTGCAGTTGTACAGAGAGCCCTAGTGAGACCACACCTGGAGTATTGTGTGCTGTTTTCGTCCCCTAATTTGAGGAAGGACATTCTTGCTATTGAGGGAGTGCAGCGTAGGTTTACAAGGTTAATTCCCAGGATGGCGGGACTGTCATCTGCTGAGAGAATGGAGCAGCTGGTCTTGTACACTCTGGAGTTTAGAAGGATGAGAGGGTATCTTACTGAAACATATAGAAACATAGAAAATAGGTGCAGGAGAAGGCCATTCGGCCCTTCAAGCCTGCACCGCCATTCAATATGATCATGGCTGATCATCCAACTCAGTATCCTGTACCTGCCTTCTCTCCATACCCCCTGATCCCTTTAGCCACAAGGGCCACATCTAACTCCCTCTTAAATATAGCCAATGAACTGGCCTCAACTACATTCTGTGGCAGTACATAATATTGTTAAGGGCTTGGACACGCTAGAGGCAGGAAACATGTTCCCGTTGTTGGGGGAGTCCAGAACCAGGGGCCACAGTTTAAGAATAAGGAGTAAGCCGTTTAGAACGGAGATGAGGAAACACTTTTTCTCACAGAGAGTGGTGAGTCTGTGGAATTCTCTGCCTCGGAGGGCGGTGGAGGCAGGTTCTCCGGATGCTTTCAAGAGAGAGCTAGATAGGGCTCTTAAAAATAGCGGAGTCAGGGGATATGGGGAGAAGGCAAGAAGGGGGTACTGATTGGGGATGATCAGCCATGATCACATTGAATGGCGGTGCTGGCTCGAAGGGCCAAATGGCCTACTCCTGCACCTATTGTCTATTGTCGAATTTAATCAGAGTGATGGCAAGAGCAAAGTATAGAGGAGAGAAGGAACTGCCCAAGATCCAAAGCATCGGTGTAACACGGTGGTGTGGATGTTATGGCCTGGGCATGTATGGCTGCTGAAGGTACTGGTTCACTTATCTTCATTGATGATGCAACTGCTGATGGTAATAGCATAATGATTTCTGAAGTGTACAGTCACATCCTATCAGCTCAAGTTCAAACAAATGCCTCAAAACATTGGCCGGCGGTTCATTCTACAGCCCAATGATCCCAAACATACTGCTAAAGCAACAAAGGAGTTTTTCAAAGCTAAAAATTGTCAATTCTTGTGGCCAAGTCAATCACTGGATCTGAACCCAATTGACAATGCCTTTTATATGATGAAGGGGACTAGTCCTCAAAACAAGCATGAGCTAAAGATGGCTGCAATACAGGTCTGGCAGAGCATCACCAGAGAAGACATCCAGCAACTAGTGATGTCCTTGAATCGCAGACTTCAAGCAGTCATTGCATGCAAAGGATATGCAACAAAATACTAAACATGACTACTTTTATTTACATGACATTGCTGCGTCCCAAACATTTTGGTGCCCTGAAATGGGGAGACAATGTATAAACACTGCTGTAATTTCTACATGGTGAGACCAAATTGTATAAAAATGGCCTTTATTAAAATCTGACTGTGCACTTTAACCACATGTGATTTTTTTCTATTATAAATCTCAAATTGCAGAGTACAGAGACAACTAAATAACCAATGGGTCTTTGTCCCAAACATTATGGAGGGCACTACAAGAGGGGAAAGATTTAAGGTGGACTTGCGGGGCAATGTTTTCACACAGGTGGTGAAGCGCATATTTAATGAGCTGTCAGAGGAAGTTAGACACAAGCACTGTATCTTAAATCTCTGCTCTCCATTTTATATTGTCCTACTCTGGGTAAAAGGACTGTGACCATACAATTATGCATGCCCCGTATGATTTTGTGCATATTTGTAAGGTTAGGCCTTTGCCTCCTTCACTCTGGTCTTTCCAGCTTTCCCTTGTAACTCAAGCCCTTCAGTCCCTGTAACATCCTTATCAAACTTTCCTGCATCTTTTCCTGTTTAATTGCATCTTTCCTATAGCTGGGCCATCAGAATTGCACACAGTACTCCAAGTGTGGTCTCACCAACGATTTGTACTGTTGTAAGATGACGTGCCGCCTCCTGTACTCTGTACCCTGACACCAGGTCGCTCAACAACAAAGCCCTTGCCCTCCATGAACTAATCCTTGACAACACTCTGGACTTCCTTCTGCTCACTGAGACCTGGCAACAACCCAATGTCTTCTTCTCCCTCAATCAAACATCCCCACCTGGATTTAATTACATTTCCAAACCCCGCCCCTCCCGCCATGGAGGTGGCCTCGCTGTTATTTTCAACCAGAATTTTCGTATCACTGAACTCACCTTCCCCCCAGTAGCATCATTTGAATTCCTCGCCTTCAAAGCCCTTTCCTCCATGACAGTCATCCTCATTTACCGGCCACCTAAACCAAACCCCTCCTTCCTATCTGACTTCACTGAACTCCTCACACTTGCCTCATCCCTCTCCCCACGCCTGCTGCTACTTGGTGACTTAAATATTCACATGGACTCCCCCACCTGCAAGCTTGCATCTGAATTCGCCTTTTTACTGGACAACTTCTCTCTCACTCAGCACGTCACCTTTCCCACCCATGACAAAGGTCACATCCTTGACCTGGTCTGCTCCACAAATCAACCGGTACTCGACCTCCATCCTTGCCTCTTCCCCCTCTCTGATCATAAGCTTATACGGTTCACCATCCCTTCTCCGACACCTCGCCCCCGCTTCCTCCGAGAAATCACCTTCCGTAATCTAAAATCCATTGATTCCCACCATCTCTCTGACCTGCTCTCCACCACTCTCCCCCTGGACTCAACCCCCATCTCACCTGATGATCTCACAAACCATCTCAACTCCACCTTGTCTACCTCCCTCAACACTCTGGCCCCCCTCAAAACAAGAACCGTAACTTTCAACACATCTTCACCCTGGTACACCCCTGCACTTCGTAAACTGAAACAGACTGGTCGCTAACTCGAACGACTTATAAAGAAATCATCTCTCACAGTCCACCTTGAAGCTTACAAACTCCACCTCACTGACTACAAAGATGCTCTCATTGCTGCAAAATCTGCCTACCTCTCCTCCATATTCACCGATCCCTGCCTAAACCACAGAACCCTCGTCTCCACAGTGGGCAACCTCCTCAAGCCTCGAGCCAACACTCTCCCTACCTCTACTCCGGATCTCTGCAACTCATTCCTCCACTTTTTCGCTGATAAAATCAGCACCATCTATCAATCTTTATCCCCTGTACCCGACTCCCCAGCATCTACTCCACCACCTACCAAGGCCCCTCCTTTCAACATCTCCACTGACCTCCTTACCCCTCCTCCACACTGCTTCCTCTCCCACTTTGACCTGGTCACCCCTATTGAAATCTCCAAACTCATCAGCTCTTCCAAACCCACTACCTGCTCCCTCGACCCTCTCCCCACTCCCCTGTTGAAGTCCTGCCTCCCCGTTCTCTGCCCCTACCTCACTAATCTCTTCAACTCCTCATTGTCCCAAGGAATTGTCCCCTCCGCTTTCAAAACTGCTGCCGTTACACCAATCTTAAAGAAACCCGGTCTTGATCCCTCCTCTCTCATTAACTACCGCCCAATCTCAAACCTCCCCTTTCTTTCAAAAACCCTGGAGCGTATCGTTGCGTCGCAACTTCATTCCCACCTCCTTGCGTATAACCTACTTGAACCCCTCCAATCTGGCTTTCGCCCCCTCCATAGCACAGAAACTGCTCTCAAAGTCCTCAACGACCTCCTCACCTCTGCTGACACTGGTTCCCTCAACATCCTCATCCTCCTCGACCTGAGCGCAGCCTTCGATACAGTGAACCATAACATCCTGCTCACCAGACTCAAAGACCTCGGCATTGAAGGCTCTGCACTCAGCTGGCTCCGTTCCTACCTTTCCAACAGATCCCACTTCATCTCTCTCCACAACCACACCTCTGCTACAGCCGCAGTCACTCAAGGCGTTCCCCAAGGCTCCGTACTCGGCCCCCTCCTCTTCATCATCTACATCCTCCCCCTTGGTCAGATACTCCGCCACTTCAATCTGGACTTCCCCTGTTACGCTGATGACACCCAGATTTACCTTGGCACCAAATCCCCCCACAACCCCCCCCCCTCTCCCATATCAACTCCTGTTTGTCAGCTATAAAAACCTGGATGCAACATAATTTCCTCAAACTCAACAGCGATAAGACAGAATTCCTCCTCATAGGCTCCAAAGCCACACTCAGCAAAATCAATAACCCCACTCTCACCATCGACGGCACCACTGTCTCCCCATCTCCCCAGGCCCGCAACCTTGGCGTGATCTTTGATTCCACCCTCTCCCTTGAGCCTCACATGCGCCATGTCATTAAAACCTCCTTCTTTCATCTCCGCAACATCGCCAAACTCAGACCCTCTCTCACACCGCCCGCTGCTGAAAGACTCATCCATGCCTTCATCTCCTCCCGACTGGACTATTGCAACTCACTTCTCCTTGGCATCAGCTCCACCTACATCAACCGACTCCAACTGGTCCAGAACGCAGCCGCCCGACTCATCACCCACTACCAAATCCTGGCATCACATCACTCCAGTCCTCAAACAACTTCACTGGCTTCCCATCTCCCACCGGATCACCTACAAAATCCTGATCCTCACCTACAAAGCCCTCCACCATCTGGCCCCCCCATATCTCATTGACCTCCTCTCCCCTACCAACCCTCACGGTCCCTCAGATCCACATCAGCCGGTCTCCTCTCCATCCACAAGTCCAACCTCCGCAGTTTTGGGGACAGAGCCTTCTCCAGGGCAGCTCCCAGGCTCTGGAACTCCCTCCCCCAACTGATCCGCAATTCCGTGTCCCTCACCATCTTCCAGTCCCGCCTCAAGACCCATCTCTTCACCTCTGCCTATCCTTAGCCCCACGTCCCCCTCCCTTTTCATCTGTGCATTAATTGCCTCATACTGTGTTTTGTATTGAATTCTGTCTTTACTTTGTGTACTAGTCATGTCTCTACTATTTATTTCATTCCCCTTACATGTTTTTCCTCTACATGCTCAATTTTTGTAAGGTGTCCTTGAGACTCTTGAAAGGCGCCCATAAATAAAATGTATTATTATTATTATTATTATTACTAAAGGTAACTGTACCAAATGCCTCCTTCACACCTCTGTCCACCCGATGTCATCAGTACTCTCAGGGAGTTATGTACTTATTATACTCTGCCTCCAATTATCCTACAGAGTCCTGCCATTTACTGTGCAAGTCCTGTCATTTACTGTGTGAGTCCTGCCATTAAAGGGCCTGTCCCACTTGTCGATTTTTTTTGGCGACTGCCGGCATCATTGACCGACGTAGCAGGTCACCGAAAAATACGCGACATGATGCGGCGGTGACACGACGGTGATGACGTATGACACGGCGATAATGCGGCGTGATGACGTATGACGCGCGGTGTTTTTTCAAGTGTCGCAGCATTTTTTTGCTGCCGCTAGATTTTGGCGCCACTGATATGACGCTGGAAAAATCGCCAAGTGGGACAGGCCCTTTACTGTGCGAGTCCTGCCCCGGGCTGTGCGAGTCCTGCCCCGGTCTAACTTCCGCACTTGTCCCGTCTAACTTCTATGGCTGGAATTATCTTTTTATATCCTCAATGCTGTTTTAGTTGCACTAATGTGTTGATGCAAGTTGCAAGAATTAAGGTTAGGTGTCAATTCACACTTTTGAATTTGTACCCTGGTCAATTGTATTTGGAGATAAACAGCTTCTGGTAAATTTGAATTTCTGAGCATGAAGAATTAATATTTTTTGTTTAGAAATCTTGGTATTAAATACACAATGCAATAATTCATAATTCTGCTTTTTTTCTTCATGCGGGATCCACATTTTTGTGTAATCAACAATGATTATGATTATCCTCCTCTTTGCTGATGTGCTTATTAGAGCTAATAATTTAGTTTGAATTTAAATGCTTTCACATATTTTGAAAGGAAAATGTTGTGTTTATTTCCAAGGAACCTCGATCTAGGAGATGTTTCCGTGTCATCAATCCAAGATTTAGACATAATTGTATTTTTTTCCAAAGTCTAGTTTCTTAAGACCAAGGAAACATTAGCCATGGCGTTTCTGCCTGCTGATATATTATATTATATTATAAAATCAAGGTAGGTTAGATTGGTTATAGGGAAGCTAAGCATGTGGGTGTAGTGAAACACCACAGTTACTAGCCACCCCAAATGCATTGCACCCAAATAGCAAGGAAAAGGGTCTAGGGTAGACAAAACTGCTGGAGAAGCCCAGCGGGTGAGGCAGCATCTATGGAGCAAAGGAACGTTTTGGGCTGAACCCCTTCTTCAGACCTTGCAAGTCTTGCAAGTTTCAGTTTTGTGGTTCTGTCACAGGTTGTGGACAGGAAATAGACCGTGCAAGATAAAATGATACAGCAAACAGTTAAGAAGACAAGTGACATGTTGGCATCTGTAGTAAGATGTTGAAGAGTATGTATGTTTTCCCCCCAGAAATTTTATGGTTTTGATGCCGACCAGGTTGGTCCTGTTTGTGGGTCTTGATAGATGTCGGAAGTGTAACATTGATCCCACCAGTTCTCTGTTCTGCAAGATTTTTTCTTAATATGAAGTCCACATTTTTGTGTAAGCAACAATGTTTTCTATGATTATCCTCCTGTTTGCCGATGTGCTTATTAGGGCTAATAATTTAGTTTGAGCTTCCATGTTTTCAAAGGAAAATGTTGTTTATTTCCAGGAGAATCCGAGATTTAGACATAATTGGTGTATTTAGAGATAAACAGCTTCTGATAAACTCGTATTTCTGAGTGGGAAGAATGAATATTTTTTGTTTAAAATCTTGGTCTTAAATACACAATGCAATAATTCACTATTCTGCCTTCAATGTGGTCAACAAATTTCTTAATTGACCTCGCATTGTGAGGTTACCTGATGCGATTCTTTCTTAATACGAAATCCACATTTTTTTGTTATTCAAACCACTACCACATGGTGTCACTAAATTGCATTAATTGCTGACTGGCTGGACTGCATTTATATGTGTCCCCCTTGTATCTTGCAATTTGAATGTGAAGGTGCCATTGTACTAATAAGTTAATCAAAAAGGATGCAGATCAGCAGGAAATTCTAATGCTGTGAACACAATTGAGAGTATGCAATTGCTTCAAAAATGTTGCATTAAACGTTAAATAAAGGTTATTTGATTATGGTTTCTGTATGACTTGTTTCTCTATTGCAAAAAATAAATGTGCTTGTGAAAGTAATATTTTTTGTGTGGACATTTTATAATATCCTGTAATTGCAATTTCTCTATATTCAGAATATATAGAGAATCTTAGTTGGCTTCCGTGCAAGTATATATTATTGGAAGATTGGGATGAAAGATGAGAAGAGATAAGGGGTAAAGAGAAAGAAGGTAATGGGAGCAGTTTTCAAACCTAGATGGTGTGTCAAAATGTAATTAATTTGCATATGTAGGCTAAATTGTATAATATGATAGAATTATATGTAAAACTGATGTTTTATGTATATGTAAAACGATGGTGGAAAAAATGGTTTGCATTCTTAATTTGTTACTATTAGTAGCTTAAGTCATTGTTGCAGGTACCATTTTTGTTTCTTTTGTCTGAAACTCTTTCTGCGATCTATTTTCATGGGTCCACTTTAGATAAGGGCAAAAGGCATAAAGTGAATTGGTGCTAACATTGTGGGGTTACCTGATGCGATTAAGAAAATACTTTGGCATTATACCAAGTAGTTTTATCTTAAAGTGGCAACTGATTTGATCTGTGGGGCAATTGATGGTAGTGAGTGATGATTTGAAGTCTTAAGCAGCAGGGAATTAAAAAACAGTCAGCAACTGAGAGAGCCCTGTGTCTGGCAAACCATTCATTTTTTTAATCTGCGAAATACAGCCCAAAACTCCAAAGACATGTAACATGGCACAATATTTGAGATGTTCCCATGAAAGTTAATTGGGGTGGCTGTCATATTGGATAAAATAGAATCTTTTCAATCTAATTCCTGAATCTAGAGAAAATGTGGAAAAATATGTGCAACACACCAGCAATTTCTTTACCTCTTCAATCCCTTAAATTGAATTACTTTTGGGTCACCTTGTACTGCCTATACTTTATCCACTATTGCTGTGAAATGGGGGAGTCGATGATTTCCTTAAGTTATAATCTTGCATGCATCTGTCGTCATTGGGCTAACATTAAAACGAACAAAACGAATAAAACTGATTGTATTGTATTGATTGTATTAGAGATGGTCACTGACCAGTGTGACATCCACATCCAATAAATAAATTCTAACCACACTCCCTCCCTTTCACTGTACAAAAGGGTAACATAACATTTTTCATCACGTTGACATTTTATTCCTTTGTTGATTTTTTGTTACCTCACTTGGCATTGTATTCTTTTGATTTCTTTATTTACAACTCATCAATCTGCTGAATTTGTATTAGCTCATGAGTTTGTGTGATTCTTTTTCTTTAATATCTCATTTATTGACCGTAGTGGCCGCACATAACTGCTATCAAAGGTGTCTGCTCTGTTTTTGGCACAACCCGGTTTACTTATTGACAGATTTATCAGTTTCCTGGAGCCATTCCTTTTCCATTGTCCTCTAGTTTCCTGAGACCTGTTTATTTTTTACCTCAAAGATATGCCATACTAAAATTTAAAACTGTTGGGTTGTGTCTCTTCACTTTATAACTATCAGTTTCATGTATATTAAATTGACTTTTTACATCATGTTCTCTTAGCATCATACAAACAAAAATAAGACTTAAGGGTAAATCTCCCACCTTCCTCAGCTTTCAATAAAAGTATGGCTAATCTGATTGTCAAGATTTCTAAAGATATTGCATGTTCAATCAAGTCCTCTCTCTTTCTTGTAAACATGAGTAAATACAAGATTAGTCTACCAAATCTTTGCAAAAGGTAACCTGTCCGTTCCAGGTAAACTGTCTGTGAACTTCTTCCAGTGATTAACATCTTTTCTTCAATAAGAATGTTGTCTCCAACTCTTTAACCTGGATGTCCAAATATAGTTTCATCAGACCCCTGTATAATTATGTAGGAAGGACCTGCAGATACTGGTTTACACTGAAGATAGACACACAATGCTGGAGTAACGCAGCGGGTCAGGCACCTCTGGAGAAAAGGAATAGGTGATGTTGTTTGGGTTGAAAGCCTTCTTCAGACAGTCTTCAGACAGTCTCGACTCGAAACATCACCTATTCCGTTTCTCCAGAGGTGTCTGACCCATTGAGTTACTCCAGCATTTTGAATCTGTCTTCCCTCTACAATTGTAACCTTTATACTTTTGTATTCAGTTTACCTAGCAATTAATTGTATCATCTAATTCTGGTTTGATATCCAACACAAACAAAAATCCTTGTTTTCCTTGTTCACTTTCAAATATAAAACTGGGAAATTCATTGGTTTTATTGCCTGAACAGTGTGGCTTTGTCCCACTCTTATCTCCAGAGTAAAATTCTGTTTTCTACTGACGATACTTTAAATGGAAGCTTTGTTGTTCATTCTTCCCTTGTAATACTCCCCTGCAGACCTCAGAGCAGTAACTACTTTCTGCAGGATATTTGTAGACATTATTTCACATTTTCTAATCCGTCCACATTGTCCAAGGTGACGAGAGAATTTGTGGAAAAACGTCCTTTACAGCAAGAATAGTTTTGGAACATGCTGCCTGTAAAGTTGGTCATCATGGGATTAAGCAGGGTTTTCTAAAGGTCTGATGTCATTGCTTTCACATGGGTCTCCTCGGAATCTCGCAGCTCTGCTCTTGCTCCCCCCGTCACAACAGGGTCAAAGTCACCCTAGACCTCACCTTTCACCTCATCGACATTTTCACGACAATGTCATCCGACATTTTCACACCCTCCAACAAGATCCCACCGCATCTTCCCATCTCTACTCCTTTCTGCTTTCCGCAGAGACTGTTCCCTCCAACTCCCTGGGTAACTCGTCCCTTCCCACTCAAACCACCCCCTCCCCTGCAACTGCACGAGATGCAACACCTGTCCCTTTACCTCCTCCGTCGACTCTGTCCAAGGACCCCAACAGTCCTTTCAGGTGAGGCAGAGGTTCACTTGCATCTCTTCCAACTTCATCTACTGTATCCGCTGTTCCAGGTGTGGACTCTTATATATCAGCGAGACCAATCGGTGATCATTTCAGTCTGCCTAGAGCTACATGATTGCCCGTTTGCTAAACACTCCCCCTCCCATTCCCAAACTGACCTTTCTTTCCTGGGCCTCCTCCACTGTCAGAGTGAGGCCCATTGCAAATTGGAGGAACTGCATCTCCTATTTCGCTTAGACAGCTTAAAACCCAGCTGTATGAATATTGACTTCTCTAATTTCAAGTAACCCTAGCTTTCCCTCTCTCCTAGTTCTCTGACTTGCTTAACTGTCCTCTTGATTACATTTTACTGATTGTATGCCTCGTTGTCATCTTCCCCTTGGCTAACAATGATCTTTTCTACATTTTCCTTCAACTTCTTTCCATTGATCTCTTGTTTTAACAACTTACCCTTCCATATCTCTGTCTCCCTCTCCCCTGACTCAGTCTGAAGAAGGGTCTCGACTCTCAAACATCACCCATTCCTTCTATCCAGAGATGCTGCCTGTCCCGCTGAGTTACTCCAACATTTTGTGTCTATCAACCAGAAAATTAAGTCTGCTTTCTCATTCTCTCGTGCAGCACTTTCAGATTCCATCGAAGAGAATTTTCTTTCTCCGATCCCTGTTGAATCTTCTAACTTAAATGTGTGTCATCTGATTTTAGATATCATTACTGTTGGGAAAGATTTCTTGCTATTTACACTACACACCACAAGTTTTGTCTTCTGTGAACTTACGATTCAACCCTCCTACATTTACATCCACATTGTTAATGTAAATCTCACACAGCAGGGGTTCCAGCACCAATTCCCACGGTACACTACAGGTCACAGGCTTTTAATCACGAAAGCAATCCTTGACCGTCGCTCTCTGTCAATGGGACCTTGTCAAAGCTCTTATTGAAGTCTCTACATAGACCATGCTGCCTATCCGGAAGTGGCGGCGCTGCCCTGGCAGCAGCGGCTCGCCTGCAGTCCGTTCGTTTTTACTTTTTTTGTGTTGTTTTTTTCGTTTTGTCTAGTTAAGTTTTTGGTTTTTAAGGTTGTGTTTATGTGGGGGTGGCGGTGGGGGGGGGTTGAAACGGGGCTTGCTGTCTCTCCCTTCGGGGGAATGCGACTTTTTTGTCGTATCCCCCTTCTCTGCCTCCGTCTGCGCTGAGGCCGAATGGCGGAGCTGGCGACCTCGAGACTCTGGAGGCAGAGCCAGTCAGGACTTGCCCTGGGCTCGCTCCCGTGAGGGCGGTCCGGCTCGGGGCTGGAACGGCGCTCCCGTGAGGGGCTGTGATGCTCCCGTGAGGGTGGCCTGGCGCGGGGCTGAGACTCTCCCGTGAGGGGCTGTGGCGCTCCCGTCAGGGCGGCCCAGCCCGAGGGTGGAATGGCGCTCCCGTCGGAGCGGCCCAGCTCGAGGGAGGAAAGGCACTCACGTGAGGGCGATCTGGCTAGGGGTTGGAACGGTGCTCCGGTGGCTGGGACGTCGTTCTGGCGGCGGTGACCTGTGTCCGGGGTTCAGCCGTGGGCCAGCGGCTGCGTCCGCTGGACTGGAGGGCGGCAGCTTCGACCACCCCGGGCCACGGTGTTTGAGCCGGCACGTTTGCGGGGTTTGGTGAGCCGCGGGACTGTCTGTGCCATCGCCCGGTGGGGTATCTCAGCGCAGAGGGAGAAGAGGAGGGAAGAGACTGCAGCCCTAAGATTTTTGCCTCCACCACAGTGAGGAGGTGCTTGGAGGACTCACTGTGGTGGATGTTAATTTGTGTTTATTGTTGTTTATTATTGTATTATTGTATGTATGACTGCAGGCACGAAATTTCGTTCAGACCGTAAGGTCTGAATGACAATAAAGGTAATTCTATTCTATTCTATTATACCTTGTTATTTCCTTGAAAAAACTTAATCGGATTTTATGCTATATCTGGTAAATAATGCTAACCATTTACTGTAGGTATTAATTCCAGAATTACATTGAACTACAGAAAAAGTGCTGAGTGTTTCAAATGGCTGCATGGATCTCATTAAAATATTTCAGGCTGTCTGCTTAAAGTTGAACGTGGCCATCAGAGCTCCAGCCATAGCTGCTCACAAATAAGTAGCAAAAGTGAAAACTGTCTTTTGTTATTATAACCTGCTGAAATTCAGGCAGAATTTTTCTGCTGCAGTAGTGAACTCGATTAGAGCACGTCAACCCCTTTCATTGGTCAAAAGCTATTATGCATAATTGTTTTGGACACAAGTATATTTTTCTGATATAAAAATTTGGCGTTTGATATGAATCATTGGGCTCTTATTAACCCAACCAAGTTAAAGTAAGTGTTTGTTTAAAAAAGGAATTTGATCTGCTTAATGCATTATTCATTTCTTCAAGAACATAATCATATCTAATCACTTTATTTCACTGTCTTGGATTGGGATAAAGGTGAAGAGGCAGAGGCAGAGCTCTATGGAAAAGCAAAAAACTGCAGTGCTAAAAATATGAAATTAAAAATATGCTTAAAATACTCAATGGAACTCTTTCTTTAATCTTAACATCTATTGAATGTATTGGACAAATATCGTTCAAATGTGACGTGTAATAATGAAAAAACTGCACTAGATAATATCTATGAAATTACATAAAGCGCAATATCTCTTTCAATATTTAGATGCTTTCTGTGGATTTTACTCTTCTAACTTTTCAGAAACTAAGAATGCTTATATTAACTTTTAACTGGTATTGTCATTTTTGAAACAACACTGATCTGATCCTAATGCAGGGTTTTGACCTGAAGTATACAATACAATACAATACAATACAATACAATTTATTTGTCACTTGAACCTCATAGAGGCTCAAATGAAATGTTGTTTCTACAGTCATACACACAAGAAAAAAAAGACCCAAGACACAACACAATTTACACAGACATCCATCACAGCGCATCTCCTCCTCGCTGTGATGGAAGGCAAAGAAACTTATCTCTCCCCTGCACTTCCCATTCCCCTCCCGATGTCAGTCAAAGTCAAAGCCCCCGGCGGGCGATGGCAATTGTCCCGCAGCCATTAACGCCGCGCCGGCCGATGCAAGGCCGCGCTCCGGGTCTTGTTGTTGGAGCCCCCGGCGGGCGCTAGCAAAGTCCCGCAGCCATTCCAAGCCGCGCCGGGCGGCGATGTCAGGCCCCGCTCCAGGTATCCTCGACCCCGCGACTCGGGCGGGAGAAGTTGCCGTTGCGGAAGCCCCGAAAAGCGGTCTCCCAGCAGGGACCCGCGGGCTCCCGATATCACCGTCCACCGGAGCCTCCGAATCCCCGGGGGTCGGGCCACAGCAGCTCGCCACCACAGCTCCACCCGCTCCGAACTCGGCCAGCTCCATGATGGTAAGTAGTCCGCAGCTCCGTGACTGGAGCCCCAGGTCGCTACTGCCGGAGGCAGCTCCACGTTGCAGCCCCAATGACAACGGAGACCCGACAGGGAAAAGGTCGGGTTCTCCGTGCAGGGGAAAGATTTTAAAAGTTTCCCCCCCATCCCCCGCCCCCCCCCCCCCCCCCCCCCCCCCCCCCCCACACACACACACACAGACTAGAAGTGTTGCCTCCATAAATGTTGCTTGATCTACTAATTCCTCCAGCAGTTTGTTTTTTCTACTGCAGATTCTAGCTTCTGCAGTCTTTTGTGTCTCCAATGCTGATCTTTAATTGGCGGATGAAAGAGAGTTAAGTGTCAATTTTCAATAAATCTGGGACAAATAATACTGAGTTTTCTTTTTTCTCTATTTTCAGGGCAATTAAAGCATTTCAGGAGGTGCTTTATATTGATCCCAGCTTCTCTCGAGCCAACGAGATTCACTTGCGTCTTGGGTTGATGTTCAAAGTGAACACAGACTATGAGTCAAGTCTTAAGGTAGGCATAGAGAATGAACACAGCTCAGAACATTGACACTTTTATATTTTTCTGGTACTTAATATTCCTTTTGTGTGATGGAAACCTCATTAAATTTGTTTCTCAAGTCTTAATTTTGGCAGAAACAACCATTTTTGTTAACTCCATGTATGAATCACCGGAGATTTAGCGTGCAACTTTTATCAAGCACTTTGTCAGATGACAGGTTTTGATTGTCTTCATGGACTACTGTGGACTTCAATCACTCAATAGACAGATTCTGTTGTGAATTTGTGCAATGTTTGGGCAGAAATAGGTAGCTCCAGGCCTCGTCTTTCTTTGGCTGTAGTGGTCTTTTCAACATATATCCCAATGTTTATAACTGGCCACGTCAGGATCACTGACCAGAGCTGAACACAGTTGTTGCACATTATGAGGAGTGATGTTATCCACTCCTTATTGTGGCTTTTTTATGTATGAAGGTTACATTTGCAGTGTGTTGTTGGAATCATCACCCGTTTCTACCCTATACCTAAACAAGGGGAACTGCGTTCTCAATATCAAAGATCACTATTGTTACTGAATGATACAAAATTGAATTTCAACTTATTGGATGTAAATCGATCACATATAAAACCACAGCTGGAAGCTGGAAGGACACTTTCTTCCAGCTACAAGGATAATTGTCTTTCATTTTCTCTCAATGATTGATTTGAATATGGTAGATACAATTAGAATTTCTGTATCTATCAGTTAGAAGTTCATTATACCCATATTATTAACATGCAGACTATGGGTTAGATTTGTGTTCTCCCACATGTGAGAAAATTGGGCGAGTTCTTTATACCTTGGCCATTGGTACCTTGGAGTGTTCCTGGGCCTTCCTTACCTTCAATGTCTTAAGAGGTTGTGTGCCTGAATCAGCTTCAATCTTTTTATCATTAGCATCCTACAAAACAAAACTTATTTCCTTTAACAGGTCTAGCTTTCAAAGGCCCTTTGTACATGCAGTCCATTGTAAGGATGCTTCCTATTACATTACCGTCTTGTACTGTAAACCTTTTTCAGAGTTTCATGATACACAAAATTATTATTGCACTTGCAGCACAAAAAAGGCCATTAGAGCCATCATATCAAGCCAGCCAAAAATGGACTTTGGGTTAATCTTGTTTCCCAGCTCTTTGACGACAATCCTGCAGGTTATAGCTCTTCAAATGCCCCAGTTCACCCAAAGTGATCAGGTAGCAAGAAAAATAGAGGCAAATTGCATCTTGACTATATTTTGATTGGGGTAGAGTGCAGTCATGACCCTATTTAATTGAAACATATGCCTGACAAATCTAATAAACCTTTCGAAGGCATGACTAAAATAGTGCACAAGGGAATGCTTTTAATGATCTCTGTAATTCTTTGATTTATTTCCTAAATCATAATTGGAGCCCAGAACTGTAATGCATCTTTGAAAAGATGATGTGTTGGACAGCTATTCCTTCACAAGCAGATCAAAATGAATGTTTGATTTAAATTTATTTAATTGCTTGAGTAACTCTTTAGCTGTTAGGAACACAGGGCATTGCTTTCTGTCAGATCAGATATTTGGGCTGTAATGGTGTTTAAGAAGCTGTAATTTATAGTCTAAAATACTTTTACTGATAGATCACAGCTGCACCTCTGTGAAACATTTCTACTTGCCTCCTCCCTACCCTTTGTTTCATATAAAATCTTTTAACTTTGTTTATTTACAAAATATTAATTCCAGGTAAAATTATGAGCAAATTTTGGAGAAATTATAACTAAAATTCTGCAGACCAGTAGGTACTCAATACTGTATTGAATTAAAATGCAGGACCTCTTACCTCTGTGGCTGTTCTGGTATGCAAAGTGGTGAACCTTTTTTCTCATTACCGGGTTTCATTTCCAATGGCTTTCACTACAATTTTTATGAAATGCAATCTTCCTCACATAAAACAAATGTAAAAAGTTAAAAATATAAATTATATAACAAAGAATAAGCAACTAATTCCTGCATTTGGTATTCAGAGTAGTCTAACAAGCAGTGATATTGTAAACAACAAGCTCGTACAAAACAGGAACAGCACAATGATTAAAATGCAATAACTGCAGCTAATTGTGGATGCAGCCCAGGCCATCATACAAACCAACCTCCCTTCTATTGAAAGTAGACAAAAAATGCTGGAGAAACTCAGCAGGTGAGGCAGCATCTAAGGAGAAAAGGAGTGGGCGACGTTTCGGGTCGAGACCCTTCTTCAGACTGATGTCGGTGGTGGGAGGTGGGGTGGGAAAAAGAAAGGTAGAGTCGGAGACAGTAGGCTAAGTGGGAGAGCTGGGAATGGGGTTCCCTCCGTAACACCCTGGTCAATTCGTCCCTTCCCACCAAGACCATCCCCTCCTCTGGTACTTTTCCCTGCAACCGCAGGAAATGCTACACCTCCCCCCTCGACTTCATCCAAGGACCTAAACAGTTTTTCCAGGTGAGGCAGAGGTTCACCTGCACGTCCTCCAACCTCATCTACTGCATCCGCTATCGTAGGCGTCACCTTCTCCACATCGGCGAGACCAAGAGTAGGCTCGGTGACTGCTCCGCCGAACACCTCCGCTCAGTCCGTACTAACCAACCTGATCTCCCGGTTGCCCAGCACTTCAACTCCCCCTCCCATTCTGAATCTGACCTTTTTGTCCTGGGCCTCCTCCATTGCCAGAGTGAGGCTCAGCATAAATTGGAGGAACAACACCTCATATTTCGCTTGGGTAGTTTACACCCCAGCGGTATGAACATCGACTTCTCTAATTTCAGGTAGTCCTTGCTTTCTCCCTCCTTCCCCTCACTGCCTTCCGGGCCGATCTCAGGCCCCGACCACTGAAGACGCCACCGTCGTCGACCTCCAGGGCCTCCTCGGGACCGCCGCCGACCTTCAACGACTCACCAATGCCGCCGACCCTCGCTGCCTCACGGGACCACCGACCCTCGCTGCCTCACCGACACAGCTGACCCCCGCTGCCTCACCGACACCGCCGACCCCCGCGGCCTCACCGGAACCGCCCATTATTGCTGCATCTCCGGCCTTCCGCTGACCGGCTCTTCTGATGTCTCTCCCACTAACCCGGACTCCACTCCCCGCGGGCCTCCACCAGCAACTCTGCCACTCCACCGCGCACCAGCGGGCCGCCGCCGTCGCCTTACCTGGGTCCCAGGCTCAGCACCAGGCCTGAAGTCTGCACGCTGCAGAATCTCACTCCATGTGGTTTGACTGCGCTGGGTCCTAATGCTCCCCCCTCCCCTACAGGGAACAGTGGGGTATCCACTGGTTCTCCCCCATCCCCCTTGAACCAGGTGACCCCAGCTGCTCCCCACCCACACGATAGTCCTCATACCCCCTCCCTGACTATTTCCCCCCCCCCCCTGAGATCGCCTCGGCCCCCATCTACTCACCTGCCTTCCTCTGACCCCAACCCCCACCCTTGCCTTGTGTTCACCATCCTCTCTGACCTCCCCCTTTCCGATACCGAATGGTCTGTCCTCAGCAGAGGCCTCACCTTTATTCCCCTCCGTCCCCACCTCAATGAGTTCCGTGCCTGCCACGATGAGGAGCTCTTCTGTCGTCGTCTCCGCATTCGCTTTTTTCCATGGGAAGGAGCCCTCACTTCCTAGTGATGACCCCTTCTCCCGTCTCCAACGGACCCCTTCTCCTCCTGGACTCTCTTCTCCCCCCCCCATGGCCATCTACCTTCGTTAGACCTGTTCATTTCAAACTGCCGGAGGGACATCAACCGCCTTAACTTTTCCACTCGCCTTACTCACTCTAACCTCTCTCCCCCCCCCCCCTGGAACGTACCGCCCTCCACTCACTCTGCAATAACTCTGACTGGGTAGTCAGACCTGCCGACAAAGGAGGTGCTGTGGTTGTCTTGTGGGCTGACCAGGCGACAATTCTCAGACACCTCCTCCTGCTTATCCTTGGACCATGACCCCAGACACAAGCACCAGGCCATCGTCCCAAGCACCATTACTTCCTTCATCGCTTCTGGCTCCCTGCCCGTTCCACAACCCCGCATGGCCCGATTTTATCTTCTCCCCAAATTCCACAAACCCAACTGTCCTGGCAGACCCATTGTTTCTGGTTGCTCAAGTCCCACCGAACGTATTTCCACATACCTCGACTCCATCCTATCTCCCCCCCCCCCCTGGGCCAATCCCTCCCCACCTATGTCCAAGACACCTCGCATGCTCTTCGTTTCCTTCATGACTTCCGTTTCCCAGGCCCCCACTCCCTCATCTTCACTCTGGATGTCCTGTCATTCTACACCTCCATCCCCACCAGGAGGGTGTAAAGCCCTCCGTTTCTTCCTCGACCATAGAACCAACCAATTTCCGTCTACTAATACTCTCCTCCGCCTATCGGAGATGGTCCTCACCCTTAACAACTTTTCCTTTGACTCCTCCCATTTCCTCCAAATCCAAGGCGTAGCTATGGGCACGCACATGGGCCCTAACTATGGCTGCCTCTTTGTAGGGTACGTCGAACAATACCTGTTCGAGGCGTACTGTGGCCCTATCACTGAACTCTACCTTTGCTACATTGACGACTACATTGGGGCTACCTCCTGCACCCATGCAGAACTCACTGACTTCATCCATTTCACCACCAATTTCCATCTGGCACTCAAATTCACCTGGACTATTTACGACATCTCCCTACCGTTCCTTGATCAAAACATCTCCATCGCAGGTAACAGACTACTGACCGACATCTACTACAAACCCACTGACTCCCACAGCTATCTTGACTACAATTTTTCCCACCCTGCTCCCTGTAAGGACTCTATCCCCCCTCCCCCACTCCCAATTCCTCCGTCTATGCCGCATCTGCACCCAGGATGAGGTGTTCCAGACCAGGGCATCGGAGATGTCCTCATTCTTCAGGAAACGTGGGTTCCTCTCTTTGACTATAGATGAGGCTCTCGACAAGGTCTCCTCTATATCCCGCAGCTCTGCTCTCACTCCCCATCCCCTCCCACTCGTAACAAGGACAGAGTGCCACTTGTCCTCACCTTCCATCCCATCAGCCGGCGCATAGAAAATATAATTCTCTGACACTCGCCACCTCCAGCGAGATCCTGCCACTGTCCAGATCTTCCCATCTCCGCCCCTTTCTGCTTTCCGTAGAGACCGCTCCATCCATAACTCCCGGGTCAATTCGTCCCTTCCCACCCCCTCCCCTGATACTTTCCCCTGCAACTGCAGGAAATGCTACACCTGTCGCTTTACCTATCTCTCGACTCCATCCAAAGACCCAAACAGTCTTTCCATGTGAAGCAGAGGTTCACCTGCACGTCCTCCAACCTCATCTACTGCATCCGCTGTCGCAGGTGTCACCTTCTATACATCGTCGAGACCAAGCGTAGGCTCGGCGACCGCTTCGCCGAACATCTCCGCTCAGTCCGTACTAACCAACCTGATCTCCCGGTTGCCCAGCATTTCAACTCCCCCTCCCATTCTGAATCTGACCTTTTTGTCCTGGTCCTCCTCCATTACTATAGTGAGGCCCAACGTAAATTGGAGGCACAACACCTCATATTTCGCATGGGTAGTTTACACCCCAGGGTTATGAACATCGACTTCTCTAATTTCAGGTAGTCCTTGCTTTCTTCCTCCTTCCCCTTCCCAGCTCTCCCACATAGCCTACTGTCTCCGCATCTTCTTTTTTTTTTTCTCACCCCCCCCCCCCCCAACCCCGACATCAGTCTGAAGAAGGGTCTCGACCCGTAATGTTGCCTACTCATTTTCTCCATAAATGCTGCCTCACCTGCTGAGTTTCTCCAGCATTTTCTGTCTTCTTTCGATTTTCCCAGCATCTGCAGTTTCTTCTTAAATACTCCCTTCAATTGATTCCATTTATATCTCACTCTACCTCGGCAAGACCAGCAGCATAATCCCGGACGAGTTACACCCTGGCCACTCCCTCTTCTCCTCTCCCATCAGGCAAAAGGTATAGAAGTGTGAACATGCACACCACCAGATTCAGGGACAGTTTCTTCCCAGCTGTTACCAGGCAACTGAATCATCCTACCAGAGAGCAGCATTGAACTACTATCTACCTCTGATGATCCTCGGGCATCCTTGATCAGTCTTTGCTGGCTTTACCTTGCACTAAACGTCATTCCCTGATCATGTATCTATACATTGTAAATGCAATGATTGTAATAATGAATTGTCTTTCTGCTGACTGGTTAGCACACAACAAAAGCTTTTCACAGTACCTATATGTGAAAATAAATTAAACTGAACTGAACTATCCAGTTGTGAAATATGGCGTTGGAAATTTGAGTGAAGTCACTTTATTCCAAAACAGTTCTTTTAGTGTGAAGGTAAACACAAAATGCTGGAGTAACTCAGCGGGACAGGAGCATCTCTGGAGAGAAAGAATGGGTGAAGTTTCGGGGTCACTTATTCGAGGTCACACAATATTTTCTTAGTTCGGTGTCTTTTTGCTGTCCATTGTGGATGGACTGTAATATTAACCTGCAAGTTAGCCTGCAGGCTTCGAATGAAAAATTGTTGATTTGTAAAAGCCTGTTGGGAGACCTTTTGCATTTCTAATGCTCACAAGGCTGTACTCCCTCGACATGTTCCTGGCAAGACAAACAAATCTCGATTTGCGAGGAAAAGGGAGAGCTTAATGAGATGATTCTGCTGCACGTGCTTCACGTTCTCCTTCTCCCACTAATGAGCCTACTAAATAGAACTTGGCTAGCTTCCAGTGGTGTGATTAACAAATAGCTTTCAGCGTCCCAGTTATTTGAACAAAGAGCAATCTTCAACAGAAACACGGTAGTGCTCTAATACGACATATACTGTAAGAACTTTCCCCTTGGTTTCCTTCACCTTCCTCATTTTATCTTGTGGTAAGTTGGAATAAATGCTTTGTGCCATTGTGTTTAGAACAGGCATATGATTGTACCTTAATTTTTATTTAGACATTGTATTTGTTAAACAGTTACATAGTAGTTTGCAGTATTAACTTGATAAACTGGTAGAGTTAACTGTAGAAAAATGTTCCCCTCATGTGGATGTGGTTCCATGGAAAATGGTTCATTAGTAAGTACAATGACAATTCAGTGATCTGTTTATTTATGCATGATTCTTTGCTATTCAGCGCTAGAGAATCACCTAGTTTCATAGGTAGCATTTATAGGTAGATTCTGAAGATAAGTTTCCTAGTGAGGGTGCAAAAGATGCAACTATGATTGTATTTGCTCTACAGTTTGTACAGAGCAAGGTGCTAAAGCAGAATGATTTCAAATATATCTTTTAGGTGGTATAATTGTAATGCCTGGGCTGCATTTAATAGCTAGCATGGTGATTTAAAGAATACTTGCAACTTTTTTTGCTCTGCCAATCAATTTTTATATGTAATGTTGCTTGCCTGTCAAGAAATAAAGCAATCGGTTTCTATCCCGTGAAAAGAGTTGCCTGTTTTAGATTGAGTTGCCTTTTTTAGGTGAAATGTTGATCTGGTAATTTATAACTTTCTGAAGTTCTTTGTACCATGTGCTAATTTAACCCAGGAAAAAATTGTATCTGTTAAGCAGCTGTATTTTAATAATTTATTCTTTAATGTACAAGATTATATTCTTAGATTATTCTCTACAAGATTTACTCTTAACGTACAAGATTATTTTCAGAGATATTTATATTATTTTTCTAGATCATGGTAGTTGAAAACTAAATTTCATTTGTCATTTGTTCAATGATTGTCTCAACAAGCTTTTTCTTTTACCCTCCACAAACCTTTTTGACCCAGAAAATAATTAGACGAGATAGACCAAAAGTAAATATCCAGCAGTCATCTTGTAAATTTTGTTTCTTAAGGAAATCTTGGTACTCCAGCATTCTTTTAATATCGTTTGGGTTTATTTAATGCCACTCTTCTGAACTCCTCAATAAAAGTAAACTAAAGGAGTATAAAGAAACTCAGAAGCACTTGTTTAAGGGTATTTTATTATTATTCTTTTATTTTCATCAGATATTGAAAGAAGCCATTTGACCCATTGTATTTGACCCCAGTGCAGCTCTAGGGAGAATCTGAATAATCCACTTATTTCTCTATGCCTATTCACTTGCTTCCCATATTAACAGCTCCTGATTCTTGCACCACCCCAAATGCAGGAAACAAAAAACTGTATATTTGGTATAATTGAAGGGAAAGTATTGAATGGAAAAGATTTAAGTGACTCCTCGATGCATTGTCATTTTTCTGATGGCAATGTTTAAAATTCTAATTCTGCTTTCCAATCCAGTTAGTGATTGTGTATTTTTTTTAAAAGCACTGGCACATTGGTTTCATCAGACCTGAGGTTTTTCACTACGTGAGCATTTTCAAAATGTATTCATTTAAGTGCGTTCCCATCCTATTTGCCCTGGAAAAGATGGAAGTGATCTCCTTGATCCGTTGTCACTTTTCTGATGGAGGGATTCCCTGAATGCTGTTTGGCCAGAAATTCCAGAATTTAGACCCAGTTGAGTTTCTGGTCATTTGCAACCCTCAAGCTGTTTATTAAAGATTTGAGTGATGGTAATGACATTGAATATCAGGGGTAGGTAGTTGGACGCTAGTGTTGGAGATCCTTGTTAGCATTGCAATGTGAATGCTAATTGCCATTTCTTCGTCCATGTCTGAATGTTGTTTTGGTTTTGCTTTATTCCTGCATAAACTGCTTCGATTTCTGAGGAGTTCTAATTGGAATTGGACATGGGGGTATAATCCACAAGTAGTCCCGATCCCGCCCTTGAATTAGTAGAAATGTCACTGATTAAGATGGTTGCACCAAAGGCACTGTCCTATGCCTATGATCAATGACTTCCAACACAAAGCCATCTTTCTGTGTGTAAGGTATGAGCCCAGCCATTTGATACTTTCTCCTCCTTATGCTCGTTCACCGGCTTTACCAGAACTCCTTGATGGTACTCTTGGTGAATGCTGACATCATATCAAGGACTTTGACTTGGACCTCTTCTGATTTTCAATGACGATTCAGAGTGATTGTTGTGAAAATCAAGTGAAGAACATTATCTGTTTAAGGCTGTTGCAAACAAAAGCTACATTTATAATTATTTAAAAAGGTAAAATGTGATGCCATAGGAACTGATCTTTGGCAAATGAGCCTTGGGATTATTATTTAATAAGCTGCTCCTTGTGCTCCAATACCATTTTTACCCCTGGGGAAAATGGGATATCAAGGCAAAGAACTATAATATGTTTAGTGTCTGATATTTGTTAATTATTTTAACTTGTTTCCTGCATATGATTATGAAAATGTTTGCTTAAAATAACATACTACACCTGCACCACTCGTAGGATTCTTCTGTTTGTTGGGGGAAAAGGAATTTCTTGTTAAGAGATGTCCTGAGTCAGAAATTGTTAATAGAATATAGAACAGTACAGCACATAATCAGGTCCTTTGGCCTGCAATGTCTGAACCGATGATGTTAAGACCAAGCCTGCATATAATCCATATCCCTCCATTCCCTGCATATCCATCAGGGCTCGAAATTAACGGTTGCCCGGGTGCCAATGGCCACCAAAGTCCCGCCGGGCAACCTAAAAGCCGTGCCATTTTGCCCGGCTTTTAGGAGCGGAGGTGTTGGGTGAAGCGATCGCCAAGCCTACGCTTGGTCTCACCGATGTAGAGCAGCTGACACCTAGAGCAGCGGATGTAATAGATGAGGTTCGAGGAGGTGCAGGTGAACCTCTGCCGCACCTGGAAAGACTGTTTGGGGCCTTGGGGGGGGTGGTGAAAGGAAGCAAGTGGCAGAGACAGTAGGCTGTGGGAGAGCTGGGATTGGGAGGGGAAGGAGGGAGAAAGCAAGGACTACCTGAAATTGAAGAAGCCAATGTTCATACCGCTGGGGTGTAAACTACCCAAGCGAAATATGTGGGGCTGTTCCTCCAATTTGCGGTGGGCCTCACTCTGGGCATGGAGGAGGCCCAGGCCAGAAAGGTCGGATTCGGAATGGGAGGGGGAGTTGAAGTGCTGGGCCACCGGGAGATAAGGTTGGTTATTACAAACTGAGTGGAGGTGTTGTGCGAAGTGATCGCCAAGCCTGCGGTTGATCTCACTGAGGTTGATCATACGCTGAATAATCCAACCACATTTTTGTTTGGAAGTGGAAAGAAATAATAGAAATTGCATTCATTGCAATGTGTAAAAAGAATTGAGATACTGTATTATAATTTTGCTGCATGTCATTGTGGTATATATCATGTCATTGGTGAATATGTTTAGTTTGTGACTTTATTTGAAGCAGAAGTAATATGTGAATGCTTCATTGAGCATAATTTCGACTGGTAACTACGCACTTCGTCCGAGCACATTATCGCACGTGTCATGCAAGCCGTCTTAGATGACCACCTAAACTGTCATTTGGCAACCTAAAAAGGTTGCCCGGCTAGCAACAGAGAAAAAAAGTTAAGTGAGAGCCCTGTTCATGTGCTCATCCAAGTGTCTTAAATGCCACTATCATGTCTGCCTCCATCACCACTCCCAGCAGTGTGATCCAGTTTGAAGTGATAATACCGTCCTCTTTTTCCCCCCCCCCTTTTAACCAATGGGTTCTATCAAAATGGAAGTCCCTGTGTGAAGTGTCTTATCAGTTGGTAATGTGGGAATATATGCAGCTTGTATAGACAGATGATTGTTGTTGCTTTTCATTGGTGAATATTTGTTTCATATGTTAAATACATAGGTGAAATAAATTTAACTTTTACCGAACTGATATGTTGGCTGGATGAGGCATGACAAACAAGCACATTTTTTTTGTAAGCCTTTGTTCTTCCAACAGGTCATGCCTGTCTCAGAGTCAGAAACGTTTGCTGTCACATTGAAATCATGTCATTGAACATATTTTGTTTATAAAAGGTAAAAGGGCTTTTTTGAACGACAGTCCTTTCGCTTCCGGCATAATGTAGTTAAACCCTGTTAATCTTGCATCTGATTATTCAGAATCCCAATAGTCTGGCATCTGGGTCACTCTGGGGTGTGAGCTCAATGTGCAGCCAGAGCCTGGGATTAGAGCCAAGCATGGAAAAAGTTCAGAAGCAAAATGAAATTCAAGAGGAATTGGGAGAAAAGTAGAATGACAGATATAGTTGGGTCGTAAATAGAAGCTCTGGCCACAGACTTGAAAAATATTCTTGACTCTCCTCATTGGAGGAAAAGCAGCAAAGCAGCAAAAAGCAGACAAATTTAGTGAAATCTTTTCTGGAATTCGTTATGTGAATTTTCACGTGTTTATTTTTAAATATTTGTCTCACCGGTTGATTGATGTTCCTGTCTGGTATTTTATGGAAGGGTATAGGTAATTTTATGGCTTGATTTTAACATATTTGGCAAAGTACAAATTAAAGAAAACACACACCAGAAGAAGGGTTTTGACCCGAAACATCGCCAACTCCTTTTCTCCATAGATGCTGCCACACCCGCTGAGTTTCTCCAGCATTTTTTGTCTACTTTCGATTTTTCCAGCATCTGCAGTTCCTCCTTAAACACACCAGAAGAATGACTTTCCCTTAGTGCAGAAACATATTTATGTCTATGAGTACATTGTTCACAGATTGTGCTTCCTAGTTCAGTTGACAAAAGTGTTAAATGTGCCAGAAAGAAACTGCCACGTTTTTTAAACAAGCAGGTAGCTTCAGGTAAAAATATCAACAATTGTATGTATAATGGAAAAGAACATTCTTGTTCTGACCAAATATAATTCAAAATTATCCCTTCAATTTCTACCTTTCAAAGCGAGAGCAAATTGATGGATGAAGTTGATATCTTGAGCAATGTTTTTGTCTTTAAATATGTGCGTGGGAAGAAATGGGACGTTAATTGTGGCATTAGACTTTTCAAGATGATCACCTGAAATATGACACGGCAAATTCCTGCCAGTAGTTTTTTTGCACCGATAGTTGCCATTAAATTTCTTGTGACATCATCAATGGTAAATTGGAGATATATTCAGATCTGTAAGAGGAAAGCATGACACCATGTTGTGGATTTGCAGTTTGTTGCACAAAGTGTTGCTCATAGTGTTGTCTTTTAAGGTGAGAGTTTGCATCGTCCAGCTTGTTAACAAGCTCTGCAGCCCCTTTTCTGTCTATATTAATTCCATTTCCTGGCATTCTACCTGTAATCGTCGACGTTGCTTTGAATGATCATCTAACTATTTCTTAAATATTGTGTAAGTATCTCACTCCACCATCACTTAAGGCTGGGGTAGGCAACCTTGTTCTGCATTGGGGCCAGGAACCATGAGCGGATGGCGGGCCACATCTATTGCCATAGTTAATAAATAGAGGTAATAATAATACATACTAACTAAACTTTGACTTATATTTATATACTAGACCAGATGCGGACCCGTTCGGCCTGTCCCCAAGGCAATATTCCACCACTGACCCATAGCCCCCAAATGCGCAGGCGCGGCTGAGGGGTTCCCGTTGTGATGCCAGAGGTCCCCGTTGTGACTCGAGTCATGGCAACCCCCCCCCCCAACTGCGCCTCGTCAGCCCTCTTCCTACCCCAATCCTTCTCCATTCCTCCTTGTCCCCCAGCACTCCCTCCCCCTCCTCTTCACCCTCCCTCTTCTTTCCCCTCTTCTCCCCCTCCCCACTCCCTCATCTCTCCCTCCCTCTCCTTTCCTCTACCCTCAGTCAGTTACTCCCTCGCTCCATAACCCCTTACTCCCTCTGTATCTCCCTGCTCCTCATCTCCCCCTATCCCACACCACCTCCTCACCTCCTCCACGGCCCTCCTCTCCCTCTATCCCCCATTCCTTACCTCCCCCACTGCCTCCTCCTCCACTATCCCTCCTCACTTTCTCCTCCCTCTCCCTCCCTACCCCCCTCCTCTCCCCCTATCCCCCTGCTCCCCACTCCTCACCATCCCCCTATCCCACCCACCCACAATGAAAATCGAGATTTAAAAAAAATGAAACCTCCTCCCTATCCCACCCCCCTCAATGAAAATCACGATGTTTAAAAAAAAATGAAACCTCTTCCCCCCCCCCCCCCTCATTCCACCCCGCCCACCTCACAATGAAAATCACGATTTTTCTATAAAATAACATAAATACAATGTTAGCTGTTAATGAAAACAGAGGAATTTGATTAAAATTGATTATATTTTTTGAAAATCGCAATTTATTTATGTAAATGAGATTCGGGATTCCATTGTGATGTCATTGTAATGCTGCTGACGGACAGGGCAAGTGGAAAAGTGGTTTGAAAAGTTGATTTTGTAAAGTTTAAAATGTCAATAACGTAAAATATAACATAAATCCGAACAAAACTTGTTTCATTTACATCCCAGGACAATGGTGAGTAAGGTGGTCCAAAAATTGTAGAGCTATCGTGTACTGTTTTGGCGGGGTTTTGGGATATCACATCCATGCACGCATGCGAACAAAACAAGATGAGAGTTTTAGTAATATAATAATAATAATGCTAATAATAATAATAATAAATAGATTTAAGCAATATTATGGCCACTAAACGTAGCAGTTAGTTTGAGACACTGGTATTTAAACTACCCTCACCCCTCTCTGTCAGTCTGTTTGTCTGTCTCATAGCAGTTAGTGTGACAATTGGTGTTGTTTTTCGCTCGACAGTCTCTCAATATTAGGTGACAGGCTGGAAGAGGCCAGATGCAAGATGCCATCTAAATGGGCATCAGTCAGTTTCTTAATTTACTCTTTGTGTATTTCATTTTTGAGAAGAAATTTATTCATTTACTAATAATAATAATAATGATGATGATGATAATAATATTCATATCAGAAGAACAGTATTACATATAAATATAAGAATCTCTCTGGAAGAGGAAGAAGTGGAGAAGGAAGAAAGGAAGTTTTAGTAATTTAGTGCTATTGACTCAGTGATGAGAATGGAGACGGTGGTGAAGGAGGTGGTCACTGTCTGTCACAAATATTTGATGTATTTGATGGACTGTGGGACGAGGGACGGTGTCAGTAACACACACGCACACACACAGTGATACGAAGGCAAGAAACACTATGAGGCGACTGTGCATGCTTATCACTCAACACTCACCCAAATCCACAAAATTAAAAAATGGCAAGAGCACCAGTGGATGTGGAGAAGTATAATAACACCAGCCGCAGGTCAAGTGATTTATTGAGAAACGCGCCACCCTTATAATATTTTGAGCAGCTGATGCAACACGAGCCGTGTCACATACAGAAAATGGGAGCTATGCATATCTGGACTAATAAAACAAATAGTAAAATAATAATAATAATAAAACTAATAAAGCAAATCTATCTATCTATATTTAAAACTCTGTGTGTGTCTGGCTGTGTGTGTTTCTGACTTGTGGCTGCCAGCCTTTGATTCGTTGCTACGCCAACACCCGACCCACAAACGCCCTGATTCTTTCCATTTTGGTAGACGTTTCACTTTTCATTCCAAGTATCCACTCCTCATTAAATTTCGTCGTGTTTATGCACACATTTTTAATAAAATCCCCCCCACTCACTCATTTTGTCGCCTCCTGCTGGCCAGCGACCATAACGGCTGCTGGCGCCCGCATCTCGACTCAAAGATGCCATTTAAAAACAGCCGCACTGCTGATTCCTGAGCCGCTTGAGTTGGAGGACCACGTCTCCCGTGGGGGCTACGGGTAGGGAACGGCTGCGTTGGGGGAGCAGACCCAACGGGTCTGCACTTGGTCTAGTATACTTTTAAAACTCTGTGTGTGTGTGTATGTCATTTTTTTGCCCTTTGTCATTTTTTTGCCCTTTGATTCGTTACTCCGCCAAAACCACACGCAAAAACGCTGAGATTTTTACTATTTCACTAGCGATTTCACTTTTACATTCGCTCATTCACTCCTCATCAAATTTTGTCATTTTTCTGTACACATTTTTTAATAAAATCCCCCCCACTCACTCATTTTTTTGCCTCCTGCTGGCCAGCAACCATAATGGCTCTCCTCCAAAAACGCTGACATTTTTCCCATTTCGCTAGCGATTTCACTTCCTCCACTCCCTCATTACTCCCTCTGGGAAACCTGCAATTCCTCCGTTGATCGCAGGGACACGGGGAATCGTCACGCGAGATCTGCCGAGGCTTTCCACTCCGCCTGAGGTCGGCCCCGTCCGAGCCGCCCCCTCACCGAGTTCAGGTCCACCCTCTCCCCCTCTCTACCCCATCCTCTCCCCATCCTCCTTCCCTCTCCCCCCTCCCCCTCCTCTCCCCCCCTTCACCCCCACTCTCTGGGTGAAAATCACCACTCTCTGTGTGAAAATAGAACGTACAGCAACAATTCTGAAGTATATGCAAAGTTATTTTAGCAATAATTTATTTCTGAACTTTGTCTGTCATCATTTATAGAGTAATATTTAATATTAGTTAGAGTAGTTGGGCACTGAAATTAGTGCTTGCAGAGGAGGAGAATATTTGGGCCAGAATTGTGCTGATTTGTGTAGAATTGCAAATCAGCTTGGCGTTTGAATTGCACACAATCCTTCCATTCTCACATCAGCCTACAAGCCTATAATTACTCAGAATCACGGAACTGCAGATGCTGGTTTATAAAAGAAGACACAGAGTGCTAGAGTAGCCCAGTTTTATCCGACAGCATCTCAGGAAAACATAGATAGGTGAAGTTTTTGGTCGGGACCTTCACTGTTGGCGGTGGGTGGGGGGGAAGTAAGCTTGAAGAAAGAAAGGACAGGACACAGCCTGGCAGGTAATAAGCCAAAGAGAGGAGAGGCAGGACAAAGATCACAGGTAATAAACTGAGAGGAGGGGCAGGACAAAGCCTTTAACCTGCCAGGCTTTGTCCTGCCCCTTCCCCAAACATTTATCAGTTTGAAGGATCCCGACCCGAACTCTCACCTCTCCGTGTTCTCCAGAGATGCTACCTGACTTGCTGAGATTCTCCAGCACCCTGTCTATAATTACAATTTACTGATCATTAATAGTTGATAGAAATACGAGTGGGATGTACAGATATTTGAAGGTTGAGATCATTGCAAAGATTAATCGGGCATCTTGACTGTGCTTAATAAACCTTGAAACCCACTCTGATAATATCTTTGCTTTTTCGGACAGGGGCCAGATTTCCATTACCCATATACAAATAGTGGCTACTTGATGCAGGAATCATTCTTCAGGTGGTGCAAAGTAAATTGTCATGGTTATTGTGGAAACTTTGACAACTCTCACAACTCAACTGCTTGTGATCAATTGCTGTAATTTCTGTTCATGTTTGTGTGCTGTGCAATTGTCTGGAAGGTTACAGTAAACACCTGTCACATAGGCTACCATGGTAATAGACATATTTATTTAGACAACCCATGGGATGGCTTTTTGTAAAGGGAATAAAATATTCAAAGCACATGGGGTATATTAGTTTAATTATTTTTTAGATTGTCCTGTGCTGGGATGTTGAAGATGAAAGAAAAATACGTTTCGTATTTAATTTTATGTATTAAGAAAGAGATGGTTAACTGTTATTATTGTGAAGAGATTTTGGGGGAACACTGATCATCTTATGATAGAATTTTATATTAGATTTGAAAGTGAAGAAGTTCAAAACATAATTAGGGACTTCAAGCAAAGGGTTATTTGAGAGGAGAGATTAATGTGCTTAATCGGGAGAGCATATTGACTGTTCATATCTTTCAGGGAGTTCAAATTTAAAGAAATGCATATTTTGCAAAATAAATACCTATCTTAAAGTGGAAAAAGCTCAGAAGGAAGAGTGATTCATTGATGAGTAATTGGAGATAGTGTTAAACCAACGGTAGAGGCTTATGTTGCCAGAAATAGCAGGACTGAGGATTGTGAGCAGTTTTTAATTCAGTAAATGAGGATCAAAGACACAATAAAGGCAGAATAGAATATGATAGTAGACTGACGAATATCTTAAACACGGTGGGAGTTTTTATTGGAAAATAGAAAAGATTAACAAGGGCAAATATGGGCCCCTTATTGTAGACCTCATTGACATTTAAATTAAAAAAATCTTGAAGGGCTTTACAAGCTAGATGCATGTTTCCCTGGTGGATGAGCTTGGACTTGGGTTAGAGTTTGGGAATAAGGATTAGGCTGTTTGGAACTGAGATGAGATATTTCTTCACTCAGAACAGGTAATCTTTTTGCATTTTCCATGCTGCAGTAGAGGAGTTTTAGGTGTTGTGTTCTTTCAAAACTGAGATTGATAGATTCCTGGGTAGTCGTGACATTGGGAAATAAAATTTCTGTCCCATTTGTGGCTTGTTCTCAGTTCAGGAAATTACTCATTTAATGGTTACACACCTTTCTATCGGCACTAATTTGGGGCCACTGCTTGCTGAATACTGCCATACGGTAAAATTCTCCAACAAATTCTTCCATTATTGTCACATGCGATTGTTCAATAATTCGCTTCTGTTCATGCCTTCACAATTTAACAAACCCATCAAGAACTAATGAGGCAAATTACACCTCAATGTTTATTGAATTATTAATGATTAATCTGTATATCTGCACTACTTGTATGTTAACCAATACTAACACACAAATGCTACACACCACTATTATCTATAATCCAGTCCGGGTTTCGATCATACTAGCACCATTCATGCTAACAGCTCCTGACACATGCTGCCAGTCGTGATGCAGACACAGTGATGCCAACATGCGATGTAACTTCATTTTTTGCCAATAAACCTGTTGGATCTTTACTTTGAATATGTGTCAGTTGCTCTACATGGTGTCAGAGTTACCGGACCCATTCTAAGCATAGTTTTTCGCATTTTCTTTTGCTTTATTTCCCCAGATTTTCTCTCCCACTTTCATTATGGCTCATACGTTTAAAACCTCCCTGGTTTTCGATGCTGACCTTAGTGAGAGTTGTCGAATTTTTGAAAGAGATTTTAACGTCTACATTCGGCCTGCCCATCGTGGAGCGCCTCCCGATCGTATAGCTGCTGTATTTCTCAACGTTGCAGGATCAGAAGCTATTCAACGAGCTGAACAGTTCAACTATGCTCCGGCTGTATTGGATGGCAAAAATGTGGAGATCGCTCCTGCAGAGTCTATGGACGATCCGGGTTTGTTTAATGAACAAGTTCAGACAACTGTGTGAACTTCGGACGAATATGGTGATGGAGCGCAACAAGTTTTTTCAAAGAACCCAGCTCCCTGGCGAGCCAGTCGAGGCTTACATAAGTACCATAAAGCACATTGCCAGTCGGTGCTGTTTCAGGGATCTGTACGACGAGCTTGTCCGCGTCAGATTGGTGAGTGGTGTCCTGAACGATAAAGTGAGAAGTGAACTACTACAGAATGCTGATCCAACTCTCATCGGGGCAGAGAATGCCTGCCGCATTGCTGAAGTTACTGACTCCCATACCAGCCTCGCAGGGTCGGGTCAGCATTCCTCGTACCATGTGAATGCCGTTCTGCCGTGCTCAACGCCTGCCACCAGAAGTGACTCAGCCTGGCAGGTTTCTTGATAAATGTAACAATTGTGGTGGTTCACACTCCACTGTCCGCAAGCAAATGCCATGCCTACTGGGAAAGTTTGCCACTACTGTAAACTAAGAAATCACTTTATTCGGTGCTGTCGTGCCCGCAGAGGTCGTACAGAACCCAAGTAGTCAGTGCACCTGCTCCAGCAAGATGGTTCCCACAGCATAACCGATCGAGACTAAGCTGTGCCGTCTCCCTGTGGGAATCCTTCTGAACCTGACATTTCCATTCTAAGCATACATTCTCTGTCTGAAACTTCATGTAAACTACACGATCCCAAGATCACTTTTTGGATCAACAACACTACTGCTGTGGCAAAAATTGACATTGGAGCTCGTTGTAATGTCATGTCCTTATCTAAGTTATCCAGGGTCAGGAATGCAGAATCTATTGTAAACACCAAAGCTTTGTTAATTCCTTTCGGAGGTGGAGGTTCACCCAGTTGGGAAGGGGTGACCTGCAGTGCCACCTAGCGACACGTGTGCACAAGCTGAACTTTTTCATTGTCCCAGGAAAAGTGACAACTTTACTTGGCACCGATGCCTGCCAGGACTTGGGATTGGTAAGCTTTGGAGAAAAAGTGCACCAACTTTCCCTTGCCCAATCTCAAGCTCAACCCCCTAAAGTGCAGATTTTGTGTCAAGGAAGTGAAGTATGTGGGACATGTTTTTACTAGTGATGGACTCAAACCAGATCCTTCCAAGACCATTGCCATCAATTAACTGCCAGTTCCCACAGACGTAACCAGTCTACAGAGATTCCTGGGCATGGTGAACATTCCGAACTTTAGCGAACTGTCAGCCCCACTGCAGCAGCTAACACACAAGGACGCAACCTGGTCCTGGTATACACAACACCAGAGGGCGTTTGACACCCTAAAACAGCAGCTGTCCTGTGCCCCGACTCTGGCTCAATTCGATGTGAAGCTGCCTGTAACACAAACCTGCAATGCCTCCCAGCATGGATTGGGTGCTGCCTGTCTTCAGAGTACTAGTGAGGGTGACATATACCTCTCGCACAATGTCTGAGACTCAGCAATGCTATGCTCATTTCGAGAAGGTGCTATAGGCAGTGGTTTTCACCTGTGAGAAATTCAAAGACTTTATTTTTGGAAAGACTGTGACTGTTGAAACAGACCACCAGCCCCTAATCAGCATCTTAAACAAGCCGCTCCTGCCCGACTGCAGCGGATGATGATGCAGCTTCAAACGTACGATATTAAACTTATTTACAAACCAGGCAAAGACATGCACCTAGCCGACACTATCCAGAGCCCCACGCAAGACCTGCGAGCAACAACTGTCAGACAACGACACCTACATTGTGATGATGGTGTTCTACCTTCCCACTGAATGCCTGGACGACTTGGCTGCGTAGATAGCAGTCGATGACACCCTACAGTCACTGTCCTCGATCATCCGGCATGGCTGGCCGGATAAGCAATACAAGGTACCAGTTGCGGTTCGCCTGTACTTCCCGGTCTGCGACGAGCTTGTGCTCCAGGACGGCGTGATTGTCAAGGGACACAAGGCGGTCATTCCAACTGCCTTATGGGACAAATACTTTGACTCTGTCCACGGGGGACATCCCGGCATCGAGGCAACCAGGCTTCGAACTAAGAGCTTGATTTTCTGTCCCGGTATGACCGAGTTCATACGGGAGAAGGTGGAAGCTTGCGCGATCTGCAACAACCTGGTGCCCCATCAACCCAAGCAGCCACATCTCCCACCCAGCTCCTGCTTTGCCATGGTCCACAGTGGCAACTGACATTTTCGAATGGCGCGGTAAGCAATACCTGGTTCTTGTTGACTTATACTCGGGCTGATTTGAGATTGACCTGCTTCCCAGCCCCACTTCAGCGGTAGTGGTTCAAAAGCTAGCGCGCCACTTTTCGGTTCACGGGGCGCCCTCGAAACTCCTGTCTGACAGCGGAAGCCAGTTCACCAGTCAGTGTTTCAAGAATTTTGCCCAACGATGGGACTTTCGTCACATTATCAGTATTCCTGAGTTCCCTCAATCGAATGGGCTGGCCGAGCGGGTGGTGTGGAGTGCCTAACAGGTCACATTTGGCATAATCCGATCTTTACCTGGACTTGCTCAACTTAAGAAACATTGCCCACGACCCAGTGCTCGGGTCTCCTGCCCAACGTCTCATGTCAAGGCATACCCATACCACGCTGCCCGTACCCAAGCAACTACTGCAGCCATAAGTTCGCAAGCCATCGGTAATTCAAGCACAGCTTCAGCACAAGCGCGAGATCCAGAAACAATCTTACGACAAAACAAGCCTCTGGCGAGTGGTCAAGTTGTACGACTTCAGACTGACAAGGGCCACGGTCGCCTTGGTTTAATCCGCAGCCCTGCACCGGAATCACGTTCGTACATGGTTGATTCGAATGGAGGGACCTGCCAGCGAAACCGTCAGCACCTTCTACCAGTGATGGAACCACAAGCCACGATCCCGTATCCAGATGTTCCAGGACTGTTTAACCGAATGACTGATACACTTTCTTCCCCGGCCCGACGTCCGCCCATCATGTATCCTGCCTTCTCGCCACCACGTTCGGTGCCCCGGTCTCCAGCTTCACCTCACCTGTTTCACGGATCTCCGGTGTTCCAATAGCCCCCAGTCTTTCCGTTTTCGCCGGTGAAGGATGGAGATGCGAGCTTATACCGTACGCATGCGGGTCTTATTTGTAAACCTACCCGTAGATACGGGGACTATGTTTAACCTGCTCCAGCGCTGAAGTAACTTGTCTTTTTGTACACACACCAGTTAAACTTGATTAGTTGTACTTACATATATATTCGTAGTTACGTTATTTTCTTAAGAGGAAAGATGTAGATCTGCTCTACTTATATGTTAACCAATTCTAACACACAAATGCTACACACCACTATTATCTATAATCCAGTTCGGATTTTTATCATACCGGCACTATTCATACTAACCACTCCTGACACAAGCTGGCAGTCGTGATGCAGACATAGTGATGCCAACACACTGTGTAACTTCATTATATGCCAATAAGCCTGTTGGATCTTTACTTTGAGTATGTGTCAGTTGCTCTACATAATGGCAACATTTAAAAATTGGGTCAGCATTTGTTCACCATATAGACTAACTTTCAACCATGGACTAACTGCATTGTGTTCTTCCTTGTAAATATGGGTGTGCTACATTGATTTAAATTTCAACTTTGCAGATACAATTTTTGCTTTGTGTCTGACTGCATTAAGCTTATAACTTCCTCAAGTAAATGTGAGACACCCCGATCTTTAAATTTAAATAGTATAATTTTAATAATTTTAATTTATATAGTGTCTGCAGATTACCAAACAGTTTTACAATTCAGAGGGAGCGTGCACATTTTTGGTTCGTCAATGAGGTGTTTTATGTGGAACTACAACTAAGTATTTGATTTACTGAATTAGCGGATCTCAGTCTGGAAAACAATGATACTTCAGTTGGAGGGTTAAAACAAAGGACCAGAAATGGTCACTCTGCTAATTGGTGTTCAGTGACCCTTGATATTTTGCTTACAAGGAAAAACTTTAAACTCTGTTTTGATATTTGCTGTTCCAGGGCTCGAAATTAGCGGTTGCCTGGTTGCCAATGGCAACCTGCAGTCCCGCCGGGCAACCTAAAAGCCATGCCATTTTTCCCGGCTTGGCAAGCACCCGGGAAACCTATCGTTGAATTCTGAGCAAAAAAGGGTTCTTGGGGGGGAAAAAAAGAGCTACCTTAAATTTAATTTTGCGTCTGGTTGGGTACCTATAGTAGGGTGAAGACTATTCCATGCTTTAATTGTGCAGGGGAACTACATGCAGCAGCCAGCATCTCTGGATAGAATAAATTGGGTGTCGTTTCGGGTAGAGACCCTTCTTTAAATTTCCTCTGGTTTTAGTGTTTTTAGTTTAATTTAAAGATACAGCGTGGAAACAGGCCCTTCGGCCCACCGAGTCTACGCCGACCACCGATCACCCGTACACTAGTTCTATCCCACACATTAGCCACGTAAGTCAATAGTGTTTTATTCTCTCACGTCCCAGTCAGAAAAATGAAATCCTTACTTGCAGCAACACAACAGAATATGTAAACATAGTACTCTATAAACACTGTTATAAACGAGATAACAAAACAGTGTATTATATATGAATATATATCTATACACACACACACACACACACACACACACACAAAATTTCCCTCCTGGGATTAATAAAGTTCTATCGTATAGTATCGTGAGTGTAGGAAGGAACTGCAGATGTTGGTTTAAACTGAAGATAGACACAAAAAGCTGGAGTAACTCAACAGGTCAGACAGAATCTCTGGACAAAAGGAAAATATTACGTTTTAGGTTGGGTCTGAAAAAGGTTCCTGCACACCTTTGGAATGTGGAAGGAAACACGAGCATTCGGAGAAAATCCATGTGATCAAAGGGAAAAGGAGTAAACTCCATACAGACAGCACCCATATTCAGGATCAATTCCAGGTCTCTGGCAATTTTAGGCAGCAAATTTATGGCCAATGTACTGCCCCATAGACTTGAACTGAATTAAAACATACAGTAGCTGTAAAGGGGGATTTTGCGCCACTTAGAGATTTAAGACTGAAAGTGGATAGTTTCTTTTTTTTTAGTAACCAAAGTTATCAACGTATATTTTTTTGTGTGTTGGAAAATAAAATATAGTGGCACAGCTGGTGGACTTGCTGCCTCACACGCCAGAGATCTGTGTCCAATCCTGTCCTCGAGCACTGTCTATGTTGAATTTGCACATTCTCCCTGCAAGCATGTAGGTTTCCTCCCACATCCCAAAGACGCATTGGCTTTGTAGGTTAACTTGTCTCTGTAAAATTAACCATAATGTGTAGGGAGTGGGTGAGGAAAGTGGGATAACAGAACTTGTGTGAATGGGTAGACAAAAACGCTGGAGAAACTCAGCGGGTGAGGCAGCATCTATGGAGCGAAGGAAATAGGCGACGTTTCGGGTCGAGACCCTTCTTCAGACTGATGTGAGGGTGCGGGGGGTGGGAAGAAGAAAGGAAGAGGCGGAGACAGTGGGCTGAGGGAGAGCTGGGAAGCAGAGGAGAAAGCAGGGACTACCTGAAATTAGAGAAGTCAATTTTCATACAGCTGGTGTGTAAACTGACCAAGCAAAATATGAGGTGCTGCTGCTCCTATTTACGGTGGGCCTCACTCTGTCCATGGAGGAGGCCCAGGACAGAAAGGTCGGATTCGGAATGGGAGGGGGAGTTGAAGTGCTGAGCCACCGGGAGATTTTGTTGTTTATTGCGAACCGAGCGGAGGTGTTGGACAAAGCGATCGTCAAGCCTACGCATGGTCTCACCGATGTAGAGCAGCTGACACCTGGAACAGCGGATGCAATAGATGAGGTTGGAGGAGGTGCAGGTGAACCTGGAAAGACGGCTTGGGTCCTTGAATGGAGTCAAGTGGGGAGGTAAAGCAACAAGTGTAGCATTTCCTGCGGTTGTATTGTATTGTATTCCTTTATTGTCATTCAGACTTTTCAGTCTGAACGAAATTTCGTTTTGCCTTGCAGTCATAACATAGAATAAAATAACAAAACACACAATAAGCACAGATTTAACATCCACCACAGTGAGTCTACCATGCACCTCCTCACTGTGATGGAAGGCAAAAGTCTTAAAGTCCTTGTCTCTCCCCTCCTCGTTCTCCCTCTGCGCTGAGGCGATCCAGGCTTTCCGATGTTGGGACCCCGCCGGGTGATGGTAAGTAAGTCCCGCGGCTGAATCCGAGCTCCGCGAACGTGCCGATTCAAACTATGCGGCCCGGGGCGGTCGTAGCTGCCGAAGCTGCCACCCTACAGTCCAGCGGACGAAGCCGCTGTTGCGGGAACGCCGGAGAACCGGTCACCAACCGACGATGTCGTCCACTGGGCCCGCGGCCGAGCCTCCAAGGCGCCGAAGTCAGGCCGCCGCAACGCCACCACAGCCCCGAACTCGGCCAGCCTCCCGTTGTTAAGTAAGTCCTGGCTCTGCCTCCGGAGCCTCTAGGTCGGTCCCAGTTGGAGGCCGTCAGCTCTGCGATTAGGCCTCAGCGCAGACGGAGACGGGGGATACGACAAGAAAAGGTTGCATCCACCCCCGAGAGAAGAGACTAAAAATAAGTTTCTCCCATCCCCCTGCACATACACTATTAAAATAAAATGAAAAAAACTAAAACAGCAGGACAAAAGAAAACAAAAAAAAGAAAAGACAAACGGACTGCAGGCGAACCGCAGCTGCAGGGCAGCGCTGCCCCTTCCGGGAAAGGGAAGGGAAGGGAAGGGAAGGTGCCAGGAGAGGGGTTGGTTTGGGTGGGAAGGGACGAATTGACCAGGGAGTTACGGAGGGAGTGGTCTCTGCAGAAAGCCGACAGGGGAGGAGATACATAGATACATAGAAAATAGGTGCAGGAGTAGGCCATTCGGCCCTTCGAGCCTGCACCGCCATTCAATATGATCATGGCTGATCATCCAACTCAGTATCCCGTACCTGCCTTCTCTCCATACCCCCTGATCCCTTTAGCCACAAGGGCCACATCTAACTCCCTCTTAAATATAGCCAATGAACTGGCCTCAACTACCCTCTGTGGCAGAGAGTTCCAGAGATTCACCACTCTCTGTGTGAAAAATGTCTTGATTGGTGAATATGTTTAGTTTGTGACTTTATTTGAAGCAGAAATAACATGTGAATGCTTCATTGACCATAATTCTGACTCGTAACTACGCACTTCGTCCGAGCACATTATCGCACGTGTCATGCAAGCCGTCTTAAATGACCACCTAAACTGTCATTTGGCAACTTAAAAAGCTGCCTAGGTTGCCCGGCTGGCAACATGGAAAAAAAGTTAAGCGAGAGCCCTATGTTCTCATAAGTCACAAGAGTAAATTAGGCCATTTGGCCTAGCAAGTCTTCTCCACCATTCAATCATTGCTGATCTATCTTTCCCTCTCAACTCCATACTCCTGCTGTCGCCCCTTTCTGTCAAATAGCTACTTGAGTCATCTGTTCATCACCTAGTTTATTTGTATCTTTTGGAAGAAAGTTGCTGGAATAATAAGACAGTCGAAGGTTTAAAGCAAATACTTAAAAAATCGTGATCAAAATGTAAACTCCAAGTCATTCACTTACAGCAGCAGCTCATTATGTTTATTTAAATAAAGATCGCAGCAGATTGTAATAAGACCAACTCTGCAGTCGTAGCAAATTAAGAGCAAAAGAAAGCTTTTGGGAATGCTAATTTGAATGAAATCACCAAATGTCTAAAATTGATTTTTTTTTAATTCTGAAATTCTAATTCGTGTTAAAAGCATCTTTGTGTGAGGCTAACAGGAGACCAAATATGTTGGAGTAATTCAGTAGGTCAGACAGCAGAAGAACATGAATCAGTGACATTTCGAGTCAAAATGACCTCCTTTTTCCTGCATTGTTCCATACTTGGAAAATGCTTGCATGGGTTGTTCTACAAGTTCAGCAAAGTAGATTAATTTGGGATGTTTCCAATGTATTTTCTGGTTCCTTTGCTAGAGTTCATTGCTAAAAGCAGGGCAGCTGTGATATGATTTTACAACATTTTGTAGAACACTTCTGAGTTGTTTTCTTTGTAATGCATTTTGAATATGGTTATTAAAGATGTACTTATTTGCACAGCATCAACTTTATCTTTTGTTCCTGCCAGTTGTAAAGAAGATAAAACATTCGCATTTTATTTTAGAGATGTTTTTTACTTCTTCATTAATTGAAGTGTTCTTTCTCATTTATGATTAATTGATGTTTATATGGTGGCATTAAATTGATATCGTTTCTTTTCTCCGGCAGCATTTTCAGTTGGCATTGATCGATTCCAACCCTTGCACTCTGTCCAAAGCAGAAAGTAAGTACTTTTTACCAAATTCCTTAAGATATTTTGTATTGAGTTCGGAAAGTGTAATTTATCTTTATCTTTATATGACAATCAAATAAAATCGAGTTTTGTGCACGTAATTTAGTATTCCATATAACAATTACAGCACGGAAACAGGCCATCTCGGCCCTTCTAGTCCGTGCTGAACACTTACTCACCTAGTCCCATCTACCTGCACTCAGACCATAACCCTCCATTCCTTTCCCGTCCATATATCTATCCAATTTATTTTTAAATGATAAAATCGAACCTGCCTCCACCACTTCCACTGGAAGCTCATTCCACACAGCTAACACTCTCTGAGTAAAAAAGTTCCCCCTCATGTTACCCCTAAACTTTTGTCCCTTAATTCTCAAATCATGTCCTCTTGTTTGAATCTTCCCTACTTTCAATGGAAAAAGCTTATCCACGTCAACTCTGTCTATCCCTCTCATAATTTTAAAGACCTATCAAGTCCCCCCTTAACCTTCTGCGCTCCAAAGAATAAAGACCTAACTTCTTCAACCTTTCTCTGTAACTTGGGTGCTGAAACCCAGACAACATTCTAGTAAATCTCCTCTGTACTCTCTCTATTTTGTTGACATCTTTCCTATAATTTGGCGACCAAAATTGTACACCATACTCCAGAATTGGCCTCACCAATGCCTTGTATAATTTTAACATTACATCCCAACTTCTATACTCAATGCTCTGATTTATAAAGGCCAGCACACCAAAAGCTTTCTTTCCCACCTTATCTACATGAGATTCCACCTTCAGGGAACTACGCACAGTTGTTCCTAGATCCCTCTGTTCAATTGCATTCCTCAATTCACTACCATTCACCATGTATGTCCTATTTTGATTTGTCCTGCCAAGATGTAGCACCTCACACTTATCAGCATTAAACTCCATCTGCCATCATTATCCACAACACCACCTATCTTAGTATCATATGCATACTGGCAATTATTTTATTTTATTTCCCCCAACTATGTCTCTAGATTTAGTGTTTATTTTTATTCAGTTATGGGCTGTGGGTGTAGTTGGCAATGCTCCATTTTACATGATATAGTTGTGTTGCGTTGTTTCTCTGAACTGCTGTAGTCAGTTTTGTGAAGACGGCATGGTATTTGCTATAATGCTAAATGTCAAGGGACAGTGGTGAGGTGATTTCGATGCTTTTATTGTTAGTTGGTACAATGTGAATTATACTTGCCACTTGTTGATGCATACCCGAATATTGTCCCAAGACAAGTCTTGTTGCTTCTTCTTGCTGGTCATAATTTTCCTCCTGCTTCCCAATGCCCATATTTACTGGGATTACATGAAGGATTGATCCCATTGTCCCTCTTCACTCTTGTATGTTGTGGTCAGATCCAAATGGCAACTTGCCTTCTGAATCATTTGTTGCTGTCTCTGTTCGTGCACAGTTTAACAGAAGCAAAATTGAGGTTGGAATTTGTCCTTGCGTCAAAGGTGTAAGTGATTTTTAATAGTCTTTGACAGTTCAGACAGTTAAAAACTCTTAGAGAGTACTAACGTTGTTTTCCAAAATAACAGAATTAACTGAAATATCCTAAAATGTTGTGAAATTGATTAAACGAAAAAGTTTCTTTCACTTTGCTTCTTTATCCGAGACCCATTATCCCCTTGAAACCAGCAATTCCATTGAAATCAATTGGGTTTCAAATCCTTTGCCAGGTCTGATATGGTGCCATCTGCTACTCACCACTCAGTACCTGGAAGTCTGGGACTTGCTTCCATTTATGTGGTTAAGTGCCATTGCTTTCCTCTGGAGCCAGTGACTACAGCCAACAGGATTAAACCCGTTATCTGAAGAATTGCAAATGGATTTGAATATTGTCTGACCATTAGCAAACATTGTTATTTCTGCCCTATTGATGGATGATAGGAAAGGCATTGATGAAACCGCTGAAGATGATTGGGTCGAAGACATTGCTTTGAATGTGGTCCCATGAATGACCTTCCATAATCAAGGTTCAAGGTTCAAATTTATTTGTCACATGCACCAATTAAGGCACAGTGAAATGAATTACCATGCAGCCATACAATTAAAAATAACAGACAATACACAATAGAATTTACATAAACATCCACCGCAGCATTCTTCACTGTGATGGAAGGCAAAACAGTTCAGCCAATCTTCTTCATTTGTTCACCTGTGGTCAGGGCTGAACCCTCCGTAGTCGCCGCTACGGACGGCCCGATGTGCAAGCACTCTCGTCGGGATGATCGAAGCTACGATGTCGGGACGGATTGAAGTTCCCGAATCGGCCACTTCATTACCGGAGACCGCGGCTTCAGGCCAGCGGTCGGAGCTCTTCTCCAGCGATCCCATATTTCCCCACCACCACCCCGCACATAAGACATACCGAGAGACATTAAAACAAACATTTGGACCTACTAAAAAAACAAAAAAAATGTTGAAATAACAGACACGCAGCTGGCGAGGCAGCCGACTTGCAGCGCCACCTGACCATGAACTTTGGTTTTAGCATGTTTCAAACCCACATAGAATGTTTCCCTTAATTAATCTTTTTTTTAGCAGGGTTGCTTGATCCCACACCTAGTTAAGATTTTGTTGGAAAAGTTTGGATTTATGACTTCTCAAGAGAATTAATTTGTAATAAATGAATTACAGGTTTACTGTGCTCCTTTTAAACTAACTGGAACCTCATTTGCAGTGCTCCCTTTAAACTCACCAGAGCCCAGTTTGCCATGCTTCCTTTAATCTTATTGGGTTTAAATTCAGTAAATCAAATCAACTAAAATCTGTATCAATCAAGTTTTCTTCACTGGTTTACTGCTCTAGTTTAATATTAAAAGTACTTTGTGCAGCAGTATTCCTCGTTTTTTTTCAACTCCAAACTCAGCATGTTTCATTGCAGCTTATGGGTGAATATCTAGAAACCATATGTGTGCCTTGGAAATGAGCATATAGAGCAACATTTACTGTAGATTTGAAGCCAGGATACAATTTAAACAAAAATTGCTTGTGAAGAATGAGCGACACCACAATAGTCATATGTTGAACTCTATTTAAATTGTAACTGTTTCCTGCCATTTTCTCCCATTGCACAAATATCTATTTGATCTATGTACGTTTCATCCAGAGAACTTCGATTGTGCATACTGTACTGTTCTATCAGGCTAATTGGTACAGTTAATCATAAAATTGCTTTGTAATATTTGACAATTTTATTTCAGTTCTAACCATAACAGCTATCAAATAGATCTTGCTGAAATTCAGAGCCATATAATTTTTAGCATTAACGACTCAGTTTGTGTATTTCAGAAAAATTATAAAACCTGTATTGTATTGCAGTTTGAAGTGTTGAAAAATGTGGATCTTCTGAGTAGGATGAAGATGGATAGTTAATCTTATTCTTCGATTCAAATGCATTGTTGAGCATAAGAGAGACAAACTGGTACCAATGAAATAGTTTTTGGTCTTCTCAGGATTTAAACTGTTCATATTTCCATTGATGCTTACTATAGATCAAAGTAGTGTAAAGTTATAATGCTTCTGCAGCAAATGGTAAGCGTTAATGGTTTTCAAATAATTCTCTGCTGATAACCCCACGTAAAGACTTGTGCACTTTGTGAGATGTGTTCCAAAGCGCATTCAATCTCAATTTGCCTCCATTTCTTTTCTCAGCGTGAATTGCAGTAATTAAAAAAATTGCACCTATTTTTTTGAGAGGTTAGTGGTGTGGTAGTGAATGTTGATCTTACCAACAATTCTGATGGCTCACAAAGGAATCAAGAGAATTAAATAGAATCTCTCCATCACCCCTCCCACATGGGGAGGTGATGTGATCTAGGAAAGGTTGATGGAAGCACCTGCAATATCAACATTTAGGATTTAATGGGAACTCACAGAAGAGCAGTGGAATTCAATGTCATCTGATAAAATGAACGGTTGTATTAACGAAAAACAAACGGCTGTAGGAACTCAGCAGGTCAGACAGCATTGGTGGCGGGAAATGGACAAACGTCATTTTGGGTTGGGCTCCTTCTTCAGACTTTTATCACATTGGCTTCAGTAAAACGGCTGTCCCATTTGGGCGACCTAATCTGCGAGTTTAAAAGAGTGTCTTCGACCTTCAAACTCGCAGCATGGTCAACACGTGGTCCTAAGAGGTCCCATGAGGTCGCTGGAACACCTTCATGCTCGAGGGAAGTTCCCGTATACTCGTGGTCTCAGCTAGGTCGCGGAAAAATTTTCAGCATGTTCAAAAATATTTTCCTCCAGTAAAATTTGGTCGGCATGGTTCTTTTGAACTCGTAATGCTAAATAAAATATCTTGCATTATAATTTATATTATAACTAGGATATTCTCACGTGGTTGGACTTCAGAAGGCTCGGTATCAGGGTTGTGGCTATGTTTACACCTGGAACAAGGGTGCAGAACTCTGTTCAATTTAAGCTCACTAGGTTCACTGGAAAATGTATTTTACTACTGTGCAACACTTAAAAAAAAAAAAATGTAAACAAAGTGTGTTATTAGGGATGACATCCATTTGTACAGGAAATCTGGCACACTGTCCTGAGGTTGCTGGTTTGTCAAGGTTCCACTGCATGAGAATTTTGCTCTACTCTTACATCCTGTCGTACCTTTCTCCTCATCCTGAAAAAAAGCACACGCCTTTTCCATTTTCTTTCCTAACTTAGCTGTCTCTGACTTTTTGTAATTAATGTGTTCTGAGTTTTGCTGGTAGCCTGCTGTTGTTTTAATAGTTTATCTCGCTTTGTACATACCCTAAAAAGCATCCTGCCCATCATATTCAATCCCTACAGCTTGCAGCTTGCTCCCATGTAAACCACAAATTCAGTTCAGCGTTGTTCTTGATACTGTTTGTTTTATTCACAAAGTTGTGGCTGACAGATTGTGTGCACTGCTTACTTGAAAAAAAACCCAATGGCACTCTGCAGCACTTTACCCACTGCTTACAGAAAACTGCTCTAAAGCCATGTGTGAACATTTAAATAAATCCTGCCACTAATTGCATGTCACTTTCACACTTACAATCCACCATTATGCAATTTGCCTTCCACCTGCTTTCCATCTCTCTCATTGCATTTACCATCTCCCCATATTCCAATAAAGATCTTGAAACATTAAAGAAAAATTGCCTCCTAGCATCTGCACGCCCTTGCTACATATTCCGCATGGAGGAGAATGATACTTCCTTGACTCGGCACTTTTAACAACACCATGAAAGGCACTATATAAATTCTCATCTTTGTGATTTGTGAACATTTATAATGTAAGGATAGAATTTTAAATTGATAGGCATCTAAAACATTTGATATGTAACAAAACAAAGGTTCAAATGTTTCTTTATTAGTCACATACACCTAGGTGTAGTGAAATTCTTGTTGCCAAGTGAAACATGTCGAAATAACGTGGATCTAAAAATACTGCATGCAATTGCATTATCGTTGAAATGAAAATCTTATTCTCAATGCCACTGAACTACGGTGATTGCATAATGTTACTTGAAGAATGATGTAGTCTCTGTGAATTGGTGATTATCAGCTTGGGAAATCTATTAGAATGTTTAGATGTCTCATTTGCAGGGATATTTCTATGCCAGTACCTGGCGCGTGAATGTTTTTTTTTCAGCAACTGTATGTGGACATTATTTTCATGAATGGATTTCAGTGGTTGTTTCCACATTTCTAGATTTCTGGTTTTATATTTGTCACCCCTGTCATTCAAGTATATGTGCACTATTTTAAATTGAATTGTTTAAAGTACCAACTACTAAAATTGATCTTTATTATTATTTGCAGTTCAGTTCCATGTTGCTCACTTGTATGAAATCCAGGTAAGTCATCCTCTTATCTGCCTTTTTAATGGTTCTTTCAATTTGCTTCTGGGTGAATTTGTGTGCCTAATCCAAGTATTGAGGATATTTGGGTGCATGTGAGTGACATTGATGAGGTTGGATATTGACAGGTTGCAAATGGGTGAGGAAGAGAATGATTTAAGTGATGATATTTGATTAGGGAAAATGAGTAAGGGTTATGTGGGAAGGGAGATGTATGGAGATGCATGGAGGAAGGAAGTGCTTGAGGAACGGAATGTGAATGAGGATGTTTGAGGAGTACAGTGCATGGGGAAGAATAAGTATTTGAAGATGTTTTGGCATCTGGGTGAAGGTGACCAAGTCGTGATCGGTGGTCATCAAAAGAAATGAATGATATGTAGTGAAAGGAAGCAGCCTTGGGAAAGGTGAGTGAGTGAAACAAGTGTGATGGGAGAAACACAACGATTATTGTATAGCATGAATAGAGGAGCAAGCAAGGTGTAGGGAAAGCCAGCCCAATTTGATGGAAGAGAGCAGGCTAGAGGAAGGTAAACTGGATTATACTTGCCAAGGTTCACTGCCACTGGTTAATTCACCAGGTTCTCTAGTTTTGAATTATTTCGTTATTCTTGTTTTCCTGTTTCCCTAGAAAAAAATATTCTCGCCACTAAGTTTGAATTCTCCTATCACAGAAAGCACACTCTCCAATCTAAAATTTAGCTGTTTCATACCCAAAATCATAAGTTTACCCATGTGGTCCTAGTTAAACGTATTATATGTTTGATAAAGTTTTGGAAATCTGCATTGGACCAGATTTAACATTAATTGACTCATTTACGTACATGATAATATAATTTCAAACCTATGCAGACTTTTCCTATTTTCATATGCATATAATTAAAAGTGTTTTAATCAATGCACTATAATTCAACATATGTCGAGTCATTTATTTGCCAATGGAATGATGTGACAGACATTAGATACGCATTTTGGTGAATTTTACGAAATCCACTTCTTTTCATAGCATCTGATACTGCATTCATGGAGGAAAGGATGAAATCTGTTGGAAGATTTTTGCAGACACTTGAAATTTGTGCAGTGTGATGTACAGGTGCACAACCTTTTATCCGAAAGCCTTGGGACCAGACACTTTTCGTAATTCGGAATTTTTCGGCTTTCGGATTGGGGATTTTTAGCGTAGATTTTAACGGCTGGCTCAGTGGTAGAGTGCTCGGCTCATATCCGCAAGGTCGCGAGTTTGCGCCTCGATCCCGGCAGTTACTCGATCGCGAGTTTGAGTCTTCAATGTAGTTTTTTCTTGCAGAATAGGAGATAATAGGGAGGGTTAGGCTGGGATCATTCTCTGCGAGATGATCTTAGTGCGGGAGACAAGTGTAGGAGAGGTGTACTGACTGTGTGGGTAGAACTTTGGAAGTGATTGCCCACCATTCTCAAAAGCCGCTGTGTCTCCCTGTCCCTCCAACTCCAGAGGAATCCGCTCCCCGATGGGCCGCTACGGCGACAAGTGGCAGTTCGTCCACAGCCCGAGCTGCACCACCCCAAGAACAAGACGTACCTTGCATACCATCAGCTTCTGCCCCTACGGGGAGCGTGTTCCTCTAGAGTTGGAGCGGGGCTGGGCTGGAGTTGCTGATCTGGGATCTCCGTGCTTGCAGTGGGCCTGGGGGTCGGTGTCCCGATGAGGGGGCGCAGCTCGGGCTGTGGGCGAACTGCCACTTGTCGCCGTAGCGGCCCATCGGGGAGCGGCTTCTGGTGGTCCTGACGTCTCTCAGTTCCTGTCCAGGGGGGTGGCCGGAGACGTCAGGACCAACAGGAACCCGCTCCCCGATGGGCCGCTACAGCGACAAGTGGCAGTTCGCCCACAGCCCGAGCTGCGCCCCCTCATCCGCAACCCGGGTTCCTCTGGAGTTGGAGCGGGGCTGGGCTAGAGTTGCTGCTGGCAGTGAGTCTCTGGGATCTCCGTGCTTGCAGTCGGTGTCCTGTTGGTCCTGACGTCTCCGGCCACCCCCCTGGACTGGAGCTGAGTGGGAACTGTACCGCCCTTGCCCCCTCCCTCTGCAACTGCAAACAACCCCACAGTTCCTGGCCGGAGACGTCACAGCCCGAGCTGCGCCCTCTCATCTGCAACCCCAAGAACAAGACGTACCTTGCACACCATCAGCTTCTGTCCCTACGGGGAGCGTGTTCCTCTGGAGTTGGAACGGGGCTGGGCTGCTACTGGCTGTGGGTCTTTGGGATCTCCGTGCTTGCAGTGGGCCTGGGGGTCAGTGTCCCGTTGGTCCTGACGTCTCCGGTGACTGGCACTGACCTGCTGGCATCGCCGACGTGAAGACAGTGCAAAGCCCCCGCACCGGTGCTATGGGCGGGGAGCTGGAGAGGGGAGGGAAGGGGTCACACACATGGCCGGGAAGCAGAGGGGTGTAGGTGAGGTGAAACTGAAGGGAGCGACAATCTGCTGCTGCCTGCCCGCTGAGTTAAAAAGTTCCCACGCAAGACTCACGATATACTGTGTATCGTGAGTCTACCGTGGGAACTTTTTAACTCAGCGGGCAGGCAGCAGCAGATTGTCAATTATTAACCCTCCCGCGCAATATACCCTCGCCTTCTCTTTTATGAATGGGGATTTAGTTCCCCTTTCTTCGAGGACCGACCGGAGGTTCCGCTGTCACCTCTGCGGGCCGCCCTCGTTGAACGTCTTCAAGGACCTTTCTTCAAGGACCGAAAAAATGTCCGCTATTCGGAGGTTTTCGTTATTTGGATGTTCGGATAAAAGGTTGTGCACCTGTACTTAGAAATATATTTTTAAATGTTAATGAAAAGAATGCTAACATTTTTAATGTTTACTGATTGGGATACCAGATTATCAAGCCTGACATGAAGAGTTTATGCTAGTGTATAAGAAACAGCAGGTCTATTAAAATATTCTATCTGAGATTGACTTGTCCTCTTTAAACGATAACTTCTAACATGGCCAGATGGTGTTAAAAGTTGTTCGAAGACTTTTTTAATATATCACAAAATAATATTTCAAAAAGATTTACTCCATAATGCACAATATTCTGTTTTTTAAATGGATGCCTTTTTTATATTGTTAACAATTTCACTTTGGAGCCATTCTTGTATTTATTGAAGCTCTATTTCTTCAGAAAACAAAGTTTACCTGCACTCATGGGGAAAGATAGCTGAGTCATCATTGTTACAGAACTTACTTTGTGGCAGTTGAAAATCTTAATCATTGCACTGTCTGAAAGGGTAGTGGTGTTTTATTACACGACAAAGACTGGAATAGAATGCAGACTTGCCTTGATAACATGATCAATATGGAAGGCCAGGTTTAAAAATGAAACTAAGTTACGATAATTAAAACTAAATTGCTGTATTAGAATGGTTAGTTTTAGTTTTTATTGCATTCCGTTTTATTTAAAATTCAAAATAAACATAATGTCGGAAACGCTATGGCTTAAGCTGCTTTGCAAAAGTGAAAAGAAAACTCTGTGTGGTTGGAAATTATGGATAGCCGTCCCAAAACCCATTATAAGCGCTAGAACTGTCTCTTGAATATCCGATGCAAACAATAATATTTTTGTGTGGAACAAGAAGAAATAGTCAAGTAAAAAACATAATCTTTGTACATATAATGCATATATATCTTGTTTTCCTGGGTATCAGCTTAGAAATGATTAATTAGAATTAGAGTTCCAAATAAGAATTAACTGGTTGAGAAAGTTCAAGAAACACTCAAGACATCCTTTATAACTATGCTCTTACATTTGATGCTTACTTGACAATTTTCTTGCCACTAAATTTAATTTTATTGCTAGTTTGCAGTTCCACAAGTACTATTTGCATTAGAATACTTCACAAAAAAAGGTAATTTTATGCCTGAACCTCAAATATGAAATTTAAATGGCTATTGATCAGTGTCTGACCTGACTCAGTATGTGGCTCCTTAAGAAGAAAGACTGCTGGTTGGCAGTCAGAAATGAGGAATTTTGTTTTTATATCACAAGATAAAATAGAGCATCTTAATGCTTTCTTACACAGACAGTCTAGTCTATATAAGCAGCTGTGTATTTCTAAAGAGAGGGTGAGTCTTTATCTCTGACTTTCAATATTTTTGATATCTAAATCCAAAGCGTTTATTTTTTCTTGATGACAATATATATTGTCCAGAAAATAAATTAGTGCAATAAATATAGCTGCTTTGTGTTGGGCTGATCGTATTACCTAATGTGCCATTCTACTCTGCTGGTAGTTGGTAGGATATTGTACAAAAGCATTGTTGGTGACATAAATGTCAAACACACAGATGTTTTTAGAGACCTGCCGAAGCATATGTATTATCTTTTTCTCCAATGAAACAATCTCACATTTTCCATTAGTATATGAAGGCAAACAAGATGGTTAAAGGACAGAATATTTTGTGTAGCTACAGATGTTTTCCCTTGCATTGTTTGCCATTTAAATTCCTCCCCCCCCATTGCCATACCGACCTGTCTGTCCTTGATCTCCTCCATGCCAGAGTGAGGTCACTTGCAATTTGGAAGAACAACACTCATATTCTGCTTGGGTAGCCAACAACCCAATGGTATGGACATTGAATTTTCCAATTTCAGGTAGCCCAGCCCCCCCCCCCCCCCCCCCCATCTACCAAGCTCGCCCCCTCCCCACAGACACACGCACCTTATTTTGATCCACTATCTTTAGCACTCAGTCCCTCCCACCTCCATCCGCTCATCACTTACCCCTTCCCTTCTGCCCACCATCCCTCCCTTTGGTTCTCCATTTCATTCTTCAACTTACTTTCTTATCGGATGTCACCATTTGTTGCCTTTTGTCGTCTCCACTTACTACCTTCAACCTTGGTTACCATTTCCACCCTTCTCTCGTCCCACCCTGACTCAGCTGCCAATCAACCTCTGCTTAGCTAAATCCACCGAACACGTACCAGGTTTTGCACCACCCCCTTCCTTTGCCTCTTTCTACCTCTATCTCTCCTCTCCAACCCAAAATATGAACTCCCCTTTGCCCTCCACAAATGCCATTTGATCTGTTGAGTTCCTCCAACACTTAGTTTTTGTTCAAAGTTCTAGAAATTGCATTCTCTTGTGCCTCATTAAATTTTAAGGCAGTTAAGAATAGGGATTAGTCTGGACCTTGGTGGAATGTACTAACACGAGGGAGGGTAAATGACAACATTATTTGGCATGAGATGTAGAGAGGAAATATTTGGGGTTGATATAAAGACCAGCTGATCAGAATTCTCGGTTGGTATGTTCTAGCAAGGAGGCAGTGCGAGGATATCAAGATAAGAAAAACATGGATGACACAAGAGGTAGCAAATTTGGTCAATAATAAAAAAGCAAGCATATGTCAGATTGAGAAAGATGAAGTTTGACAGGTCCATGAAGAAATAAAGCAAACAGGAAATAACTCAAGCAGGGAATTAGGGCCAGAGAATGTCATTGCCAAGTCAGATTAAAGAGAATCCCAAATTGTTTATGCATACATAAAAGACCAGTGTGTAACTAAGAGGGGAGGACCACTCACTGATTACAGGAAGGAATTTATGCTTGTTGTCAGATGAGGTAGTGAGTATGAAACAAGTACAGGTAGTTCTGCTAAAATGTATATTCCCATACACAAATTTCATAAAACATGAGTGATGAATTAGGGGAGACTAATTATACCAAGTGGGCCAAGTTGGTTATAAGGCTATTTCAATCAGGAACTAGAGATCTTTGAAAAGTTACTTTGTAAATCTCGCTTGGGATTAAAAAAAAAGTCTAGAGGGAAAAAAAATCTGTTTCTATGTAACCTTGTTGCAAAATCAGACATCATTGTCTCAAGGATATCATCAAAGGCCACTGGTGGACAATTGAAAATGACAAGCAATCACTTATGTTGGCAGTGCAATGAAACTCTGTAAAACAATATCTCAACTTTCAGTATTTTCAGCTTGCAACAATAAAAATATATTGTTGCTATTAAATCTTTAAAAAAAACTTTTATTGTTCGTCTGAAATTCTCCAGCCCTTAACACCCATACCCCATTGACACTTTTTTATAATGAGATTTTCTATAACGCAAGATTTCTTAGCAGAACAACCTGTACTTTGCTACACTATTCACCAAGGAGACAGACATGGGGATAGTGAGATCAAGAGGGTATACTAATATGCTAGGACATTTTGAGAGCCAGGAGGAGAAGATGTTGGATCTTGAAGAAGTGATGTCCGAAGGGTCTGGTGGATTCTATCCCAATTTATTGAGATAAGCAAAAGGCGAGATTGTTGGGGCTTATATGAAGACGTTTGTTTCCTGTCTAGCCATAGGCATGGTCCCGAAACTTCCCCAGCAGTTTTTAAATCAAAACTCGTCTGTTGGTATATAGTAGCGAAGCAAATCTTGCCCCATCATCACAACTACCCCTTTTGGTTACATTAACTCCCTACTCCCTAATTCCTCAAATGTCAAATTCTCATCCACATCTTTAAATCATGTAGATAAACACAAAATGTTGGAGTAACTCAGTGAGACAGAGCATCTCTAGAGAGAAGGAATGGGTGATGCTTTGGGTCGAGACCCTTCAGACGCAACGTCGCCTATTCCTTCTCTCCAGAGATGCTGCCCGTCGCGCTGAGTTACTCCAGCATTTTGTCTATCTTTAGTTTAAACCAGCATCTACAGTTTCTTCCTACACATTTCGTCTTTAAATTATATCATTGGTTTGGCCCTCAATTTTGCATTATCTCTGCTATGACTATGACAGCAATGACTATGTATCCCATAACTCTTTTGTGATATAGTCACAGGGGCATACCACCACCTGGAAGCTGCCTTTAGTGTCACTCACCACTCTGACCTGGAACCATAAGGCAGTGGTGATTCTAGAAGGTGGCACCACAGTCTTAACTACAGTTCAGAAAGGTGATAAATGCTATAGATTATATAAAAGTGAAAACATGGGTAATCAATGATGTGTGATTCATGGAAAAATGAGCGGTAGTGTAATTCATTTCACGTCAAAGAGCAATTTGGATTATCTCTAAAATTGACATGCAGAACTGATGTTAATCATCTCAAATTGCTGTAAAATCATAACTTGCAACAAGTGGTGTCACAGGAGTATTGCTTATTTATATAATATTACAATATACAAGCTAAATATTTGAAAATGATGTAGCACAAGCATTAAATTTACAAAAGTGTCACACAGAACTTTGATGCTTTAGAAAATCACAGTCACATGTGTAATTTTAAAAAATAGTCTGACCTCTTTGATTTGCCCCTTGTATATGTTAAATAATTTAAAACTTGGTGATAGAGTTGGAAATATTATTTCAAGAATGAAATGTAACAATATATGTTTTTGCTGCAATTTTATATGGATTCAAGAGCAGCAAAGAGTTTGGATTCTGTAAGAAATATGGACAGGGTTTGTAGATTCAGATTAACAAATAGAGAAACCATTTCAGGGTTACAAACATAGGAATAAGAATTTAAAAAAGCAACAAGGTGCAAGGCGCTTGATCTGTTCAAAGAATCACACAGACATATACGAGCTATATAACCCTCTGACCATCAAGCTAATCATATTTCACTCATGAAAGAGATGAGGTAATGTAAGCAAATCTGTTTGGAGGTAATGGTTCTCAGGCTCCTGTACCATCATACCAATGGTAGCAGCGAGATGATAGTGTGGCCAGGGTGGTGTGTGTCTTTGGTATTAGCTGCCGTCTTGAGGCAAAGATTCTTGTAGATCCCTTCGATGAGGATGTCAATATCAACGGTGGACCGAGCAATGTCCAACACTTTCTGCAACCTCCTTCAATCGGGCATTTGATTTACCGAACCAGGCCATGATGCAACCAGTTAAAATGTTCTCCACACTACTCCTGTAGAAATCTATTATAATTAAATGACAAAGCAACTTTTGGTAGGGATACCAAGAATTTAACTGCTTTGTTGAATATCGCGCATGGCATTTGTGTTAATAGAATCAAAGGAGCCCTTGATGTCTATCTGCAGTTTACATCGATTATTTGAATTTGCGATGAATTTGGACAATAATGGAAGAGCTCATACATGCTCCCTGCTGGAACAAACAAAGCCGCATTATATTCTAGACATCTTAGTTGTAGAATGCTGCATGTAGTTTGGCAACGGAACTATCTGGGGGGGAGGAGAAGTGAAAGGCAAGGTACAGTGCATTCAGAAAGTATTCAGATTCCTTCATTTTTCCCACATTTTGTTACATTATAGCCTTATTCTAAAAGGGATGAGATTTTTTTTATCATCAATCTCCACACAATAAAACAGGTGTCTCGAAATTTTTGCAAAGTAATTAAAAGGAAATAGCTGAAATATCACATTTACATAAATATTCAGATCCTTTACTCAGCACTTTGTTGAGGCACCTTTGGTAGCGATTACATCCTCGAGTCTTCTTGGGTATGACGCTACAAGCTTGGCACACCTGTATTTGGGTAATTTCTCCCATTCTTCTCTGCAGATCCTCTCAAGCTCTGTCAGGTTGGATGGGGAGCGTCGATGCACAGCTATTTTCAAGCCCCTCCAGACATGTTCGATTGGGTTCAAGTCTGGGCTTGGCTGGGCCACTCGAGGGCATTCACAGACTTGTCACAAAGCCACTCGTGCATTGTCTTGGCTGTGTGCTTAGGGTCGTTGTCCTGTTGGAAGGTGAACCTCCGCCCAAGTCTGAGGTCCAGAACGTTCTGGAGCAGGTTTTCATCAAAGATCTCTCTGTACTTTGCTCCGTTCATCTTTCCCTCAATCCGACTAGTCTCCCAGTTCCTGCCGCTGAAAAACATCCCCAGAGCATGATGCTGCCACCACCATGCTTCACGGTAGGTATGGTATTGGCCAGGTGATGAGATGTGACGCTTGGCATTAAGGCCAAATAGTTCAATTTTTCTTTTCACCAGACCAGAGAATCTTGTTTCTCATGGTTTTAGAGTCCTTAAGGTGCCTTTTGGCAAACTCCAAGCGGGCTGTCATGTGCCTTTTACTGAGGAGTGGCTTCCGTCTGGCCACTCTACCATAAAAACCTGATTGGTGGAGTGCTGCAGATATAGTTGCCCTTCTGTAAGGTTCTCCCATCTCCACAGAGGAACTCTGGAGCTCTGTCAGAGTGACCATCGGGTTCTTGGTCACCTCCCTGACCAAGGCCCTTCTCCCCCGATTGCTTTGTTTGGCCGGGTGGCCAGCTCTAAGAAGAGTCCTGGTGGTTCCAAGGTTCTTCCATTTAAGAATTATGGAGACCACTGTGCTCTTCGGGACCTGCAATGCTACAGAAATTGTTATATACCCTTCCCCAGATTTGTGTCTCGACACAATCCTGTCTCGGAGGTCTACGGACAATTCCTTTGTCTGCATGGCTTGGTTTTTGTTCTGACATGCAGTCAACTGTGGGACCTTATATAGACAGGTGTGTGCCTTTCTAAATCATGTCCAATCAATTTAATTTACCACTGGTGGACTTCAATCAAGTTGTAGAAACATCTCGGAAGCATAATCAATGGAAACAGGATGAACCTAAGCTCAATTTTGAGTGTCATAGCAAAGGGTCTGAATATTTATGTAAATGTGATATTTCAGTTATTTCTTTTTAATTACTTTGCAAACATTTCTAAACACCTGTTTTCGCTTCTTCATTCTGGGGTATTGTGTGTAGATTGATGATTAAAACATTGAATCCATTATAAAATAAGGCTGTAAGGTAACAAAATGTGGAAAAAGTGAAGGGGTCTGAATACTTTCTGAATGCACTATGTAAAATTAGTCAGACAATTATAAACTTTAAAAAATACTTTTTCTGAGTGGTGGCTATTGTTTCTTTAAATTATTTTGCTGTTGTGTTGAAACACTCGCAACAGTGCATGTGGCTTGATAGTTTTGTATATTATAATCTGAACTTTTTTGAAACTGCGTCTTTATTTAAAATGGTTAGTCCTGCGCATCAGAGAGAAAAAATATTAATTTTAAAAGCACTGCAGGAATTGATATTATCCAAATTTTAAACACAATGAGAATTACGGTAGAATAATCATTTTATTCTTTTCTGCAGAGAACTCACAGCTTTTACCCTAATTTTTACAATACATTGAGATAATGCACCTATATACTGTCAAATAGTGTACACACACACACACACACACACACACACACACACACACACACACACACACACACACACACACACACTCTTAAATAAACGTTGTAATTTCTATGTAGTTTGACGTATGCCTGCATACAGATTTGTTTTTTGCCAAATAGTTATATTTATGGCTAATAAAATGATTACTGCAAATGTATTTTGATTTTCTCCTCATTCCTACCATAATCTTACCAAGTTATTTCTGTCTGCCACCACCCCATGAGGACATTCGGGATTCCAAATTATGTCTCATTGCAAGAAAAATCTGTAGCCCATGCTATAAAGCTCAAAGGCTGGCAACATTTCAGTCAAGTTGCAGAGTCTTTGCTAATTTTAACTATTTTCTAAGTTATTATTTTGTTTAGCTCTGTCTGAAACCATTTTACAATGATTTCTAAAATAAGACATAACTTTTTAAATTTCATTTTGCTGGAGCCAAAGCTCTACTTTTTTTTTCATTTTAACCAGTCCATTAACCATTGACTTATTTTGCTTTGAGAGGTAGATGAGGAACACAGTGATGGACTACAAGTATGTTGTGAAATCCTTTTTTTGTCAGCCAAGGTCCCTTCCCCCTTGTTCCATGTTTTTTGTGGAACCCAGCTTTCCGGTCTGTGCAATTGATGTCATTGCTGTCACAAAGAAACTAAGGAAGTGTTCAGAAAAGCATCTTTCATTCTTGTACGTGCATAGTTGCAGCCCCGAGAATAAAAAGTTGTAAAAGTTTGTTGCCAAGAGCTTTAGGGCTGTTTCAACTTGCTTTAGACAGTTTTTTTTCTTCCCACCCCTCACAACTGCAGAGAAAGTACCGTGCTGCAAAGGAAGCCTACGAACAACTCTTGCAAACAGAGAATCTTTCCGCACAAGTGAAAGCAAATATTTTACAGCAGCTGGGTAAGTGTTTTTGTTTCATGTTCCTTGGTAATTGGGAATCAACAAATTTCTGTTGCATCCAAAATATGAAGTATCTATTGAAAGTATCATAAAGCATTGAATGTTGAGCTGTTCCTCTAGAATCAGAAGTGCTTTGTCACAGAATGCGGTCATTTGGTTCTATCAACTTTTTAGATTAATTTTAGTCATGCACAGAATCTTCAATACCGCAAACTTTGTTTGTTGCTAATATTTAAGAATTTTACATGTTATTTCAGTTGTGGGATCTATTACGTTCATAAGTCATTCATATTTCCTGAAATATCCAATTCAGGACTTAAATTGTGAACTGTGAAATAATGCCCAAGTGAATGCAATGTTGAGTGCTCCCTGGGTATAGTTTTGGGGGAATCCAAAACAACCAACCCATTTTGTAACCCTGTCTCTGGGCCTCTATATGACCATATCTGACCTGTTCCACAACCTTAAATTGCAATTTAAGTGATTTATAGCCAGATCCAGCTTAGTTATATCTACCAGTTAGAAATAGCTAGGAGGAATTAAATAAAAGTTTTCTTTTTGCAGTTATACTCTTTCATTTTGAATATTATTTTAGATAAACATAATACAACATTTGAATAAATGTTAGACTCCTTTGAAAGGAATGTGTGTATATGTACCGGGAGTTTTTTTCTTTTTCCTCAACTGCTTTTGATTTGGGTGAAAAAGGGGTTCTCCAAACGCATGTTGCTGATTTGTACATTGAAGAACTTGATTTAACAAAATTACAACTTCAAAATTACTCTCGTTTTCTTTTGCATTTAATGTTGCTAATGTGATGAAAATGATCTATGCAGCTAATCATTTAATAATAATTTGGATGTTTTTAATAAAAAAGTGTATTTCAGTTATGGAAAGGAAAATGCATAACTTAAATTAAAATGTGTGATCTACACAGGACTTCATGTTGTTAGCTTAAGAATACAATGTTTTTCATGATGTGATAACATCATTTGAAATAGGCAATTCATTTATAGCTGATAATTAACATATTTTTGCTGCCCTTATGATAAAGCAGGAAGCATGAGAAATATATTTTGTGAATTAATCCAATCCTGATTTTCCTTCAGTGATGGAGATCTTGAATTACTGTTGTTTATTTTCAAAGCTAGACAAATGATTTTCATTTATAATGTAATTATTGCCTTGGCACATGCTTTAAAATCTCTTCAGACTGGAATTTAATTATAATGCATCTTTATTTTGAAAGTATCACACACTTGTGTCTCTGGCCACAAGTTGTAGATTGATTAGTTTCCATTAGCTGGGAACTAATCACACCAGTGTGGTGTCCTGTCATAAATCTATTCACGTTGCTTCTGAAGCTGGTTTGCTGACCATCCCTGCCATGTTGCTATGGCAATTCCATTGTTGACATGTTACTACAGGTGCTAAAATCTTAGCTTCTCATTGAAGTACTATCTTCCAAAGGAACTTGGGAAGCATTTTATGTCTAGTTGCTGCTTCTGTGCCCTACCCCCTGTGTTGTAATGTCTGCATCACAAGACAGGTTATTTGTTAAACCAATCCCTTTACACAACCTATGGGAAGTATTGAAAAAAGATATCCACACTGAAAGTAATTCAGAATGCCCATGAAAAACTAAATATTTTTGTCTTTCATATTAATTATCTACTGTCAGTTTTTCTTAAAAAGAGCCTGAATTATAAACTTTGTAGTAAAGCTCAGTCTTTCCCTGCTTTATGTTTGCCACTATGCAGTCCAAGAGTTGCAGAGATTGGAAGTTTAAGGTGATGGACTGTGTGATTGTCTGCACAGGATCTAGTTGCACATGGTGCTCGTAATGATTCATAATAATATCTAAAGAATATTAGGTTTCTTCAAATATTTTTTATCAATTATGGTATATTTTTGCTCCTGCTTTGTTATTTTTGAAATATGCATCCTAGTTTATACTGAATGTGTAGGAAGGAACTGCAGATGCTGATTTAAACCAAAGCTATTAGAGCAGCTGAACAGAAGCTGGACCAATGCGGTAGATGTAAAGAACAATGAACTGAGAAGCTGAGATGTTTTTGGGGTAGTGGATATGCATTACAGAGATAGAGACATCTTTCAGACAACAACATTTAAATTTTGGTGAGCGAAAGATGAGGATGGAGGATGGCCATCTTCAACCGTTGTTGAGCTGGAGGAGATTGATGAAATGATGAGACGCAAGGTCATATTGGAATTAAAAAGGATGAGAATTTTTAAATCAAGGCAGTAGTTAAATGTCAGGTACAGGGAAGATTTTCTTAACTAGAGGGTAGTGTAGATCAGTAAGCACAGGACTGGTGAAAGTGAGTGAATATGTACGATTTGGTCTGAGGGAGAATGCACACAGTAGACTTTAATGTAGTGTTAATTTAACTCTAGGACCCCATTTCCCATGCTCCCATTGATCAGACCAGGTTCATAGAGATGTAAAATTCTTGAAAAATGTATATTAAAAGTGTTGGGGATATTAATAGGTGTCCGGTACCATCAAAGTCTTGAGAGTGCCGGATAATTGGAGGAAGAGTCTTTGGGAAGTGTTGCCATAATATTCTAGAATCTTATGTTGAGTTTGAAAGTTGTGAGGTTCAAACTGAAGAATGCCTTCAAAGGAAACAAAGAAAAGGAAGGGAATGAGGAGTGCGTTGGCCTTAAATGTGAAAATACCATCGCAAGGTATGATGGTGGGCTGGCGATGGCTACATATTTCTCTATGCTTCAGAAACCCATGCAGGAAAAGTAGCCCATTCGTGGCTGAATAGAAGTATTTGAGGTAGTATTAAATTTACTTTGAAAGACATGTTAATTTGCTGTACAAGGTAATTGTCCTTAAGATTGTTAACATTTTAGAGTACTGAAAATGAGGACCAAGAAATTGGTAAGAATAGACAAGATAGGACCTGAAAGAGCTCCGATATGAGTGTCTTTATTTATCTATCTATCTATCTATCTATCTATCTATCTATCTATCTATCTATCTATCTATCTATTTTTTAGATTTATTTTTATTAGAAGCAATTGTACAGAGATAAAACATTTGGCATCTAAAATTATACAATTATTGTACAGCTTCATTTTTAACCTTATAACCTAAACTCTGAAAATTAAAAAAGAAGAGAAAAGGAAAACAAGAAAGAAAAAAAGTAGAAAGTGAAAAGGTAGATCGAAAAAGAACAAAAGAAAGTCCCCTAAACTACCAAAGTAGTGTGGCAGAAAGATATAGAAATAAGAAAAAAGAAAAAGAAAGGTGGAGATATACCTTGCCCCTCCCCTCATCTCCCCCCGCCCACCTCACCCAACCCGGCATCGGATTTAAATTTAAATTTGTGTTGCACCATGCTATTGTTGTAAGAATTCGGTAAAGGGTGTCCATGTCTTAAGAAATTGATCTGGTTTTTCTGCAAAGACAAGCCTAATGTTTTCCAAATGTAGTGTCTCGGACATGTTTGTAATCCACATCTTCACTGTAGGGACTGTTGTCTGTATCCAAAATTTAAATATTAATTTTTTCGCCGTAATCAGGCCATAGTTAAGGAAACGTCTTTGAAATATCGTTAGCTCAGAACAGGCCTCTGACATACCTAGTGTGATCAATTTTATGTCTGGATCCAATTTAGTTTAAAGTATTTTGGAAAAGATATCAAAAATCACCCTCCAGAAGTTTTGTAATTTTGTACAGGAAACAAAAGAATGGGTTATGGTTGCTCCTTGGAGGAGACATTTATCACAGATAGGAGAGACATTTGGGAAGATCTTGTTCAATTTAGACTTTGAATAATAGAGTCTATGCAGTATTTTTAATTGTATTAATGAGTGCCTAACATTAAGAGAATAGTTATGTATATATAGAAGACTTTCCTCACAACTATCCTTTGAAATTGTTAAACCCAATTCGTCTTCCCAAGCTCGCCTAATTATTTCCGCCGATGGGATATGTAGATGTAAAAGGGTATTATAGAAGTACGATATTAACTTATTTGAATCCGCCTTTCTGTTCATGCATTCATCTAGTATATCTGGACCCATGGAGTGACAACCTTGCGTGTGTATTTTCACATAGTCTCGTATTTGAAGATATCTGAAGTATTGACTACCTTTCAAATGACATTTCAACTGTAATTCTTGAAACGAGAGGAAGGTCCCCATCTCATAAAGGTCTCCCAGCTTTTTAATTCCTAAGCTTTCCCATTGTACAAAGGCCTTGTCTAAAGTAGACGGTTTAAACGAGGGATTATTGGCGATTGGTAAGAGGAGAGATAAATTTCTCACTTTAATGGTTGATTTCAACTGTTTCCAGATTCGTAAGGTGCTATGGATTATCGGATTTTTCTCATACGTTGATTTCTTCAGATGTATTGGAGAGAGAAGAATCGCGCCTATATTGAAAGGCGAACAATCTTCCCTCTCCATTTTTAACCAGTTTACTTGTTGGCATGTATCATCCATCCAGTAAATTAAATTTTTAATATTAGTTGCCCAGTAATAGAGAAGTAAATTAGGGAGAACCAGTCCACCGATTTCTTTAGGTTTGCATAAATGCCGTTTGTGAATTCTGTGAGTTTTATAATCCCAGATAAAGTTTGTAATCACAGTCGAGTTTTTTTAATAACGTTTTTAGGGAGGAAAATCGATATTGATTGAAATAGGTACAGGAGTTGTGGAAGGAAAATCATCTTTATGGCATTTACTCTACCTATAAGGGAAATCGGAAGTGTTTTCCAAAATTGAATAAGGGCATTTAATTTGATGATTAATGGTGGAAAATTTACTTGAAATAAGGAAGTATATTTTCTAGTCACGTAGACTCCAAGATATTTAAATTTTTTCAGTAGCAATTCTAAAGGAAAATTTTAGCAGGTGTGAAGGGTCTTGAGGTTTTATCGGCATAATTTCACCTTTGTTCCAGTTTGTTCTATACTCTGAGAAGGAGCCGAATTGTTCTACGAGATTCAGTATATTTGGGATACTGACTTGGAAGTTGGTAATATATAATAGTACATCGTCTGCATATAACAAAATCTTATTATTAATATAATTAGTATTATAGCCATGAATGCTCGGATGTACTCATACTTTCAGCTAAGGGTTCTATATTGATTAACACGAAATACAAGTTGTGTGGTCAACCAATTTGAGATAGTCCTTACATTCTTATCTAAACAACCTTCACGGATTGAAGGAAACGAGGAGAATGTGCTGTGTGGGGGTAGGTTGGAAAGTTCAGATTGGATTCAAACAGGCTGATTAAAATTTCGAGGTGGGTTGGCTTAAATAAAGATGCTGTCGCTTTAACCTCTGGGGTTGGTTCCAGTCTGTCAGCGAACACAGTTGGGAGCCGGGTCCGGGTGACCGGGCGGTGATAATTATGAGAATTTGCAGCTATTTGAATCGCAGCCAAAGTAGAGGCTTCACTCAGGAGTGGATCGCAGCTCAACAGCTGACGGGACCTATTCTCGCTCTCTTTGAAGGAGGCGCCATTCACCCCAGCGAGTGGACAAACGTGGAGCCAACCCATAATATGAGTGGGAGCATTTTCTCAGTCAGAGTTTGTCGACAGTTGGGGTGGGGGATCTGGGAGAGAGAGAGAGAGAGCTGGCGATGCTGCACAGACCGGACAGTTTAATAACGACCCATTAAAATCCACCCTTCGGCCACTCGGCAACCTGGGCTGATCTGACAGCCCTCTTGTTAGCTCGCTGCGTGCCCAATCCTAACGCAGAACCTCCACAAAACATTTGGGCTTCGGGTAACACCTGTACAAAGAACCCCTGCGAACAAGGGCTGGCGAAGTGTGCTGGTCAACGTGCACTGGGAGAAACGCACCACAACAACCGCAAACTTGTAACAGCAAAGACTCAACTCAATCTATCCAGTACTGAAGGGCAGGCTTTTCGCAGTTAAATGTCTTATATCGGATTAGCGGCTCCTTCACAGGGCCAACCCTGTACTCAGTTTTCCTCGGAGATGAATCTTTGCCTTAATGGTTCATTCACACCGCCTGTAGATAAAGCATCAGCCCACATCACACGGATACAGTCGTTGCCTGCCTCAGATTAAATATATTTTTACATATAAATTATGATTAAAGATAAGAAAATGTTTCAAACATAAGTAATATTGTCTTATTCCAATCGCAAACACATTGATTAGATGAAAATAATAAATTCTTTAACTTTTTGAATATCTCATAATTGCAGATGAATGAACTGAACTAGAACTAGGACTGTGTAAGTAGTGTGTGAACAGCAGAACAAGAAAGGAAGCTATTGAGTTGACAGAATTCTAGATTAATTCCTTGGTAGAATAGTTAACAATTTATACACAGTTTATACAGCGCTGCGTTCACTTTTTTAAAATCTGTAATGACCTTTGACAAATCCCATGATTCCTTGCGTTTGTCGAGGTTCCAAACTCGCTTATTGAAGGAAATAAATATTACTGGAATAAGTACTAGATAAGCTGGTGATTGTAAAACCCCATGGATCCTGAGGATGTGATGTACATCTGTACTTTGAAAGAGGTGGCAGTGGAAATAATGTTTTGGTTGATGTCTTCCAAAATTCAGTTGATTCTGTAATTGTTCCTGTGGATTTCAATCCAGCAAATGTCGCCCCACTATTTAAGAAAGGATAGAAAGTGAAAATGGGGAACTACCAACCTATTAATATGGAACTAAATTACGTGATTCGAACATGCGTGGCTCACTGACATGGATTTTAAATTAGTTATTATTAGTGGGAGCCTGCGGACTTTAACATTGTGGAGCTCGCAGTCCCTGGTTAGAGATCGACTTCGGGAGCTCCAACCGCAGGAGCTTCTATCGCCCCGATTGCGGGAGCTTCCACTGTCCCGACTGCAGATGGTTCGACTGCCCCGACCGCGGGAGAATAAAGAGGAAGATTGGACTTTATTGCCTTCCCTCTCAGTTAGCAAAGTGGGGAATCCGCTGTGGTGGATGTTTATGTTAACTTTTATGTAGTTGTGTGTCTTGCTTTTTTTAGTATGGCAGTATAGTAATTCGAGTTCCACTGTACGGTGCTGGCTTTAAGGGCCGAATGGCCTGCACCTATTTTCTATGTACCTTTATTGGTACATGTGACAATAAACTGACTTTTGAACCTTTGATTGGTGCCACTGAGATTGGTGCTTGCTCCTCAGCTGTTTGGAGTCTATCAACAATTTGACTGAGAGGTTATCCACTTTGGTAGCAAAAACAGGATGGCAGATTATTATCTAAATGCTGTCAAGTAGGGAAAAGGGGAAGTGCAACGGGATCTGGGGGTCCTTGTTCATCAGTCAATGAAAGTAAGTATGCAGGTACAGTGGGCAGAGAAGAAAGCTAATGGCATGTTGGCCTTCATAACAAGATGAATTGAGTATAGGAGCAAAGATTCTGCAGTTATACAGGGCCCAGGTGAGACCACACCTGGAGTATTGTGTGCAGTTTTGGTCCCCTAATTTGAGGAAGGACATTCTTGCTATTGAGTGCAGCATATGTTCACAGGTTTAATTCCCGGGATGGCGGGACTGTCATATGCTGAGAGAATGGAGCGGCTGGGCCTGTATACTCTGGAATTTATAAGGATAAGAGGGATCTTATTGAAACATATAAGATTATTAAGGGTTTGGACACGCTAATGGCAGGAAACATGTTCCTGAAGTTGGGGGAGTCCAGAACCAGGGGCCACAGTTTAAGAATAAGGGGTAAGCCATTTAGAACGGAGATGAGGAAACACTTTTTCCACAGTCTGTGGAATTCTCTGCCTCAGTGGTGGCCGATTCTCTTGATACTTTCAAGAGAGATCTAGATAGGGCTCTTAAAGATAGCGGAGTCAGGGGATATGGGGGGAAGGCAGGAACGGGGTACTGATTGGGGATGGCCAGCCATGATCACATTGAATGGCGGTGCTGGCTCGAAGGGCCAAATGGCCTACTCCTGCACCTATTGTCTATTGTAGGAATGTTACAAGGTTGATGTAAAGAGGCTTCATGGGGATATTGAAAGGCTGGGTGACTTGACATGAAAATATCAGATGGAATATAGAGTGATCCAAAAGGAATGCAGAGTATTTTTTAAACGGTGAGTGATTGGATAATGTTGATGCTGAAATGGATTTAGATATCCTCTGGACAAGACACTGAAAGCCAACATGCAAGTGATTTGAGTGGTTAGGACGACCTTTCTTGCAAGACGATTTGAGTACTAGAATAATGAAGGGGCAATTGTAGAGGGATGTGAGGTTGCAGCTTGACTATTGTGAACAGTTTTGGTCTCCTTACTTAACAAGGGATATACTAGAAGTAGAATAGTCACAAGACTAGTTCCAGGGATTGATGAGTTTGCTCTTTTTGGAGAGATTGACTAGATGAGTATTGTATTCTCTAGAGTTCAGAATACGGAAACCGATAACATTCTGTGAGAGCAAACAAAATGAAATCAGATAATGTAGACACAGTCTGAGGAAAATCATACCAGAGATTATAGACTCAGAATAAGGGCTAGGCCTTCGGTATTCAGATGAGGAGGACTTTCTTCACTCAGAAGGTGGTGGAGATTCAGTCATTGAGTTTTCTTACTCTTGTCACCTCACTCCTCACTCCTGCCATCGAAAAAAAGGCACAGGAGCCTTAAATTAACAATCCAGGTTCAGGAGCAGCTTTTCCCAACAACCATCACGCTATTGAACACGACAAACTCCAACTAAACCCTGAATTCCCAACTGCCTAGATTGCACTTGGGGCTTTGTTGCTGTCTTTGTACTATGTTGTTTCTTTTGTTTTTATATATTGAACTTATTTTTGTTATTTATTATGGGTATGCTTACACATCTGTTCTGCTGCAAGTAAGAATTTCATTGTTCCTTTTCAGGACATATGACAATAAAGCACTCTTGACTCGACTTGAATATGAAAGAAACCAATATGAAAGAAGACAGTGCAGGAAAGTGATATTGAGATGGATCAACCATGATTTGATAAATGGTGGAGCAAATTGAAGGAGAGAATGCCTTACACTAGCTTCTACAAATGCTTTTAGGATCTTTCAAGAAAATGAAGAAATTAGACAGATTTAGGAGAGGAATTCTTGGACCTGAGTAACAGAAGATATGACTTCAATGGTTGAGCAACTAAAGTGAATGGTTGGACAAAGGAGGAATAATTAGATTTCCAGGCTAGCAGATATTGCAGAGCAGGAGATAAAAACGAGGCCATGGAAAGATCTGTAAAGGAGGAATTTTTCAGGGGCTGGTAGAAAATGGTTGTACACAAGATCTTGTACATTAGTATCTAGGCGGCCGAGTTTTATGTACATTTATTATTAAGTTTGGGAACTGATCAGAAAAGCAAGTGAGGAAACAACAGAGGTGTAGCTGAGTAATCAAAATAGGATCAAGTTTAAGAAACATTTGTATAGGTTCTAGTTTGTTTGTGATTGCTACACTAGGTTAAAGAATGATGAAGATTAAAAAAAAAGAACGGGTATGATCTGCCTGATACAAAGGTTCAAAGGTCAGTTTATTGTCACATGTACAAATTAAGGTACAGTGAAACTCAAATTACCATACAGCCATACTAAAAACAAAAGCAACAAGACACACAACTACATATGTTAACATAAACATCCAAGGAGCATTCTAAGAACTTGAATTGAAGGAACTGAAATTGCTTTCTGATTAGTTGGTTCATTATATCAGTTACAAATTTACATGTATAGATGCATTAATACCACCTTCCTTTACTGGCATGAATTACTTTGAGGAATCTGAAGATATTCTGAGTATAGATGGGACGTTAGGTTACAGTTGTACAAGTCGTTGGTGATGCTGCATTTGGAGTACCGTGTTCAGTTTTGGTTACTCTGCTATAGGAAGGATGTCATTAAGCAGGAAAGAATGCAGAGAAAATTTACTAGGATGTTTCTAGGACTCGGAGGTCTGAACTCCAGGAAAAGGCTGGGCAGACCAACACGATTCCTTTGAGTGCAGGAGGGTATATGGAACGAACTGCCTGACTAGGTAGTTGAGGCAGGCACTATAACAGTCATTAAAGGACATTTGGACAAGTACATAGATGGTAGACAAAAGTGCGGGAGAAACTCAGCGGGTGCGGCAGCATCTATAGATCAAAGGAAATAGTCAACGTTTCAGGCCGAAACCCAGATGGGAAAGGTTTAGAGGTATGTGGGCCAAACAAGGGTAAAGTGGACTAGCTCAGATGGGGAACCTTGGTCAGCAGGAAAGAGTTGGGCCGAAGGGTCTGCTTCCGTGCTCTATGATTCAATATTACATAGGAGCTGGTTGTTTGCTGCCTAGTATGTCTGAATGATGGAATAAGCTGGGACTGTAACAATTGATTAACGCCCCACTTTTTGAGACGTGGAACTCAAATATGTCTTTCTCCTCTATTGTTTAAGGTTAATTTCAAAATTGAACTATCTTCTGGTTTGATTCTGTTTTGAAACTAAAGTTTCAATAAAGTGAATGTACAGTACAATAGATATGATCGTTTAGATTTGCTTAGTTTAATATAAAGTTAAAGATTAAAAGAGACAATATGTTTTATCTGCCCATTCTTTTACTGTGTTCAGTGTTGCAGTTTGTGCTCTTTCATTAACAAATCAGCCAACCATTATAGTCATTCTGTCTTCTCTCGTTTCATAGAATTAGATTGATGGGGCTTCCAACAAAAAGTCTGACATCTTTTGTGAAGACAAGCTAACATTATGCGTTGCGTTTCTTAAAATCTTGCATGCCAATCACCTTCTTTGGATACTCTCTTAAAACCCATGAGGATGCAACTGTTTTTCAAAATGCAGTGTTAAAAATAAATTTTACAGATATTTAAAATGGAAAATTGAAGAAAGATCACAAAGTCTCGTCTTTCAGCCGCTGCAGAAAGAAATGCTGGTCCAAGAGAAAGATACCAAAAAAGCATCCATAGCACCTGCCTATTGCCATGCAATACAGTGGATGGTTCACTTCCCCATCAGAATGGTGGATTGAAGCCTTAAGTCAACCCGTCATGTTATACATAAACTTAGCATGGTTGTCATTCCAGATTTGCCATGGAGCTCTAGTGTTATATATTTGGCAGTAATCAAGAGGAACCCTTCTACTCATAGTTAACAACACTTAAGACCATGGCAAATCAACCATCAAAATGGAAGAATGTAGAAAAAAGACCAGAATTTGAGGACTGTTAAGGTTTGCAGACGTCAGAGTTGGTCAGAGTTACAATATTTAAGAGTTTGTGTTTGTGGCCATTGCTCAAGATTCCATAAAGGGCCTGTCCCACTTGGCGATTTTGCCGGCGTCATATCAGTTTCGCCAAAAGATTTTGAACTGTTCAAAATCCAGCGACGACAAAAGTAGTTGCGACACATGAAAAAACACCGCGCGTCATACGTCATCACCGTCGCGTCATACGTCATAACGCCGCTTATTTTTCGGTGACATGATACATCAGTCAATGATGCTGCAGTCGCCGAATAAATCGCCAAGTGGGACAGGCCCTTAACTCTATTAAAATTGTTGTCGCTGTTTTTCGGACTTGGAATGGACTTGACTCTTTGTTTCTTACTTCTCTTGCTCTTTACCCCCACCTCCTCACCCTCCATCTTGCCCCTTTTTCTTGATCTCACTGTGCAATCTGGCCCTTTAACCCTCAGTGATGTTAGTGTTCTTCCCCATGGCCATCCATGTCCTTGACTTTAATCTACATATAGATTGGGCTAACCAAATTGGGAGCAACGCTGAGTAGGAGGATTTCCTGTTATGTATACGAGATTGTTTTTTAAACCAATATGTAGAAGAAACGACTAGAGGGCAGGCCATGCAAGACTGGGTATTGTGTAATGAGGAAGGATTAGTTAGCGACCTTGTTGTGTAGAGCCTCTTGGGCAACAGTGGCCATAATATGGTGGAATTTTACATTAGGATTGAGAGTGAATTCAGAGACTAGGGTCCTGAACTGAAAGAAAGGAGCCTTTGAAGGTGTGAGACGGGAATTGGCTAGGATAGACTGGCAAATTATACTTAAAAGGTTGACGGTGGAGATGCCATGGCAAAGATTTAAAGACTGTATGGATGAACTCCAAAATTTATTATCCCCTGTCTGGCGAAAAAATAAAACGGGGAAGGCGGCTCAAGTGTGCCTAACGAGGGAAATCTAGGATAGTATTAAATCCAAGGAAAAGGCGATTAAATTGGCCAGAGGAAGCAGCAAACTAAAGGACTGGGAGAAATTTACAACTCAACAGAGGACAAAAGGGTTAATTAAGAAGGGGGGTGGGGGGGGGGAGGAAGAGCAGAAAGAAAGCTTGTGGGGAATGTAAAAACGGACTCTAAAATCTTCTTTAGATATGTGAAAATGAAAAGATTAGTGAAGACAAATGTAGGTCCCTTACAATCAAAGACAGGTGAATTTATATTGGGGAAACAAGGAAATGGCAGAACAGTTAAACGAGTACTTTGGTTCTTTCTTCCTTAGTGAAGACAGAACCAATCTCCCAGAAATACTAGGGCACCGAGGATCTAGTGGGACGGAGGAACTGAAGGGAATCTACAATAGTCAGGAAATAGTGTTAGGTAAACTGTTGGGGCTCATGACGGATAAATCCCCAGGGCCTGTTGGTCTGCATCCCATACTCAAGGAGGTGGCCCTAGAAATCGTGGATGCATTGGTTCTTCTTGCGTATGGCGTGCACAAAGTTGTAGATCAAGGGTAGACATCCAGGCCAGGCCAGGACAGTATCAGTTACTGGGTGGGTGGCTTTGATGCCCCCAGGAAAAAACCTCAGTGGGCAGTCATTCACGATGTGTGTGATGGTCTGGACTGGATGTCCATAGTCGCAAGCAGGGCTGTCTGTCATCCCCGACTTATGCTGGTGATGGGCTGTTCTTGCATGGAGCGTGCGGATTCTGTTTAGGGTTAGCCATAGCTTGCGATGGAGGTCAAAACCCGGTGGTTTCACTGTGAGGTCTGTGATGACCTCTCCGTTGTTGGTGTTGGCATCTTTCCAGGCTCTGCGCCACTCAGTCTTGGAGTCAAAGTCTTCCAGGGATTTAACGGAAGACCAGAAGGATTTGCTGGACTTCAGGCGCATGTTGGGCAGATTGTTCAAGTCAGCATGTCAGAAGGTCAGGGTTAGCCTCGATGGTGCACCAATCTTTCAACATCCTCTCCCTTCTGTGTATGCTGGGAGGGGCGATATGAGAGAGGACAGGGAGCCACTGCAAAGGGCTTTAGCGTCCCAGTGTCTCGTTTGGTGTGGCAGCTATTAGCCCAAGCTGTTGAGCAAAACTCGGCTGTTGAGTAGACTAGGGCTAAGCTTGTGGTAAGGAGGGTGTGTGCATTGGATCCCCAGCTGTTGCCTGCAAGTTTCCTGATGACGATGACCCTTGCTTTCTGTTTATCAGCCACCCTCTTCAGGTGTTCACGATAGGTGAGGGTGCGATCCAGGGTGACTCCGAGGTACTTGGGGAATTCTTCATTCTTCACCGGCTTAACACAAAAGAACACGTGGAGCTTTGCATTGACGAGCCGGTTGCTGAGGTGAAAGGCAGTGACAGTTGTCTTAGATAGGTTAGGGTGAGGTGACCAGAAGGTGAAGTACTCCTCCATCCCCTTGGGCTAGCACTCTGCCTGGTAGGCAAGGGCAAGATCATCTGCATATGCAAACTTCCTAGACGAGGTAGTTGGCATATCACTCACATAAATGTTGAAGAGTAGGGGAGCTAGGACAGAGCCCTGGGGGAGACCATCATTCAGGGTCCTGACAGAGCTGGGCTGGTTCCCAAGCGAGACCCTAAATCTACAGTTGCTGAGGATGGATGAGAGGGCACGCATGGTTGTTTGGCACTTCAAGATTCTGGAAACATTCAGCAACAGACCATGTCTCCACACGGTGTCATAAGCTGATGACAGATCGATGAGAGCAACACCAGTTTTCAGGGTACGTTGGATGCCAGCCTCTATATTGGTGGTGACGGCAAGGACTTGATCTGTGTAGCTTCTACCAGGTCTAAATCCAGCTTGCTCTCTGGGCAGAACAAGTTCTCCAATGGAGAATTCCTGGCAAGCAGGAGGTGCTCAAATAGCTTGTAGGATGTGCACAAGAGGAAGATGGGTCAATAGCTAGCTGGATCATCAGCAGGTTTCCCACGCTTGAGGATTACGATGACTTTAGACTCTCTCCAGGCCTTAGGGATAATTCCACTACAATGTGCATGGGTGAAAAAAGCAGCCAGCCAGTTGCGTCCCTGGGGTCAAGGTTCTTCAAAAATTCCGGGTAGATCCCATCAACTCCTGCTGCTTTCCCAGCTTTAGTAGAGGACAGGCCTTTGTCTACATTAACTGGAGTGTATGGATTAGAAAGGGGGCTTGAGGATGATGAGGAAGAGATGGACTTTGTCAGGCTCCATCTCACTTCTTGTCGGGCTTCTTTGGAGGTGGCGACCTTCGAGTTTGCCAGCAGGCGAGAGGCTGCAGCATTTGCAGCTGAACCAAGATGATGGAGGAGAGTCCAAGCCTTCATGCTGGAGTGCATAAAGTTCAAGTCATCTGCACTCTTGCCAGCGCTGATGTCTTGTTGCATCCAGGGAATCTAGCATGGAGAAACTCAGCGGGTGCAGCAGCATCTATGGAGCGAAGGAAATAGGCAACGTTTCGGGCCGAAACCCTTCTTCAGACCCGAAACGTTGCCTATTTCCTTCGCTCCATAGATGTTGCCGCACCCGCTGAGTTTCTCCAGCTTTTTTGTGTACCTTCGATTTTCCAGCATCTGCAGTTCCTTCTTAAACACAGGGAATCTAGCAGTTCAGTGGCAGTATCTGGGTCACCTGTGGCCACATACTGCTTCAAGAGGTCTTTTGATTCAGGGAGCCAGCAAGGACGGCATTGCTACTTACTTGAGTTATGACCTACAAGATTTCTGTGTTCTTGAAGAATCGTGCTCCAATGACATCTTCATTGCTACTGTGAGGATTGGGGATATCACTGTCACAAATGTATGGCCCTAGAGTCAAGTGGCCTGCCTCCATGCTACCCACTTTCCACCACCCAGAAGTACATGCAGGGGACTTTAACAGTCATTATTCATCCTGGGGCTACTCATCAACGATAAGAATGGGGAATTACTGGATATGTGGGCATCCAACAATGCTCACTTCCTTCTCCATGATGCCAAGCAACCAGGCACATTCCACTCGAGCAGATGGAGGCGAGATCACAACCCAGACCTCTGCTTCACATAGAAAACCGATGTTGGCCACCCTCTCCATATAAGATCCTTTCATACTTCCCTCACAGTCAACATAGACCTGCTCTGATCCACAGACCCCTGTGATGAATTGGTGATCATTTTCCAATGTTCTCTCGACTCTGGATCAGTTCCTGTGGATTGGAGGGTAGCCAATGTAGCTCCACTTATTAAGAAAGAAGGGAGAGAGAAAACGTGGAATTATAGACCAGTTAGCCGTACATCGGTAGTGGGGAAGATGCTTGTCGATTATAAAAGATGTTATTGCAGCGCATTTGGAAATATCGGTCAGCATGGATTTATGAAGGGGGAATCATGCTTGACTAATCTCCTGGAATTTTTTGAGGATGTAACAAGTAGAATAGATAAGGGAGAGCCAGTGGATGTGTATCTGGACTTTCAAAAAGCATTTGACAAGGTCCCACCTAAGTGATTAGTGTGCAAAATTAGAGCACATGGCATTGGGGGTAGGGTATTGACATAGATGGAGAACTGGTTGGCAGACAGGAAGCAAAGAGTAGGAATTAACGGGTAATTTTCAGAATGGCAGGCAGTGACTGGTGAGGTGCCATAAGGCTCGGTGCTGGGATCCCAGTTGTTTACAATATATATTAATGATTTAGACGAGGGAATTAAATGTGACATCTCCAAGTTTGTGAATGACATAAAGCTGGGTGGCAGTGTGAGCTGCGATGAGGATGCTGTGAGGCTGCAGGGTGATTTGGATAGGTTGGGTGAGTGGGCAGATGCATGGCAGATGCAGCATAATGTGGATAAATGTGAGGTTATTCACTTTGGTGGCAAGAACAGGAAGGCATATTATTATCTGAATGGTGTCAGATTAGGATAAGGGGGGGGGTGCAACGAGACCTGGGTGTTGTACATCAGTCACTGAAAGGTTCAGCAGGCAGTGAAGAAAGCTAACGGTATGTTGGCCTTCATTGCGAGAGGATTTGAATTTAGGAGCAAGGTCCTACTGCAGTTGAACAGGGCCCTGGTGCGACTGCACCTGGAGTATTGTGTGCAATGTTGGTCTCCTAATTTGAGGAAGGACATCATTGCTATTGAGGGAGTGCAGCGTAGGTTCACCAGGTCAATTCCCGGGGTGGCGGGACTAACAAATGATGAAAGAATGGGTCGACTGAGCTTGTATTCACTGGAATTTAGGATGAGAGGGGATCTTATAGAAACATATAAAGTTCTTAAAGGATTGGACAGGCTAGATGCAGGAAAAATGTTCCCGATGTTGGGAGTCCAGAACCAAGGGTTACAATTTAAGAATAAGGGGTAGGCCATTTAGGACAGATGAGGAAAAATGTTTTCACCCAGAGAGTTATGAATCTGTGGAATTCTCTGCCATAAAGGCAGCAGAGGCCAATTCATTGGATGTTTTCAAGAGATAGTTAGATTTAACTCTTGGGGCTAAAGGAATCAAGAGATATGGGGAAAAAACAGGAACGGGGTAGTGATTTTATATGATCAGCCATGATCATATTGAATGGCTGTGCTGGCTCGAAGGGCTGAATGGCCGACTCCTGCAGCTATGTTTCTGACCAGAAAAAAAACGTTGGCTTCTAAAACAATTTAAATTAGTAAAAAAAATATATAGATATTACCCGCCATGACATGGGTTCAGCATTGCAGCCTGTGCTTTTTCATTAGCAAATCAGCCAGCCTTGTCTTCTCTAGTTTCATGGAATGAGATTAATAGCATTTTGAAAGCTTGGTTTGTTGTTGTGAGTGGCTGAAATTCATTCTGTTTCCCAGTGAATGTTCATTAGGATATTTGGATCACCATTCCTGCATGTTATTGAACAGATTCACTCTATACCTGCTGTCATTAGTGGGAAACGTTCATGTGTTTCTTTGACTTGATTTTGTTATTACTCTGGCCAAAAATTAGCATTGAGGTGCAGAAGTTAGTGCAGCCGCTTCAGTGATTTGTGTTTATTTCTCACCTTGGACGCTATCTGAACCAAGAGAATACATTCTCCTATGATTGTAGGGTTTCCTCGTGAACCCCAACGTGTGTTGGTTGGCCAATTAGCTGTTGTAAGTTATCCCTTAGTGTAGGTAAGTGGCACAAAGAATTAAAAGGCAGTTGATTGGTAAGTCAGAGAAAATGGATTGCATCACTTCAGGGAAATGTGAGGAGGAACAGCACTAATTGGTTTGTTCTGTTGGGACCTGATAAACTGGAAAGCTCACCTGCATTGTCATTAGTAAGTGAAGTATTGCAACAACAAATATCTCCTTCAGCATCTAAACTTAACTAATGCATTTTGGAAGAAGCTGTTAATTAACGGAACTGAAATAATGTTCAGAAATAGATTCTAAACAGGACTTTGAAGAGGTGAAAATTTGATATTACCACACCAGGGCATCGGAAATGTCCTCATTCTTCAGGGAACGGGGGTTCCCCTCCCCTACTATAGATGAGGCTCTCACGAGGGTTTCTTCAATACCCTGTAACACTGCTCTCTCCCCACTCGTAACAAGGGCAGAGTACCCCAGTCCTCACCTTCCACCCTACTAGCCATCACATACAACAAATAGTCCGTCATTTTCACCACCTCCAACGTGACCCCACCACGCGCCACATCTTCCCATCTCCGCCCTCTGTCTGCTTTCCGCAAAGACCGCTCCCTCCGTAACTCCCTGGTCAATTCTTCCCTTCCCACCCGTACCACCCCCTCCCCGGGTACTTTCCCTTGCAGCCGCAAGAAATGCTACACTTGTCGCTTTACCTCCCCCCTCAACTCTATTCAAGGACCCAAGCAATCGTTCCAGGTGCGACAGACCTCCTCCAACCTCATCTATTGCACCCGCTGCTCTTGATGTCAGCTGATCTACATCGGTGAGACCAAGCGTAGGCTTGGCGATCGTTTCGTCGAACACCTCCGCTCGGTCCGCAATAACCTACCTGATCTCTCGTGGCTCAGCACTTCAACTCCCCCTCCAATTCCGAATCCGACCTTTCTGTCCTGGGCCTCCTCCATGGCCAAAGTGAGCACCACCGGAAATTGGAGGAGCAGCACCTCATTTCGCTTGGGCAGTTTATACCCCAGTGGCATGAACATTGACTTCTCCAATTTCCAGTAACCCTTATTGTCTCCTTTCCTTCTCAGCTCTCCCTCAGCCCTCTGGCTCCTCCTCTTCCTTTCTCCTTCTCGCCCCCCCCACCCTACATCAGCCTGAAGAAGGGTTTCGGCCCGAAACGTTGCCTATTTCCTTCGCTCCATAGACGCTGAGTTTCTCCAGCACTTTTGTCTACAATTGATATTAAGGGATGGTTTTCCAAGGTGGCAAAAGAGGAAGTTGCCATTATAGAGGTGATAAGGCCAGTGTAGACACAAAATGCTGGAGTAATTCAGTGGGACAGGCAGCATCTCAGGAGAGAAGGAATAGGTGACATTTCTGGTTGAGACCTTTCTTCAGACCTAAAATGTCACTCATTCCTTCTCTGCATCGATGCTGCCTGTCCCGCTGAGTTATTCCAGCATTTTGAGTCAATAGACGATAGATGCAGGAGTAGGCCATTCAGCCTTTCAAGCCAGCACCACCATTCAATGTGATCATGGCTGATCATGCACAATCAGTACCCCGTTCCTGCCTTCTCCCACTATCTCCTGACTCCTCTATCGTTAAGAGCTCTGTCTAACTCTCCAGAGAACCGGCCTCCACCGCCTTCTGAGGCAGAGAATTCCACAGACTCACAACTCTGTGTGTGAAAAAGTCTACCTTCGATTTAAACCAGCATCTGCAGTTCGTTCCTACACATGTTGAGGCCACTGTGCTATGCATGCACGTTCAAGAGTTATATATACTGTTTTTAAATTATTGCCAATTTGAGTAATAGACAATAGGTGCAGGAGTAGGCTATTCGGCCCTTTGAGCCAGCTCCGCCAAGTTTGAGTTTAGTTTAGTGTTACGTGTACCGAGGTACAGTGAAAAGCTTTTGCTGTGTGTTAAACAGTCAGCGGAAAGACAATACATTATTATAATTGAGCTATCCACATGGAGGGGCTAAACACCAGGCTGAAAATCCTACAATTCAGGTTTGGATAGATTGGTTGCCAATATAAGATATCAACCATAAATTGGACTGGAGGAAGAAATATGGAGTGGAATTATTATCTATTTCTCAAAGATTAATGGTGCTGTGATGTTGGTGTGGTGACTTTCTTAAAATTGCACCTTTTCTTTAAATCTAAGAATACTTCTTCAACAGAAAACATTGCTCTCTTTGCATGTTATGAAATATTGAATTAAAATGGAATGAGACAGTTAAGATTGTTATTAAACCCAGTGATAAATATGAATCTTCTTTATGCCTATTTTTGATTGAATCTTAAGTCTAATTAATTTGTTCACAAGAGTTAGAATTGTGAATTATTTTTGCAAAAGTATCGCATCCCTTTCCCTCCTTTTAAATCAGCTGGGAATACGCCAATGAAAATGGATGGTTATGTCTTACTATATCTCTGCTTGCTATTAGTGCTATTAAAGATGAACGCGATTAAATTTTAGTATTGGACATTTGTTACACTCACATAATATCCTTCTTCAGTTATTCCACTTGATGCGTGTCTAAATTGCAACTGAAAGGGTTTGGAAGCAGGTGGTTTCCATTCTGGGAGGAATAGAAATACTGTTTGCGACATGAAAGTAGTTGTTCAGATAGGTCGGGTTTTCTGAAAAGTGTACAAGGGAAATTGATAAAATATTTGTGTGTGAAAATATATTTGCAAACCTGTTGCAACAGTTCTGAAGCTGTGATATATCAATTCTATTCACATGGTTATTATCTAAAGTATTGAGAAATACTACTTTCTTTAAAAGGAACCTTGCATTAAAAGCAGAATGAATTATGTGATGCTATTTTTTTCTTCTGTGCAGCAACGGTGATATAACTAACCAGTGTTCCTGTTTTGCAGGCTGGATGCATCACACAGTAGAGCCATTAGGAGACAAAACAACAAAGGAAAGCTTTGCTATTCAATGTCTCCAAAAATCTTTAGAGGCAGATCCGAACTCTGGCCAATCCTGGTACTTTCTCGGCAGGTAAAAATAAAGTCTATTGATATAATGTTAGGTTTTGAATCTATGGTGTAAACAAAAAACCTGGTGTTTGGATTATTTACCCAAGATATTTAATTAAAAAACTGATAAAGGTGCACAACCTTTTATCCGAAAGCCTTGGGACCAGACACTTCTCGGATTTCGGAATTTTTCGGATTTCCGAATGGAAGATTTTTAGCGTAGATTAGGTAGGTAGCGCGGGCGGCTTGAAAAGTCTGGAGTGGCTGCCTCCTCCCTGGAGACCGGGGAATCATTGTAAATCATTGCTTAAATGTTAGTCAGTTAGTTTGGAGGGATTTTATGTGGTGGGGGGGGTGAAGGGGGAAACTTTAATTCTTAGTCCCTTACCTGGTCGGAGAGGCGGGGAGCGGGCAATGCCTTACCGGGTCGCCGTGCAGTAAGCTCCGGAGCGCTGTGGCCGCCGACTCCCAACATCGCGGGGCTGCGGGCGCCGCCGGTTGGAGCTCCGACCCCGGCAACTCTACCCCTGGCTGCGCGGCGCTCCAAATCCAGCGCCGCCTGTGGCGGGGGAAATTAAAGTTTCCCCCTTCACCCCCCCCCCCCCTCTTCACATAAAAGCCTTCCAAACTAACCGACTAACATTTAAGCAATGATTTACAGATGTTTAAGTGTCTCCCCGGTCTCCGGGGAGGAGGCAGCCGCTACAGTAGTACAGACCTGGGTTGACCGTGGGTCGTTTCGGGTCAAGTTTGGCGCCAAACGCGAGCTTTGGTGTGCAGACGACATCCTGGAAAAAATGTCCGGGTTTCGGAGCTTTTCGGTTTCCGGAACTCCGGATAAAAGGTTGTGCACCTGTACTGGAATCTACCTGCATTTGGAAAGGCAAGAACTGATTAGGTGTGGTCAGCATGGCTTTGTGCATCCAGAACTAGAGGGCATGGCTTTAAGGTGAGGCATGAAAGCTTTACAGGGAATCTGAGGGCCATCTTTTTCAACACAGATGATGGTGGATATGTGAAATGAGCTGCCAGAGTGGTCGAGGCAGATCCAATTACAATATTTAGGACATATGGATAGCAAAGTTTTAGATGGATATGGGCCAAATGCAGGCACATGGAACTAGCTCAGATAAGCAACTTTTGGTCAGCATTGACATGTTGGGCTAAAGGGCCTTTATCCGTGGTGTATAACTTTGACTCTACTCTCCTGGGCCCCGATGCAGGATCTCGACCCAAATTTTTGACCATCCCTCTTCCTGCACAGATGCTGCCTGACCCACTGGGTTCCTACAACAGTTTGTTTTAAGCCGCAAGAGATAACCTCTATGATGGACAATGTTCCACAACCTAATGAGAGTTACTTTACTAATGAGAGTTACTTTATAACAGTAAGCAATTGAGGAGCAAAACAAAGATACAGCTGTTGAGTGTTAGTGGTCTATTGCAAAACGTGTTTTGTTATTTCTCGGGATGTCTGGTCAAATTTAAGAATTTGGGAACCTAATTTGAAAAAAGACTGAGGAAATCATTATGCCAGTCAGTGACAACTCGTTAACTTGAGTCAGTTAACTCAAATTAAGGTTAAAGTGCATCCAGATTTAGAACTAGGGGAACATAACTAATAGAAGGGACATAAATGAGGGAGGAAGGATGTGAAGTGAATAGTGAAGGATGAAAATGTACTGTAAGAAGTTCTCTGGGTGTTGATTGTATAGGATCTTGAATCCCAAGAATTTATTTTCCAATAATGATAACAGGATGTCATTCAAGGATTGAAGATGGTTGTATCTAAAGTCAAAACTTTAGTGTCCATCTTGTGTGTTATAATTGATTTTGAATATCACAAAACTCAAAAGTATGTTTCAGTTATTAGTTGCATTGCATTGCTTAAGTATTTGTACAGATTTGCTGCAGTGTCTTAAAATAAAATATAATTTTGCCTACTTTGTCCCCATATTTAAAATGCTTTGGGTTTTAAATTGACCGGGTAACTCATAGTTGTTTGTCTATTCCTCTTTATAATTAAATTAAATATTTCTTGCAGGTGTTATTCAAGCATTGGCAAAGTTCAGGATGCCTTCTTATCATATAGGCATTCCATTGATAAGTCAGAAGCAAGTGCTGATACATGGTGTTCAATAGGGTAAGCGATGACAGATGCTTAAAACTGGATGGGACGAGAGAACCACTGGAGCTCTGCAATTTTAGTTTGATGTTTTATCTTCATCTGTTCAGTTCTATTTGCCATTTTGTTTACTGTCTTAGGGTATTGTATCAACAACAGAACCAGCCAATGGATGCATTACAGGCTTATATCTGTGCTGTTCAATTAGACCACGGACATGCTGCAGCCTGGATGGACCTGGGGACGCTCTATGAATCCTGCAATCAACCTCAGGATGCAATTAAATGTTACATAAATGCAACTAGGAGCAAAAATTGTAGTAATACTTCTGTACTCTCAGCAAGGATAAAGTACTTACAGGTAAACAGGTTTGGGGTGTGGTGTCTAAATGAATTGTATTCACCTCACAAAAATAAAGGGAATATCTCATGGATTTTTATAAAAATCAGATTTTTCTGTGGGAATGTTACAAATATATTGCATATTATAAGCATGCTTTTCCAAAAATCACCAAATGAATTTTAAATGGTTATTTTGTTAATCACCAAGCAGACAGAATTCCAAGGAATATAATTTGAATGGGCAATTGAAGCATTTTGTAAGGTTAATTATGATGGAAGCCTACTTAAATGTCATTTTTGAAAATGAAATTAGCAATATCAGGTATAGAATTTAATTAGCTTTATGCAGTACCGCATAGCAGGTTGTACAAAATAGCACTGTTAAAAATCATATTCAACTTGGGAGGTTTGAAGAAAAGCAGTCAATTGCTTTCCACTACACAAGATCTGATTGGAGGGGAAAGCTGCTGAATATTTAAATATTTAAATATTTTGCTAGAATTACCTGCTATATGGTATCATAAGTGCAAAGCTATTCTGCTTTTTCTTTAAGTCCTACCTGACAACAACAATACTTCTACATCAGCCATTCTTAATGCAAGTGATGTTAAAAAAAAATTCCGTTAAAGCTGCAGTATCTTTCTTTGCTTGACTTCATAGTCTGAGGACATTATACAGATGCATTTGGTAACATTTTATTTTGGCCTGCTAGGTAATGATGCAACTGATTCATGTAGCATTAAACCAGAAAAAGGTTCAGGACTAGCTTTTCACTCAATGCTAAATTGATTGATTTCAGCGGGACCATTTCTGCGCCATACCAGGCAGCATCTTGGGGGACAGACAAGCTGAAAGGGGAATAGGGCAATCACTTAAATGGGTTTGCAAAATGGTCCTTCATCTCTTTCTCTCTCCCCGTGGAAGCTAACTAACTTGCTGCGTAGTTAGTGTTTGCTACTTATATTTTGGATTTCCATCATCTGCAATTTTTGAGCTTTTGTGTTTGAACCGTTCCTGGTACTGCCAGATTATTTCATCTAGGGGAGGGGCAAAATCCAAGCACCTAATGAAAATTGAATCGACATTGGATGAATTTAGCTTAGTTACTGGTGGCACATAATGAAACCGAGCCCCAAGAAAAATAGGGTTTATGGTGTTTTGATGTTGTTGTTAAAGCTGTTTCACGAAATGGGAACATGAGTAGGTTCCTTCGCCCTTCTATCCTTTGTTGTCATTCAGTCCAACGAGTCTGGGCTAACCAACAATCACTAGTTCTATCCCACACACTAGGGACAATTTACGGAGGCCAATTAACCTGCAAACTCGCGTGTCTTTGGGATGTGGGAGGAAACTGGAGCACCCAGTTACAGATCATGTCATGGTCACAGGGAGAATGTACACATTCCATATAGACTACACCTGTAGTCAGGATCAAACCTGGGTCTCTGGCACTGTGAGGCAACAACTCTACCGCTGTGCCACTGTTGACTAAGCATCGTAGATTTTAATAAAAGCCATTTTTATACATTATGGTTTCACAATGTAGAAATTTCAGCAGTGTTTATACATAGTCCCCCCCCCCCCCCATTTCAGGGCACCATAATTTTTGGGACAGAGCAATGTCATGCAAATAAAAGTAGTCATGTTTAGTATTTTGTTGCATATCCTTTGCATGCAATGACTGATTGAAGTCGGAGATTCATGGACATCACCAGTTGCTGGGTGTCTTCTCTGGTGATGGTCTGCCAGACCTGTATTACAGCCATCTTTAGCTTATGTGTGTTTTGGGGGCTAGTCCCTTTCAGTTTTCTCTACAGCATATAAAAGGCATGCTCAATTGGATTCAGATTGGGTGATTGACTTGGCCACTCAAGAATTGACCATTTTTTAGCTTTGAAAAACTCCTTTGTTGCTTTAGTATTATGTTTGGGATCATTGTCTTGCTGTAGAATGAACTGCCGGCCAATGAGATTTGAGGCACTTGTTTGAACTTGAGCAGATAGGATGTGTCTATACACTTCAGAAATCTATATGCTACTCCCATCAGCAGTTGTATCATCAATTAAGATAAGTGAGCCAGTACCTCAGTAGCCATACATGCCCAGGCCATAACATCTCCACCACCATGTTTCACAGATGAGGTGGTATGCTTTGGATCTTGGGCAGTTTCTTCTCTCCTCCATACTTTGCTCTTGCCATCACTCTGATATAAGTTAATCTTCGTCTCACCTGTCCACAAGACCTTTTTCCAGAACTGTGGTTGCTCTTTTAAGTACTTCTTGGCAAACTGTAACCTGGCCATCCTCTTTTTACGGCTAACCAGTGGTTTGCATCTTGCAGTGTAGCCTCTATTTCTGTTGATGAAGTCTTCTGCGGACTGTGGTCGTTGACAAATCCACACCTGACTCCTGAAGAGTGTTTCTGATCTGTCGGACAGGTGTTTGGGGATTTTTCTTTGTTATAGAGAGAATTATTCTGTCATCAGCTGTGGTCTTCCTAGGCCCTTTGCGATTAGTAAGCTCACCAGTGCTCTCTTTCTTCTTAATGATGTTCCAAACAGTTGATTTTGGTAAGCCTAAGGTTTGGCTGATGTCTCCAACAGTTTTATTCTTGTTTCTCAGTCTCATAATAGCATCTTTGACTTTCATTGGCACAACTTTGGTCCTCATGTTGATAAAATAGCAATAAAAGTTTCCAACGGTGATGGAAAGACTGTGGGAAAGACTAGGTGCTGAGAGCTCTCTTATACCTGCAGGCAATTAAACACACCTGAGCAATTACAAACGCCTGTGAAGCCATGTGTCCCAAATATTATGGTGTCCTGAAATGGGGGGGACTATGTACGGGGGGACACAGCTATAAGTTCTACATTGTGAAACCAAAATGTATAAGAACACCGTTTAATAAAATCTGACAATGTGCACTTTAAGCACATGTGATTTTTTTCTATTACAAATCTCAAATTGTGGAGTCTAGAGGCAAATAAATAAATTATGGGTCTTTGGCCCAAACATTATGGAGGGCACTGTAACCGGCCTTTGAATAGCTGCAGCAGAGCTTGAATATCTTGAAGATTATAAACACAAGAATAATTATGTCAGCGCCTCAGCCTGTTTAACCATTTAGATTTATCTTCCAATGATTGGTAGAGTTAAAGACGAGGCTGGATTAATTGCCACCATGTTCATGAAATGCCCAGCGGATGATGCATCTAGGTTTCCTCCTGGGGTTCCAATCATCACAGGGACCAGTTTCAAGCCAACCAATTTTGACTGCGCACGATATCATAAAGGAGTGGGGATATTGGATGTGGCAAAGGCTATAGGATCAGGCAAGAGCTTGGCTGAAATGCTGCTAATTTGATCTCCAGAAAGAACCATCCAAAAATAACCCCCCCCCCCCCCCCCCCCCCCCAATGCCATTGTTGGCAAACCTTCCTCAGAAGGACCGCAGTAATAAAATTGGCTCACCACCAGCTACTGGAGGGGAATTAAGGATGGGCAATGATTACTAGTTGCACCCGCATTCTGAAAACTGAATCTTTAAAATGTAGAATAACATGGGGCATTTACTTCCCAGTTGCCCCTGTGGTATTTTCCTTGTGCAACCTCGAGTAGGATTTGAGGAAAATATAATCAGGGCTTCAGTCTTTGTTATCTTCAACCTTTCTTCTGGCCATCTTGTGTTGGTGTTTCAGATTCTGTTCTGCATTTTTAAGGAGATTGGTCCTCAAATAGATTATGCATAAAAATTGTTGAAAGTTCATAATATGAGTCAACTTTTAGGAAACTGCAGCTTTTAAAGATTATAATTAAAAATGTAGGTTAACATTAACTAGTATAATAGGAAAGGGGGCATTATTTACACTGCTGAACCCTGGAAACTTTAATTACTCTGTTGTACCATACCATGGGGACAAAAATACTGCATTTTACAATTCAATGCCATATATTTGTATGTTAACTAGCTCTCATTTATGATTTGTTTTTCACTGCACCCAGTGCAATAATGACAAAAAAATAAAACCTGGGCAGGTTGCAAAATTTTCACACCAATGTGTTCTGTCACAAGTTTAATTGAAATTTTAGTGTGATCATAAAGCCACAAGTGTTACATGATTGTAGAGCAATTAGGTGGATTGTATGATTGATCAGTTAGCTTTCATTTACATAATCGCATCACATACTTTTTACAGGCCCAGTTGTGCAACCTTCCACAAGGTAGCCTTCAAAGTAAAACCAAAATGCTTCCCAGTATTGAGGAGGCATGGAGCCTACCAATCCCAGCAGAACTTACCTCCAGGCAGGGTGCCATGAATTCAGCTCAGCAGGTGAAAATTATTTGTACCTCAATTGTACTTAAGCATTTTAGCTCTATAGTTTTAAAGGTACTTATAAGTGGCTAATACATATACCCACACAAACAAAACAGTAACTTCACAAAACCTCATTCATTGGTAGGATTTGAAGAAATATGTTCATGGGTTTACAATTATATGGGGCTATAATATCTACCAAATTGCTTTAAAAAGAACTAGAGTTGTTGAGATCAAACTTGGCGACTTCTCAAGCAATTGGGAAGTAACTTGAACAATTCTATCGCATGTAATACTTTGCACTATTTGTACATAAAGCTGTCTTTATAGAAAGTTGTAGCAACTGTTGCCCTGAAATGGTGTCTTTTTTTCCTTGGTATTCAATTTTGTCAAAATAAAAAGGGGAATGAGAAATTATCCGAGCAACATTTACTCTGAAATTGCGACTGTATTTGCAGAAATCAATGGGGAATCAAAAGCAGAAAGAAACGGGGGTATTGAAAGTAGACAGGATTTCTACATATTTTATTTTCAATATTTTTCTTTTGTGTATAGGCTTGTAAACCTCATCACAGTAATGAACCATCGGTAGGCCTCAGTCAGCAGCCACAACAGACCGTACCACTACACATGGTTGCTTCTAATCAAGTGGATGACCTTAACAGTCCTGCTAAAAGGAAAAGGATGTCCAGTCCTACTAAGGTAGTAGTTCATTTGGTTTGGTTCTTTCTTAATCTTCGTCAAATTGTTTGATAACTTCAGAAGGAACAGGAGGAAATATAAAACTGCTTTTTGAATACTGATGAAAGTGTTAAGATCCCAATGATCAGCCCTTTTTTGTAAAGCACTTGGTTTAATATGAAATCGTAGAGCTGCTACCTCTCAAACAGGTTTGATCCTGACCTCTGGTGTTATCTATGTGGAGTTTGCACGTTCCCCCTGTGACTGCATGGGTTTCCTCCAAGTGCATCAGTTTCTTCCCACATCCTGTAGACTTTGGAGTTTGTTGGGTAATTGGCCCTCTGTAAATTGTCCCCATGTGAAGGGAGTGGATGCAAAAGTAGGAAAACTTAGAACGAGTGGGATGATGACGAGACCGATCTTTGGGATGGACGAGCGACCTCTTTCCATGTTCTATCAATGAACTAAACCAAAAGCTGCTTTTAAAATGGAAATTCAAGAGATAATAATGAAAGCATGGGAGACCTTTCTTGCTGCTGATGGTTTGGCAAGAGTTGTACCCCAATGAGAGGAAGAGGCATTGAGAGGATAACTTGGTTAACCCTGTCAAAAGCTGCACAAAAGTTAAGAATGAGAGGTAAACGATTTGCAAAAGTTGCATTCAAGACTTTACTAGGAACTGTATGGAATTGAAGGAAGATACAAATAGATTTGCAACATTGTTGTTGGAGGGAAAGAATAAACCGGTTTTCCTAAGGAGCATTTAAGAATAATGACACCATATTTGAAAGGTCAGGATACTGCTGGAGAAGTATCAGTAGGCAGGAGAAGCTGGACGATCAGCAACATAATGGAAAGAGGATCCAGACAGCAGAAGATGGATCTGATGCAAGTTGAAGGGAGCATCAGGAAAGATGGGACGGAGATTCACGAAAACGTGTGGGTTCAGGACAAATCCTTGAAAATTCAGCTTGGTGGGCTGAGGGAAGAATGGACGGGGTAGAGACAGTGCTGTACCAGTAACATGAAGGTCTATGTGCTTGCGTTTAGTGGAGGAAATTTTAAGGAATAGTCATAGTGAAGCTAAGATGCCAGGTGTATCTTTCTGTGCGTGTTACAACTAACACACTGCTTATTTCTTGGCAAGTCCTCATATAATAATGCATGTAACATACTTAACTTTTAAAGCGTGCAGAAAAATACTCTGATTGCAGTGCATAATTATAAATTAGCTCATTTGGTCCATCCTTTAATCACCTCATTCACGTGCTCCACATTGCTTTTAGACGTTAGACTTTAGAGATACAGCGCGGAAACATGCCCTTTGACTAGGTATGTTGCAAAGCCTACCTGAAGCGTCTTTGAAAATCTGCCGCTGCCCGTGTGCGCGATTTTGGCACCGTTTAGAGGGGGGCGGGTTTAAAACGCGATTTTCTCTAGGCTGTTCAAATCGAAGATGTTCAGCCTAGTTAATTATTAACGAAAAATCGCTGGAAGACCCCGTCGCAAAGGCTATTATTAGGTTTAAAGGCCTCGTATAATAGTTATAGTAGTTTAAAAATCAATCTCTAAACCCGCGACGGCCAGCAACCGCAGGGTCTCATAAAGCAAATAGCAGAAGTTAGGTTGTATATTTTTACATTAAAAAGGGCTTCTAAAGATCCCTTTATACAAAATTTAATATTGCGAGTAGCTCAATTTGGGCCCATTATATCGCGCAGTATTTTTCTGGGCATTTGAGGGCACAAATCTACCGCAATGTGAACGTTCTAAACCAGCGCGTTCCACAGGGACCCACTGGAAAGCTGATTTAAATGGGCATTTATTTACAGCAATTGAACACTGAATTCCTTCCATTTGGTCTATAAATTAATGTAAATGAGATTTAAAAATCATGTTTTATTGTGAATTATTTGTGAATATTATTTGGACATTTAGGCTATTTAAAAATGTTAATAATTGATTAAGAAATGGATAGATGTTTAGATCTAGTAATTGAAGTCTGAAATTAGCTACAATTAGGTAACTAACTAATTATATGCTTTAATTTCAGGTCATCCAAGTAAGATTATTTTATATTTGTTTCAGAATGCTTCAATCTATGATAACTGAAAATTTCATTCAGTTCTCTTAATTTTTAAGAAAGTTATGGGCTTTTGACTGTTCACGATCACAACTTTTTTGTTATGTCCATAGAAAATCAATAGGGAACAAGATGCTCATTTCCGAGTATGAAAATGGCCATAACTTTTTAAATACTTGAGATATGAAAGTGAATTAGGTGTCAAATTAAACTTATTTTTATGCTTTATCTGATGGGATAAATTACAGACTTGATTTTTAAAATCTCAAAATTTTGTAACATTGCTACTTTGACCCATTGATTCCGCTCCGATCAATGATCACCCAATACAGTAACACTATCCTACCCACTGGGGACAAACTTACAAACCTGTATGTCTTTGGAAAGTGGGAGAAAAGCTGAGCACCCAGAGAAAACCCACCTGGTCACAGGGAGAACGTACAAACTCTTTACAGACAGTACCCATAGTCAGGCTGTGACGAATTTGGCGATGGGAAATTATTCAGCTCATTGCTCCTTTTTCTGTTCATTAATTTTTCTGCGACACTGTTTATTGTTTCTTTCCTATTTCCAGCTAAATGCTCCAGATGTGTGGTCAGGTGGTCACACGGCACCACACCATCCAGTACAACAACAAGTTCCATCATGGTACCTAACCCCTCAAAAATTACAGGTAAACTATTTCATTCTAATTGTGAAGGACTCGTGCGTTTTTCGGTGCTTTTTGCAATTGTGGGGTTTGCATATTTTTAAGGAACTTCTAATGATCATAAGGCATGTGTGTTGCGAGCACACTGTGATTACATTCAGTTATCTTATCCAACTGTTATTTTCTACTTGATCTGCTTTGTATTAAAGCTTTTAAGAATTATTTTCCAAGAATATATGACTAAATGGGCTGTTTCCCATATCTGGCATGTAGCCAATTGGCTGACATACTTGTATTAATGCATTAAAAATTATGACTGATACTGAATCATTTAGAAATAATAACCTGAATTAGATTATTAATTTTAAATAAAAACACTCCAAGCTTATCAACATGACATGAGAAATTCAAACAAGTTAATCCTGTTCATGGAGAGCCAGGAACTGCAGATGCCGGCATCTTGAGCAAAACAAAGTGCTAGATAAACTCAGCGGGTCAGGATGTATCTGTGAAGGGAATGGACAGGCGGCATTTCGGGTGGGGACTCTTCTTTATTCTGATTGAAATGGGGGGGTGCGGGGGGGAAGGAAAGCCGAAAAGAGAGGTAGGTGCAGGACAAAGCCTAGCAAGTTAAGCAGCCATGCTTACTTTTATTACAGACTCAAGGTCCAGATAAAAGACAAGACATTACATAGAATAAATTGCATACAAAGGCACAATAAATTACACACAAAAGCACAGTAAATTACTTACAAAAGCACAACAAATCACATACAAAAGCACAACACATACAAGGTTTAAGATCAAGAATTTTAAAAAATCAGTGTCCGACAACGAGACAACTATACCAATGTGTCCACAGCTGGGATTGGTAGTGTGTGGTGCTAAACCTTATGTTTGGTAAGGTCAAGATGATTTCATTTTCAGAATCATTAATCCGGCAAATAAATGTATACATAAGATTTCTTAAGACAGTTTGTAAAGTATTGACTCCTGCAGCCACAAACATTTCACTTGCACAACACCATCTAGGTCTCTAAAGTAATAGTCTAACATTATAAGCTACTTTAAATCTCTGTAAGCTTGCTTTTCTGTAGTTTAACCACAGGTGTGCAGTATAGAGTGGTGTACAATATGCTCTTAACAGAGACAAATTCTGTTAATTTGTACACGCACTAAACTTGCGTAAGAGAATGTTTGCTTGTGCATACATCATACGGCATTGCCTGTAAATATCCTCATCATCTTCATTTGTTCTGTACTAAAATGTCCGAGATATTTTACCTTATTACAGAGACTTAGATTATTATCAGACGCATTAAAATCAGTAAATTTTAGCCATTTATCCTCTTTGGTTCTACAGTTCATAACAGCACTCTTACCAGCATTATATTTAATATCATGTTCCACACCATACACAGAACATATAGTATGGAGCTGCTGGAGACCAGCGCTAGATGGACTAAAGATCACACGATCATCTGCATACATAATATGGTTCATTAGAGTATTACCAATCATGCACACAGTATTACAGGCTTTGAACTGCTTGGACAGATCATCAATAGAGAGATTAAAATGAACTGGGGACAACATTTCCCCTTGTCTGACACCATTGCAAACCCCAAATGGGGCTGAGACCCTATTGCCCCATTTTTGCTTGTTTAGTCCGGTATACCAGTAAGCCAGAATTCTCACAATGTATTTAGGCACCCCTCTTTGACTCAATTTAACAGACAACTTTCTATGATTAACACGATCAAAGGCTTTGGAAGCATCAATAAAACACATAAGAATTGATGCGTTTTTACCTTTATATTTGTTTACAATTTCTTTTAAAGCATATATAAAACGTCAGTGCGGTGTTTAGCTTTAAAATCAAACTGGTTATCTGTGGATATTGAACCAAGAAAGCAAACCAACACCTCTACTTCCTTAGAAGGCTTTGGAAGTTTGCATTGTCCCCGACAACTCTCACCAACTTCTACAGATGCTGTAGAAAGTATTTTAACGGGATACATCACGGCATGGTTTTGGAACAGCTCCATCCAAGACTGCAAAAATATGACAGAGAATTGTTGACGCAGCCCAGACTGTCACGCAAACCACCTCCCTTCCATTGACTCCATCTACACTTCATGCTGCCTCAGTAAGGACATCAGCATAATCAAGGACGAGTCTTACCCCAGACACTCCCTCGTCACCCCTTTCCCGTCAGGCAAGGTACAGAAGTGTTAAATCGCATACCTCCAAATTCAGGGACAGTTTATTCCCAGCTGTTATCAAGCAATTGAACCATCCTATCACCAACTAGAGAGCAGTCCTACCCTAGCATCTACCTCATTGTAGACCCTTGGATGATCTTTAATCAGACTTTACTAGATTTTTTTTGCAGTAAACATTATTCTCTTTTTCCTGTATCTGTACATAGTGGATGGCTTGATTGTAATATATTGTCTTTCCGCTGACTGGATAGCACGCAACAAAAACTTTTAATTGTATCTCTGTACACGTGACAATAAAATAAACAAACTGATAGAATGAGGGGGGTTTGATTGGCAGATGGGTGGAGCAAGTGGCAAAGGCTAGAGATGGAAAGGAGACAGAAAGGTATCAGATCAGGAGGGAAGAGGAGTGAAATGTGAAGCCAGAGGGAGGGGTGTGTGGTGGTGGTTTATGATATTTAATGTTCTGTGCTTGACCTGGTTTTGGAGGCATGGTGAGTTGTTGGGTAATGGATGGCTGGAAAGGATATTTCTCTGAAGAAGGGTCCCGACCCGAAACGTCGCCCATCCATTTTCTCCAGAGATGCTGCCTGACTTGCTGAGTTATTCCAGCACTCTGTCTATCTAAGGAATTTTTTCAACTGTGTTGTCAGATCAGTCAATAAATATTCAAGCAGGGCATTGGGATTGTTCATTTCAGAAACACACAGATTAGTGGGAATTAAAGAACAAGATCTGATGTTGTTCCCCAGGCTTCATTAGTCCATGTTTGGTCTTAAATTTAATGAGGCAGTTGTTGCAGTTCCGTGTTGGTTTTCATCAAGTGCCCGTATAAATTCTTACTATTGTGCTCATTTAAGTTTAATCACCAATTTGCCTAAAATTTGATTTTGCTGATGCAGAATCTTGAGAATCAAACTTTCCCATTTAAATGCCACTGAGTGTTGTTAATGCACAATGCAAGTATAATATAAATTGTAAAAAGATTTGATTTTTAAAATATATTTTAACCTGAAACACAAATGTAAGTAATTAAATCCAGGTACAAGATGTTTTTGTATTTTGTACTCATAAACAGGCACTGAGTTTTGAACAAGGTTACATACATTATTGCCAATTTCCATCTGAATTTGATGGCTTTTTGTTGGATTATTATAGTTAGAATTTATAAGGAGATGCAAAATAAGTTTTAGAGTTTATGTATGTAAAAAAATACCTAAGCTTCTCTCGTGACTCATTGAATTTTGTCCATTTGAGAGTCTGTACAATGCAGACCGGGAAACAGCCAGACATGATCCATTTGCATTGAGGTAACTTAGAAGTTCAACCCTTTTAGATCAAGAGCCAGTTCTTAATGTACTAGTAAGAATGGCTTCTGCTTGGAACACAATAAAATGTCAGAATGGGCGACTTGGCCCCTCAAACCTGTCCCATCATTTAGTTTGATCATGACTGATCTACTACAGATCTCAACTTGGTGCCAGTAACCAGAGCGTTCAATTCTCAATCTTTCAGAAATGTATCGACCTTCACCAAAAATACTCTAGCATCCACAATTCTGAGGAGGAGAATCTCAAACTCACTCCCCTCTGACGAAATTACCACATACCTCTGATTTAAATGACCAGTCCCTTATTTTGAAACAATGTCCCCCTGTTTGAGACCCTCATTTTGCGGTCTCTTTCTATGTAGACAATCTGCCTCTTGGTTCCTCTTACCAGCGGGCATAATCTCATTCTTTCTCATTGAATCAATTTCTCCCTCCATTTGTCGAGTTTTCACTAATCAGTCAATCCATCAATATTTCCTTGCAGAGTCGCAACATGCCCTTCCATCTTTTTATATAATTGGCGGACTTGGATACCGTGCATCTATTCCCCCTCCTCCAAGTCATTGATGTAAATAGTAAATAACTCAGATCAAACAATCACATAACATTAGCATGTTTGCATTTTGATAACCACTGAAAATGTAGCTGTTTTATAACCCATCAGTTCCGGCAGCTCCTCTTTTCCCTCATCACAGTTCCTCTCTTTCTGCACTCAAATGCTTCTATTTCTAACTTTCCTCCTACACAGTACGGTTCTTTTATTTTTCTGCCCATGTGTTACCTTTGATTCCTCTTTGATCTTTTATATCTTTTTGGACATGAATGCTGCAAAAAATGGTTTTGAAGAAGGATTGCCCACAACTTTATGGATGCAGTGGGAAGAGATAATAGTGGCACAAATTATGTTTTTGTTTCTTTTGGAGGGCATCTGTATAGAGCAGCTGTGGGCTCCTGGATGGTGAACTTCTTTGACTTCTTTGACCAGATGAGTTGAAGATAGACATTTAATAAGCAGTTTCCTTGCAGAAAAATTGTGCTCGAAAAAACAACTAATCAGTTTAATGGATTTTGCATTGTGCAAACATATTAACCAGGTTTCCGACTGGAATATATTGGATCAAATGCTGCACTTCTGTTGCAATTTAGATTTTCCTGTTTCTTGTACGTTTTGTAACCAAGCATCAAATGAAAAATATAAATGTCCATTAATACACTATTTGCATGTTTTGTGAAGATATTACTAAAACATTTGTAGAGGCTCTTGAGTAGAAACTGTACAATTCTTGCATCTGACCTAACGATGCAAATACAGAAATGAGTAATTCTCAATGGCATATATTCCACATGAACGTATGAATGGAACACAAAATATATAAGTCGTCATATACTTCTATTTTGTAATAATTTGTTGGTAGTTTAATGCTGTTTTATATTTTGAAATTTAGTGAAGTAAAAAAATAGTATCAATGATTCATCATTCTTTTAGTGATCACCCTGATTAAAGTTGTATATGTTGATGCCTACTGCACATTCAGTAATTTTAAACCAATTGAACTTTTCCAGTTTTTGGAGCAGTTGCGTGCTAACAGGAAAAACCTGAATCAGCTTCAACTTCAAATGCTGGAACAGCTTGAGGGGCAGCTTGCCTCAATGCGACAACACCAGCAGCAGGTCAGAGTATATGTTGCTTTGATGTAGCAATGTTACAAAATTTTGAGATTTTAAAAATCAAGTCTGTAATTTATCCCATCAGATAAAGCATAAAAATAAGTTTAATTTGACACCTAATTCACTTTCATATCTCAAGTATTTAAAAAGTTATGGCCATTTTCATACTGGGAAATGAGCATCTTGTTCCCTATTGATTTTCTATGGACATAACAAAAAAGCTGTGATCGTGAACAGTCAAAAGCCCATAACTTTCTTAAAAATTAAGAGAACTGAATGAAATTTTCAGTTATCATAGATTGAAGCATTCTGAAACAAATATAAAATAATCTTACTTGGATGACCTGAAATTAAAGCATATAATTAGTTAGTTACCTAATTGTAGCTAATTTCAGACTTCAATTACTAGATCTAAACATCTATCCATTTCTTAATAAATGATTAACATTTTTAAATAGCCTAAATGTCCAAATAATATTCACAAATAATTCACAATAAAACATGATTTTTAAATCTCATTTACATTAATTTATAGGCCAAATGGAAGGAATTTAGTGTTTAATTGCTGCAAATTAAAGTCCATTTTAAATCAGCTTTCCAGTGGGTCCCTGTGGAACGCGCTGGTTTAGAACGTTCACATTGCGGTAGATTTGTGCCCCAAATGCCGAGAAAAATACTGCGGGATATAATGGGGCCAAATTGAGCTACTCGCAATATTAAACTTTGTATAAAGGGTTCTTTAAAAGCCCTTTTTAATGTAAAAATATACAACCTAACTCCTGTGGTTTGCTTTATGGGACCCTGCGGTTGCTGGCTGTCGCGGGTTTAAAGATTGATTTTTAAACTACTATAACTATTATTCAAGGCCTTTAAAACTAATAATAGCTTTTGCGACGGGGTCTTCCAGCGATTTTTCGTTAATAATTAACTAGGCTGAACATTTTCGATTGGAACAGCTTAGAGAAAATCGCGTTTTAAACCCGCCCCCTCTAAACGGCGCCAAAATCGCGCACACCCACAACGGCAGATTTTCAACGACGCTTCAGGTAGGCTTTGCAACATACCTATTTGATGTACTAAGCATGGGACGGGCATTTTAATGTTCTCAGGCTGGGAAGTAAAGCTGGAAACAGTCGGATAACTATTCCCAAAATTAGGTTTATGACATCAATATTAATCTTTTGTTCCAAACTAAATTGCTGCTTCAAAGAAAATTAAATTTTATACCACAGTCTTTTCCTTTCTCACCATGTTTACTTGTATTTTTCATGTTTCGTGACCTATTTTTAACACAAGGTATTTACATTTGTCATTTTAAATTCTTAATTTGTTTGACTCTACTGTCAAATTTCTGGCCGAGGGGCACAGTGGCGCAGCGGTAGAGTTGCTGCCTTTCAGTGGCAGAGACCCGGGTTCGATCCTGACTATGGGTGCTGTCTGTCTGTGGAGTTTGTACGCTCTCCCTGTAACTACATGGGTTTTCTCCCGGTGCTTTGGTATCCTTCCACACTCTAAAGATGTACAGGTTTGTAGGTTAATTGGCTTCTGTAAAATTGTCCCAAGTGTGTAGGAACATGCTAGTGTACAGGTAATCGGTGAGCGGCATGGACTCGGTGGGCTGAAGGACCTGTTTCTGCTCTGTATCTCTAAAGTTTAGATTTCCCGATTTACTTGCTTTCGAATCATGGGATGTAGTCTTTTTTCCACAATTGCAGAAGTGAGGAGTATTAATAGAAATGGGTCATAAAGACAAATTAAGAAGGGTCCTGACCCAAAATGTTGCCTATTCATGTCCACCACAGATGCTGCCTGACTCGCTGAGTTACTCCAGCATTGTGTGTTTAAGAAGGAACTGCAGATGCTGGAAAATCGAAGGTAGACAAAAATGCTGGAGAAACTCAGCAGTTGAGGTAGCATCTATGGAGCGAAGGAAATAGGCAGCGTTCGGGTCGAGACCGTTCTGGCTTGGTTCGGCAATTTGAGCGCCCTGGAGAGGAAAAGACTACAAAAAGTAGTAAACACTGCCCAGTCCATCATCGGCTCTGACCTTCCTTCCATCGAGGGGATTTATCGCAGTCGCTGCCTCAAAAAGGCTGGCAGTATCATCAAAGACCCACACCATCCTGGCCACACACTCATCTCCCTGCTACCTTCAGGTAGAAGGTACAGGAGCCTGAAGACTGCAACAACCAGGTTCAGGAATAGTTACTTCCCCTCAGCCATCAGGCTATTAAACCTGGCTCGGACAAAACTCTGGTTATTACCAACCACTTTCTGTTATTTGCACTATCAGTTTATTTATTCATGTGTGTATATATTTATATCATGGTATATGGACACATTTATCTGTTTTGTAGTAAATGCCTACTATTTTCTGTGTGCTTAAGCAAAGCAAGAATTTCATTGTCCTATACAGGGACACATGACAATAAACTCACTTGAACTTGAACTTGAACTATTTCCTGCGCTCCATAGATGCTGCCTCATCCGCTGAGTTTCTCCAGCATTTTTGTCTCCCAGCATTGTGTGTCTTTCTTTGTAAACCAGCATCTGAGATCTTTTGTGTGCAACTTTTTATTGCTCTTATCTGAATCTCCTTAGCATGTATTTGCCAGCTGAACTCTTGCGGGAAATTAATTGTAATTCTTTCCATCCTCTCACTTTAAACATCATGGCATAATCTTTACGCCCATGTTTACATTATGATTGAATTAGGTTGGTTCTGGAGAATGCATGACACGTTGGCCAAACAAAACCTACATTTTCCATGAACCAAACCTGGTTCAATACCTAAATTGTTAATTATTTAAGGTAAATCATAAACAAGGAGTTCCTTTTTAAATAATTATTGTGGCTCTAGGTTTAGTTTGGAGATACAACATGGAAACAGGCCTTTCGGCCCAATAAGTCCACGCCGACCATTGATCACCTATGCACACTAGTTATATCCTACATACTAGAAACAATTTACAGAAGCCAATGATCCTATAAACCTCCATGTTTTTGGAAACATAATCTAAACAGATTATTAAAAGTAAATAATTGGTGCATCATTCCCATTCTCGCTGTTGCTACATATTGAATTAAGGCATTCAGATGAATTTGTAACCTTAAATGTCTTGCATACATATTAAGACCTTCCAGAGTAGCTTACAGTATCATAAAAATATTAAATTGATAGTTTGATAAAATTACATATTTTTCATGTGAACATGTAGTCTAATATTGAAATTATTTACTTTGAAAAATATTTCAGATGAGACAGGCGACAGTTGCTCAGGTACGGCCGGCGGGAATCCCCAATGGGCCAACGCTTGGATCGTCACTGCCTACACACTCTGTTTCTGGTCAGCAGCCTCACGTCACTCTAACCAGAGTGCCTGATCGCATTGTTCAGTCTGGAATCCGTCCTGCCCTTACTGGACAACCAATGGCTAATGGACCATTTCCTGCTGAACCGTCCAGAGGCCCAGTAACATGCAGCACTACGAGAATGCTGGGTAATACAGACACCATTTCTATAGGCAATAATCATGTAACAGGAAGTGGAAGCAATGGAAATGTGCCTTACCTACAGCAAAACGCACTAACTCTACCTCAAAACCGCACAAACCTGACCAGCAGCGCGGAGGAGCCGTGGAAAAACCAACTTGTTAACTCCACTCAGGTGAGGAACTGTTTAACATAACAATGTCTTTTGTTTTCTTAGTTTTTCCATAACCTGTTGAGCCCACTTGTTGTGGTTTAGCTTGATGTAAAGTTGGATATTTTGGTTTGGTATATCATCCAAGTGATATTATTAAAGTGCGGACTTCCTGTTGTTAGAATCTTGGATTTGTTACACCACAGAAAGATGTGGCCCTTGTGGCTAAAGGGATTAGGGGGTATGGAGAGAAGGCAGGTACAGGATACTGAGTTGGATGATCAGCCATGATCATATTGAATGGCGGTGCAGGCTCGAAGGGCCGAATGGCCTACACCTGCACCTAATTTCTATGTTTCTATGTCACCAAGCTCATCAATTTCACCTTATCACTGAGCCAACCAATCCTGTAAATCACGTTTGTTTAAAAAAAAAAGAAAATGCTGATAATAAGGAGGTCAGGGAGCATTTATGGAAAGAGACATGGGATTAACAATTCAATTCTGGTACCACTCCTTTCGCGGTTACTGCCCGACTTCCTCTTTCCAATATTTTCTATTTATATTGCAGATCTCTAACATCTGTGGTCGTTCACTGTATATCAAATTCACACGTTTTTTAATCCAAACCATATATTGACCCTCTCAGAAGTTCTCGTCTAGTTTTATATTGAAAACACAGCTAGTTCCATATTCACTACCCTTACAGTTAATAAATGTAAGCCCATGACCACATTCTGCATTTGGAGATTATTTTACGTCCACTGTACATTTAGATTTTACATTCATGTTCCTTGGACATTGAACCAATTAATGGCTGCAACATGACTCGGTAATGCTGCTGCTTCACAGAGTCAGAGACCCGGGTTTGATCCTGACGTCGGGTGCTGTCCATCCCTAATGTGTAGGGAGTGGAAGAGAAAGTGGGATAACATGGAACTAGTGTGAACGGGTGATCGATGGCTGACATGGTCACTGGGCCAAAGGGGTTGTTTCTATTCTGTACCTTTCAATCAATCACCTATTTGCCTTGTCGAAAGCAGTCATGATCTTCTACATTCTTATCAAATCTCCCCTCACTTCTTTTGCTAAGAGGTAAACAACCCCAATTTAAGCATGTAAGTGAAACCCTTAAACCATTGTAACAAATCTTTCTGCACCTCCTCGCAGTGGCCAGAATTAGATGCAATACCACCAAAAATCCATGTTAACAGAGTTTACAGTTTTCCTCTAGTATACCGTACCTATTATATCAGCCATAAATTAATCCAAATGGGGAGCAGGGAAGGATTCTGCCCTTTTCCCCTAGAACCAATGCCGGGTTTTCTTTGGAAAGCCTGATGAATATTTGAGAATCCATGCTAGGGGAGGATTTACTTTTTTTTATATTGCAATCCTAAAAATAATTTGGACTGCATAATGCTACAGCTGATAATGCGTCTTGCTCATTGACCTGAGTTCAATCTTAATCTCAGAGGTTGTCTCGATGGCAGCCTGGGTTTCCCTCTGGTGCTCCAATTTCTTCCACTGTCCCAAAATCATGCTGGTGTAAATGGTTGGGATGTTGATGGACATGTGGGAGAGAACTAATTTCAGGGAAACAAATGGGATTAATGCGATTGTCTGGAGAGTTGGCTTGGCCTTTATCTGTCATAAGGAAAATATAAATGAGAATAAAATCAAATTTAAATCTGTGTTACTTCACCCCTCTTGGTTACATCAAGGTCTTGATTGCTCAAGTGCTTTTAATGGCCAGCGTCCCATCTTTCGTTTTATTCAAAATTCTGCACCCCTAATTTCCATAAATATGGTTCAGCCACAACCCAGTACTTTTTTCACATACCTTGACTACCAATCTGGCAGCAACTTGGCTTCAGCATTTTCTATCTCCCTTATTCTATGGCAGTCTGCAAAGAGAACCTCACCTGGGCTTTCCTGTTCATCCTGTCTTGTGTGTATTGGGGATGGCGGTGATGCAGCGTTTAAATTACAGGACAAATAATCCAGCAGCCCAAATTCAAATCCCACCTGAGAAATTGTGGAAGTTAAATCTAGTTAATAATCTGGAATTTACTGGTCAGTGTCCACAAAATTACTAAATCGTTCTACAGTAAACCCTTGTTTCAACGGACCTCTTTATAACTGATTTTGGTTATAGAAGACTGACCTACCAATGACCTGCCAATGACAGCCCACACCACCCTCCGTTCGTGCCGCTTCTCCAGCGCTTAGAAAGCTGGCTGTGGCTTATAGCATTGGCTACCCACGCCACCGACAACCCGTGGCACTTCCAAGCTGGATTTTCCGCCGTCACCACTGGCCCACATAACTTCCTCGACCACTTTGAAGCTGTGTCTGCCGCCACCACAGCTGACCCTCACCTGTAGTCTGACCACCCGCACGCCTTACCATCTACCAATCCTTGCCCCTCCCCCAGCAGGCCCGAGCCATCCTCACCTGGATTCCAGGCCCAGTTCTAGACTGAAAGTTTGCAGAAGGGTCTTTACCTGAATTGTCACCTATCCATGTTCTCCAGAGAAGCTGCCTGACCTGCTGAGTTACTCCACCACTTTGTGTCTTTTTGTGTATTAACCACCAACTGCAATGTTTGTTTCTACTACATATACAATGGTAAAACCTTACGATCGGTAATAACGGACCCATTTCTCCCCCCCACCCCGGACCATTATAACTGAATATCCCATCTACTGCATTTGGGAGGAAATTTGCTTCAATGTAACTGCGGGCACACTATATGGTTGACTCTTAAACGTACCTAAATAGTTCATCAATTCATTCAGTGAACAAGCAAACCCACTGACTCCCATGGATATCTGGACTACACTTCTTCCCACCCTGCTTCCTGTAAGGACTCTATCCCCTACTCCCAATTCCTCCGTCTATACCGCATCTGCACCCAGGATGGGTTGTTCCAGACCAGGGCATTGGAGATGTCCTCATTCTTTAGGGAATGGGGGTTCCCCTCTTCTGTTATAGATGAGGCTCTCAACAGGGTCTCTATATCCCGGAGCTCCGCTCTCACTCCGCATCCCCCTACTCGTAACAAGGGCAGAGTCCCCCTTGTTCTCGCCTTCCACACAACCAGCCGTCACTTACAACATATAATCCTCTGACATTTTCGCCACCTCCAACGGGATCCCACTACTGGCCACATCTTCCCATCTCCTCCCCTTTCTGCTTTCTGCAGAGACCGTTCCCTCCGTAACTCCCTGGTCAATTTGTCCCTTCCCACCCCCTCCCCTGGTACTTTTCCTTGCAACGGCAGGAAATGCTACACTTGTCGCTTTACCACCCCCCTCGACTCCGAGGACCCAAGCAGTCTTTCACCAGGTTCACCTGCACCTCCTCCAACCTCATCTACTGCATCCGCTGTTCCAGGTGTCAACTGCTCTACATCGGTAAGACCAAGCGCAGGCTTGGCGATCGCTTCGCTCAACACCTCCGCTCAGTTTGCAATAACCAACCTGATCTCCCGGTGGCTCAGCACTTCAACTCCCCCTCCCATTACGAATCCGACCTTTCTGTCCTGGGCCTCCTTCATTGCCAGAGTGAGGCCCAATGCAAATTGGAGGAACAGCACCTCATATTTCGCTTGGGTAGTTTACACCCCAGCGGTATGAACATTGACTTCTCCAATTTCAGGTAGTCCTTGCTTTCTCCCTCCTGCCCCTCCCCTTCCCAGCTCTCCCACAAACCAACTGTCTGCCTCTTCCTTTCTTTTTCTCGCCCCCCCACCCCCCCCCCCCGACATCAGTCTGAAGAAGGGTCTCGACCCGAAACGTCGCCTATTCCTTCTCTCCTATGTGCTGCCTCACCTGCTGAGTTTCTCCAGCATTTTTGTCTATATTTGATTTTTCCAGCATCTGCAGTTCTTTCTTAAACAGGCAAATAGAAGGAATGGTTCTATTCCCCTCCATATATGTTCTTATTGTGTCTGCAGAAGTGAAGTTTTGCCTCTTTTTGTAGTTATCTAACTTCCTTAACAGGCCTAATTGTGCCTTGAAATTGTTATTGGCTTCTCCTCAAACACCCCCCCCCCCCCCGCCAACCATCTCTGTGTCGGCTCTTTTGACCTCTTTTGATCATCCACAGTTTATTTCAACCTCTAAGTTCTGTGCTCATTTCTTTTTTATTTTATTTAAATCCTTCTATCTATATTCTTCCTTTTCCTGATGAGTCCCAATAAATTACATTAATCATACCTTCTGCAATTATGGTGCGTCCAAATAAATTGGAATTTGTGTTGTAATCCATTAAATGTCTTTTGTTTCTCTTTCAGGGGCTGAACAAAGGTCAGAGTTCACATTTGGCAGGTCCTAATGGTGAACGACCTCTCTCTTCCACTGGGCATTTCCAGGCAGCTGGCACTGGTATTCAGAATCAGGTTGGACATCCTGCCATGCCTAGCAATTCACTAACGACACAGGGGGCTGCTCTCAATCACCTCTCCTCTTATACTGCTACCTCAGGTGGACAACAAGGCATTACCTTAACCAAAGAGAGCAAGCCTTCAGGAAATGCATCAATAGTGCCTGAAACAAGCAGGCATTCTGGAGGGACACTTAACAGCACTGCCGGCGTGGAAGGACTTCCTAATCATGTCCATCAAACGATAGCAAATGCTGTTTCAAGTCACGGAGAGTCCAAGTCACCAGGTGTACTTAGTTCAGACAATCCTCAGCTCTCGGCCTTGTTGATGGAGAAACCCAATAATAATGGGGGTTCCATGTCTTGTGATAAAGTTAACAACATCCATCCAGCTGTTCACACAAAGACTGAGAATTCAGTAGGCTCTTCGCCATCCTCAGCGGTTTCTACTGCAACACCATCTCCTAAATCCACTGAACAAACTACTGCTCATAGTGTTACCAGCCTTAACAGCCCTCAAAGTGGACTGGGGCATACTGTCAATGGAAGAGGTGTGGGGGAGGACTCCCAAAGTCCCTGTAAAATGGACCCGCCATTAACTACTTACAAATCTAGTCCTCAACTTGCATCTTCAACTTCTGTGTCTATATACCCCAGTTCAACAGAAGTGTTAAAGGCATGCAGGTAATCTTGCTTTCTGTTTCATTACAAAAGGAAATACTGGATATTACTGTTATACTGGTGAATTCATGGATCCCAAAAATTGAGTACAGTTGGTAAAAATGATAGTTCATTTTATAATACAAACATGCACCTGTAAATGCTTAAATTAAATTGGTTGCCTTTTGTGAAATTATTAACAGTGCATTCAGAAAGTATTCAGATTCCTTCACTTTTTCCACATTTTATCACGTTACAGCCTTATTTTTAAATGGATTAAATAATTTTTTCTATCATCAATCTACACACAATACCCCAGAATGAAGAAGTGAAAACAGGTGTTTAGAATTTTTTGCAAATTAAAAAGAAATAACTGAAATCTCACATTTACATAAATATTCAGACCCTTTACTCAGTACTTTGTTGAGACACCTTTGGCAGCGATTACAGCCTTGAGTCTTCTTGGGTATGACGCTACAAGCTTGGCACACCTGTATTTGGGTCATTTCTCCCATTCTTCTCTGCAGATTGGATGGGGAGCGTCGATGCACAGCTATTTTCCAGTCCCTCCAGAGATGTTGGATCGGGTTCAAGTCCGGGCTCTGGCTGGGCCACTCAAGGACATTCACAGACTTGTCACAAAGCCACAGCTGCATTGTCTTGGCTGTGTGCTTAGGGTCGTTGTCCTGTTAGAAGTTGAACCTCCGCCCCAGTCTGAGGTCCAGAACGCTCTGGAGCAGGTTTTCATCAAGAATCTCTCTGTACTTTACTCCGTTCATCTTTCCCTCGATCCTGACTAGTCTCCCAGTTCCTGCCGCTGAAAAACATCCCCAGAGTATGATGCTGCCACCACCATGCTTCAGCGTAGGCATGGTATTGGCCAGGTGATGAGCGGTGCCTGGTTTCCTTCTGACGTGACGCTTGGCATTCAGGTCAAAGAGTTCAATCTTGGTTTCATCAGACCAGAGAATCTTGTTTCCCACAGTCTGAGAGTCCTTTAGGTGCCTTTTGGCAAACTCCAAGCGGGCTGTCATGTGCCTTTTACTGAGGAGTGGCTTCTGACTGGCCACTCTACCATAAAGGCCTGATTGGTGGAGTGCTGCAGATATAGTTGTCCTACTGGAAGGTTCTCCCACATGCACTGTCAACTGTGGGGCCTTATATAGACAAGTGTGTGTATTTCCAAATCGTGTCCAATCAATTTAATTTACTACTGGTGGACTCCAATCAAGTTGTAGAAACATCTCATTGATAATCAATGGAAACAGGATGAACCTAAGCTCAATTTTGAGTGTTGTAGCAAAGGGTCTGAATTCTTATGTAAATGTGATATTTCAGTTATTTTTAATTACTATGCAAACATTTCTAAACACCTGTTTTTACCTATTCATTCTGGGGTAATGTGTGTAGATTGATGATTAAAAAAAAAAGAATTTAATCCATTTTAAAATAAGGCTGTAATGTAACAAAATGTGGAAAAAGTGAAGGGGTCTGAATACTTTCTGAATGCACTGTACAAGAACGGAGATGCTATAGCTACAAAACTATACATTCAGGCTCTTAAAAGGAAATTTGGTTGGGAAAAGAATGACAAGAAGGACGAACAGTTGTAATGATTTGGAGTGGAGCTGAAAATGGAGAGAGTAGATGTGGAGAGAATGTTTCTAGCCGTGGGAGAGTCGGGAGAGTAGGGATACTAAATCTAGGGACAATTTCTCTCATTAACACTTTGATAAGAGTAGCCTCTTTGTTATCAAGTGTTGGATAAGCCTCGATCCACCGGCTGAATACATCGACCATTACGAGTACATATCTGTATCCCTGGCATTTCTCCAACTCTATATAATCCATCTGCAAAGTTTCAAAAGGACCCATAGGCAAAGGTGTCTTCCCATCTCCACAACCTACTCCCTTTCCAGGATTGTACTTCTGGCAAATCAGGCAATTGCTACTCACTTTCTGGGCCAAAATTTGTATTCTTGGATGTCACCAAGTAGCTAAGAGCGCATCTCCAATAGCTCTTGCACCGCAGTGAGTTGAAAAATGCAGACACTCTACAACCCAAACTGCAAGAGGATCTGTCATGCAAGTCTGCCCTGCCAGAGTAGTCCATAACCCCGTCATGCAATCAATTGTGCACCCTAGTTCTTTCCACAGTTTCACATCTCCTTTTGAAGCTTCCTCCTGTAATTGAATAATTTCCTGGATGGTTGGCATTGGCTTTTCCGAGAGAGACTTGTTACCTAAACTTTTAGTCTGCCTCATCATTTTTGGCACCGCCATCTTACGTTCCCAGGATACTTCTTTTGCTGCTTGATCAGCACAACGATCACCAATGTCTGTCGGGGTCTGTCTTGTGTGTGCATTACACTTCATGACTGAAATTTGTCTGGCTAGAATCAGGGCCTTTAATAAATCTGTCACCAATTGCTTATTAGATATTTGAGTTCCTGCCGAGGTTAGGAATCCTCTATTCCTCCGTAGTTGCCCGAAATCATGTACTACTCCGAATGCATATCTAGAATCTGTATATATGTTCACCCTTAAAATTTTCCCAATAATGCAAGCCCTAATTAAAGCAAGCAATTCAGCCTGTTGTGCTGAATAGGGTGACTCAAAGGCAGTTGCTTTTACATTGTTCCCATCTTGATCTATAATACCATTCCCAGACAATTTCTCACCCAGGGTTCAATGGATGCACTCCCATCTACGTACAATGTCATGTCAGGGTCCTCTATAGGAGCGTCTCTTAAATCCTCCCTTACAGATGCCTCCTCCTGGATTATAAACAGTCATGTCCCGCCTCTGACTGCTCCTCTGGTGGTGAAACAAGAAAAGATGCCGGATTAATTGTGGTACAATGTTTAAATTGGAGTTTTGGATTGTTCAATAAGTACATTTCATGTTTATTTTGACGAGCCATTGTTAGGTGCTGAGTTTGTAGCTGTTCCAATAAGGCTGCCACTGAATGGGAACTATATACTACTATCTGCTGCTGTAGGGTCAAATTTGCAGCAGACTGTAAACTGTTATATATCGCTGTCAGGATTTGGGTGCATAATGGGTGCCCCTTGTTACTGGGTCGAGTTTGGATGAATAGTAAGCCATTGGTCTATGCCTATCCCCGTGTCTTTGGGTGAGGTCTGCAGTCGAGCATTCGGAAAGAATTGTGCAATAAAGTTGGAAGTATTATCATAAAGTGGTCTTCCCAATGCTGGAACCTGCATCAATGATTTCTTCAAATTTTCAAAAGCCTCCTTTGCTTCCTTGGACAATTGGAATTCACCTTCTTGGCTTGTATAGGGGGTTAATTCTTTTGTTTCCAGAGCTATATTCGGTATCCAAGGTCTACAGTAATTCACTATACTAAGCCATTGCCTCATTTGTTTTGCTTCTTTGGGAATTGGAAATTCACAAATTGGTTTGAGTCTGCTCTTTTCCAGACTCCTTTCTGTTGCCGAAATTATTACTCCTAAGAATTTCACTCTTTGTTGAGCCATCACTACTTTTAACTGTGAGACCACATATCCCAAATTTGCTAGGTGATTTAGTAATTGAGCAGTGTCTTCACGATTACTTGGTTCATCCATGCTGGCTACCAACAAATCATCCACGTGTTGTACCAGGGTAGATTTTCTCTTGAAATTTAAAGTACTCAATTGTTCCTGTAGACATCGGGAAAACAAGGTAGGCGAATTAATGAATCCGTGGGGCAATCTTGTCCAAGTGTATTGTTGCCCCCTATACGTGAAAGCAAACAAATATTGCCTGTTCTTATGTAGAGGTAATGAGAAGAAGGCATGTTGCAGGTCTATTGAAAAGATTCTTGCTTCGGCTGGGATTAGAGCTAAGATGTGAGCAGGGTTTGGCACTAGAGCATGGAGCGGTTCAACAACTGCATTAATTGATCTTAGGTCTTGGACCAATCTGTCCTGGCCCTCTTTTCCTGCTTTTGGAACTGCAAGGATTGGTGTTCCAAATAGACTGACATTTTACTAAGATGTCTTGTTTCAGCAATCCCCGAATTAACTTGCCTATGCTAGTAATGGCCTGTTGTTTCAATGGGTACTGCTGTATGGAATACAGTGTCACCCCTTTCTGGAGAGTTACTTGGATGGGATCAATGCGAACACATCGTACCTGAGTTGTGTCTTCTGCCCAAACTTGCGGGTCCACATACTCACATACCTCACTCCCCAGATGCTGGCGTAGCTGGGCAACAACTGTCCTCGGGGCCTGATAGAACTTAACGGTACATTGGTTAGACAAGTTCTGTTCTTCGTGTTTATGCGGGTCTGCCATGTTAATTGCCTTTCTCACCATTGCTCCCAAGTCTTTTGCACTTGCTAGATAGTTTACTTTTCTGGTAATATGTGGAGCAACTTCTGCATTTCGTTTCCATAGATTTACAGGTATTTCAGTGTATTCTGCAGTTCCTTCCTTTCCTGTCACTGGTGCCAATTTTTTTACAGTCAGATCTTTTCCTTCATGTTAACAGCAGTTACTTTGTTTCCCTTCTTAGTTTCTCTGTAGCTTCCCCTTGGTTCTTGCTCCAATCTCTCCTCTGTCTTTGTGATGGGCATTCCCTGCTCCAATGACCCAGCTAGTTACAATTAAAGCAAGCACCTGATGCTACTACTTTATCCACTTTAAAATAGATCTTCGGGGAAATATGAGGTTGTCTATCATCTTTCCATGATTTGGGAGTATTCTTCGTTAACTTCTTCCTTGTACAATTCTCAGTAATTATTGTAATCGTATGTTTAATTTTCTTATCTTGATACATTATTTTGATCGGTCCAGGGATAGTGGTCAGGCAATCTTGTCCATTGACATTGTCACATACTAAATTGGCCAATATTATCAATACCGCACTCGGTTATAGTGGACAATCGGCAATAACAAACACCATTATAACAAGGATTTACTCTACAAGAAGAAAATATGGTATTTAAGAAGGAACTGCAGATGCTGGAAAATCGAAGGTACACAAAAAAGCTGGAGAAACTCAGCGGGTGCAGCAGCATCTATGGAGCAAAGGAAATAGGCAATTGTCTGAAGAAGGGTTTCGGCCCGAAACGTTGCCTATTTCCTTCGCTCCATAGATGCTGCTGCACCCGCTGAGTTTCTCCAGCTTTTTTGTGTACCTAAGAAAATATGGTAGCCTACTTAGCCAAAGGTTGTATGTTTTTTTAAAAAAAACAAAGCCCGAAGTAACCCATTGATTGGCGTGGTGTTTCCTAATTGTGAATTCAATTGTTCATCCTTCTCTATTGTCTCCAAAATCTTTATCTTGTGTTTTTTTTCCTGTTGATTCTCTACCGTGGCCTTTTACTTTTTCAATAATTTGTTCATTTTTTTCAATTTCAACATTCCCATCCCTGCTACCTTTGTTTAATCTCCATTGAGTAATGTAAAGTTTGATACATTCAATCATTTCAGTGCTGGAATTCTTGTGGATGTAGAATTGTATGAAATATAGTGAATTTGGGTGTGCGCCTTCATGATTCTTGTATGCACTAACATTTTAATAGAACAGAGGTATATGCAACCATGTGCCAAAATTGTTGCGGAGGTCAGGTTATCATGTTAGATGATTGGGACAGTGTATCTCTCAAAAAGCTTTCTTGAAGCGTTTATATTTTCATAACGACATAGTACTGAAGTAACTCAGTGGGTCAGAAAGCATCACTGGAGAACATGGATAGGTGGCGTTTCGGGTCTGGACCCTTCTTCAGACCTGAAATAGAATAGAATAGAATATGTATATTGTCATTGCACAAAACTGAGCAACGAAATTCCATTTGCTTCTCCTCCGTTAAAAGAAATACAACACGACAACCAATACACATATGTACAGTTAATAATAAAATAATAAATACATTTTTAAAAGAGTTTAAAAGAATTTAGCGGTATTCCTCGAAGTTACTTCTTGCTTCCCAGTGTTCACTATTGGAGTTAAGCTCTTTTATCGCACATGGGTAGAAACTATTTTTTAGTCTACCGGTGCGAGCCTGCAGAGACCTGAGTCGCCTCCCAGAGGGTAGCAGTGTAAAAAGGTGGTTGGCAGGGTGGGATGTGTCCTTCTTGATATTTATGGCCCTGCGCAAGCATCGGGCCTTGTATATGTCATCCAAGGAGGGCAGGTTAGCGTTTGTAATGCGCTGCGCAGTTTTTATAATTCCCTGCAGCGCCCTCCTCTCAGCCACAGTACAGCTGGCAAACCACACCAGGATTCCATAGGTGAGGATACTTTCCACGGCACATCGATAGAAGGACAGCAGCAGCGGCTGTGAGACGTTAGCTCTCCGTAGAGACCTCAGGAAATACAGCCGCTGATGAGACTTCTTCAAGAGAGTGACGGTGTTCATTTGCCATTTGAGGTCCTGGGAGATGTTTATTCCCAGGAACTTAAAGTCATTGACTCTCTCCACCATGTCTCCTTTGATGTATTAGGGAACAGGTTCCTCTCTCCTCTTCCTCCTGAAGTCAACGACAAGTTCTTTTGTCTTTGATGGGTTTAGTACCAGGTTGTTTTTGGTACACCAGACGGTCAGTTTTTGGACTTCATCCCTGTAGGCAGACTCGTCATCGTTGTTTATCAGTCCCACCACAGTCGTGTCGTCTGCAAACTTGATGATCCTGTTTGTACTGTGTGTTGGTATACAGTCGTATGTGTATATTGTATACAAGATTGGACTCAGCACACATCCTTGTGGCGCACCTGTGCTAAGCGTCAGGACTGGGGAGTAATTGGACCCCATCCTGACAGTCTGTGGGCGGTCTGTTAAAAAGTCCTTAATCCATCCACATGTGTTTGCATTAACACCTAGATCAGACAGTTTGTCCACCATTCTGCTGGGGATGATAGTATTAAATGCAGAACTAAAATCTACAAATAACATCCGCACATATGAGCCAGGCCGCTCCAGATGTGCCAGTGCAGAATGTAGAGCTGTGTTGATGGCATCTTCCGCTGACCTATTAGCTCTATACGCAAACTGATGCTGATCCAGGGTGGGTGGGAGTGAGGACTTAATGTGGGCCAGGACCAGCCGTTCAAAACATTTCATCACGGTCGAAGTGAGAGCAACAGGTCTATAGTCATTCAAGCTCGTAATTAATGTTTTTTTGGGTACAGGCACGATGGTAACAGTCTTAAAGCATTTAGGGACAGTGCACGTTAACAGAGAGAGGTTAAAGATTTTGCTAAAAACCTCCGCTAACTGGTCTGCACAGTCCCGCAATACTCTCCCTGGGATGCCATCTGGTCCAGCAGCCTTCCTGGGGTTGACCCTGCGGAGTGTTCTTCTGACGTCCTCCGTGCTCACAGCGAGTGGCGGGTTGTCAGTGCTGGGTGCGGCTGCAGGTGCAGGCTCTGCCTCATTCAGCTCAAACCGGGCGAAAAAATGGTTGAGCTCCTCAGCTAGCGAGTTGTTACTGCTGCAGATGATCGGCCCCCCCTTGCCCTTATAGTTTGTGAGTTTGTGAGTCAGACACGCCGAGGGTCCCTCTTGTTGAAATACCCCTCTATCCTTCTTCCATAGGCTTTCTTTGCCTCCTTAATGGCTCTCTTTAGTTTAGATCTGGCAGTGCTGTACAATTCATCACTGCCAGATCTAAAGGCTGAGTTCCGTTCTCTCAGCAGGTTCCTGACATCCCTGGTCATCCATGGTTTATTGTTTGGGTAGCACCTGACCTCCCTGTTGACAGTGACGTTGTCAATACAGTTCTGTATATAGAACATGACTGTGGATGTATATTCATGTATGTCCTGGTTTGCAAACAAGTCCCACTCGGTGCGCTCAAAACAGTCCTGAAGTTGGGCGACAGCGCCCTCGGGCCAAGTCTTTATGCTTCTCACACTGGGCTTGGTTCTCATAATGAGAGGTCTGTATGCCGGGGTGAGAAAGAGTGATAGATGGTCAGACTGGCCGAGATGAGGGAGAGAGGAGGCTTTGTATCCATCCCTAATGTTGCTGTACATGTGATCCAGTGTATTTTGACCTCTCGTCGGACACGTGACATGCTGGTGGAATTTAGGGAGGACAGTTTTTAGATTAGCCTGATTGAAATCTCCAGCCACGATGAAAATCCCATCAGGATGCGCAGTCTGTAATTTGTTGATTGATGCTAGCAGGGTGTTCAGTGCTAGCTTGATGTTGGCACTTGGTGGAATATAAACAGCCAGAATAACAACAGCTGTGAACTCCCGCGGCAGGTAGAAGGGTCGACATGTCACCTATCCATGGTCTCCAGGAGATGCTGCCTGATCCGCTAAGTTACTCCAGCACTTTTTTTGTAAGCCCGTAAGTGTTATTTCTACTTTATATTTTCAGGCTTGTTTACTTGGATTTTAAAAGTCTCAGATTTCTATATAAAGGAGTAGAAAGGTTGCCTTCAATTTGATGTATATATAAAGTCCATTTAATACAACAATCAAAATACATTGCAGTCAACTTGTTACATCAAAGAAGAATGGATGTAAAGAAATCTTTGTCTTTGATCAGTGTTAAAGGATAAACATTTTCAAACAAATGTAGAATTTTGACATTTTCACTGCATAGCATTCATATGTGGCAATTTTGTATTAAAAATGGAAGCAAAACCTTTTTAAAAATGTTTGTAAATGCGATTGCAACAGTAATTTTGAAACTTTTTTAGATGTTAATCATTCATGTTCTTTAAATCCCTTAATGAAAATCTTTAATCTGTACATCAGAAAATGTTACACCTAAATGTTTAAATATTCAAGGTCTTTAAGAAATGCTCTAGAATTAGGAGCTGTATTTGTGCTCCATTTAAAACAAAAGGTTAAAACCTTTATTAGTCTTTTTACAATGCTACTCTAAAATTAGAGGGCATGGGTTTAAGGTGAAAGGGGAAGGATTTGATGGGGATCTGAGGAACAAGTTTTTTCCACAGAGGGTGGTGGATGTATGGAATGAGGTGGTCCTGGCAGGTAGAATTAACATTTAAATACATTTGGACAGGCACATATATAGGAAGTGTACGGAAGGAAATGGGCCAAATGCAGACAAATGGAATTAGCATAGACAGATATCTCGGTTGGCATGGACTAGTTGGGCAGAAGTGTCTAACTCTATGAATTTGTGAATTTATTAATAGAATGAACACTGCAAATTGTTTAGTTTATTTAGTTTAGTTTATTATTGTCACGTGTACTGAGGTACAGTGAAAAGCTTTTGTTTGCGTGCTATCCAGTCAAAGAAAAGACTACATGAATACAATCAAGCCATGCACAGAGAAAAGATACAACTTCCGTGCAAGATATAACCTTGAAGTCCAATAACGTTCGATTAAAGATCTCCAATGTGGTAGATGGGAGGTCAGGATAATGCAATAATAATGTTCTTATTTCTCAAACATTAATTTAACTAGTTTAAATGATTAAGAATTTGCACTGTTCAATGTTTGTGTGTAATTATGTCAAAAGAAAATTCCAATTTATAATGACCTCCTTTGCTATTACCATTAATGCCACCACTGATAAATAATGATGGGTCTGTCTTTAGTTTAATGTGCATCACGCAATGATATTTTTCGTTATCTTCAAATTCATGATAATTTCAAATTCTTCAAAGTGCAAAATAGATGATATGCAGGAAAATGATTGCAGTCATCATCAAAATGTATTTGCGAAACAAATTATTTTCAAACTATAATTTGAGAAACTTGAATACCATATCAAATTTGATTGAAATATGGTAATCATGGCTTCAGTAATGAAATGGACCTTCCAATCATTGATTTTCAGAAATATCTTTACAAGATTTTTCAATTGGTGTGACATTCACTTATGTCTTTTCAAGAAATTATTGTTTGAAAAAAATTTTGCATTTTAAGTTTCAATATGTGGACAGCATTGTTGTAGCCTGTTTACATGAAGCTTTTCAAAATTATTTAGTTTTCTTCCCCTCAACATGTGTGGATATTAATTAATTACATGTATTCATGCTAATTTTATAATGTGACTATATGACCTTGTTATAACAGTTTTTTTCATTGGGAAATAGTTCTTGGTTTGTTGAACAGGCAGAGGAGCTCTGCAAGTTACATTAAGCTGAGAAGTTTGTTTTTTGTTCCTTTGCTGACCACATGGCTACAAGTGGCCACGTGGTCAGCATAGTTATCCTGCAGTTGATCTTGAAAGTACTCAAGACCTCTAAGTTGGCTATATTTTTTCCACTACCTTGGATGTTTTAGACAATAGACAATAGGTGCAGGAGTAGGCCATTTGGCCCTTCAAGCCAGCACCGCCATTCAATGTGATCATGGCTGATCCCCAATCAGTACCCCGTTCCTGCCTTCTCCCCATATCCCCTGACTCCGCTATTTTTAAGAGCCCTATCTAGCTCTCTCTTGAAAGCATCCAGAGAACCTGCCTCCACCGCCCTCTGAGGCAGATAATTCCACAGACTCACAACACTCTGTGAGAAAAGGCGTTTCCTCTTCTTCGTTCTAAATGGCTTACTCCTTATTCTTAAACTGTGGCCCCTGGTTCTGTACTCCCCCAACATCGGGAACATGTTTCCTGCCTCTAGCATGTCCAAATCCTTAACGATCTTATATGTTTCAATGAGATGCCCTCTCATCGTTCTAAACATCCAGCTGCTCCATTTTCTCAGCATATGACAGTCCTGCCATCCTGGGAATTAACCTTGTAAACCTACACTGCACTCCCTCAATAGCAAGAATGTCCTTTCTCAAATTAGGGGACCAAAACTGCACACAATACTCCAGGTGTGGTCTCACTAGGGCTCTGTACAACTGCAGAAGAATATAATAGTTTATATGGGCAGCTATAACTTTTATTTTAAATGAAAAGTGTTTCCAATGGGTTTATTGAAATATGGTGGTTCAACAACTTATTGAACTCTCAAAAGCTTTAGGAGCTTTTTGATGAGGTCTATCCTTTTAAGGCAGAGATAGATAGATTCTTGATTAGTACAGTTGTTGTAGGTTCTGGGGAGTAGGCAGGAGAACCGGGCTAGGAGGGAGAGATAGATCAGCCATGATTGAATGGTGGAGTAGACTTGATGGGCCGAATGGCCTAATTCTACTCATTCCTTATGGGGGTGCAATGCCTGATTGTGCTGTTCTGGCTGCCGCACTATAGGACAAATTCAATTAAGCTGGAGCGGGTGCAGAAAAGATACACAAGGATGTTACGCAAAAAACAAAGGAACTCAGCGGAAGTATCTAATGCAGTGTTTCCACTTTGAAGGAAATTACCTGAAATTCGGGAAATTCTGGTTGTCTTCGGGTAATTTTAGGGAAATGGAATCATAATTTTGGGAAATTTCCGCATCTGGCCTGCAAAGGGGTGTAAAGGTAATACACTGAGCACTGCCGGTTTGGCACTCAAAGGTTTAAACAGAGCGCTGTCAGTTTAACGAGTGGGAATTTAACCAAAAAGCAGTCGGAAGCAATTTTTAATATTTCAGGAAATACCATCAAATTCCAGGAAATTTGGGATTATATTTAAGGAAAAATTTTTTTGAGGTGTGGAAGCACTGATCTCATGAGGCCAATGCCTGCCATTTCGAATCTCGAGGCGAAATGTCAACCTCATTTGCCTCTAGAGATGCTGCTTGACCCGCTGGATTTTGCTCCCGATTACAGCATCTGCAGTCACTTGTGTCTGAACAAGGATCTTGCTTTGAGGGGGAGAGGGTTTGGGTTTAAGGAGAGACTTGATAGGCTCGGTCTATTTTTCTCGGAGAGAAGGCTAAGAGATGAGGTGTATCAAATAATAGGTATAGATAGGTTTGTTAAATTACAGGAAAATCACCAAAAGTTAATTTGTTTCCAATGGTAGGGATGTCTAAAACTAAGGGTTTAAGTTTAAAGCAAGAGGGAGGAGGTTTATGGTGGAAAAGGGGGTACGTTAGTCAGACAAAGAATAGTTGGTATCTGGAATTAGCTGCCAGGGGAAGAGACCATAACAACTGAGACCATGAGACATCTGCACAAGATCTTGAATAAGTTAAGGTATAGAGAGTTGTGGAATAATACGCACTATCTGGAGCCTCCCAGACAACCTTGGTGCACTACGATTTACCTACTGCAACTACAGGTATATGGCAGGTGCTATTTCTCTGGCTCCAGCTCATCTCAGGAACATCAAGACATATACGGCAGCCTCCTATTCATTGAACATAGCTCTGCTTCCAACATCATAATTCCAAGCAAACATCTTAAACTTCCGGATCTAGGTCTCGGCACACAACTCTGCAATTAGATTGTTGACTTCCTGACCCGTAGATGCCAATCAGTAAGAATAGGCAGCATTTCATACCTATATGGCTGTAATCTAATCATTCTGGTATGACATAGTTACTTGCACATTTGAGCTCAGAATTAAGTCCCAACAATTTTACATTTCACACTTTTATTAGGGTATATTGAAACAATATTACTAATGTCTTTTATTGACAAATGTGTTTTTTCGGAATATGAATATTGGTGGTATCAAGTAAGGCCCACATCTCTGCATTCTAGCCTGTTGGGAAGTAATACTTCCTGAAATTCATGTTACTTTGGATTGAATGTCTTTTAATCAGCTCGGGATAAGAACTTATCATTTAACCAGTAATAATTCTTAGTTATTTTTTAAGTTGCTAGTGCGCAATTTTGGAATGTGATTTATTTTATTTATTTCTGACTAATGATAATGTTTTTGAAACTCTATCCTGTTATACATTAATACACATTTGAATTGTACATTAATTAGTATCAGCTATGAACTGAACAAAAATATGAGATCTGCTATTGTCCGTGCAAAGTTTGAATAATTGAGCTTGGTCAAGGTTTCCATTTATATGTTGTCATTTTTGTTTCTCTGGTCAATATCGCCTCGTTCACACACAATTTTATTTCTAAATAATTTGCAAATGGGGTTAATAAATGGAATGTGACAAACCTAATACCTATTTTTCAGAAATCTGGGGAGAAATGGTTTATCTAATAGTAGCATTTTACTCGACAAGTGTCCACCTCCTCGACCACTACCACCACCCTATCCACCACTGCCAAAGGACAAGCTAAACCCTCCCACACCTAGTATTTATGTAAGTAGAACATGAGGTACCAGTTTAACCGATCAATCAAATAATGTTATCTATTTCTGAATTAGCTTCCAATTGGCAATGAAAACTCTTATACTTGTAAACTAAAATAATGGTTAAACTAGTTCTGTATGATATTAACACTTGATTTTGATTCAATTTTTGTACAATTTTGAAGGCAAGTTCCCGATTATCTTTTCGTGATTATTAAAGGCATACAACACAGCGGGAAAACGTAATAATTTAGATTCATATATATATATAACCATAAATTGAGTTTCACTGTATCCAATTTTTATTTTTTTAAATGTAATGTTTTAACACCTAATATAATGTTTTTTTTCATTTGTGCAGTTAGAAAACAAGCGTGATGCTTTCTTTCCTCCACTTCATCAGTTCTGTACGAATCCCAACAACCCTGTTACTGTAATCCGTGGTATTGCTGGAGCTCTCAAGCTAGGTAAGTCTTGTAATATGAATGTAATACATTAATAATAATTTTTAACCTCATTTCTTTCAGCATTGTTCTTGGAGAATTCTTTGCTTTGTGAAAATTTGAAGCAGATTACTGTTTTGCCAATTTTAAGTTTAAAGAAAAGTGAACATTTAGTGGGAAAACATTTTAGTATAGAGGTGATATATAACATCCACATTTGAAAAGAGTGATACTTTTAAATGTGGATGCCATACATCACTTCAGTATATTATAAATACAATGCAGAAAAGAACAAAGTACTCAATGGGTCCTGAAATGTTAGCTATCCCTCTACCTCCACAGATGCTGCCTGACCTGCTGAGTTCACCCAGCCGTTTGTTTTTTATTTACTTCAGAATGCCAACTCAAATTATTTTATACGTTAAATTATTTCCACAGTTATCAAGAATCTTCATGGTTCTCTTACCATGAAAGTTATTCCTTCATTTTGTGTTTCCTGTTAGTTTCTCTGGTCAGTGATCTATGCAATATTCTTGCTGCAGTAGTTTCACATTAATATACTTAACAAACTTGTATTCATACTTACAAAATTGATCCGGAGAAATTTTGTTGAAACTGAATAATTTGAATATATGAAACTGTTTTGTATCGGTCAGTGATTTCTTCAATGTTGTCTCTGTTCCCTCAACACTTGTTTCTATGTGATTTGCACTCGACATTTTCACCTCACACTGAGAAGTCTTTATGCAACTAGAATACCATCACAAAAGTGACCTCATTTTCCAGTAGGTTCATTTTTGGTGATGGCATCCTTTTGCAACATATCCCAGGCAGCAGGAAGATTTAATATTAATCTCACAGGACACCTGATGCTTGAAACGGCAGGGGAGGCGGCCTGAGTGGTCAGCCGTCGGTAGGTCAATCCGCTATAACCAAAATCTGTTTTAAAGGGGTCCGTTGAAATGAGTGTTTACTGTATTATTCATAAATCATCTGATATGGGGAAGAAATTATTTAGTCTGAAGATAGACACAAAATGCTGGAGTAACTCAGCGGGTCAGGCAGCATCTCTGGGGGAAATGGATGGGAAAAGGATCCATCCTTTTTCTCCAGAGATGCTGTCTGATTTACTCCAGCACTTTGTGTCTATCTTTGATATAAACCAGTATCTGCAGTTTTTACCCACAAATCATTTAGCCTGCTTTGTTGATTTTTTTTTAAACTTGGGACATTATGAAGACAAATAAACCTAGGCTATGCAAAACCAAAGGTCTCATCATCTGAAAAGAGAAAACTTTGGATGATTCCAGCACATATAGCACATAAAGTGTAAACGCCCCTGCCATTTCCTTCCCCTCTACTTCAAATATCAGGGAACGTAGGGAATTGTCATCTCTATTGCCATTGGTCTCTTGCTATCCTTAAACGAATACGGCCTGTTTTTGTGGAAATTTTTGAGGTGGCAAAGTTCACCTTTCATAATTCTTGCAATTGTTACTGTGCACAAAATCAATTAAAAAAAATTAGGTTTTTATTTTAGACCTAGGTCTGTTTTCCACCAAGACTTTGGTAGAAGCAAATAATGAACATTTAGTAGAGGTGCGGACACAACTATTGCAGCCAGCAGATGAAAACTGGGACTCTACTGGAACAAAGAAGATTTGGCGCTGTGAGAGCAGTAGATCACACACCACAATTGCCAAATATGCACAGTACCAAGCCTCATCATTCCAGGAATCATTGCGGGTTAGTTTTTTCCACTGTCAGAGACTAAATGTGGCTCAGAGCAAAACAAAATGTATTTCATGTCATTCAGATTTTGTTCCTTTAAAAAAAATGGATCGCCAGAGGAATGTCATTCATTAAAATACATGGAAAGGATAGGATACTGAAGGAAATGAAGAACATTGAGAAAATACCAAAGTGAATATTTTGTATTTTCTTCATTTCCATTGGTATTCCATCCTTTCCCTATGTTTTAATTAATGACATTCCTGTGGTGATTCTTTTGTAGAAGTATAACTTGGTATGATTTCAAAAGCTACTAGTTTATTCTAGGAATGGTGAAATAACAATATTCAAGTAAAGATTTCTGGCCATGAATAAAAATCCTAAATCTTTTTTATGTTTTTTTAATGCTCTGTTGTCTTCACATTACTGCTGTCATTGTTCAATTTGAATGAATGGATTTGAAGATAAAATTGGCAGCTCAAATATTATCAAAGGGGCCAAATGTGTCAGTTTGTAATTGATGTTGAAAATTCTGGAAATAAGATTGGGTAACTTTGTAACATGTTAAATGCAAGAGCATACATACTGGGGATGCATGATGGGAAAGAGGTAATTCGGAGAGGCAATAAATAGCTTTCGGAGGTGTTTAGACTATAAGGCATAGTTTGTTGAAGTAAAGAGAAACAGAACATAACCAAGGCTAAGGACAATAAATTGAATTGAGATAAATTGAGAGTTCTGTAATACAACCATTTGTCAGCACATGGGAGGATGTTTTTTCAATTAATTAAGAGGGAGCAGAAAGATGGTTACTCAGAGAGAAAATGAGGATGAATGATTGCAAAGAAACATTGATAACTGATGAATTGTTTAAAAAATGTTAAATCTGCTTGTAATCATTTTGTTGGTAGAATATGTAAAGGCTGTGGGTGCTGTGAACCACTGAAATACCTTGGGTTCCCAAGTGTTTCCCAGTAAATACTGTGATGACCTTGAATAATCCAACTTCTTTGAGAAACTCGCCACTGCTCTACGAGATTGTCTTTGTTTGGTGCCCTATCCAGGTCAAGCAAATAATGCACTTTACATAATTGATGTTCCTTTACTTGCAGGAAGAAAATGAGAAGAAGAATAGCCATCATAAAGACCAATCAGATAGTGAATCCACATCTTCTGATAAGTATGTTTTACCATTCAAAAATAACAAACGTTTTAAAGATTAAGTATTTAGAAAATATTTACATTGGTAACTTTTTCTTTTTTAAATAGTGGTAGCAAAAAGAGGAGAGGTCCATTTAAAACCATTAAATTTGGGACTAACATCGATTTGTCAGATGAGCAAAAGTAAGTTTTTGCCTTTTTAATGTGGCTCAAACCCTGCTGTAAATAATAAAAAATGATATTTGATGCTTAGTAATCTTAATAAAGTATAATTGTTGTAAAATATCATAATGGAAGAATTATTCAACTCTATAATATAATCCCTCATCCTCCTGTGCTCCAAAGAATCAAGTCCTAGCTTGCCCAACCCCACCCGCTCAGCCCCTCAAATTAACCATTTCTCAGTCCACTTGCCCAACTGATCAAGATTTTGCTTCTCCAGGTGCTCTGGTTTCCTCCCACATTCCAAAGATGTGCAGGTTTGTAGGTTAATTGGCATGAACTTAATGGGCCAAAGGGCTTATTTCCGTGCTGTATCTATAAACTAAACTATTTCATTGTGAAAATTGGTGTTCTTCCCTTTCTTTTGCTTCAATGTGAGAAGGTTTCTGTAGAATCCTTTGAAAGTTGCTAATTCCTTTGTCCCTGGAGAGCAATAGAGCAGATACAGGAGAATGTGGCGAATGTGTATAAATGATTTGAGCATATAACTGAGTCAACACGTCTGTTTCTAACTGCACCGATAATTTTAAAGCTGTCGGTGATGTATGAATTTTGTTGCACTGTTACACGTTTGTTGCTCATTGCTTCAGGTGGAAATCGCAACTTCATGAATTAACAAAATTGCCTGCCTTTGTACGTGTGGTCTCAGCAGGAAACCTGTTGAGCCACGTGGGCCATACAATCCTTGGAATGAACACAGTCCAGCTATACATGAAAGTTCCAGGAAGCAGGACTCCAGGTCAGTGGAGTGGTGGTCGGTCAAATTAATTACTGTTAGCTGTAGATAAATACGAAATGAAACAAACCTTATTGTTTCATTTTGGAATTAGTCTTTTTGCACCACAAATTTATTCTCTGCATTCTTATGCTCCTACGTTTATTGATTCATGTACAAGAACAGAAATTGGTGCAGAGTAAATAATTAACTAATGTTTATGCATGAGATTGAGTCCCATGTATCAGCAAATAAAAGTGAATTTTACAGCACTCCATGACTATCCATACCGTATTATTCTTTTCACCCTCTATCCACTCAGTGGAGAATGAAATCTATAACTTTTTTTATTTGGACAATCAAAACAAGACTGAAGTTCAAAAGTTTTATTTTAATACTCTTTAAAGATAATTTTCTGAAGAATCTTAACAATAATGTTGATGGAAAAGAGCTAGCAATAAATATACAAAGTAAATATAGAAAGGATGGAACTATGGATGGGATATAATAGGGAATTGTTTAATGATATGTCTGGTTGACTAATGGCTATGTTTGTAAGAGATTTACTGTTGGTTGAGAGTCAGTAGAATTTACTGTTGGAGGAGGATAGAGCTCAAAAAGCCTTGAATGTGGCAGCGCAAGTTGATAACATGGTTAGGAATGCATCTGCAGGTGCTGGAAATTTGAACTAAAAACCAAAAATGCTGAAATAACCCAGGGGTCAGGCAGTATCTGTGGAAAGAGAAACCGTTAATGTTTCCAGTCTGAGACCCTTGATCAGTGCGAAAGAGATGAGCAGGGTATTACCTACAGGGGGAGGTTGGACAGACTTGGATTGTTTTCTCTGCCAGGCTAGAGGGTTGCAGGAGACCTGATAGCTATATAAAATTATGAGAGGCATATAAAGTAGAAATTCAGCATGTTTTTTTTCCCCAGGATCGAAAAATCAAATATGAGAGGGCATGGCTTTAAAGTCAGAGGGGCAAAGCTTAAAGGAGATGTGCGAGCAATTTTTTTTACTCCGAGAGTGGCAAGTGCCTGGAACGTGCTGCCCAGGGTGTGGTGGTGGAGACGGATACACGAGTGACATTTAAGAGATTTTTAGATAGGCTTATGTAAGGAATGGAGCGATATGGATTAAGTGCAGACAGATGAAAGTTGATCTTGGCATTATGTTCAGCACAGAAATTGTGGGCCGAAGGGCCAATCCCCGTGCTGCACTGTTTCATGTTCCACATCAGTTAGGCTAGGAAGCAGAAACGGTGGGTGAGTGCAATGGGTGGAATAAAGGGAATTTCTCTGATGGGACTAAAAAACTTATTGTTAAAAGTAAGCTTTTTTGGGTGTCGAACTGTTGCTCATTTTGTATTGTCTGGCTGACAGGGACAAGCTCAGCAGGCCAACAGATAAAATGGAAATAAAAATGGAGGGGAGGGGGGGGGGGGGGGGGCATGACAAAAATAGCAGATACTGATACAAAAAGAAAGAGAAATGTGAGTTATCTAAACATGCAGAATTTAATATTGAGGTTTGGGTGGAATTGACCAGGGAGTTATGGAGGGAGCGATCTCTGCGGAAAGCCGAAAGGGGAGGAGATGGGAAGATGTGGCCAGTGGTGAGATCCCGTTGCAGGTGGCGAAAATGACAATATACAATAGGTGCAGGAGTAGGCCATTCGGCCCTTTGAGCCAGCACCGCCATTCAATGTGATCATGGCTGATCATCCCCAATCAGTACCCCGTTCCTGCCTTCTCCCCATATCCCCTGACTCCGCTATCTTTAAGAGCCCTATCTAGCTCGCTATGTCGGAGGATTATCTGTTGTATGTGACGGCTGGTAGGGTGGAAGGTGAGGACAAGGGGGACTCTGCCCTTGTTACGAGTGGTGGAATGGGGAGTGAGAGCAGACCTACGGGGTATAGAAAAGACCCTGGTGAGAGCCTCATCTATAGTCAAAGAGTCCTTACAGGAAGCAGGGTGGGAAGAAGTGTAGTCGAGATAGCCTTGGGAGTCAGTGGGTTTGTAGTAGATGTCGGTCAGTAGTCTGTTACCTGCGATGGAGATAGTGAGGTCCAGAAACAGTAGGGAGATGTCGGAAATGGTCCAGGTGAATTTGAGTGCCGGGTAGAAGTTAGAGGTGAAATGGATGAAGTTGGTGAGTTCTGCATGGGTGCAGGAGGTAGCAACAATGCAGTCGTCGATGTAGCGGAGGTAGAGTTCGAGGATAGGGCCATGGTACGCCTCGAACAAGGATTGTTCGACGTACCCTACAAAGAGGCAGGCAAAGCTGGGGCCCATGCGCGTGCCCATAGCTACGCCTTGGATTTGGAGGAAATGGGAGGAGTCAAACGAAAAGCTGTTGAGGGTAAGGACCAGCTCGGCTGGGCAGAGGAGATTATCGGTAGATGGGGATTGGTTGGTTCTGCGGTTGAGGTAGAAACGGAGGGCTTTAAGACCCTCCTGGTGGGGGATGGAGGTGTTGAGTGACTTTCTGTCCTGGGCCTCCTCCATGGCCAAAGTGTGTCCCACTGTAAATCGGAGGAGCAGCACCTCATATTTCGCTTAGTAGTTTACACCCCAGTGGTATGAACATTGACTTCTCCAATTTCAGGTAGTCCTTGGTTTTTCCCTCTTTCTCCTCCCCTTCCCAGCTCTCCCACAGTCCACTGTCTGCGCCTCTTCTTATTCCCGCCCCCCACCCCCACATCAGTCTGAAGAAGGGTCTCGACCCGAAAAGTCACCTATTCCTTCGCTCCATAGATGCTGCCTCACCCGCTGAGTTTCTCCAGCATTTTTGTCTACCTTCGATTTTTTCAGCATCTGCAGTTCCTTCTTAAACATTTCAGTAAGCAAAGTTGTTTGATGTCGATCCCGTCTGTAAAATTGATGCTAATTTTTCTAATGGGTCAAAGAGAAGTGTATTGAAAATTGAATTTTTATTTAATACCGCTTTGAAGCAGGTTTTGAAAATCTACAAATTAGTTGTACAATTGCACAGAACACATGTTGGAACTATAATTTTAAATAGTTTGGAAAAATAGAAAAGGTGCACATCTCTGGTTTTAATTTGCACTTGGTCCTTTTTGTAATTTATCAGTGTTTTGTTTTTAAATTATAGGTCATCAAGAAAACAACAATTACTGCTCGGTTAATATTAATATAGGTCCTGGAGATTGTGAATGGTTTGCTGTGCCTGAATCGTATTGGGCAGTCATAAATGACTTCTGCGAAAAGTAAGAATATTTTTATTGTAAGAATAGATGTTATAGAATGTGTAACTTTAATTCTGAAAATATAGTAAAAGCATAACGGTGTAATTACATACAATTACATATAATGACATGGCAAAAATGTCCCAAAAATGTATCCTCGAGAAGTAGAAATGAACATAAAGAGTGGAAAATGAGAGAATTCTGGATAATATATATTTTTAAATCACATTTATATTTTCTTTGCCAGGAATAATATAAATTTTTTGATGGGCTCATGGTGGCCGAACTTAGAGGATCTTTACGAGGCTAATGTACCAGTATATCGTTTCATTCAGCGCCCAGGTGACCTGGTATGGATAAATGCTGGTACGGTGCATTGGGTTCAGGCCATTGGATGGTGCAACAACATAGCTTGGAATGTCGGCCCTCTGACAGGTACCGTTATTGCATCTGACAAACCAATGCATGTGCTATTTATAAATTTAGACCATAGCTGGATTATTGGCAAGGTTTTATGATTCATTAGCAAGGAAAAAATATCAAGTCAAGAGTGTTTTATTGTCATAGTTCCCAAAAGAACAATGACATCTGCAACAGTGCAACAGAATATGTAAAAATAGTACTCTGTAAATAAAATAATAAACAAAAAAAAGTTCAGTATATATACATTTTTTACACACGCACACATTTTTTCTCAATAAATATTTATTCTCAATATAATAAATCTAATTTTAAGAAATTTTCATTTGATTCAGGGATAATATTTCCAGAAGAACATGGAATTAGGTGTTTGTAAGCTGCTGTGCACCCATCTGTTCTTTAATATTTTATAATATATATTTAGCACGGGAAATTTGAACATGTTTGTAATACATGTTTAGCTCTGTAGAAACGGTTGTTTTTAAGTTATTTCTACTTTAACTTTTACACTAAAAGTTAATTGTGCACCCTACAGCAAATCAATATAAGCTGGCAGTGGAACGATACGAGTGGAATAAGTTACAAAGCGTGAAGTCTATTGTTCCCATGATTCATCTGTCCTGGAACATGGCACGTAACATCAAGGTGTCTGATCCAAAGCTCTTTGAAATGATCAAGTGAGTGTTTAATCCGCAATGAGCGGAATGCATGGTTTTAGTTTGTCCTGAGGCTTTTCAAAGTCAATTTTATTCGTCACAGCAGCGATACACTTAAGAAGAACACACAATACACAATAAGATTTAACACAAACATCCACCACAGCATTCTTCACTGTGATGGAAGGCACAAAGTTCAGCCAGTCCTCCTCCCTTGTTCACCTGTGGTCGGGGCCATGAACAGTCGAACACACTACACGACTTGGAGCGCCCGAATCGGCACTTTCTTATCGGAGACCGCGACTTCAGGATGTTATAGGCCGCAGGTTGGCGGTCGGAGCTCTTCTCCAGCGATCCCAGTCTCCGGAAGGTAAATCAATGCCCCGCCCGCGGCTAAAAGCTCCGCAGACCGCGGCATCAGGATGTTATGGGCCACAGGCCGGCAGTTCTCCGGCGATCCCTGGCAAGGGATTCCAGACCGCAATGGAAAGTCCATGCCGTACCCGCGGTTAGAAGCTCCGCTTCAGGATGTTGCAGTCCGCGGGCCAGCGATCGGAGCACTCCTCTCTGGCGACCCCTGGCAAGGGTTTGCCCGCTCCGCGATGGAAAAAAATACACTCTGCGCCTGCTGCTGATGCTCGGGGCCCGACTCCAGGAAAGGCCGCTCCAATCCAAGCTGTTAGGCCGCGAGAGGGGAGGCATGGAAGGGACATGGAAAAAGTCGCCTCTCCGTCGAGGGTGACTGAAGAACAGTTTCACCCTCCCCCCCCCCCCCCCCCCACCCCCCACCACCCCCACACAAGGCACACCGAGAAACACCCAAAACAAACACTTAGACAAACCAAAAAAAAAAAACACAAAAAAAGTCGAAATAACGGACACGCTGCGTCAGGGCAGCCAACGTGCAGCGCTCCCACTGACACTTTGAACACTTTTCCTCGACCAAGTTTGTTTATAAATGGCGCTGATAGATTTTTAGTAAAGCCATGGATTAGCCATCTTTTCATGTTTTAACAGCAATTGGGATTTTAAAGATAATTTTAATATGGTCTGTTGTAGTCTAGAGACTCTGCCAGTCAGGTTAATTATCTCCTCACTTTACTCTCTCCTCTACAGGAGCATGTTGTAAAAGTACCCGAGAACAGCATAAGCTAGCTGGCAAATCATTGATGATATTAATAAATTTATGTTCAAAATAAATCTTAACTGTTTAGTTTAAGGTTAAAAAAGGAAAATATTTATTTACGAAAACATATTCTTGAAGCTATCTTCGGAAACTGGTATGAAAACTAAAGCCTTTATTAACGTAATCAAATGATAAAGGGCCATCTTAATGTTAGGGTATTCTTTCTTATATCTGTTCATTTTTTAAATCATGCAACAATTTTATTTTTAAATGGTGATCAAAACTGTTAACTAAATACTGATTCGGGAAGAAAGAAGAATTATGGATTCCCTTTATTACTAGATTTGTGTATTAAATGAAACACGACATAAGAATATTGCCAAAAATATAATTAGTTTTCACTTGAATATACATTCAGAGCAGGATTTAGGCACATGGCCCCTCACTTGCTTTGCTGTTTAATAAGATGTCCCTACTTCAAAGGGGCCTTCCTAGCTTCCCAATCTTCCCGAATATCATGCACCTTAAATATCCAGGCCCCCATCCTGCAGTCCTGCCTCTACAAAATAATCTATCGAAAATTGAACCTCTGGTAAGTCATTTTAGACAATAGGTGCAGGAGTAGGCCATTCGGCCCCTCGAACCAGCACCGCCATTCAATGTGATCATGGCTGATCATCCACAATCAGTACTCCGTTCCGGCCTTCTCCCCATATCCCTTGACTCCGCTATCTTTAAGAGCTCTGTCTAGCTTTCTCTTGAAAGCATCCAGAGAACCAGCCTCCACTGCCCTCTGAGGCAGAGAATTCCACAGACTCACAACTCTCTGTGTGAAAACGTTTTTCCTCATATTGAAAATAGATTAATATACACATGACTAGTTGGCAGGTAGAAAGAAGCTGCACCTCTTAACATAAAATAAACCTCTCACAAAATAATCCTACTTCCATCTTTTACCCACACGTTATTCAGTTAAAATATTACTTTGTAAATTCGCTGTGAGTCAAGATTGAAATCCAGGTTCAAAATGGATGAAAGTTAACTTTGTTAACTTTTTATTAACATGTCTAAATTCAGATCATATTCCCAGCATAGTGAACCATTCCTAATGTAGCAGTTCGCATCTTAAGTCAAAGAGCAATAGAAATATACCCTATTAGTGGAGAACAATTTGTCTGTTTAAAATAAATGCTGAGGCAGGCATGTTGCGGGGACTTTAGCTGGGAGCTGGGTGCCAACCAATGGATAATTTGAATTAATATCCAACACATTGGTGACTGCAAAAATATTTATTCTCGCTAAAAAAATGTCTAATATCTTTGTGGTACATATTGTTGGAGACCATAGATGTGAAATGTATTAATCAATATAATAATTTTAATGAGATTTGATACTCTGACCCCGTTTGAAAGCAGTTGGGTTTTTGAGGAAATCGACTGGCAAAGCGTCGCAGTCTCCTGTGTCGCATATCCGGCCCAACTAGTCTTAATCCCATTTTTATCCTTTGAGTGATCATGAATAATTTATGGTAGCATTAAACAGAGGGAAGGTGGCCAACAGATGAGTGTGAACATTTACAAGGCTTCCATGTCAAACCATGCTTCTACTGTTTTACTGGTTGCCACAAAGTGACGGAGACCATAAACGTATTTGATTGCCTTTGTATTCTCTGGAGCCTCCGGTTAAAGTATGATGATATCTGCACAGAGAGGACAGTTGGGAGGGGCATTTTGCTCAAGTTGAAAGCCTCCAACGTGTTAATGTCTTTCTTTAGATACTGCCTGCTGAGAACCCTCAAGCAATGCCAGATGTTAAGGGAAGGTCTCATTAGTGCAGGCAAAGAGATTGTATGGCATGGCCATACAAAGGAGGAGCCTGCACACTACTGCAACATTTGTGAGGTCAGTCCAAGATAATGGCACCCTAAGAGGAGCCACAAATTTTCATTGATTTACATTTGTCGACCAAGACAGTTGGTTGCTGTTTTAATTCAATTTATTTTTCATTGCTTTTCACTCCTAGCGCTCTTCAACAAAAAATGCATTTCAAATCTATTTGAGTTGACTTTAACAGAATATTGTTAAGAATACTTTATAGAATTAAAGGTCACAGTGGCATGACGGGCTCGGATTCTAGCAGCCTGGACTGAGTTCAAATCCCACCAGTGGTGGACAGGAAATTGAAATTCAGTTATTAAAGCACATTATGGAATGAAAAGCTGTTATTAGTGATGGTGAAATGGTGCAGAATATCACTTGGTTCATGGTTATTAAATACTAGCATTTCTAGTCATGTCCGTTTCTTGTGATTAAATTTAAAAAGCAGGCAACAAAATCCAAGTTCATAATTAGCTTTCTAAACATTTCTTATCATTTTTCCTGTCACGGGCCCCAAAACAGAATGAATTAGTTAGGTTAAAGTAATTGCCAGTTCTGGATATTGAAGTATCTTTTCTACTTTTGTCGCTTAACAGGAAACACAGTGAATAGCTGTGACTCATTGCATCATTTCATTTTTAATAATTTACCCCAAATACTGTTTTCAATCAATATGAATTTTATAACTTTGGGCAGCACAGTGGCTCAACAATAGAGTTGCTGCCTTACAGCGCCAAAGACCAGGGTTTGATCCTGACCACGGGTGTTGTCTGTACGGAGTTTGACCGCTTAAGTTTCCTCCAGGTGCACTAGTTTCCTCCTGGACTCCAAATATGTACAGGAACAATTTACAATTTTTACCGAAGCTAATTAACCACCCAACCTATTCATCCGTACAGCAGCCGTAGTCAGGATCGAACTGAGGTCTCTGGCACTATAAGGCAGCAACTCTACCACTGCGCTACCGTGCTGCACAACTGGTGGGGTCCTAGTTGGTGAGGAATCCATTTTAAGTTGAGCATCAGATGGTTGTGCTGACATAAAAAACTGGGAAAGAACAAGATCTACTCTGTTCAACCTTACAGAATGGAATCAAAGTTGATGTGTATTACGGGAATAATGAGGTTGCCGTCTTGATAACAATTGGTTTGGCTATAACGGATTTAGAAACATTGAAAATAGGTGTAGGAGTAGGCCATTCGCCCCTTCGAGCCAGCACCGTCATTCAATATGACCGTGGCTGATCATCCGAAATCAGTCCCTCGTTCCTGCATTCTCCCCATATCCCTTCATTCCGTTAGTCCTAAGAGCTATATCTAGCTCGTGAATACATCCAGTGAATTGGCCTCCATTGCCTTCTGTGGCATAGATTTCCACTGTGGCAGAGAATTCCCCAGGAGTGGAGTTTTTGGAGTGAAGCGCTCCAATTTGGAGTGAAGCACTGTCACCATCCCTTTTATGCTTGTTATTGCCTAACTTGTCTCAAATTACTCGTATATTTACCACAAAATATTGTTTTCTGACAATATGTTTGAGTAAGTATATGATTTATTGCTCATCTGTTGAAATGTTTTCTGCAGGATAATTTCAAATTTATCCCTTTTTAGATGGGAAATGTTAATGACTTTGTTAACATTAATGTCTGTGCAACAGGTGGAGGTTTTTGATCTACTTTTTGTTACCAATGAGAGTAATTCACGGAAGACGTACGTAGTGCATTGCCAGGACTGCGCTCGCAAGGCCAGTGGAAACCTTGACAATTTTGTTGTGCTGGAACAATACAGAATGGAGGACATGATGCAGATCTATGACCAGTTCACATTAGTAAGTTCATTCAATACAATGTTCAATATATGTGTAAAGTGCTCATTCCAGCTGCAAAGCTCAGTAATAGCCCTGTCTCACGGTCCGAGTCCACCCACGAGTGATCCCGAGTAAAAGAAAAAATGAAACTCGTGGTTTTCTACAAGATTCCAAGTTTATGTTCCGGAGTTTCAACGAGTTCCCACGTGTATGTCTAAGTTTCGCCGTTTACTTCTCATTTCTGCGATGTACCAAGTTCCTCTCCCGAGTTACTCTTGAGCCAACAACGACCATCAACATGTGGAAAAATCATCACATTGATAAAAATTATGTCATGCAGTTTTGTTTTTTTCATTATAAAAAGCCTCCCATGACCATGGGCAGAACTGCCCCGATGATCAGCTTCTCTGTGCCTCTTAGATGTAGCTGCATGCTTCTCTGGGACGCCACTCGATTCTCAGATTCTGCTCAGATGCGTTCCCCACATAAATGAACAAATTCTGACAACCCATTCATTTGTTTGCAATCTCCAGCCACAGGCACCATACCTCGTATTTTTTCCAAGGGCGGTGCTGTGCGTAAATGACATAGAAACATAGAAAATAGGTGCAGGAGTAGTCCATTCGGCCCTTCGAGCCTGCACCGCCATTCAATATAATCATGGCTGATCATCCAACTCAGTATCCTGTACCTGCCTTTTCTCCATACCCCCTGATCCCTTTAGCCACAAGGGCCACATCTAACTCCCTCTTAAATATAGCCAATGAACTGGCCTCAACTACTTTCTGTGGCAGAGAATTCCAGAGATTCACCACTCTCTGTGTGAAAAATGTTTTCCTCATCTCGGTCCTAAAAGATTTCCCCCTTATCCTTAAACTGTGACCTAAACCTAAAACATGGTGATGTCTTGTCATGTAATTAACCGCTGTGTGTTTGCAAACAAAAAAAACATGTTTAACCTTTTATCAAATCGTTGCCTATCATTGCTACAATGCAATAAATGGCATTAAAAGTACTTGGCTGTCAAAAAAAGCGCACAACGTAAAAGTGTTTAAGAAACGGACTGCAGGGAGAACTTGAAAGCTTTTGTAAATCGATTAAATTCGGGTAGAAGTTGAACTCAAGATTTAAATCCCCTGAAAGTTAGGTTTCTTAACACAGGATAGATGTTCTGCCAGAATGGAGTTGCTGAATAAAATCGTCTCCCGTTTTTCTCCGTTTTTTGCATAACCTCGGCTTGCCAGCTTTATTTCACACTGCGTGATCTGTGTAATATATATAAGTGTAAAATAATAAACTGACCAAGAAGGTCCAGTGGTCTCCCCTGTTAGTTTAGTTTAGTTTAGAGATACAGAGCGGAAAGAGCCTCTTCGGACCACCGAGTCCGCGCCGACCAGCGATCCCCGCACATTAACACGATCCTACACCCACTATTTTTTTTATTTTTTTATTTTATTAAATCAAAAATATTTATTCACATATTAAAATAGTATTGACAATACAATAAAACAAAACACCACCATAATACAAGACGAGCTAAACAACTATATTGCAATCCTTGTCAAGGATACATTCAACCCCCCTCGGTGCCCAGCGGTCCCGGAACTCCCTCAGGGTGCCCGTAGACAGGGCGTATTCCCTTTCCATCCGCACCCAGGCACGGACGTATCCCCGGAAAAGGGGCAGGCAGCTGGCTCGGGTAGAGCCCTCCACCGTCTGGCGCCGTGACTCGCGGATGGCCAGCTTGGCCAGGCCCAGGAGCAACCCAACCAGGACATCTTCAGCCCTACCCTCTCCCCTACGCACAGGGTGTCCAAAGATGAGGATGGTGGGTGAGAAATGCAGCCAGAAGGCAAGGAGCAGCCCCTTTAGGTATTGAAACAGTGGCTGCAGCCTCACGCACTCCATGTACACGTGGTACACAGACTCTTCCAGCCCGCAAAAGTGGCAGGCGGCTGGCGAGTCTGTGAACCGCGAGAGAAACAGGTTGCAGGGTACACCTCGATGCAGTACCCTCCATCCCAGGTCCCCAATGTAGAGGGGGAGAATCCCTGCGTATAGGGACCCCCACCGGGGGCCCCCCTCGCGACCGGAAGGCAACACCGACCGCCACTTGGTGGACCAGGGCGACCCCACCTCCACCAGGGCGAGGAAGTGCAGGGTGTGGAGGAGGAGCCTGTACAGGACACGCCTCCCTGCGTCTCGGAGGGAGACGAAGGGTGTCGTGGAAAGGCGGCTCAAATTGTGTGGGACCGGCTCCCGGGATGGATTACGGCTGAGCGGGGCCTTGCTCAACCACCAGTACTCCACACGTTTGAGCCCCCCGGTCACCCGATGGGGCGGGACAGGGACCGGCTGCTCTCAAGTCCAGGCCGTCACCCTCCGCCGGTGGAGGTGGGGCCTGGTCAACGGCAACCAGGTTCCAGACTCTCAACAAGTCCCTGTAGAAGCCAGGCATCCCCATCAGGACCGCACGGCTGACCCTCACCATCGGGATCCGCGTACCTCCTTGAAGGCAGCGGCTCCGTTGGAAAAAGTGCGTTGCCAGCACGTGCCACCTGGGAGGATGCCCTGAGTACAGGTATCTCTGCAAGGTCCTGAGGCGGAGAGCCGCCACCTTGGTGCGAATGCACACCAGCGACTGACCGCCCTCCTCGATCGGGAGACTCAGGACCGCTGCAGAGACCCAGTGCTTTCCGTTGCCCCAGAAGAAGTCCACCAACTTCTTCTGGATGATCCCAGCAAAGGTGGCTGATGGGACCAATGTGGTCAATCTGTACCAGAGCATGGAGGCCACGAGTTGGTTAATGACCAACACCCTGCCCCGGTACGAAAGCACTCTGAGGAGACCCGCCCAGCGCCCCAGCCGGGTGACGACTTTCACCTCCAGCTCCTGCCAGTTCGCCAGCCAGGTCTCCGCACCGGGACTCAGGTAGACTCCCAGGTAGAGGAGGTGTGTGGTACTCCACGTGAAAGACCTCATCTCCTCACTGAGAGAGTCCACCTGCCAGGGACCCACCAAGAGTCCAGAACATTTCCCCCAGTTGATCCTGGCAGAGGAGGCTGCCGAGAAGACTCGTTGGCACTCATGCATCCTCTGCAGGTCGACGGGGTCGGTGACCATGAGGAGCACGTCATCGGCGTAGACCGAGAGGACCACCTCCATGACCGGCTCGCGTAGAACCATGCCCGTCAACTTCCTCCGAAGCAGACTAAGGAATGGCTCCACGCAGATGGCGTACAGTTGGCCAAACATGGGGGCCTACACCCACTATGGACATTTTTACATTCACCAAGCCAATTAACCTACAAACCTGTAGGTCTTTGGAGTGTGGGAGGATCTCGGAGAAAACCCACGCAGTTCACGGGGAGAACTTACAAACTCAGTACAGACAGCACCCGTAGTCGGGTTCAAACCTGGGTCTCCAACGCTGCATTTGCTGTCAGGCAGCAACTCTACCACTGCACCACCGTGAATGAAGGCCTGTTTTAAGTAACAAATAGAGGAGCTGAACAGCATCTCATACAGTAAGTATATTCTGATTCTGTATTGAAAGTTATTCAATTTCAGAACTTAAAAAAACTAGGCAGGATCTCGGCCCCGCACTCGCTGCCATTGTGCAGCAAGGAGGCGGTGGCGACGGACTGGGCGCTTGAGGTGGTGTCTTGGGCAATTTGATAAAGCTCGGGGTCAGCCGAGCCACGGATCATCATCGGCAGGTTGAGATATTCCAGGGCTGCCCCGGTGGTGTGCCAGCGGAGCTTGCTTGCGCGGCTGCCGTTAATCTCCATAATCAGGTCCCGAATGCCCTTAGTACTTGGTCGCCGCGGTACCTTTGCAGTTCAACATGTCCATACAGCGTGCAGAGCCAATCTACAATGGCCATTCATTGGCCTTGCCTTCGCAGCGCCAATCGCTCCAGAGATTCGCCTTGTAGGACATTCAGACCGTTGGAAAGTCAATGCAAACAGGTGGGTTCTGCACATCCATCTGCCTGGGGCGCGCCCTCGGCGAAATTCGCCCACCCCATCTCCCTCCCTGGCGTTGCGCTAATTCCCACCAAAGGCCAGCAGTTTGGGACGAAGAGGAAGCCTCCCTTCGGTGTGACATGTACTCCGAGTTGCACCAACATACTGCTGGTGCTGCAAACCAGAGTGAAACAGGGAGGGAGCCTCGCTGCTTAATGCCAAAGTTAGATGTAGAACTCACATTTCTCTCTGCTTCATATACGTGGGAATTCCCTCAGTTTGGTCACTTTTCACGCGTCCCGCCCGGTGTTAACCCTTCCCATCAATGCTTGAGCTCCCATCTTTGCTTCAGCTTCAACGGCGGCTCTCTCCCATCGAAAGTATCCAGGTTAATTTCAGACCCCTATATCTATCCATCCATTCATTCATTTTCCATTAAGATCTGACTAATCTTCAACATTTCACTTCTGGCACTCAGGCCAAACCCACGAGTTACGAGTCACTATGGTAAACTCACGGACTACTACGGTATTACAACGAGTTTAAAAGTTTCAAATTTTTCCTTCAAGAGTAAATTTGACTCGTGGAAATCTTTCAATATGTTGAAAATTTTTCACGGGTTATCAAGTTTCCTGAGTACCTGCCGTTAACGTTACGGGCCGCTAAGTTACGTCCATGAGTTCCGACGTTCCCGCTACGTTAATTCTACGTAATTACCACAAGTTTGACTTGTTTTTAACTATGGAACACTCGTGGGTGGACTCGCACTGTGAGACGGGTTTAAATCTAGCATTATTATGTTCAATGTCTTGGCTTTTGTCTGAGCTGTGCAAAGCAGTATGAATCCGGTTCAGTGTTTGCTGAGTTAATTAATCTCTGGATACCCTACAGCTTCATGAAGTGCCCAAGAGCAAGCAAGGGGAGAATCGATCAGGGTTCTTGTTATTTAATTATTACATAGTGACCTACACTTTCTCTCCCTTCGCCCCCAATGTAAATAGCATTTCTGGTTGTGATAAGATTCTCAGTTATAACATCTTCCAAAATAGATGACTTGCTAAAAAAAAATTATTTAATTAGAAAACGGACTCCTCGATCAAGGCGTTAGATTTTGGTTAGCTGTTTTGAAATTAACTAACAAAATGGCACAACCTTTTTGAATGGAAAAAATGCAACATATAAAGGAGAAAAGGTACAAAGTGCTGGAGTAACGCAGCATGTATGGCAGCATCTCTGGAGAACGTGGATAGGTGACGTTTCGGGTTGGTCCCTTTGTCTGAAGAAGGATCCCGACCCAAAGTGTCACCTATTCCTGTCCTCCAGAGATGCTGGTTGACCTGCTCCAGAACTTTGTGTCCTTTTGTGTAAACCAGCATCTGCAGTTCCTCGTTTCCACAAGGAGAAGAGATACACAACTCTGAAATGGAGAAACTTGCTCATTAGCAAAATAACAAAAAATCCTTCTTTATCTAATAAACAAAATGTATCAAGATTATCAACCTAAAATTAATGAGAGATGAGACAGTTTTGTTGAAAAGCAATGGGAAAGGGACTTTGAGCATTAAAAAAAAGTCGTCGTGTATGGTTATTTGACAACTTTCCCACTTTTCTGTTTTACATTTCTTTGATTCTTTAATATGGATGTTGTGTCTCCTGTCCGGCAATTGCAGCACAAGTTGATAAATACAAGTCAGCTCCGAGAACCAGGTGGACTTCGTCTTCCTTATCCCCTTTCATTGGCATGCCATCTCCTGGTTCAGCCACTCCAAACCTCACTCGTTATCCCTTGTGGTTCTGCAGCAAACTTTAGTTCACTGCTGATTTATTTGTTTAATTTCAGCTAACCCCATTAGAAATATGCATTTTTGTCATTCCCCAGCAGAAAGCCTGAGCTGCAGGTTTAGGTTTTTTATTATATTATTATTGTTACATATACCAAGGTACAATGACAAGCTTTGTTCTGCAAAGGATCAGATGTACCATACATAGATACAATTAGTTCAAACTCAATACAATAGGCCAAGCAAAGGGGAAGATATGGAGTTCAGAATATATCTCTCAGCAGTGTAACGCATCAGTTCCTTAGACAACGTTCAATGTGCCCAATGGGGTAGAGATGAATCCAAGACTAACCAAAACTGTTCAGAAGCCTGATTACAGGGAAGGAGCTGTTCTTGAGTCAAGTGGTGCATGCACTCAAGCACAACTGATTTGAGAAATGCTTTCTTTGAAGTCATATCAGGGCTGCCAACATTGGGTGAGAGTTGGGAGTGAGAAATTACGAGAGACCAAGCCCGAGGGAGCATAGCGACCGGAGGGGGGGGGGGGGGGGGGGGGGGGTAGTAGGAGGAGGGTGTCCCCCTCCCATTGGTACGGAACATTTGCATTTTTCAGCTTGAAATTTTGTAATATGGTGCATAGTGTAGCGAGTCTTTTAACTTACACTTGAATGCAATATATATGCTTTAAATTAGATTGGAGCCTTTTTGAAAGGGGGGAGGCAGTGCGATCACTGATCACTGGCCTTGGGGGTACCCAGTGAGGGAGTGGAGCAACCGAGTGGGGAGAGGGTGTGGAAGAAGGGTGTCCCCCCTCCCAGGGTAGGAACTTTTTGAAATTTGATGTATTAAAATCATGTTTTAGTGCACTGTAGAAGTATGATTTCAATGTTTTTAGTGTGAAGTATTTTTAAGAGGTAACTTTTTAAGGGGTAACTTTATCCGCACAAAGGGTGATGGGTGTAAGGAACAAGCTGCCAGCGGAGGTAGTTGAGGCAGGGACCATCCCAACATTTAAGAAAAAGTTAGACTGATACATGGATAGGACATGGTTTGGAGGTATGGACCAAAAGCAGGTAGGCGTAGCTGGGACATGTTGGCGGGTGTGGGCAAGTTGCACCGAAGGGCCTGTTTTCACACTGTATCACTCTATGACTACATTATACCTCCACCATGCATGAATGCTTCAAAATCAAGTGATCGAGTTTTATTGCCATATACTCAAGCATAGAAACATAGAAAATAGGTGCAGGAATAGGCCATTCGGCCCTTCGAGCCAGCACTGCCATTCAATATGATCAAGGCTATTCATCTAAAATCAGTACCTCTTTCCTTTTTTTCCCCCCATATCCCTTGATGCCCCAAGAACTAAATGTAACTCTCTCTTGAAAACATCCAGCCTGCACTGCCTTCTGTGGCAGAGAATTCCACAGATTCACAACTCTCTGCGTGAAGAAAGTTTGTTCTCATCTCAGTCCTAACTGGCCCCCCCTTTATTCTTAAACTGTGACCCATGGTTCTGAACGCCCCAACATCGGGAACATTTTTCCTGCTGTTACAGTAAGTGAAAATCTAGCAGGCAAGCAGGATGCTTTCACCAACCACCCCCATTTGAAGTCCACTACCTTCCACCGTTTCTACCCAGTGCTTGGTACTTCCAGCAGCCACTGGTTGCTCTCCAGGATGCACCGAGCCGCAGCCTGATCCATGCCGGTCACCTGGGCGAATTCGGCACAGAGACTCTCACGGCAGCGGCGCAACGCTTCGACGCCTCCGACAGTCCAGGACTCTTGCACTGAGGCTGCTCCATGGCCGGAGCTGCAGTGAGCGACTCGCCAGCCCGGCAAACACTCTCCAGCCCCGCTCCCCATCCGCATCTGTCCCCGCCGCTGCTTCTGCTTCCAACACCCGCGGCCCATGCAGTTGATATGAGTTTTGAAATTTCCGTTGATCACAGAATTTCTCACAACAGAGCGAGAGAAATTTGTGATCAGCGTGAGAATTTGGTGAAATGCGTGATTCTCACGCTCAATGCATGGGAGTTGGCAGCCCTGCCTCTCTCTCCCCACCTCTCTTTCCCCCCTCTCTCTCTCCCCTCTCCACCACTCTTTCTCTCCCCTCTCTCTCTCCCTCCCACCTCACTCTCATCCCTCTCTCTCTCCCCTCTCTCTCTCTTCCGCTCTCTCTCCTCTCAACCCCCCTCTCTCCCCTCCCCCTCTCTCTCTCTCTCTCCTCCCTCTCCCCCTCTCTCTCTCCTCTCTTCCCCTCTCTCTCCCCCCTCTCTTTCCCTCTCTCTCTCTTCCCCCTCTCTCCCCCCCACCTCACTCTCCCCCCCACCTCACTCTCCCCCTCTCTCGTTCCCTCTCTCCTCTCTCTGCCCCTCTCTTTCCCCTAACTCTCTTTCCCCTAACTCTCTCTCCCCTAACTCCTCTCTCCCCCCCCCTCTCTCCTCTCTTCCCCTCTCTCTCCCCCTCTCTCCCTCCCACCTCACTCTCGTCCTCTCTCTCCCTTCTCTTTCCCCTAACTCTCTTTCCCCTAACTCTCTCTCTCTTTCCCCTAACTCTCTCTCTCTCCCCCTCTCTCTCTCTCTCTCTCTCTCTCTCCCCCTCTCTTTCTTCTCTCTCTCCCCCTCTTCTCTCACTCTCCCCCTGTCTCTCGTCCCCTCTCTCCCTCTCTCTCCCTTGCTTTCCAACTAACTCATCATCGCCCCTCTCTTTCCCCTAAATCTCTCTGCCTCTCTCTTTCCCCTTGCTCTCTCTCTTTCTCCCCCCCTCTCGGCCCTCTCTCTTTTACACTCTCTATCTTCCCCCCTCTCCTCTCCCATTCTCATCCACCCTCTCCTTCCTCTCCACGCACCTCGCTCTTCCCTCTTTCTTCCCTCTCACCCCTCTCTCCTTCCACTCGTCCCCCCTCCTCACCACTCACTCTCCCCCCCTACTCTCTACCCCTACTCTCTCTGCCCCCCCCCTCTACCGCTTCTCTCCCTCTTCTCTCTCCTCACCGCCCCCCCGCTGTCTCTCCCCTCTCTCTCCTCTCACCCCCCTCTCTCTCCCCCCACTGTCTCCTTCCCCTCTCTCTTTCTCTCCACCTCCCTTTGAGAATCTGTCCCTTCGGCACAGACTCGCGGCAGTGGCGCGACGCTTCCGACGGCTCCGCAGCTCAGGACACTCGCACTGTCCGGAGTGCTCCATGGCCGGAGCTGCAGCGTTAGCGTCGCAAACACTCACCAGTCCCACTACCCGCATCTGTTCCCGCCGCTGGTTCTGCTCCCATCCCTCCCGCAGCCCCTGCTCTCCAACACCCGCGGACCATGTAGTTTATCCGAGTTTTGAAATTTTCGTTAATCACAAAATTTCTGATGAGCGTGAGGGCGTGAGAGTTTGCTCAAAGCGTGAGAGTTGGCAGCCCTGGTCATATAGAAGTATGATTTTAAGGATTGTGTAGGAAAGAACTGCAGATGCTTGTTTAAATCGATGGTGGACACAAAATGCTGGAGTAATTCAGCGGGACGGGCAGCATCTCTGGAGAGAAGGAACGGGTGACGTTTCGGGTCGAGACCCTTCTTCAGACCCGAAACGTCATCCATTCCTTCTCTCCAGAGATGCTGCCTGTCCCGCTGATTTTAAGGATTGTTGTGCATAGAAATGTATTCTCATTTGTTCTTTCTGTTTCAGGCCCCTCCACTGCCTTCATCCTCATCTTGACAGGTATTGTTTTATGGACAGCTAGCAAAACATCATTGGTATTCCGGATGTGATGTCAACTTCCACTATGTTACACCACTGATTTTTGGCTATCCCATGTGGCTGCTGACTGAAAACTGTGTGTCTATGCAACCTTCCAAGTGCGGAGTGTCAACGGTACTGGGCAGGAGTGAAGCTGCTCCTATGCCAGGATAAATAAGTTCAAGTAAAGCTGGTTTAGCTATACCTATAAATAACTTTTCATATTTTGTATATATCAGAGCAACATTACACAAAGACTACTGACTTGAAGACATTCTTTTTGTAATACTTTATCTTGGGCTGATGAATTGTTTTCATCATCTTTTTTCATTCCGATTTTTCCCTTTAAAAGTACTAGCTTAGCTGGTCATTTTTGTATGGTAGTTAGGAATCTTAAGTCTCTCTTGAGGGCAACATCTATTAAGAAAATTTTGTAATGTGAAAAAGTTAGATGAGAGATTTTTTTTTTTTTTTTACTGCTTTTATGTTTATCTGTCTTGTTATTTTGAAGCCATGATGTTTAAATTTGTTCCAGTTTCCTAGATAAACTTATCAGCCAAGTCACAGATAAATGGGTTGCACATAGACTAAGGAATAAACTTCAGACTTGTGATTTTTTTTTGTTTTTGTTTCTAATCTTGATGTAAATTTACACTATTTATAAATGCATATTTATTCCTTGAAAATATTTGTGGATGGAATGCTGTTATTTTTTCCCCAGAATACCTGCCATTAAAATTTTATGGAGTTCTGTCATTTCAAACACTACTCCTAATACGTTTTCTATGTATGAAATAAAAATCGTTGAGCATTGTAATCTTTGAACCATTTAACAATTTATATTCAGGGAAGATTCTTTCATAAAGTAAATTACATATGTTGGTGACATATGTCGAAAATTCAATGTTGCATGAGAAAACTCAGGGCAAGGTTTCCTTTGCTATCATAAATGTTATATGTTGGCCTAAAAAGTAAATGTGTGCTTCTCGGATATTGCCCACTGCCAATTGAAACTGTGCTTCATGAAGGGAGCTGATATGTTCCACGTTTAAAAATAATCCTGTGCTTGCAATTGAATTCTAAAGTAAATTTAAAACAAAAAAAGCAACATTTATTTAATTAGAACAAAGTAATTAAAGTTTTTCTATCTTCAGAATTATCTTTGCTCCATGAGCATCATGGAATGCTGTTACAACAGCCTGTGGTGTTAAGCAGTAACGCTTGAAAACTTCATTTGTTTATATAATTGAGCTGTATTGGAGGCTGATTTGTGTTTCTTTTTTCCCCGTTATAGTGGGAGGTATTTAACAAAAATATATAGATGTTACAATTTTGACTAGTCTTTTTTAAAGATGTGATCACTTTGTGAAAATATTTATTTCCCAGATTGTGAGATTTCACAGAAAATATTTGGTTTTGACTTTAAAAAGAGACAAATTAGCATTAACGTTTTTGTTTATTACTAAGCCTATTAAATGATGCTTGGGGAGAAACAGATTGTACCGCAATTGAACATAAAGCATAGATCCGAACTGTCTTCTTCTTCTTCTTGCGTATGGCGTGCACAGCCTAAAGTTGTCGGACAACTTGTTCTATTTGATCTTATTTGATTGTGCACGCCGGGTTGATTGCATTCGTCGAAACATGGCGGACCACGTGAAGGTTGCAATCTTCCAACCCAATCCGAACTGTCAATTGGCTAGAATAGAATCTCTAAGATAGGCTTAATTAGATCATTGGTCTTCTGATTGTACAGGCTGTTTTTCTTAACAGTCCAAGCTGAAGATCAAAATATGATCAGAAATAGCACTTTAGTGCCAAATGCATAAAAAAGATTCATGCTTTGTGCCTGGTTATGAAAAAATACCGAGTAATAATCTGGAGAATGGAAAGATAAAGCGAAAGAAAAATGATAAATTATTTCTTCTGCAAAGGAATTTGTTTCCAGCCCTTAGCTTTGAATCTAAAATGAAATTCAAGTTGATGTGCTGAATCAATACTAAGGAACAGAATAAGTACAACCTTTCGCAGTCTGGTGTCACATATTGTTAGCAAGTTCAGACTTGTGTACGATGTTAGCTTCCTCTCCATTTTGCAAGTGGGATTTTTGTTTACACGTTCCAAATGATGTGTTATTATACCACCCAGTTGGGTTGAGACTGTGTGCCATTCTATGCCCCGTTTTTCCTTTAACCTTGTTCTGATCAAATACCAGTTTGAGACTCTTGAAACAAGTGCAATGCTTCAAAAAATAAGGTTGTGCTTGTATACTTCAAATCACAGCCCCACATATTAAAGGGGAATATGTTTATACAGCCCTGTCACTAAGCTGCCTTTCCCATTTCTATCTTTGGTTGTCTCATTACTGGAAAAAAAAGTTAAACTCGTATTATTTCATCAACATCATAGATACAAGAGTATTTTTCCCTTCTTTCACCCAGTAGTTCAACTGTCACAGCACCTGTGTTAGATTCTTGTGTGATTATGTTTTGTGGCTGCAAGCCTATATTGGCATTTCTTCATTTGTTATATAACAGTTTTACTCACATTCAATTTATTGAACATAATGGTAAATCATGGAATAATTACATTTAAGCATAGTATTACCAATCAAATAAATTCTAAATCCTATGAGCACTTAAAATGTAGTAATCAAAATTATTTATTTATATTTAAACTGGAAGTCCTAGAATTGAACAATATAGGTTATAGAGAGGTACAGCAAGGAAACAGGCCCTTTGGCCCACCGAGTCCACAATAACCATCAACCACACATTTACACAAATCCTACGCTAATCTAATCCAACTTTATTCTCTCCACGTTATCATCAACTCTCTCAGGATACTAGCAATCACCGAAACAATCTGGGGCAATTTGCAGCAGCCAATTAAGCTTCTTTTGAATGTGAAGGAGGGAAATTTGAGCACCCAGAGGAAACTCATGCAGTTACAGGAGAATGTGCAAACTCGGCACAGACAGCACCCAAGGTCAGGATTGAACATAGGTCTCCGACGCTGTGAGGCAGCGACTCTCCCAGCTGTGCCACTGTGCCGTCCCCTATAGGCATGCAGCATGGAAAATAGATATTTAGGCCATTTATTTGCATTGGGGTAAAGGCGGTTAATTAATTTGCCAAATAGCAAGTCCATTTTCCTTTTTCCTCTATATAAACTTCCTAACCCTCATTATATTTGTCTCAATCAGTAGAAATAGCATTATCCCATTACAGTAAAACCACTCCAAATTTCAAATATTTTCATAGGATCGTTTAACCTTCTCTGCTGCAGCTAAAATAATATTTGGCCTTTTCTCACCTTAAAGCTCATCATCTCTGGTGCTAATGAATCTTGAGATTATAATTTATTTTCCAAGGGACTGATTGAGTTTGAGTATTCTGGATACTCTTGTTATCTACAATAACATCAGGATTAAAATGAATATATTTTACCATCTCGATCAGCGACAAAGGCTTCATCCTGGAGAAATATGCAGTCAGATTTGATTCTCTCAATTTCCGCAGCACTGAAGTCTGAATAACATATTGTTGATTTTTGTTTTAGTCTCATTTGCCAAATTGTATCATTGGAAAATTTATCTTGCTGACTGTGCATGATGCCACCTTTGGAGTTACTGATGGAAATGTTGTTCCACCAGACTTTTCAAAACGTTTCACATACTTTTGTGTCCCCAAGTGAAATATTTTTTGATTACACTTCTGTGAAGTTCTTGAAGACCATGATTGCATGAAAGGAGTTATTAATTATTCAGTCTGATCTTACTACTGATAAATTGATGGAAATAAGGGAGATGATTTATTTGGTTTATCCACCTAGAAATTGTAAATGTCTTACCTTCCTAAACTGCTTCATGGATACATTTAAAGCTTCCATATCTACTTATCAGTCTCACATGTTTGCATGAATTTCTAACCTGATGATTTCCTTTTATTTTTATTTTTATTGGTATTTCAGCTAATGTTCCTTGTACTGATATGCATTTATACTTTATAGCTGCCTGAAAGTCTCTAATTCAGGTTGTTAAGGTGCATTGCTGCAATTCTTTTAGTCCCGTATCATAAATCAATATAGATTTTGCCATTGTTAGGGTTGTCTTTTGGATCTTTTTGCACTGCATTTAGTTTCAATATTTCCTTTTATGTTGTGCTGAATAAGTCCAAAACTTGTTCACCTCAACATCATGTCTTCAGTAAGCAAGTTTGTTACAAGTTTGTTTTTGTTGTTATTGTTCCATAGTGCTACTTATTAAATGTCAAATATTATGCATTCTCTTTCAATTGTACTGTTTGTCTCTGTATACATCATTGATGCTTATTTTTCTTGTACCAGAATTTTTAATTTTTAAATTATTAGCAGCTGTTTCTGTGGAGTAACATTCTGATGGCTGTCCAACATCATCATAAATTATGGAGGGACCCGATGCAAAATGTCATCCATTCATTCCCTTCATATATATATGCCGCCTGACCTGCTAAGTTCCTCACAGCACTTTGTGTTTTGGTATGACATGATAAAAGCCTATATCGGATAATGAGCTCTGTTTTGAAAGAGACCAATCTTAATTCCACAAGACTTCCATGGATCTCACTCCCGGAAGGAAGACGGGAAGAACTGCTTCCTGACCGTCTGCATAGTTTACTCTGTTCTGTTTTGTTTTCCTCAGCAATGAGTTCATCAGCTTTATTTCTTCAATTTGGGCATTCGTAGACATGTTTCATTTCAGCCTTCCAGAAGCTGTTGAACATCTGTAGATCATACTTATAGGAAGGCCACATTTTCGTTATGCATTCGCTTGACATTCCAAGATATTTTGCGTGTACTGTAGGCTAAAGTTTTCAAGTATTTAACTTTAAACACGCCAACAACCTTTTTAATGTCCATTCTGTGCTCTCTGAGTATGAAACCCAGCTCTCATTTATAGGTTATAGTGCTAAGGATACAACTTGACGGCATTATATCTTGGTCTTTACAGTGATTAGTATCAATCTTGTGTAAAAGATAGCAAATTCTTGCGAAAATGGTCTACCTTGGGAACTGTAGTATGTGATCCACACTGACTGATTATGGTGGTTTATCAAAAGCTTTCCGTGTATGTTTTTCTTTATTTTACTGTTTTAAAAAATTTATCTTTTGAATTCTTGTTTAAAATTCTATCATTTAGAAGGCTAACATTTATTCAGGTATAAATACCCTTAAGATGTTGGCTGTTAGTTGCTGTTTTGTTTTAGTATCTTTATGGGGAATGTACTCACGCGGTGCTATGAAGATGTTGCAGTCTTTGGGCCCATGAATGAACAAGATTTGCAAATGTATTTCCAAAACGTGGCTTGTGTACAGCCTGGGAGGGAACTTGTGGATGGTCATATTTCCTAGCTTTTGCTGCCCTATCCTTTACAGCTGACACACACAATGTCTTTGAGAGATGGAGATGGTATAGAATGAGCCTCAGGAATTTGATGTAGTGTTGTGATTCTGCACACAGCTATTTCAATAAAAGGCATTGTCTTGGATTGATGAAACTTCTTCAATTACATTTGGCCAGACAAGCACAGTATCTTTCTGCAAACGGTGCAAGGCTTTTGGGATCCAGGTGAGTCAATATCTGCGCAATACTCAACTTCTAACAATAGCCACAATATTCACGCAGTATGTTGTTTCGTATGTGATCAATGTTTGACCTATGCCTCCAGCCCCAAATAATCTTCCTTGTGTTATTGAATGTAATGGAGTGTTGGCTATACATTCTCTTGATGAAAATTGTAATTACTCTGCCATGTATTGCACATTTTACCTGCAGCAACCAACTGATTATCTCATTATCTAGGCTTTGCCTTGAGTAGGCATGAACTGCTTCATTATTTGTGAATGGAACTGAGATTGTATGCAATCTTCTGACTATTTGGAGGACAGGTTGGTGATGAAGCAACTGCAGATAGTTAGACTGAGCACATTGCCTTTGGGAACTTTTGCATTAATAACCTTAAGCTGATATCATTGTTCCCCAAAATTCACAACTGTCTTCCCATTATCTCTACAGTATGGTGCTTTGGTGTTTTCACAAGGAATTCGGGACCTTGCATGTGGCAGTGCCAATGCTGAACATGGATTTACACTTTATTTGATTTTGCAGTAATTATTGATGTTTGCTTCTGATGCAGCAAGATAGATCTAATTTCTGCAATAGGCAACTTTTATATTATTTTTGGCCCCTTTCATTTTGTGTGTGGAAGATCAAGATTGACAGGTAGACTGCAGTTTTCTTGTACCACCATCACTATCTTAAAGAGAAGGCAAGGAAATCAACTCACTGACAGCCACAATGCCCTTAACCGGCATGGAAGTCATCAACAGTCCTAACCTCGGCTGCTGTGTGTGTGGAGTTTGCACATTCTCGCAGGAACCACATGGGTTTCCTCAAAGTAGTTTGGTTTCCTCCCACATCCCAAAGATGGGTTTGTAAGTCAATTGACCTCTGTAAATTGCCCCTGGTGTGAGGAAGTGGAATAACATAGAACTAGTCCTTCTCTTCTTATCGAGTCCACACGCAAGATTAGAAGTGTTCAGCTAGAGCTGAATACACTTCTCGGTATCTGCGTACAATGGTGTCTGTCTTGTCGCTTCTTGTGCGTGGTGGTGGAAAGATTGGTGGAAACAGGGCCGCGACGTGAACGCTCTTTCCTTGACCCCATAGAACTAGTGTAAAAGAATGATCGGTGTGGACGGTGGGCTGAAGGGGCCTGATCTCTAAATAAAACAACCAGCATGAAAGCAATGATATTAACCAACCCATCTACAACAGAACCAAACTCAGTGAAAACCAGTGTCAAGCAAGTGTGACAATACTTCTCTGACTCTCATCGCAGTGTTGCACGTCACCTCCACCAGTTAATCTGCAGAACTGGGAAATGTTCAACCTATATGACAATAATCCAGGTCTAAGGTCAGGTGAAGCTCCTGTGGTGAAGTTGTAGTTTGCAGACACTTGTAGGCAATTGTGTATGCCTATTGGTGAAGCTCCAAGATATTGTTGACATGTTTACCAAAACGCACGAAGGTGGGCCATAGACTGAACATCTGCAAGACCTAGGTCCACTACTTGCCACAATTGCACCAATCTGCTCTCCATCAGTAAAGGTTTTGCATTGAGATCTAAAATGTGGAACATTTCCAGACGTCACAACCCGTCTCTTGACCAAGACAGACATCAGTGATAATTCAACAATGTTCTTGATGCACTAGCACAGCCTTTTGTCAATTAAGGAAAAAGGGTATTTGAAAATTAAGACCTCAGACCTGTGAAACTCATGGCCAGTATGTTTCTGAGACCTGGATTAACTGCAGCAAGCTTTGGAAAAATATCACCAATAATGTTTCTACAAAGTCCTCCAAATTCACTGACAGGAAAAGCAAACCAATGTCAGTGACTTTTTCCCCACCCAATATCATCAGCATTGAGGTCAGTCAGTTTTGCTGGGCAAGCCACAATGCATGAATGTTGGACACTAGACTCCTGAAAAAATGACTTGTCTCAAGCTCTTATGTAGAAGAGGTTACCAGATAGAGAAACAGAATTAAGCATGTGATCAAAACTTCCTTAAAAGTGCAACAACCTCACTGATACCCGGTCACCTCAGGCCTCTGACTTCTCATGCAGGATGCAGTTTTTATGATGCAGAAAACCACTTGGCCATATATCTGGAGCGCAGATACCAGTGGAAATGGAAGGATTTACCACCTCCTGCCTCTGAGTCTCCAGTTCTCAATTTGACTGCATTAGTCTCAAATAACCTACAATAAACGACTGAGAGAAAGTTGCCATTGATCCCTTAACTCTGTTTTAAGAAGATCGTGAAAACATTGATTTTGTTAGAATGGATAAAATTAAATATTTGTATACGACCCCTATATGATTTTACTTGAAATTAATTGGAAACCCCCCCCTCAATTGCTGTTATGCTGAAATAATTTGAGGATACAGTATTGAAATGAATGCAGATTCAAATGTAGATTGGTGCCTCACTTGATCTATTTTGTAAACTAATTGCTTAAGCTATTCCTGTTGTTTAGTTTAGAGATAACGCATGGAAACAGGCCCTTTGACCCACCGACCATGCTGCCCAATGATCACCCATCACGACTAGTTCTATACTACACAATAGGGTCAAATTACAGAAGCCAATTAACCTACAAACCTGCACGTCTAGAATGTGGAAGGAAATTAGAGCACCTGGAGAAAGCCCACGTGGTCACAGAGCAAACGTGCAATACTGCATCCTTCTGAAATAGTGTTGGTCTTGGATCAGATCAGTTTTACTGGAGAGAATATATGCAAATTGCAAAAGAAAATTCCTTAACTTTACATGATACTTAGCGTGTTCCAAATAGGAAGTTTATTGAAGTGGTGCAAAGGTTTATTAGGAAATTGAGTGGATACCCGAAGATGTTCCTACTGCAGGGGGACCCAAATTTAGGGGGTATAAAAACAAGAAATCCAGTAAGGAAATCAGGAAAGCTATCTTAACAGCGTAGAACCTCCTGCCACAAGAAATTATTGAAACTCCATTTCATTCAATATCAAAAGTACACAAATAAATGAAGGATATTTTTAATGGGTGAGACGAAGGAGAAGCCTAGTATGGGAACGGAATACGGATGTAGACCAGGCGTGGTGAATTTGCATTGATATGCAGGAAGAATGACAATGTAGCAGCAAATTCTTGTTACATAAAATCACCTGCTACAAAATGCCACAAAACATGCCATAGTAAAAAGCCTGTACTTTATGTCCATCTGTTGGAATTCTGCATGAATTGTGGTCTTATTGAAGACATCCTTGCAAATTTCTGTCTAAAAGCACCAAATTTTAAATTATTTTACAAAATGTGCAGAGCTACCAAAAAGTTAAAACAGTACAAGTATATATTCTGCTCATCATCCCTCCTTTATCTCGTTCCGCCTATCACCCACCCATCAACCTCTGTCTCACCTCAGCATTGTCAGTCCTGATACAAATCAACCATCTTTTAGCCTTCACAGATACTGCTTCATCTGTCTGAGAGAGTTTGGAAAGCAGAGTTACTGACAGTGACTAAATAAGCTCTTGAATTTTCTATATATAGAAGACCATAGGCTGAATGCTGGAAGGTGGGATTCATTGGGAGGGGAGGGATGGAGCTAGAGAGGTGCCCAATTGTCGACATGGTTTATTCCCATGCTATGTGGCTACAATAGAAGCATAGCTGGATAGCAGCATCAAACATGTCAAGCCATGAAGTGTATCTCCATCTGATTCTTATGATGCACTTTCTGTTTCAAATTGATTATTTTATCATCTTTTGGTATTCCAAAATTGCTTAATTACGCATTGACATGTATAGGATTACATTATAACAGGTTCTGCAAAACACTCGAGTTGTCATTTGCCTTCTCTTGCACCACCTCCTGGGAGAGTGTCGCAGCTGCAGGTTTTGTGTGTGGTTTCAATAGAAAGCCTGCAGCAGTAGGTAGGCAATGCTTTTTGATTAACTAAAGTGTCGTAAATTTAAAGAAGATAAAAATATTGTTCATCTGCAAAGAAAATCACATTTTAAAGCAATCCTTGGGTGGTGTTATACCTAATGCTGGAATAAAACCTTCAAAGCTTTGGAGCAATGATGTTAAAATTATTTTAATTTATCGTTAGCAGTTTGTACATAATACATATTTATCTTTGACAAATATGCTCTAATGCAGCTCATTGTTTAAATAAAGGCTGTTATGCCTCCCCCCCATGTGTTTATCGTAGCTGGTACCATCTTGTACATCTGGAACAGCTAGTTAAATAATATGTCTGAACTAGTTAAATAAAGAGTCATTGTGATTGGGTTTCTGCATGAATGAGCTGTTCACCTTCCCCTTCCGTCAGTGATTGAAGGTTGTTGCGATACAGAAAGATGCCGTTTAGTCCACGAGTCTTTGCTAGTCCTTTATAGAGCGATCCACTAAGATCTTGGAGTAAATGAGAGGTTAATGCTGGAATGGGTATTGGCTGATGTGAGATTCAAAATCACAAACGCTCTTGAGACAAATTCAGGCAAAGAAGTGTTTTTATTAATTTCATTTTCTGCAGAATAGGTGCCTCTCCTCTGATGTCCCCTAGAGGCACACCGAGGAGCGGGATGTCTTCTATCTTTATACATTTCTTTTCATTATTATCACATTCTCATCTCTCCCCATTGAGCTTCTTCCAATCATAACATAAAGCCCAGATTCCCTGGTCTTTCTATTGCTACTTTTTATCTAGAATTTCTCTCTGTTCTTTATATCGTTACTTTCTATTCTACTAGCAGTCTGGCTTCTGCTGACACCTTATTTCTTTCTATGTTATTTTTCTATCCCTAGTCTAAATCAACCATGTCTGTTAACTCTTTCCTCACAGCTGAGTAAATTTCCAAGATTTGAAAGTAATGTATGTATATTTAATCTGCTCAAGGCATCTTTGTAATTATGTTTGCCTTGTTAAAAATGATTCAAATGATGACCTTAAATTGAGGACGATTGTAAGCACATTATAAAATCTGGGCGTCTGGAGTGTGGAAACACAACAGAAAATATCCATGGAAGAAAATGTAGCTTGAATATTGTGGAAGCAAACAATTTGTGAGTATGTTAATAATTACATGTTACAATGCATATACAAAGAACATTGTTTTAAGATGATTGTATAAATGACACTATGCATAGTATATTGAAAGGTGTTAGCAGGCTTAGTGTTTTGAAGGTAAAACTAAATGGAAGTTCAAATCTCACTGTGATAGTTGGATGGGTGGTTTAAATAGATCTGACAGAGAAAGTTAAGAGGTGTAGGAAGAAACTGCAGATGCTAGTTTATACGAAAGATACAAAATTAATCACACCTTCCAACATTCAGCCTGGTCATCTATAAAGATACAATTCAAATATTCATTTGGTCACAGTCAGTAACACTGATTCCATAACTCTCATGCAGTGCAACCTAATGAATTATCACTTTCTGGGTGAATAAAAATCCTTCTCAGATCCCCTCTAATCACCTTCTGGAGGTGCCACTGAAAAGCAGAGACGGGTGTGTCCCCGGCCTCGTGGGCCGGCGGTGGAGCCTCGCGCCTGGGCATCACGGGTCGGAGGTGGAGCATCGCGGGTCAACAGAGCTCACGGCTGTGGCCTGGGTCGGCACCACGGAGAGGACCCGGCAGCATTAATGGAGAGGTCAGTGTGTCGGTCAATAATGGCGCTGGCCAACGGACACGTGGAAGTGAGGATGCCATTGCCGAGGGAAGGAACAAAGGAGGACCCGGCGTGGGAGGACCGCCATAAGGGAAGGGGAAGAGCAACGGGGATCTGGTGTGGGGGGGGGCTGCTGTGATGGAGGAATAACTGGTGTGGGGGTGGGGAGAGAATTTGTAAGCGCCCTGTATTGGAGACTTTTCATACCTTGGGTATGCAAGCAAAGAACTTCACTGACTTGTCACATGTAACAAGTATTCAATTCAATAAATCTCTGAAGTCTGAAGAAGGCTTTGATCAGAAAAGTCACCTATGCCTTTTCTCCAGTGATGCTGCTGAGTTACTCCAGCATTTTGTGTCTATCTAAAGAAAGTTAAGACTTTGTTCTACTGGTCACAAAACTTATAGATTGCTGCAAAAATCCAAAATGAATCTCACTCCTTTTGTAATCAGTTCACGGTGTTTTATTGTCATATGTCCCAAAATAGCACAATTAAATTCTTACTTGCAGCAGCACAATAGATATTCAGATTCAGATTCAGATTCAATTTTAATTGTCATTGTCAGTGTACAGTACAGAGACAACGAAATGCATTTAGCATCTCCCTGGAAGAGCGACATAGCAAATGATTTGAATAGTTCAAAGAAGAAAAACAATGTCTCCGGAACCAGGGGTCACAGTTTAAGAATAAGAGGTTCTCTGGTCCCCGGTTTCCCATACTCTGGGCAAAAGACTGTGCATCTACCTAATCTATTCCTCTCATTATTTCCCCACATCTTCCTGCGCTCCATGGAATAATGACCCAGTCTACTCAACCTCTCCATATAGCTCACACCTTCTACTCCTGGCAACGTCCTCGTAAATCTTATCTGAACTCTCAACCTTGACAATATCTTTCCTACAACATGGTGCCCAAAACTGAACTAAATACGGTCTCACCAACGTCTTATACAACTGCAACGTGACCTCCCAACTTCTATACTCAATACCTTGACTGATGAAGGCCAAAGTCCTAAAAGCATTTTTGACCACCTTATTTTCAGTGCCCTCCATAATGTTTGGAACACATGGCTTCACAGGTGTTTGTAATTGCTCAGGTCTGTTTAATTGCCTCCTTAATGCAGATATAAGAGAGCTCTCAGCACCTAGTCTTTCCTCCAGTCTTCCCATCACCTTTGGAAACTTTTATTGGTGTTTATCAACATGAGGACCAATGGTGTACTAATGAAAGTCAAATAAGCCATTATGAAACTGAGAAACACGAATAAAACTGTTAGAGATACCAGCCAAACCTAAGGGTTACCAAAGTCAACTGTTTGGAACATCATTAAGAAGAAAGATAGCACTTGTGTGCTTATTAATCACAAAGGGACTGTTAGGCCAAGGGAGACCTCCACAGCTGCTGACAGAAGAATTCTCTCTATAATAAAGAAAAATCCCCAAACACATGTCCGACAGATCAGAAACACTCTTCAGGAGTCAGGTGTCGATTTGTCAATGACCACGATACGCTGAAGACTTCATGAACAGAAATACAGAGGCTACACTGCAAGATGCAAACCACTGGAGAGCTGCAAAAATAGGATGGCCAGGCTACAGTTTGCCAAGAAGCACTTAAAAGAGCAACCACAGTTCCGGAAAAAAAGGTCTTGTGGACAGATGAGACGAAGATTAACATATCAGAGTGATGGCAAGAGCAATGTATGGAGGAGAGAAGGAACTGCCCAAGATCCAAAGCATACCACATCATCTGTGAAACAAGGTGGTGGGAGTGTTATGGCCTGGGCCTGTATGGCTGCTGAAGGTACTGGCTCACTTATCTTCATTGATGATACAACTGCTGATGGTAGTAGCATAATGAATTCTGAAGTGACGGAGGAACTGAAGGAAATCCACATTAGGCAGGAAATCGTGTTGGGTAGACTGATGGGACTGAAGGCTGATAAAACCCCAGGGCCTGATGGTCTGCATCCCAGGGCACTTAAGGAAGTGGCTCTCAAAATCGTGGACACATTGGTGATCATTTTCCACTGTTCTATAGATTCAGGATCAGTTCCTGTGGGTTGGAGGGTAGCTAATGTTATCCCACTTTTTAAGAAAGGCGGGAGAGGGAAAACAGAATTATAGACCATTTAGCCTGGCATCGGTGGTGGGGAAGTTGCTGGAGTCAATTATAAAAGATGAGATAGCCGCACATTTGGATAGCTGGAACAGGATCGGTCTGAGTCAGCATGGATTTACGAAGGGGAAATCATGCTTGACTAACCTGGAATTTTTTGAGGATGTAACTAGGAAAATGGACACGGGAGAGCCAGTGGATGTAGTGTACCTGGACTTTCAGAAAGCATTTGATAAGGCCCACATAGGAGATTAGTGGGCAAAATTAGGACACATTGTATTGGGGGTCGAGTACTGACATGGATAGAAAATTGGTTGGCCGACAGGAAACAAAGTAGGGATTAACGGGTCCCTTTCAGAATGGCAGGCAGTGACTAGTGGGGGTACCGCAAGGCTCGGTGCTGGGACTGCAGCTATTTACAATATACATCAATGATTTAGATGAAGGGATTCAAAGTAACATTAGCAAATTTGCAGATAACACAAAGCTGGGTGGCAGTGTGAACTGTGAGGAGGATGCTATGAGAATGAAGGTTGACTTGGACAGGTTGGGTGAGTGGGCAGATGCGGTTATCCACTTTGGTAGCAAAAACAGGAAGGCAGATTATTATCTAAATGGTGCAAGTTGGGAAAAGGGGAAGTACAGCAGGATCTGGGGGTCCTTGTTCATCATTCAATTAAAGTAAGCATGCAGGAACAGCAGGCAGTGAAGAAAGCAAATGGCATGTTGGCCTTCATAACAAGAAGAGTTGAGTATAGGAGCAAAGAGGTCCTTCTGCAGTTGTATATGGCCCTAGTGAGACCACACCTGGAGTATTGTAGCAATGTTACAAAATTTTGAGATTTAAAAAATCAAGTCTGTAATTTATCCCATCAGATAAAGCATAAAAAGAAGTTTAATTTGACACCTAATTCACTTTCATATCTCAAGTATTTAAACAGTTATGGCCATTTTCATACTCGGAAATTAGCATCTTGTTCCCTATTGATTTTCTATGGACACAACAAAAAAGCTGTGATCGTGAACAGTCAAAAGCCCATAACCTTCTTAAAAATTAAGAGAACTGAATGAAATTTTCAGTTATCGTAGATTGAACCATTCTGAAACAAATATAAAATAATCTTACTTGGATGACCTGAAATTAAAGCATATAATTAGTTAGTTACCCAAGTGTAGCTAATTTCAAACTTCAATTACTAAATCTAAACATCTATCCATTTCTTAATAAATGATTAACATTTTTAAATAGCCTAAGTGTCCAAATAATATTCATAAATAATTCAGAATAAAACATGATTTTTAAATCTCATTTACATTAATTTATAGGCCAAATGGAAGGAATTTAGTGTTCAATTGCTGTAAATTAACGTCCATTTTAAATCAACTTTCTAGTGGGATCCTGTGAACGCGCTGGTTTAGAACGTTCACATTGCGGTAGATTTGTGCCCTCAAATGCCCAGAAAAATACTGCGGGATATAATGGGCCCAAAATGAGCTACTCGCAATATTAAACTTTGTATAAAGGGATCTTAAGAAGCCCTTTTTAATGTAAAAATAAACAGCTTACCTTCTATTGTCTGCTCTATGCGATCCTGACGGCTGCCGGTGGTCGCGGGTTTAGAGATTGATTTTTAAACTACTATAACTATTATACAAGGCCTTTAAAACTAATAATAGCTTTTGCGACGGGGTCTTCCAGCGATTTTTCGTTAATAATTAACTAGGCTGAACATCTTCGATTGGAACAGCCTAGAGAAAATCGCGTTTTAAACCCGCCCCCCTCTAAACGGCGCCAAAATCGCGCACACCCGCAGCGACAGATTTTCAGCGACGCTTCAGGTAGGCTTTGCAACATACCTAAGTATTGTGTGCGTTTTGGTCCCCTAATTTGAGGAAGGACTTTCTTGCTATTGAGGGAGTGCAACATAGGTTTACAAGGTTAATTCCTGGAATGGCGGGACTGTCATGCTGGGAGAATGGAGCGGCTGGGTTTATATATTCTGGAGTTTAGAAGGATGAGAGGGTATCTTATTGAAACATGTAAGATTATTAAGGGTTTGGACACGCTAGAGGCAGGAAACATGTTCCCGATGTTGAGGGAGTCCAGAACCAGGGGCCACAGTTTAAGAATAAGGGGTAAGCCATTTAGAACGGAGACAAAGAAAACTTGCATTGCAAAGTGATTGTGTTGCTTTTAGTTGAGTATTCGTTATCTGTTTATGTTTCCCTCCTCAGCACGTTCTAAACTATATCTTTTGGACAAGGACCCTTGAAAAACTTGCAGCTGAGGTCCAAAGAAGCAAGCTGATCAGAATGAATGCAAATGAACTGGTTTCCACAGTAAGAGCACCACATTTCAAAGGGAGAAAATGTTTAACATTGAAGAAATGTCGACAGGTATCCATTGAATATCCCCATTTTAGTGCCATAGAATAGGGCCATACAACACAGAACCAAGCCCTTCACCCCATCCTGAGTATGCCAACCAAGATGTCCCATCTAAGCTAGTCCCCACATTTGACCCATCGATCTATCTATATGTCTATATTTATCTATCTTCTATCTATATTTATATGTCTTCTATATCTATTATACTAAAACTCTTCCCTTTGTTCTTAACATTCTAAATGTCTGTGAGCCAGGGCTGTGATGGCTTTCTTTTAATCTCCTTAATTTGTATCTTCCAAACGCTTGGCCACAGCCTTCCCATTTTCATACATGCTACTCACATTTTCTCCCCAGACCGGATGCATATCTTCCTGTCGCATTTCAACCTATATTTAACAAATTTCTAACCTTTTAAAAACAGCTTCAAAATATTAGTTTTCAATGTTCTCATTTAGAAGAAATAATTCCGACTGATGTCACAATGAACTCCCAAGGCACGACGGGACACTCCACACGGGAGGGGCACTCAAGCGCACAAAACAAAACAAAAAATTCGACTGACGTCACAATGGAACACCTAGCGGGAGGGGCACTCGTGCGCAACAAACACAAAACTCGGGGCTTGGGATGGGGGCATGACCCGCGCCGAAAGGGAAGCAGCCGGTGGAACCAAGGATGAGCCGGGGTCAGGATCGTCGATGCCCGCCCACTGCCTGTTGGGGAGAACTTTTTTTTAAAAAACACTTTATTTGCCACTTTTCCTGCCTGTCAGCAGTGTTCCACATCACAATGACATCACAATGGGATCTGATTTACATAAACTGCCTGTCAGCAGTTCCACCCCACAATTACATCACAATAGGATCTCATTTACATAAACTGCCCGTCAGTAGTGTTCCACCCCACAATGGGATCTCATTAACATTTAACAAAATCTGTTTTAAAAAACACAGCAGCTTCCACCTCACAATGACATCAAAGGGGGTAGGAAGGGGAGAGGGATTATGGAGAGAGGGAATGACAGGGTTAGGGGAAAGGAGAGGGGGGGAGAGGTGAGGGTGGGGAGGAGGAGGCAGGAAAGAAGAGGGAGGGGGAAGGAACTGCTGAGGGTGAGGGAATGGAGAAGGATAGTGGTAGGAAGAGGGATGGCAAGGAGCATTTGGGGAGGGTTGCCGTGACTCGCGTCACATCGGGGATCTCTGGCGTCACAACGTGAACACGCCAGCCACGACTGCGCATTTGGGGGCTAAGGGTGAGTGGTGGAATATTGCGTTCGGGTATGACTTGGTCTGGTAAATATTACTAAAATTCTCATCTTGTTTCTATATTTGCCCAGTTTGTTTGTGCCTACGTACCTATATTTGTGCAAAAATGGTACACAATAGCTTCAATTTTTGCACCACCTTACTCACCATTGTCCTGGGGTGTAAATGAAACAAGTTTTGTTCAGATTGATGGTATATTTTAAAAGTTATTAATGTTTAAAACGTAAATTAACAAAACAGTGCCCCCACCCGCGCATGCACGGTTGGGGGAGGGTTCCCGTGCGTGTCTTTACTGGCATCACAAAGGGCACTCAACGAGTCCTCAGCCGCGCCTACGCAATTGGGGCTTTTCCAGAATTCAGATCGCTATCTTTTTTTCACAACAGCGACACGGGTAAGATAACTTCCATTTTACTTTTGCGAGGGGATCCGCCGCCTTGGTGCTGGGGCTAAGTCTGCGGGCGGCTCTGGGTGCGGGGAGAGGCCGCGCCGACGATCCGTGGCCTGTGCAATGAGGCTGGCTCTGAGGCTGACGGCTGCTGCTCCGGGCCAGAGCGGCGGCAGCCTGAGGCCGCACCGAGGATCCGAGGCCTGGGCGCTGAGTCTGGCTCTGAGGCCGATGGCTGCTGCTCCTCCGGGCACGCAAGGAGGGAAAGAAGTGGCATCCTCGAGATCTTGGGGAGGTGAGGAGGGAGAGTGGTGGGATTGAGGGAGAGGAGGGGGTAGGGAGGGAGAGGGGGGGAAAGTGGGGTAGGTGAGGAGGGAGAGTGGGGGAGGAGGGGGAATAGAGGGAGAGAAAGGGGGAGTTAGGGAGTGGGGAATAAAGGGGTTAGAGGGCAGTGGGAGCAGTGAAGAGGGATAGGGGAGGTGAGTGGGGGATAGAGGAATAGGAGGGGGTTAGGGAGGCGAGAGGAGTTATGGAGGGAGTGACTGAAGGTAGGGGAAAGGAGAGGGAGGGACAGGTGAGTGAGGGATTGGGGGAGGGGAGGAGGAGAGGGAGGCTGAAGAAGGGAGAGTGCTGGGAGATATGGGGAATTTCTCCCAGTCCCCTGGTAGGCTGCTTTTTCTGGCAAATTTGGATGCTTCATCTTTTGTTTTGATACTATCCCTGATTTCCCTTGTTATCCACGGATGCACTACCTTCCCTGATTTATTCTTTTGCCAAACTGGGATGAACAATTGTTGTAGTTCATCCATGCAGTCTTTAAATGCCTTCCATTGCATATCCACCGTCAACCCTTTAAGAATCAATTGCCAGTCTATCTTGGCCAATTCACGTCTCATAATGCCTATAATAACTTCCATACCTGTCACACGGGAGGCCTGGTCCCCCAATGCAACCAGTTCCCCAACAGAATATTCCACCACTCACCCTCTCTCCCCTCTCCGTCCCCCCTCCCTCAACCCTCTCCCCCCCCTCCATCAGTCTTCTCTCCCCCCCTCCCCATGCTGTGAGTCGGGCTGCGGCGCTCCCTCTCTCCGTGTAACGGCGCGGTGCGTTAGGGCCACTTCCCATGTCCGTGCCTACGCAATATTCCACCACTCACCCGTTCCCTCAACGCAACCCGTTCCCCCAATGCAATATTCCACCACTCACCCATAGCCCCCAACTGTGCAGGTGCGGCTCATTTCCTCCACACCTACAGGCCGGAGCTGCAGGAGCGCTGCCCGTTCCGGAACCTGCGGTGACCCTCGCCTGTGGGTAGACAGCGGGGCTCGGCGCTGCAGCTCCCGCCCTCCCATCTCCCTCTACCACTCCATCTCCCTCCTCCCCATTTCCCTCATCCTCCGCTCCCATTCCCTGCCCCAGCACCTACCCATATTGTGGAGCAGCGCCAGGGCCTGGAACTCGGCCTGGTTCTCGTACTCTGCCCGGCCCTAGCTGTAGGCGCTGTACCGGGGGCGGGATGAGGGTGGCGGGTGGCTGAGCCAGAGCTGCCCGCAGAGCAGGAAGCGGAGGCTGTGCTGCAGGATGGCGGTGGCCGGGTGGCCCTCGAGGCATTGGTACACCTTGGCCCAGGTCCCGGGCTTGGGCACGACTCCAGCGACACATGCGCGGTTTTTACAATATTTAAACCTTGATAACGTTTACCATATATAACATTGATCGGAACAAAACTTCTTGTACTCGCAGCACAGGAGAACGGTGAGTAAGCTGGCGAAAAACCGTAGCGCTATCGCGTACTGTTTTTGCGCAAATAGAAAAGCCACACAAACCGGAAGTGCACCAGATCAGAGTTTTAGATTTATGTATAGAAGATAGATTCTACAAAAGCACAGCACATTATGTAATTTGTTGTATATGAATAAATGTGCACAAATGCAAGGTAGGTGGATACACTGTGCAATACAAACTAATTGAACCCTAGAGAAGGTGTAGGGTATCAATAGTCTTTATTATATTTGCATTCTGGATATCTGTATTCGAAACGGGGATCACAAGAGCGCAACGATTTTAACAATTCTATAAGTGATCCAGCTGCCTCAAGAACAACCTTCGTGGAGAGCATCTCATCACCGCAGAGACCCAGATATCTGTCTATTTGGTTCTGCACGGTTGGGGAAGAGGCAAATTTTCCTACCACAAGGTGAGGCAGGAGATCCCTGCACACCTTTGTGAAGCTCAGTGCCTCACTGATATTCCCACAAGATGCCACATCAGTTTTGCAGTCTGACGTCAAACAAGAGAAGATATCCTTTTTTCCATGGACAAATTCCTTATCTGCAGAAAAATGAAACTGCATGTAAACAAATCATATTTTATGCACACTTGTTCATCTACAAAAATGGATGGACATTGGGTGTGGCACAGTGGCCCAGCAGTAAATCTTAAGAGATTGGCCATTCAGGATGGAAAAGAGAAAAAAATGACACTTCAGAAGGCCTATCAACGGAATCTCTTAACAAGAGGCTCGGTGGCTGAGTATATTCAAGACAGATCTTGAGACATTTTTGAGTTTAGCGAATCACTAGACATTGGGTTGGTGCAGGAAGGTGACATTGAGTAGAATAAGAGGTGGCACTGTGGCGCAGTGGTAGAGTTGCTGCCTTACAGCAAGAGAGACCAGAGTTTGATCCTGACCATGGCTGCTGTCTGTACGGAGTTTGTATGTTCTCCCTGCGACCGCGTGGGTTTTCTCCAGGTGTTCTGGTTTTCTCCCACATTCCAAAGATGTACAGATTTGTAGGTTAATTTGCCTTGGTCAAATTGTAATTTATTCCTAGTGTGCAGGACAGTGCTAGTGTGCAGGGCAGTGCTAGTGTGCAGGACAGTGCTAGTGTGCAGGACAGTGCTAGTGTGCAGGGCAGTGCTAGTGTGCAGGACAGTGCTAGTGTGCAGAGTGATCGCTGGTCGACGCGGACTCAGTGGTCTAAAGACAATGAACAACTTGGTTCAAACTTGACAAGTATATATTTAAGTATATATTTAATGCATGAATGAGAGAGGGGTTTAAACATATCACCAACCATTTCAACAACTGGGTATTTCATGTTGCGTAACCAGTGCTTTAAAGTGGGCCAAATTTTAGGGGTGGATTGACACAGGACTTTTTCTGTTGTCAAATAACTTTGGTAAAGTTCTGAGGAAAACTGCCATTAAACTGAAATGAGTGTAGAGAATATTTAAGAGGATGTCATCAGAACTCAGGGTCCTGCTATAGGAAGAGGTTTGACAGGCACGGGCTTTAGTCCGTGAAGCACGTGAGGTTGAGGAGTAATCTCATAGTAGTGTAGAAATTCAAGAGTGTAATGGATAGGCTGAATGCAGTCTTTTTCATTCATGGTCCTGAGCTACTATCTACGTCAATGGAGATGCTTGGACTATCTTTAATTGGACTTTATCTTGCACTAAACAATATTCCCCTTACCATGTATCTATACACTGTGGATGGCTCGATTGTAATCATGTATAGTGTAGATTGGTTATTTCCTACTAACCAATTGTAGTGCTTGTTAGTAGTTGCTCCGACTAATATGCGATTCATATTACCAAGAGCTTGCTTACGTGTCAGTCTGAGCAGCTGCTAGTTACTGTAATGTCCTGCAGACCGATGCTGTAAGTGGACTTTAATAAACATGTGTTGTATCTTGATGTGTGTCCGACTTGATCATTACATGGTGTCAGAGGTGGGATACGAACCGACGCCTCCAGTCGGAGACAGTCATGGTCAGCTACCTGGGGAAATTTATTCCCAAACTCAGCGACATATCTGCCCCCCCTGCGGGAACTGACACACAAAGACGCTGCATGAACCTGGCATCCGCAGCACTAAAGATTTTGATACCCTCAAGTTGCAGCTGGCTAGTGCACCTACTCTCGCCTACTTTGCTTTGGAGTTACCAGTAACGCTTACTTGCGATGCGTCCCAGTACGGACTTGGCGCTGCTTGCCTGCAGACCACTACCGATGGCGACTGCAAGCCTGTTTCATATGCCTCTCGCACATTAACTGATACTGAACAACATTACTCCCAGATTGGAAAAGAATTGCTCGCAGTGGCTTTCGCCTGCACAAAATTCAAGGACTTTATTTTTGGGAAGTCTGTGACTATAGAAACAGATCACCAGCCGCTGGTCACTATCTTGAATAAACCCATTCACGCTGCTCCGGCCCGCCTGCAGCAGATGATGATGGAGCTGCAACGGTTTGATTTCAACATTGTCTATAAAAAAGGCAAGGACATGCACATAGCTGACACACTATCAAGGGCCCCATGCAAAACCAGCGAACAACAACTCTGAACAGTTCTCAGTAATGAAGGTATCTTATGTTCCTACTGATTGAATAAGCAGCCTGGCAGAGCACTCGGCTGCTGACGAGACTACAATTGCTGTCCACAGTCATCCGGCGTGACTGGCCGGATAAACAACACAACCCCCCACTCGTAATCCGCCCATACTTCCTGGTTCGCAACGAACTGGTACAGGACGGGATTACAGTTAAGGGCCACACGGCCGTTGTCCCAGCTGTCCTCCGGGACAAGTACTTCGACGCTGTCCACAGGGACCACCCCGGCGTGGAGGCAACTTTACAATGGGCACAGAGCATGTTTTACTGGCCTGGTATGACCAAGTACATACGTGACAAAACTGAAGTCTGCACCATCTGCAAAAGCCTGACGCCACATCAGCAGAAGCAGCCCTTACTAACGCACCCGGTTCCTTCTCTACTGTGGTCCACGGTAGCCACCGAGATATTCGAATGGCATGGGAAGCACTATCTGGTTCTTGTCGACTCTTATTCGGGCTGGTTGGACATCGATCTACTCCAAACCATCACATCTGAAGCAGTTATCCAGAAGTTGCAACGCCATTTCTCCATGCATGGTTCGCCTGCACGCCTTCTATCTGACAACGGCAGTCAGTTCACCAGCCAGCTTTTCAAAAACTTTGCACAACGATGGGACTTTCGACATATCACCAGCAGCCCTGAGTTTCCGCAGTCCAACGGACACGCTGAACGCGCCGCCCGAAGTTCAAAGCAACTAATGGAGCGTTCATACCTTGTTAAATCGGACGTCTACCTAGACCTGCTCAATTTAAGGAACATTGCAAGGGATCCCATACTGGGTTCCCCAGCTCAACGACTGATGTCTTGCCAAACCTGTGCTCCCCTGCCTGTTTCCCAGCAGCTCTTGCAGCCACAAGTTCGTTCTCCGTCTGTGGTCCAGCAATAACTACAATTCAAGCGCGATACACAAAAACGTTTTTTCGACAAATCCAGTAAACCACTTGAACCTCTCACCAGTGGACAGGTTATTCGCCCCCAGACCAACAAGGGCTGTCTGGGTCACATCCACAGCCCTGCCAAAGAACCGCACTCCTACCTGGTTAACGTGGACAGAGCCATTTACAGACGCAACCGTCAACATCTACCAGTGAAGGAACCGCATCCTGCGACCCCACATCCAGAGGTTTTGCATTTTGTATACCCACCCACTGCCGGACCGGCTGCTCCACTATCAGAGACTGTATCCCCCGCGGCCTCCTCGCGACGTTCGGCCCCTAACTTGCCTATTTCACCACCTCCCCTCCCCACGGGTCCCAGGTCACATCCCCGGTAAAAGGAGGAGATGCGGACTCGTACCGCACACGTGCCGGGCGGGTTAGCAGGCCACCCATTAGATACTGTGATTTTGTGTAATTATCTATACTTCCCCATATGCGTTATTAACGTTCCAGCTCCTATATTGTTTAGCCACCATGTCCCCACGTATCTATGCTTTATTTTGTTTCTACAAGGAAAGATATAGATTGGTTATTTCCTACTAACCAATTGTAGTGCTTGTTAGCAGTTGCTCTGCCTAATATGCGATTTATATTACCAAGAGCTTGCTTACGTAATTCAGTCTGAGCAGCTGCTAATTACTGTAATGTCCTGCAGGCCGATGCTGTAAGTGGACTTTAATAAACATGTGTTGTATCTTGATGTGTGTCCGACTCGATTCATTACATATAGTCTTTCCTCTGACTGGTTAGCAAATGAGGTTGTTTAGGCAGTTAAAAGACATTTGGACAGGTACTAGGTTATGGGTCAAACTCGGGATTAGTATCTTGGTCGACATGGGCAAGATGGGCCAAAGGGCCTCTGTCCATGTTGTATGACTGACTCTAAACTGTTTGAAAGGTTTCCACATCTTCATTGAAGACAGTGACCCTGCACCAGATCTGATGTTAAATTGTCATATTGAGTATAAAACAGCTTTATAATGGCTAGAAAATTGACTAATAGAAAGAATATAAAACTAACTATTTTCTCACAGGTTGAGAAAGAAACTTGACAATCCCACTATTCCCAAAAGGATTTACCTTCATTGATTGTTGTCGGAGCACCTAGCAGCTAGCTTAATTTGCAGGCACCACCTTACGACAAATAACAGTATGATACCAACCAGCCAATGTGCTTTCATGATGCTGATTGAGGAAAAACTCTCGATAACTCCCCTGCCCTTTTTCAGAATAGTGGGATTGGGATAAATTTTAGTTATTTTGGTGGGGATTTGGATGTCCTTGGCAATTGTTGTCTTTTTAACTTCTTGGGGTGTTTATGTACAATTTATATATTTGTACGTTCTGAAACATTGATAATTCTTTTAATGTCTTGGGAGCGAAGTCTATTTTTAAAAGAATTAAGACTATATAGTTTTAATGTATAAATTATAATTAATTATATGATTTGTTGAACAGTTACAAGCACTGGGTTGTGGGAAGGAGAGTGGACCAGATTTGGTTACCCAAGCCGTGCTGCTGACAATGCAGAAGGCTTTTTGACGCCTAAGAGCTGACCGTGGACATTGCTGCTTCCTGTGGATCCCACAACTATCAGCTGGGAGGATGGCGAGGGGTAAGTTTGCATTCTATTCTACTGAGCAATATCCATGACAATGAGATTGGTATATAGTGTTCAGCACTAAGATTACAATGTGAGTAGTCTAAATCAGCATGTTTATTTTGAGAGAAATTCTGTTTGTATTCCCTTTGTTTGAGTTTGAGTTTAGTTTATTGTCACGTGTGCTGAGGTGCAGTGAAAAGCTTTTGTTCCGTGCTAACCCATCAGTGATGATACATGATTACAAGCGAGCCACCCACAGTGTGCAATGCATGTTGAAGGGAATAACATCAATAATGTTTAGTGCAAGATAATGTCCTGTAAAGTCTGATCAAAGATAGTCAGAGGGTCTCCATTAAGGTAGATAGTAGCTCAAGACTGCTCTCTAGTTGTTGGTAGGATGGTTCAGTTGCCTGACTGGGAAGAACCTGTCCCTGAATCTGGATGTGTGTGTTTTCACACTTCTATACCTCTTGCCCGATGGGAGAGGAGAGAAGAGGGAGAAGCCTGGGTGCAACTCGTCCTTGATTTTGCTGGTGGTTTGCTGAGGCAGCATGAGGTGAAAATGGAGTTAATGGAAGGGAGATTGTTTTATTTTGAGAATGTAACTCACAGGATGTCTAAGGAAAAATCAGTGCGGCTTGTACATTTGAATTTAGGGGAGAGAGCATGAAAGTGGATGCATCAGGATCATTTGGGATCTTATTGAGCTTTATACTTCTATTTCCTTGACCTTGCCCCACAAGTACATTAAATGGGAATTTGCTGCCACTTTCCCAGAACTGGGGCTTCACTCTTCACTACAACCTTCTGACACCGAATCAGGAGTGTTGCTTGACTTCAGTTGAGCAAATGCTTCACCTCATCTGTTGTCACCTCGTGATCTAATTACTTCACTAGTGTTTTTCATTCACATGGCTGAGTCCCCTCATGAACATTTTTAGACCATGCTTAAATTAAATCACTTTTTCAATGTGGCTTCACGGTGGCATAGCTGGTAGAGCTGCTGACTCACAGTGCTAGAGACCCAGGTTCTATACGGGTGATGTTTGTGTGGAGTTTCCACGTTCTCCCTGGCAACCGTGTGGGTTTCCTCCGGGTGTTCCGGTTTCCTCCCACATCCCAGAGACACGCGGGTTTGTTGGCTAATTGGCCTCTGTCAAACAGGATAACATAGAACTAGTGTGAACAGGTAACCCATATTCTCCAAAGATGCTGCCTGACCCACTGAGTTACTGCAGCACTTTGTGTCTCTCTTTATACACTAGCATCTGCAGTTCCTTGTTTCTCTTGAATGCTTACCTTCCAGCTTGTCAATGATGCCAATTGTGCTGGTGTCTATAATGTAAAGTCTCTCATCCTCAAAGGTGCCGAACATATTGTCATTGACACTGGTGTAGTACATAAAATAATTCAGGTCATTGTTTCCGAGCAAGTGTGTAATCTGTAGAAGCTGGTAGGCAACATCGGCAGTATCTTCAGGTGATGCATTGTAGAACTCTTTGATGGGTTTTGTCCAGGGAGTCACCATTAGTCGACCACAAGAGCCGAAGTATCGCACAAATGGCCATCCTTCTATCCCTGGGAAAAGCTGAAAAAAATCTATATGTCAGTTTTGCAGAAAGTGTTTGATTTTTAGATGAATTGTTATCATTGAGAGTGCAGCCTGGCCTCCCGTCTACCGCATTGGAGACCATTCAACTAACACAAATCGGACCTCAATGTTAGATCTTGCTCTAAATGCTGTACGCTTAGGGCAGCACAGTGGCGCAGCGGCAGAGTTGCTGCCTTACAGTGTCAGAGACCCGGGTTCGATCCTGACTACAGATGCTGTCTGTGCTGAGTTTGTACATTCTCCATGGGACCTGTGTGGATTTTCTCTGGGGGCTCTGGTTTCTTTCCACACTCCAAAGACTTCATGTTTGTAGGTTAATTGGCTTGGTATAATTGTAAAATTTTTCCTAGTGTGTTTATAGGATAGTGTTAGTGTGCGTAGATTGCTGGTTGGCACAGACTTGGTGGGCCGAAGGGCCTGACTCCACACCGTATCTCTAAACTAAAATGTTATCCTTTATCTGTGCACTGTAGACAACTTGATTGTATTCATGTATAGGCTTTTTTTGACTGAATAGCATGCAAGCCAAAAGCTTTTCACTTTACCTCAGGTATAAGCGACAATAATAAACAAATCTAATCTGTGTATACCAAACTGCCTAGTAACTCATTGATATCTCTGATGCATTGGCAGCTTGTGAGTTGAAACTATTTGACAATGGGAGCTGCATTAGTTTCTAAAGGGTTAAACAATCAGGCAATGGTGTAAGTTCCTTCATTGGCCCAGACGATTTTTCGGGACAATTTTTATTTTGTCTTATTGGAGGTTGGGAGGGATTTTTCCCATATGGTGGTTCTGCATTTTTGTTTTTTTCTTTTCCCTTTACTCTCACAGTGTCTTTCTTGAGTATAGGACCGTGGATGGTTGAGAAAGAAGGATTTGGCCCATGTGGTTGTTGTAGAAAATTGTCCAATCACTCAGTAAAATCTCATCATGAGTGCGGGCAAACTTTGAAGATCGTCTAGGTATACATTGCCTGTCATTTTTGTAAATGTATACACAGAACCTCAAAGAATCGTTATTCTGCAATTGTAAAGCAATTTGTGTTATGACAAGTTTAAAATGCAATTTGGCTTCTCGTGTGCTGTTGCAATGAAATGGATGGGATTGGTGGTGAATGGGTAGAAGGAAAAAAAGAGACATTGTTTAGTTCGATACCACTTCCTGCACTAATCCTTAATTCTCTTCATATCTAAGAAGTCACCTATTCTGAAGAAGGGTCCCGACCCAAAACGTCACCAATCTATTTTATCCAGAGATGCTGCCTGACCTGCTGAGTTACACCAGCATTTTGTGTCTCTCTTTGGTGTAAACCAGCATCTGCAGTTTCTTTTTTTTAATATCACAATTCACCTATCAACATCTGTTTTGAATATATTCAGCCACTGAGAAGTTGGGAAGGGAATTTCATGGTTCAAGGCCCCCTGTGGATAGACTCGGCTTGTACTCGCTAAAATTGGATAGACTCGGCTTGTACTCGCTAGAATTTAGAAGATTGAGGGGGGATCTTATAGAAACTTACAAAATTCTTAAGGGGTTGGACAGGCTAGATGCAGGAAGATTGTTCCCAATGTTGGGGAAGTCCAGAACAAGGCGTCACAGTTGAAGGATAAGGGGGAAATCTTTTAGGACCGAGATGAGAAAAACATTTTTCACACAGAGAGTGGTGAATCTCTGGAATTCTCTGCCACAGAAGGTAGTTGAGGCCAGTCCATTGGCTATATTTAAGAGGGAGTTAGATGTGGCCCTTGTGGCTAAAGGGATCAGGGGGTATGGAGAGAAGGCAGTTACAGGATACTGAGTTGGATGATCAGCCATGATCATATTGAATGGCGGTGCAGGCTCGAAGGGCCGAATGGCCTACTCCTGCACCTATTTTCTATGTTTCTATGTTCCACCAGATTACGCCTTCACTGTAAATCTGCCCTATGTACTCCAATGAGAATTCTTGGTTTCACCTCTCATTCTTTAGAACCATATGGAGAATAGGTTTACTTTAGAGATGCAGCACTGAAACAGGCCCTTTGGCCCACCGAGCCTACCAGCAAACATCCGGCACACCAGCACAATCCTACACACTAGGGTACAATTTCCTATTTTACCAAAACCAATTAACTTACAAACCTGCACGTGTTTGGAGTGTGGCAGGAAACCGGAGCACCTGGAGAAAACCCACGCAGTCACAGGGAAAACATAAAACTCCACACAGGCAGCACCCGTAGTCAGGATTAATCTCAGCTCTGGTGCTGTAAGGCAGCAACTCAACCGCTGCGCCACCGTGCAACCCTGAGAGGTTAATCTCTCCTAATGCCACCCCAGAATAAACATGTGATAACCATCTGCTGACTACCTCAATCATAAGTATACCCTACCTTAAGGAGATGGATCAGAAGGATACAAATGTTCAGATGGATATAATTTTAGCAGAACGTTTCTTGTGATTAAACTCCTCGTGCAAACAAATGTAAGGCGTAAGTATCATTTACCTTCCTCATTGTTTTCTCTACCTGCATGTCAACCTTCAGTGATTCCTGAACAAGAATGCCCAGGTCTCTCCTGAACATTCATTTCTTTTTAACGCCCATCATTTAAAAAGTTACTTGTCTCTCGATTTGCTCCAAAGGTTTGACCATGTTATTTTTGTATCCACAGTGGAGAATAGGAACTATGAAAGTGAGTATTAGTTGTGCAGGACTCCACCTGTAGAACAAGAGGGTGGGTGTTGACAGACAACGTATAGAGCAGGCGCAGTTTGTCTCGATCGGTGAAATGCCGCATCAGGACACTGCCCGAGTCCCTCACTTCAGCATAACGTCGAACAATCCGGTCCAACAGGCGCTGGGATGGACACCTCAGCAAGGGGCTTGGGAGGGTCTGCAGCACAAATAAATGTTGATTAAAATCTGTGCATGAATACATAAGGGAATGCATGAAGTGCACACAGAAAGGCAACAGTATTGATCAAAAATAAAAGCATTCAGCTGCTCAGTGTCTCACTTACACATCAGGTGGCACGGTGGCGCAGCAGTAGAGTTGCTGCCTTACAGCGCCAGAGACCCGTGTTTGATCCTGACTACGGGTGATGTCTGTACGGAGTTTGTACGTTCACCCTGTGACCGCGTGCGGTTTCTCCGGGAGCTCCAGTTTCCTCCCACATTCCAAAGACGTACAGCTTTGTAGGTGAATTGGCTTTTGTAACAATTGTAAATTGTCACTAGTGTGCAGGATAGTGTTAGTTTATGGGGTGATCGCTGGTTGGCACGGACTCGGCTGGGCCGAAGAGTCTGTTTCTGCGCTGTGTCGCTAAACTAAACTTGTGTCTGTTAATATTTTAGAATTTAGAGCAATTCTATCTTCCTATTGACATCACTGTCTCTGCATTTGCTGAAAGGTCTGAGCAATTTAACTGTATAAGAGATGGTGAGCAAGGCGTTCTGCCTGATATAGTCAAGGGAGGTTCTACTCAATGTTCATAATATGGTATATAATATTGATAATAAACTTTGACGATCATCCAATGCTAATCGGGTTTTGAGGGTTAAAATCGGGACATCATGATGCAGCTGTACAAATTGTTGGAGAGACCACACTTGAAGTACCATGTGCAGTTCTGGTTGCTCAGCTACAGGAAGGATGTCAATACTTTGGAAATGGGGCAGGAGAGCTTCACCAGGATGTTACCTTGGCTGACGAGTTTAACTTGGAGGAATAGATCGGAGAGGCTGGGACATTGGAGCATGGGAGGTTGAGGGGTGACCTTATCCAAACCTGACAACGGGTTCAATCCTGACAACAGGTGCATTCTGTGTGGAGTTTGTATGTTCTCCCCATGGGTTTTCCCCGGGTGCTCCGGTTTCTTCCCACACCAAAGACGTACAGGTTTGTAGGTTAATTGGCTTTGGTAAAAGATTGTAAATTGTCCCAAGTATGTAGGGTAGTGCTAATGTACGCGGATCGCTGGTCGGCGTAGACTCAGTGGGCTGAAGGGCCTGTTTCCACACTATCTATAAACGAAACTAAAAATTCAATATCTTCTATGCCTTGTAATTGAAAAATATACCTGAACCAGTTCAGCAGTCAGCCGATCAGCTGTGAGCCATTTCTGGAAGCGCTCTGTGGCTCGAAGGACATTTTCAATGCTGCAGCCAATTTTCTTTGCTGCTGAGAGACAGATTTTCCTATCAGAAAGTTCATTCTGGTAATTGCTTTGTAGTCGAGAAATGACGACCGCCTTCCAGGTCTCGGCATCCACGCTGTAGTTAGCAAAGTACGTCTTCCTGTGGCTGGGAGGGAGTTTTAAATCTGCAGACAGCCAATTCTCAAATCTGCAAACAATGTGGAGACGTGAGATGCAGGGAAATAATTCTTGTGCATTCTGGAGAATAGCAATTCTTTATCCTTTCACTCTGTGTGCTTACCAAAGATGGTATTATGCAATTTAGCAATTACTTTCCCTTAAGGGCATGTCCCACTTACGCGACTTTGGCTTGCAAATACGCGACCTCGTGGCTGCTTGAGGCGTACGGGCACCGTATGGCCGCGCGGAGCCGGTCCCACTTAGAAGCGTGGAGTTGTGCGGGGCTGGTCCCAACATCGCGCGGGGCTCCGAAATTCCTGCAGTGACCAAAATCTTCACGCGCCAATGGCCTGACGGCCCGTGTACGCACGCAGTATGCAGTGTCTTGACGTCGTACGCAGCGTCTTGACGACGTTCGCAGCTTCTTGACGGCGTACGCCTAGCGCGTGGCGTTGCGTGATGACGTCACCGCCCGGCATGGAGTTGCGTGATGATGTCACCGCCCGACGCCGTGCGACGCCCAAATTCAGTCGGCCCGCCTCCTGCCCAGCTGATTTGTAAGTATGACGTAAATTACGTCACGCGCGAACTTAGTGCGAACTTAGTGCGAACTTAGTGCGAACTTAGTGCGAACTTCGCGTGAACTCCGCTTCCGGTTGGTTGCGCCAAACGCACGCAATCGCATTCAAGTGGGACAGGCCCTTGAGACTTTAGAGATACAGCGCGCATGTTCACTCCACATGTGTGATGTTTGGTTTCCGGTTACCTCACTTTTTAATTCTCCATCCTACTCCCACTGTATTAGACATCTTCTATTGGTTTATTTACTGCATGGAAACAGGCCCTTCGGCCCACCGAGTCCACGCCGACCAGTGATCACCCCATACACTAACACTGCCCAACACTCTAGGGACAATTTACTGTATTACCAAAGCCAATTAACCTACAAACCTGTAGGTCTTTGGAGTGTGGGGGGGAACTGGAGCACGTGGAGAAAATCCATACAGGCACCAGGTGAATATCCAAACTCTGTACAAACAGCGCCCGTCGTCAGGACCGAAGCCAAGTCTCTGGCACAGTGAGGCAGCAACTCCACCGCTGTACAAATGTACCACCCGAAATGCTTCCTGCTCCGAGCTCACTAACTTTAAAAATTGTTAATCTTGGTTGATTGGTCGGGGGAAGATGCACGATTGATTTTTGTTATAAATCCACTAGCTTCCACAGCCATCTTAACTACAGCTATGTCCCCCACTTAGCCCTGCTTCCTGCAAGGACTCACAGATTTTTGTTGTACCCTATCACATTCCTGGTTTGGAGAGCAATAGAAAGTATGACCATAGCAACCAGATTGTCAGCATGCTTCATATCAGTCTTTGTTGTATCGACTCTGATGATGAGACTTTCCATGCCTATAAAGCTATCTTATTTTTCTCTTTCTCGTTGCTTTCCCTCCATCATAGTTTACAGCGTTCTTGGGCACTGTCTCCTCCACTTTCTGAACTCTGTTCTCATGCCCTCACTTCCCAGCCTGAACAAGGATAGCGTTGCCCTTCCCACCCCAGCAGCCTTCACTTTAGAGGCATCCACCTCTGATTGCCACCACCATCAACGGGATTCTGCAGCAGACACGCCTTCCCCTTGTCTTCACTCCTCATTCATCATTCCCAAGGGATCATTCCCTCCATGACTCCCTGATTGTTTGCCCATCTCGTCCATCAATAGTGGGGCCGGTGGGGGGGGGGGGGGGGCACCGAGAATTAAGGGGGAACCCGGTAGGAGGGACATTGAGAATGAAGGGGGACCTGGAGGCATTGAGGACGTAGGGGGACCTGGGGGAGGCATTGAGGATGAAGAGGGACCCGGCAGGGGGGTTACCTGCTGCCACGTGCGGCGGCAGGCCACAAATGGGACTGTTTTGTGAACTTTTGCAACTTTGTCGGCCTCAGAAACATGGCAGCTCTGCCGAGGTGAGGTCGACTGTGTGATTACTGATTGTACGCAAAAACAAAGTATTTCACTGTATCTTGGTACATGTGACAATGAGGTATCATTGAATCATTGACCTTTTGTCTTTCTCTGTATGTTGTACCCCTCTGGACTTGAACGGTTTCAGGCACCAGCTTTTGTTTCTTCATGGATTGATGCTGTATATTTCCATTTGAATGTTTTTGTTCTTCCTTCTCGAGCTACAGATATGTATTGTTACCTTGACAGCTTTGGCTTCCACCCTAACATGAACATTTCCTCTCCATCCAAATCTATGTCTCAACAATCGAATACATGCTTGTTTTCTCACTTTTCCAGTACTGATGAGAGGGTCCTTGGCCTGACAAATGGACGCTCTTCATCACACGAGCACCCTGCTGAGTTATTTCAGCATTTTCATACTTCAGTCCAAGATATAAATGGGTTTGTTTCCTTCAACAGGAAAGAGTTGGGTATGGTAGGTCTGATACCCATATTGGAAAGTGTAGGACTGATGTTGCCAGATTGTATTTTCATCTGTATACTTCATATTACCTCCATGTCATTGAAGCTTCTCAAAGTTTTAGCCAGGAGAAAGATCGGTGGTAGTTGTATAAATTGTACTGATTTCATTTCCATTATTACATGGTTTCTTTCGTGTCTGCTTCCTCATTTTTTTTAACAGTTTTTTAGGGTGGCACAGTGGTGCAGAGGTAGAGTTGATTCCTCACAGCGCCAGCGAGCTGGGTTTGATCCTGACTAAGGGTGCTGTCTGTATGTGGTTTACACATTCTCCCTGTGACTCTGTGGGTTTTCTCTGTGTGTTCCGGTTTCCTCCCACATTCCAAAGACATGCAGGTTTCTAGGTTAATTGACTTCTGTAAATTACCCCTAGTGTGCAGGATATACCTAGTGTATGATCGTTGGCCAGCACAAACCTGGTGGGCCGAAGGGCCTGCTTCCGCGCTGCATCTCCAAACTAAACTAAATATGTGCTGCACCAGGATCGTTCCGTTTGAGAAGCAAGGAGGCAACGTTCTGAAGTAAAGATACGTGGTCTAATACAATGGCAGGAAATGAGCTTGGTGTTGATTCGCAGTCATTTGACACCATCGCTGATCTTTTCCAATGGAATTTGATTCACTATCACTCCATCATTGGTCAATTTCACCCCCAAGTTTTTAATTCTGACTAATTGTTATTAGATTTCTCACATTCAGTTTCTTTGTTTTTTTCCCGCAAATAATGTGGAAAGAACCAATACAATTCTGACAAATAACATGTTGTTCAAGAAGGAACTGCAGATGCTGGAAAATCGAAGGTACACAAAAATGCTAGAGAAACTCAGCGGGTGCAGCAGCATCTATGGAGCGAAGGAAATAGGTAAAGTTTCGGCCCGAAACGTCACCTATTTCCTTCGCTCCATAGATGCTGCTGCACCCGCTGAGTTTCTCCAGTATTTTTGTGTACCTTCTGACAAATAACATGTCAGGTTTGTTTATTTCAGATCTGGCCAGAAACTAAAAAGGTAAAGTAACAATATTGGTCGATAGTGGATTATGGCATCAAATAAAAGGTATTAGATTATTCTTTTCTGCCAATATTTCCCCATAACATTGTTTCCAATATGTAAAGAAGAATCAAACAATAAACTATTAAGCAAATGGGGTCTGATAACGAGACACTTTCTTCTGCCAGTCACAATTTCCAAAATTTCCAGTGTTCGGATGGAAACGGTGAATTTAAAGACACCTAAATCGACTGAAAGGAAATTTCACAATCTCTGTGCAAAGGAAACTATTCAAATTGTAGGGACCAGTTTCAATTGGCTCCTGTACCCCTACAAACCACTCTTCCCAAAACTAAACTGATGTTGCTAGAATCACTGTGAACAAAATTAGAACCATCTAATTAGGATTATTTCATATAAATTGGTGTTCTGAATATATTTGGCTTTTCATATCTGATGGTGTTTAAGGTAAAATCATAAAACTCACCTGATTTCTTCTTTGAATAATTTTTTGCATAGTGATGTTCCAATACAAGCATTGCACTTATCCAAACCCAGAAAGTTCCTGCCAAAGTTGTAAACTGGTTGCAGCTTTGTTCCGTTGGTGATGCCTTTAGCTCTTGTGTTCAAACTAACTTCCCAGGGTGCCAGAAAGATGAAGGACCAGAAGGTACATGTCCACATATCTGCCAAGTTCTCCACGTAGGTCTATGAACTTTAAATTGCAACTGCTCGATACACATTCGTCAACAATGCAGTAACAGATCTCCGGCACATTAAATGTGAAATGTGACTGGAATTTGTTTTTTGTCGTTACGAAAGCTGAAGCCCAAGAACCACCATTTCTGTGTAGATTGTTCTGAGAGGAAATATGAAGCATGCTGATAATCTGGTTGCTATGGTCATACTTCCTAGTGCTCTCCAAACCAGGAATGTGATAGGGTGCAACATTTGTCTGCTTCCTATCTGTGTAGCACAACAACTTCAGAATGCTCATGTGCTGTAGGATAGATAATGGTCGGATATCCTGGCATTTTTTTTCACCCGCAAGTTATTTGGAAGCTTTACCAGCAGTTTTGTCCTTTTACAAAATGTAAGCTTTCTTGCTGCGACCGAAGTAGTATCATTTTTGAACTAATGACACAAAATGCTGGAATAACTCGGTGGGTCATGTTTAGGTGTTGGAACTGCAGATGTTGGTTGAAACCGAAGATGGACATAAAATGCTGGAGTAACTCAGTGAGTCAGACAGCATCGCTGGAGAAAAGGACTAGGTGACGTTTTGGGTTGGAACCCTTCGGACTGAAAGTAGAGGTGGGGGGGGGGGGGGGGGGGGGGGGGGGGGGAGAGAAACTGGAGGCGAGAAAAGGTTAGAACAATTCCGAGGGGGCTGGCAACTGATCTTGGGGAGAGTGGAGCCCATAATGGTCAGACAGCATCTCTGAAGAACATAGATTCTGCCGGTGGTATTCCGGGTCGGGGCGCTTCTTCTGACTGATCTTATCCAAAATGTCACCTATCCAAGTTCGCCAGAGAACCCATGTGCTCCTGTTCTTGATTCCTCTACCGTGCGTACAAGACTCTGCATTCACCCTGTCTATTACCCGCATGATTTTATACCCCTCAGCCTCCTGTGCTCCAAGGAATAAAGTCCCAGCCCGCTCAACCTCTCCCTACAGCCCAGGCCCTAATGCATGGCACAATTTGGATTGTGTACAAAAAGTGATGCAACACAATGTCTCAGGCATGATGTGCCCTAACCATAGTTGGCTCACACTGAGGTCTACAGATCTAAAGCTGCAGGGGGTGGTGGGGATAGAGGTGAGATTCATGGAGCTCTGCAGCACAGAAACAGACCCTTCAGCCCATCTCATCCACACTGACCAACTTGATTATCTACGCTGATCCTACGTGCCCGCATTTGGCCCATGTCCCTCTGATCGTTTCCCACCCATTGGGGAGAAGGCAGGAGAATGGGGTTAGGAGGGAGAGATAGATCAGATATGACGGAATGTCAGAGTAGACTTGATGGGCCAAATGGCCTAATTTTGGACTAGTTTCCTATCCATTGTACCTGTCCAAATGTCTATTAAATGTTGTAATTAGACCTGCTACCACCACCTCCACCTCTGGCAGCTCACTTCATCTGCTCACCACCCTCTGTGTAAAAGGTTTGCCACTTGGATTCCCTTTAAAGTTTTCCTTCCTCACCTTAAACCTACGCTTTTTAGGTGATCTATCTCTCCCTCCTAACCCCATTCTCCTGCCTTCTCCCCAAAACTCCTGACACCCGTAATAATCAAGAATTTATCTATCTATGCCGTAAAAATATCCATTGACTTGGCCTCCACAGCCTTCTTTAGTCTTGGATTCATTTACGTGGGGGTGGGGGGAGTAAGAGGCTGATGCTCTTCAAGTTTATTTGTGACCAGTTTAAAACACCCTGTGAGCTGCAGTGCCCTGTAGTGGTAAACCTATGGCACTGTGACTGATATACAGCCCAAAGTTAGGTGGTGCAGAAACCGGTACATTTGAAATTTGAGGAAAGACACAAAATGCTGGACTAACTCGGCTAGCTTCCTTAGAAAACATGGACAGGTACTGTTTCGGGTCGGGACCACTGTAGTTTGCAGATGTTTTTAACCTGTTTCAGTAATTTGATATGCTTTTGAAGCCCCGTCCAAACTTCCAATTACTATCACCCTGATATTTTTGGAAAGTAGTGTTTTGTTTATTTTCAAGGCCAGTGCTGGGGTTGTAGGGAACACTAATGACTCTGCCCTCAACTCATCTACCCATTCACACATTGGATTATTCTTATACAATATTGAAGCATTCTATGATAACAGTTGCACAATTCATAGCAGTCAACAATGAGTGTACTATGAAGTTACTTTATTATGGAAAATACATATTTTGTAAATAATATAAAGCAAGATTGTTCCTTAATAATATATCACTTATTAGTAGTTTTAATTTGAGATGCTGATTTTTAATGCACGGTGGATGAAAACTCCAAATTTGTCCGTCTATTTACTTTGTGATAACTTGATTTTCCTCTGCCGTCAGTGGTTTGGCGGTATCAGTCAGTCACAAGCAAATGATCAGATCTTTCAAAATATCTATGAACCAGCCAAACAAATGAGGAGCAAAAAAAAGATACACGGTGCTGGAGTAACTCGGTGGGTCAGGCAGCATCTCTGGAGAACATGGATAGGCGACGTTTCGGGTCGGGTCTGAAGAAAGAGCCTGCCCCGAAGCGTCGCCTATCTTTGTCCTGAGCAGATTAGTTTAACTTGGCATGAGCTTCAGCGTGGATACTGAACGGCTTGTTCCTGTGCTGTGCTTTTATACGTTCTATAATTTTAAATCTATCATCTCCAGCTCCTCACAAAGAATAGGTCTCTCTAATGTCACCTCTCATAAAGAATTTATTTAAAATGAGAATATTTTAACATTTCACAGGAGCCACAAGTAGATTGACCCAACCTTAAATTCAAATGCCATGGCTGCTAAGTGTTGAATTGGCACCTAATGTAAAATAAGATGTAGTGAAACTGCCGAAATGAAACAAAGCAAAACACAAAGTGCTGGAGGAACTCAGCGAAACAGGCAGCATCTCTGGAGGGAATGGACAGGAAATGTATTCCAGTACACAATTCATGTGTTCCATACACTGGGTGCAGTTTAGGTGGCAGTTCTTTGTTGGATGTCACAACAACTATCAGTGTAGTAAAATGCCTCTAGGTTAATCGCTGCAGAATTATCAGATAAAAGAAATTGAACAGTAATGATCTCAGCTGTGTCAGAGATTAATCCATGCAGTGGAATATTTCCTTCAACACACCTGCGGTGTCCCTGGTTGTTTGTGATAAATTTTATCCTCACTCCCCTGTGTGGCACTCCCTTGGTATTTTCAAATAATCCAAACTTTGGGGACTATTAATGCTCTCTGGATAATATGCAGGACCCAATTTCTGTGGGCATCAATCATGTAATTAATTCTGATCTCCTGTTGTGTTGTGGATTGTTAATGAGCCCCACCTGCAATGTCTTTGGTGACAATGCAGCAAGTCAAGCTTCTGCAGTCTTTTTTCTCTCTGAATGTGATAAATCTGTTTTCATTCGAAAATGATGTGCTTCATAATGGTAGGTGCTGCTGTTTCATCTAATTACCCTGTGGTATCCCATAAAAGGTGCATTGTATAACTTAATGATGTTAAGACGTACAACTGGGGAAGAGCTATCCCACTTTGAATTAAAACACGGAACATAGAACAGTATAGAACAGAGACGGGCCCTTCTGCCCAGGATATGTCTGTCGAGTATGATGTCAAATTAAACATCTCTTCTGGCTTTACACGATCCATATCCCCAGCATATCCATGTTAAAGCTTTTGAAATACCACTACCGCATCATCTTCTGCTACTGTCCCAGGCAACGTATTTCAGGGTTCCACCATTTTTTTGTTTATAAAACTTGTTTCTTTTCAAGTTTCATCCTCACATATTAAAGCTGTTCCATCTAGCATCCTGGGAAATGTTTCTTACTGTCTTCCTCACAGATCCCAAAGACATACAGGATTTGAAGGTTAATTGGCCCTCGTGTGTAGGGACTGGATGGAAAGATTGGGATAACATGGAACTAGTGGTGAACAGGTGATAAATGGTCGGCGTGGAGTCAGTGGATCTAAGAACCTGTTTCCATGCTGTATCTCTAAACTAGACCAAAGTAAATATTCATTAAGGAACTGAATATTGTCTGAGTTTTCACACAGCCTTTCTCTCTAGCACCTTCATCCAGCAATGTTGCAGACCTTGGAAAATGATGAGAATAATTATTGGGGAAAGTTTTCTTTGTCATTTGCATTCCAATGTATGCAGCATTGTGGGAATGAGAGAAAATCAATTGCTGTTCTTTTTCTGGTGAGTAACAGCTTGAAATGTTCAAATAGTCAGCTAGGTGGCAGGAGCGTGCTATTTAGAAATTAAGCCTTTCACAGATGCTTATTAATGCACGTGGGTCTGAAGCGTAGGTGTTCACGAAGCAGATAAGTCCTTGTTACGTAAATAAATCTTTGAGATGAAGCTGTGCTTTCATTCTGTCTTCATCAAACTGTGGCCGGATCCCATTTTATATCAATCTTAAGAAAGTGATTGTATTGATTTAGATGTTTTTAGAGAAACACAGCATGAAAATAGGCCAACGCTGATCTCCTCGGCAAGGTCACCACCATAATCAAAGACCAGTTTCACCCCGGTTGCTCCCTCTTCTCCCCTCTCCCATCAGGCAAGAGGAACAGAAGTTTGAAAATGCATATCTCCAGATTCTGGGACAGTTTTTTACCAGTTGTTTTCAGGCAACTATCAGGTCGTCCTCTCACCAGCTAGAGTGTGGTCCTGACCACCCATCTACCTCATTGGAGACATTTGAATTGTCTAAAATCGGACTTTACCTTGCACTAAATGTTATACCCTCTAAGTTGTATCTACACAGTAGACAGCTTGCTTGTAATCATATAGTCTTTTTGTTGACTGGATAGCATGCAAAAGCTTTTAGTTTAGTTTATTGTCACATGTACCGAGGTACAGTGAAAAGCTTTTTTGTTGCCACCTAGTCGGCAGAAAGGCTATGCGTGTACCTCAGTGCATGTGACAATAATAACGAACTGAACTATTGAAGTGAAATGCTTAGAACTATTATGAAGGTAGACAAAAATGCTGGAGAAACTCAGCGGGTGAGGCAGCATCTATGGAGCGAAGGAAATAGGCAACGTTTCAGGTCGAAACCCTTCTTCAGAACAATTATGATGCAATTTTCCAGGTAAAAGGTAGCAGAAATAGGGAACTCTTTCCTCCAAAATGACTGTAGATTATTGAAACCTGTAATCAAAAACAAAAATATTAATAACAAATAGTAAAAAGAAATGATGCAATCATACAGACCATTTCACAATCAATATCCCAAAGTGCTTTAGACTAGTTGAAATAATGTTAATGTCTAGACACTGTTTAACTCAGTGAAATATTGTCATTAGCTCGTAGGCTTGTCTGTGTGAAACTAAATGAATAACAATCAAGTCAATTTAAGTTATGGTGGGAATCTGACGCCAGATGAGACATCGGGTATCCCCAGAGCATTCAGACTAAAGTCTGTCAATGCATTTTATTGTTGTTCCCTTTTCAAGATAGTATAACTCCAAGACCACCTGCATTGTGATACATTGCCCTTTAAATAAGACGTACAATTCTGCCTCTCAGTTGCCACACCTAGCTGAATAATTAAGATGTATATGAACCCGAGGCATCTATGGCAAACATTACTTGGCAATTAGTTCCATAAAGCTGCATTTTCAGTATTATGTGATTGGGAATAGTTTTTCCACAGGTTATTTGTGTTTCACCAGAAATTGAACCGCATGCTTATGAGGGGGGAGTTGCCTTTGCACGACCAATGTGATTTCTGCATCATTTGTTCACAGGAATAATATAATTTCCCAGACAATGCTCTTTTTGGAACATTCTGGGTGACTTAGAAAAAGTTGTTCTGGGCGCACTCCCAGAACTCGCTGAATCTTACAGCACAGCACAAGGCTCTTTTTATCCACTCTTCCATAAAGCCTGTCTAGAATAACCCCATTTGCCTGTATTAGCTCCATATCTTTCTATGCCTTTCCTCTGCAGGTTTAGTTTATTATTATTGTCATGTGTACTGAGGTATGGTGAAAAGCTTGGTTTTGCAAGCTATCCAAACAGATCAGATATACCATACATACATATTTAAGTACAATCGAAGAGCAAAGGGGAAGATACAAAATGCAGAATATACTTCTCCACTTTATGTGGAGAAGTATATTCCAGACACTGATGTGAGTTTCTCACCAATTGACAGTTCCCCTCAAATTCTCCCACTCCTCTAACCATCATCCCCACCCTTCATACCCACCATCCTTCTGATCCTCCCAAGATCATTCTGATCTCAAACCCCTTTCTATCTTCAGGACCCTTCAGATCCTCCTGATTTCCTTACATTCCAAGACCACCAGTGGAGGTCCAATCGCCTCCATTCCTTCTCTTTGGTCATGTCCCTTATTGCCGTCTCTCACTCACCAGGCCCTCCCAGCCCAGCCACAACCGCTGATCATGCCTTCCACCTCTTCCAATCCACCATGTCCCTCAAGACCCTGCTTGTTTTTCTTACCTTTTAAAGCCTCTAGTGAAGGTCCCAACCTTTACTGCTATCCCTTCTCTCTGGTCACGTTCTTTATTGCCAGCTCTCTCTCGCCAAGCCCCACCACAGCCACAGCCTTTGACTGCGCCTGAGTCCTTTCCCCACATTCCCTTAGTCGCCTGATCAATGTCCTTGTTACACCAGAGTTTTAAGTTGACTTTAGAGATACAGAGCGGGGCAATTATACACCAGGGGCAATTTTTTTTACAACTTGCCGTAGACAATTAACCTACAAACCTATACGTCTTTGCACTGTGGGAGAAAACCGGAGCACCCAGAAAAACCCCACATTGGCACAAGTAGAACCTACAAAGTCCGTACAGAGAGCACCCGTGGTCAGGATCACTCTCTGTTGATGTAAGGCAACAAATCACCTGCTGCGCCACTGTCGCCCTACTTCAGAACATAGAACAGTACAGCACAACTACAGGCCCTTCGGTGTTTGTGCCATGGTGCCAAGTTAAACTGATCTCATCTGTCTGTATCTGACCCATATCCCTCTGTTCCTTGCACTTTCATGTGCCTATCTAAAAGCCTCTTCAGTGCCTCTGTCCTATGGGTGAAAATGCAGCAGTGTTATTAAGAACTTTGCTTCATAAAGATGTGTTGTGTCTGGATCCAGACTTTGACCTAGTTGGTACTCACATCTTAGTTTCGAGCAAGTAATTTGGCACAGGTTGAGATTGCAGAAAGTATGATTTCAATTTGTGACACACAGGCATGTCCTGTGGCAGGGACACGAGCGATGTGTCAGATTGTGGTGGAGGAGAATATTTACCAGATGAAAGCCGCGCTCATTTTTCTGAAATGTTTTGTTGTTGATTGTTTAAAGTTAACATTCCTCTCAAATGAATAGGAATGAATCACGTAGAAATTGGGGGAAAGGTCGGCGAAAGAGGGAAGCATAAATCTGGCTTCCTGTGTTATCTTGCTGTGTTGAATGCTGAAAATTGAGGTGGTGATACAGCAGTTCAACAGGTGCAAGGATGGCCAGTACGCCAATTCTTCATTCACTATCTGATGCATGTATTACACACTGGTAGGTGCACTTAGTTTGGAGATACAGTGTGGGAACAGGCACTTTGGCCCACCGAGTCCATGCTGACCAACGATTACCCGCACACACCAAGGACAATTTACAGAAGATAATTAACCTACAAACCCACATGTCTTCCAAGTGTGGGGGGAAACCTGAGCACCCGGAGAAAACCCATGTGGTAACAGGGAGAATGTACAAACTTCGTACAGACATCGAACCGGGTCTCTGGAGCGGTGAGGCAGTAACTTCACCGCTGCACCACTTTGCTAGTGTTGACTAAGTTTGACTAAGGCCCCACTGCATCGCCCCCTGCCCCACTGCATCGCCCCACTGCACCGCCCCCTGCCCCACTGCACCGCCCCTGCCCCACTGCACCGCCCCCTGCCCCGCTGCACCGCCCCCTGCCCCACTGCACCCCACTGCACCGCCCCCTGCCCCACTGCACCGCCCCTGCCCCACTGCACCGCCCCCTGCCCCGCTGCACCGCCCCCTGCCCCACTGCACCGCCCCTGCCCCACTGCATCGCCCCCTGCCCCACTGCATCGCCCCACTGCACCGCCCCCTGCCCCACTGCATCGCCCCACTGCATCGCCCCTGCCCCTTGCACTGCCCCTGCCCCACTGCACTGCCCCTGCCCCACCGCCCCTGCCCCACTGCACCGCCCCTGCCCCACTGCACCACCCCTGCCCCACTGCATCGCCCCACTGCACCGCCCCTGCCCCACCGCCCCTGCCCCACTGCACCGCCCCTGCCCCACTGCACCGCCCCTGCCCCACTGCACCGCCCCTGCCCCACTGCACCGCCCCACTGCACCGCCCCTGCCCCACTGCACCGCCCCTGCCCCACCCCTGCCCCACTGCACCGCCCCTGCCCCACTGCATCGCCCCACTGCACCGCCCCTGCCCCACTGCATCGCCCCTGCCCCACTGCACCGCCCCTGCCCCACTGCACCGCCCCTGCCCCACTGCACCGCCCCTGCCCCACTGCACCGCCCCTGCCCCACTGCACCGCCCCCGCCCCACTGCACCGCCCCCTGCCCCACTGCACCGCCCCCGCCCCACTGCACCGCCCCTGCCCCACTGCATCGCCCCACTGCATCGCCCCTGCCCCACTGCACCGCCCCTGCCCACCCCTGCCCCACTGCACCGCCCCTGCCCCACTGCATCGCCCCACTGCACCGCCCCTGCCCCACTGCACCGCCCCCTGCCCCACTGCATCGCCCCCCTGCCCCACTGCACCGCCCCTGCCCCACTGCACCGCCCCTGCCCCACTGCATCGCCCCACTGCACCGCCCCCTGCCCCACTGCACCGCCCCCTGCCCCACTGCACCGCCCCACTGCACCGCCCCTGCCCCACTGCACCGCCCACTGCACCGCCCCACTGCACCGCCCCTGCCCCACTGCACCGCCCCCTGCCCCACTGCACCGCCCCTGCCCCACTGCACCGCCCCACTGCACCGCCCCTGCCCCACTGCACCACCCCTGCCCCACTGCACCGCCCCCTGCCCCACTGCACCGCCCCCTGCCCCACTGCACCGCCCCCTGCCCCACTGCACCGCCCCTGCCCCACTGCACCGCCCCACTGCACCGCCCCTGCCCCACTGCACCACCCCTGCCCCACTGCACCGCCCCCTGCCCCACTGCATCGCCCCCTGCCCCACTGCACCGCCCCCTGCCCCACTGCACCGCCCCCTGCCCCACTGCACCGCCCCCTGCCCCACTGCACCGCCCCCTGCCCCACTGCACCGCCCCTGCCCCACTGCACCGCCCTGCCCCACTGCACCGCCCCTGCCCCACTGCACCGCCCCTGCCCCACTGCACCGCCCCCTGCCCCACTGCACCACCCCTGCCCCACTGCACTGCCCCCTGCCCCACTGCACCACCCCTGCCCCACCCCTGCCCCACTGCACCGCCCCTGCCCCACTGCACCGCCCCTGCCCCACTGCACTGCCCCCTGCCCCACTGCATCGCCCCACTGCCCCACTGCACCGCCCCTGCACCGCCCCACTGCACCGCCCCTGCCCCACTGCACCGCCCCCGCCCCACTGCACCGCCCCTGCCCCACTGCACCGCCCCTGCCCCACTGCACCGCCCCTGCCCCACTGCACCGCCCCACTGCACCGCCCCTGCCCCACTGCACCGCCCCTGCCCCACTGCATCGCCCCACTGCACCGCCCCAGCGCTTCCCTACACGCCACTTCCTCAGATTTATTGGATTTACGGGTGAAATGGGGGTGAAAGCCTTGCAGTAACACCTAAAGTGTACAGGAGTAGATCTATAATGATGGACAAGAAGAACAGAACCAAACTTTCAGACTAAAGGTTTTAATTTAAATAGTCAGGGTTATCCCACTTTGTCTGGCCAGTGAAACTGGGATGTGGAAATGTCAATGAGCAGTAGTGCAGTAGAGCTGCCACCTCTCAGCACCATAGACCACAGGTCCTGTCTGGACGGAGTTTGTATGTTCTCCCTGTGACTGCATGGGTTTCCTCCCGTGCTCCAATTTCCTTCCACATCCCAAAGATGTACAGTTTTGTAGATTAATTGGCTTCTGTAAATTGCCCCCTAGTTTAAAGGGAGAGGATGAGAAAGTGGGATAACATGGTACAGGTGGTCAAACACCTGTCACACCTGCGGAATCGTTGGGCTGAAGGGCCTGATTCCATTCCTGTATCTCTAAACTAAACGGCTCTATCTTGAAGTCCCTCTCCAAAACTTGGCTGCTTTAGTGTTTTCCTTGCCCACACTGCCCTTGATACTTTGGAAAGCTTGCGATTTGAATAGCTGAGAGGCTCTGTTTAAATATGTTGCCATAAAATTTTCCAAGTGTTTAATATTTTTCAATGGCAACATTTATAGGCCATAGTTTTTCATAAAAAAAAAAAAATAGGAGCCAGAAACTAAACTTGCCAGTGTTTGCACCCCTCAAACTCCAAATCAATTGAGGAGTTGAAAGAATTCAAGTCTTGCTTCATTAGGGGGGGGGGGGGGGGGGGGGGGAGACTGCAATGTGGTTCTAAATATTCAACAGGAGTTGCTCATCCACCAGTCAGCTGTGTGAATGAAATAAAATATATTGTCACTCCAGGTAATGGTGGTTTCGAAGTAGTGAGCTGTTTGCAAAATTGTGAAGTATGTTGTCTGTGAGTAGTGATTTATTTACTGTGATCCTTTATTGAGGTACACCACCAATTTTTTTTTTCTTCCTGCAACTGATTGGTCAGCACCTCCATTAATCTGGATATAATTACGAGAGCTTTGCATGTGTCACGTGCTCTTTCGGGACGTGCCTTCATCCTGTGAAAGAGTTAACTGTGTACTTCTTTGTTAATTGTTATTTCTTTATTTAAGTTTCTACCTGTCCATTGTTCTTTAGAGAAACAGGAGGAGTGTAATTAGTGGGTCAGAGTTGTATTGTAGAATTATTTTTACGTGACCTCTATTGGTTTGGCAAAATGGATAAACAGACAAGGCTCTGGAACTAAGGGTGCTGGAAAATTGATGGTGTACTTGTATCAGAATCTAATCGGTTCAAATCTAGAAGATACATTTATTGATTCAGCTGCACGATTTAATAAATCATAATCACACATTTGTTGTTCGTTTCTTGAGAAGAATAATTGCCTCTTAGTTCAGCATGTTGTTCCATTCTGAAGAAATCTATGGAGCTTTAGAGAATGGTGAGTTCCTGGAACACGCTGCCAGAGGTTGTGGTTGAAGCAGATACATTAGGTGTGTTTAAGGCACTTTTGGATAGGCACATGGACATGGAGGGGATGGAGGATATGTATTATGTGCAGTGATGGTTTTGGCATTGTATTTGGCACAGACATTGTGGGCCGAAGGGCTTGTTCTTTCACCGTACTGTTCTATGTTCTATTCAATTATGTTTAAATTCATTAATTTGTTCTGTCTCTTGCTTTTGACTGACGATATGAACAAATGAACAGATGGATGGGAGAGAGAGAGATGCAAGTGGTTCGGATTTATAATTATCGTCACATGTACCAAGGTACAGTGAAAAGCTTTGTACTCTATGCTATCCAAACAGATCAGATATACCATACATAGATACAATCAGTTCAAACTCAAATACAAAACTTAGAGCAAAGGGGAAAATACAGAGTGCAGGATCTAGTTCTCAGCATTGGAGAACAACAGTTCCTTAGACAAAGTCCAATGTCCTCAATGGGGTAGAGGTGAATCAAACAGTTTGGTAAGCAAAAGAAACGTTAATCATAGATTAGATTAGATTAGATTAGATTAGATTAGATTCGTTTTATTGTCATTCAGACCTTTCGGTCTGAACGAAATTTTGTTTCCCTGCAGTCATACATATAATTTTTAAAAATGGCAAAAACACACAATCAACACAAATTTAACATCCACCACAGTGAGTTCACCAAACACCTCCTCACTGTGGTGGAAGGCAAAATCTTAAAGTCTCTGTCTCTTCCCCCTTTGTTCTCCCTCTGCACCGAGGCGACGGTTCAAACTCCGCGGGTGGTTGCTGCCTCCGCCGCAACTCCAGGGCCGAGTCGGGTCTCCGCCGCTGCTGCTGCTGCTGCCGCCACCGCAGCTTCTGTGCCGAGCCGGGTCTCCGCTGCCGCTGCTGTTGCTGCTACAGCTCTAGGGCCGAGTCAGGTCTCCGCTGCCGCTGCTGTTGCTGCTACAGCTCCAGGGCCGAGCCGGGTCTCCGCTGCCGCTGCTGCCGCCGCCACCGCTCCAGGGCCGAGCCGGGTCTCCGCTGCCGCTGCTGCCGCCGCCACAGTTTCGGGGCCGAGTCAGGTCTCCGCTGCCGCTGCTGCCGCTGCTACAGCTTCGGTGCCAAGTCCAGTCTCCACTGCTGCCGCCGCCGCCGCCACAGTTTCGGGGCCGAGTCAGGTCTCCGCTGCCGCCGCTGTTGCTGCTACAGCTCCGATGTCGCCAGCTCCGCCATTAGGCCTCGGCGCAGACGGAGACGGGGAATACGACCGAAGAAAAAGTCGCATCCCCCGAAGGAAGAGACCAAAACATGTTTCTCCCACCCCACCCACACACATACACAACTTAATAAAACAAAATTAACTAAAACATGACAATGAACAAAACGAAAGAAAAAAAACAGACGGACTGCAGGTGGGCCGCAGCTGTTAAGCCAGCGCCGCCATCTTATCCACTACATAGTATCAAGAGTGAAAGGGTAAACCTTAAGAGGAGTTGGAATATGGCTTGTAACATATTATAGACGGCACAAATGGCCTAATTCTCCCTGTTACTACGGGAAAGGAATGAGGGGTTTGATTACTCAGTAACAAACAGGGTCTCATATCTGCAGGTTAGAAGGGATGGTGGTGACTTTAGGTGGGTGTCTGAGAAAAAAATGTCTTTATAGTGTGAGCGTTAATGGCTCCTTCAAACATTAATGGTTCCGTCAAGCAGTTTTTATATTAATCAGTGTGGACTAAATATTAATCTGTGGTATTCATTAAGTACACTACGAGTTAGTGTTGCTTCCTAGAAAGTTAAAGCCTGCTGCCCTTTCCTGTGGCTTTTTTATACTGTTTAAATAGAGCAAGCAAAATAAAGGAAGTCTCACTTCCTGGAACATTAAAATCTGGTTTGATGATGTGTCTGTGACTCACTATCCCTTTCCATGGAATATTTTTCCACCAGATAACAAAACTGAAACATTTTGACTATTTTATTCCTCAGAATAATCACAAAAATGAGAAAATTTGTACTGTTAACAGATACATTGATGGCTTCCTCAAAAGATAATTAAACTTTATATAGAAACATAGAAAATGGGTGCAGGAGTAGGCCATTCGGCCCTTCGAGCCTGCACTGCTATTCAATATGATCATGGCTGATCATCCAACTCAGTATCCTGTACCTGCCTTCTCTCCATACCCCCTGATCCCTTTAGCCACAAGGGCCACATCTAACTCCCTCTTAAATATAGCCAATGAATTGGCCTCAACTACCTACTGAGGCAGAGAATTCCAGAGATTCACCACTCTCTGTGTGAAAAATGTTTTTCTCATCTCGGCCCTAAAGGATTTCCCCTCTATCCTCAGACTGTGACCCCTTGTCCTGGACATCCCCAACATCGGGAACAATCTTCCTGCATCTAGCCTGTCCAACCCCTTAAGAATTTTGTAAGTTTCTATAAGATACCCCCTCAATCTCCTAAATTCTAGCGAGTACAAGCCGAGTCTATCCAGTAAAACTGAAGAGGAATCTAGATTTGATGCCCCACTCAGGCGGGGTGTGCTTAATGCTGTAAATTGCTCAAGACCCCTGCATTTTGAAGGGAATAAATTGGGCCAAGTTCCCCCCTGAACAAAACTTGTCCCCGTCCATTCATAAGGCAGTTAAAGAAATATGCGTTATTTTTCAATGATTCCATGGTACTTTATTGTCACATGTACTTAGGTACAGTGAAATGCTTTGTTTTGCATACAACCTGGTAAAATCATACAGCGGACCTCACCTAGCGGCACTACACAAGAGTCACCATGTGTCTGGCACCAACAAGGTTACAAAAGGTTCTTCAAACAGTCCTGTTTTCCTCCGCAGGTCACAGCCTCCGGCCGAATCCCCCCCAGGTTTGTTCCACGCGATGTCCATTTGCTGAATTATTCTCTGCACTGTAATCACGATGATGAAAATATGGCAGACAAATGATTAAAAGCATCAATAACAAGCCAACAAATGAATTAAGCTGCAAACAAACCAAGTAGGTTTATTGCCAGTACGTACATAGCTAGTGCGATTACCAAAGGCACACAAAAATGCTGGAGAAACTCAGCGGGTGCAGCAGCATCTATGGAGCGAAGGAGATAGGCAACGTTTCGGGCCGAAACGTTGCCTATCTCCTTCGCTCCATAGATGCTGCTGCACCCGCTGAGTTTCTCCAGCATTTTTGTGTACCTTCGATTTTACAGCATCTGCAGTTCCTTCTTAAACATAGTGTGTTTACCATCTTCTGTAATTGTGTGTAGATTTGAAAGTGTACTGAGTATATCGTGTTTTGTGACTTTTGATATTTTGTGGCACCAGAAACTGGTGTCAGATGAGAGTTTACTAACGTCAATGGAGATCGTTCTATTATTTGCCTTGGGAGCAAGAATACCAGAGACTGCAGACACAAGGAACTGCAGATGCTGGTGTTCAAAACAAAAGATACATAATGCTAGAGTAGCTCAGTGGATCAGGCAGCATCTCTGGAGAACATGGATGGTGACATTTGTGGACAGGACCATTCTTCAGACTGATTGCATTGAGGGGGGGAGAAAGCTGGAAGAGAGGGGTGGCAAGACAAAGCCTGGCAAGTAATAGATGGTCACCAAGTACTACCACACATCCCCTCGTGTGTTAGGTAGTAAAACCAATTTGGCGCCTAACTCATTGTGAGCTGTATTGTCCTACGACTCACGTAGTCTTCTCCTGAAGAGGTGAGAGAGACTTAAAAAGGGTCTGAAGAGCAGGTTTTTCTACACAGGATGTAATGAAGCTTTTCTCTGTACCTAGGTACACGTGACAATAAGCTGAACTAAACAAGGGTCTCAACCCAAAACGTCACATATTCATGTTCTCTAGGATGCTGACTGACCTGCTGAGTTACTCCTTTTTGCCTTCATCAGCATCTGCAGTTCCTTGTTTCTACTCTAGTCCTCTCCCTGTCTGGATGCACTTGCCCAGAATGTGACTGGATGCTGGGTGGTTGTACAATGATGGATTGGTGTGATGTGTAATAATAATGATGATGGCTGTCTGGAAGCCAGCCACAGACCTGCATGATTCACCGACACCGGTGACTCACTGGATGAACATTAAGGGAGTGAAAGTCTTCTCTTTATGAAGGCAAATGGCTCATTGGGAGGTGTCCTTCTGGCTACATGGGAACTGTCAGTCAAAGCATAAACTTGTGGGAAGCATATTTTATCAGCAAACATCCAGCTTACAACCCAGCGGTATGAGTTTTGATTTCTCTAACTTCAAGTAACCCTTGCATCCCCCCTCTCTCTCTCGTTCCTCCGCCAGCCTAGTTATCATGCTAGTTTCACTGTCATTCTGTTGAGTTTTCACTTTGTGTTACTGATTATCACCTGCCCCACATCCAACAATGGACCATTGTGGGCTCCACCTTTCCTTGATCATCGTTTCTGGCTTAGATCTGTCTTTTTGCATGCCTTTCATTAATTTGTCTTATGTACCTTTTCATATCTCTCAGTTGCCTCTCCCCTGACTCTCAGAGGGTCTTGTCCCGAAACATCACTTATTCCTTTTCTCCAGAGATGCTGCCTGACCCACTGAGTTACTCCAGCACTATGTCTTTTTTTATTGCACAGAAACTCTGTACTGGCGGGGGGGGGGGGGGGGGGGGGGGGGGGGGTTGTGGTATGCGACGGACCGCTTACGGCAACTCAAAAAAGGTAAGAAATAGATTTTCACTTTTTTGATCGCAAAAGACCATCCCTTCAGCCCACCGAGTCCACACCGATCACTGATCACCCATTCACACTAGTTCTGTTATCCCACTTTCTCATTCAGTCCCCCCTGCACACTACCTGCAATTTACAAAAGGCCAATTAACCTACAATTAACTGCATTTCTTTGGATTGTGGTAAGAAACCAGAGCACCCGGAGAAAACCCACACGTTTACAGAGGGAACGTACAAACTCCACCCAGACATCACCGGAGGTCAGGATTGGAAGCGGGTTTGATGCTGTGAGACAGCAGCTCTACCCGCTACCCCACTGTGCCACCCCTCATTTTAATTTACCGTTTAGTTATTAGTTTATTTAATTAGAAGTTAACAGGTCACAAAATCAGAACAGGTAACGGGTGGGGAGGCGGGGTATATTGATGGCAAAAAAATGTTGATGAATGTAACTTCGTTTCTAAAAAAAACACATGGTTCAATCTTTCAAGGTGTTCTATCCACCCCCCCCCCCACTCAACCTTCACTGCAACCGCCGAGAGCGAGGAGGGACGCCGAGCAAACCGCCGTGGGAGGGCGCGGAGCACACAGGGAGGTACCTGAAGAGCCTGCTGTCGTATGCCTGCTGGTTCGCCACTGTATGGAAATATAGACTGCTTGATGAACCTTTTATAACTTTGTCAGCGCCAGAAACGTAGCGACTCTTTGTGTACTGCCTAGGTGAGGTCTGCTGTATGTTTTTACTGGGTTGAGTGCAAAAACAAAGAATGTGACTGTACCCAAGTCCATGTGACAATAGGGTATCATTGAATTGAACTTGAACACTTTTTCTTTATTTCACATTTCTCCTGAAATGTTTTTAAGCCTGGAACGTTAACTCTGTTTCTCTTTCTTCAGATGCTGCCCGACCTGCTGAAGAGTTTCCAGCTTGTTCTGCATTTGCTTCAGATTGCCGGCGTCTGCAGCCGTTTTGACTGTCAACGAGTGCACAAAGCCACATCCAGGGTGAGGAATCTTGCTGTCAGACCTCTCTTGCGGTCTCCAGTCTCAAGCTAAGTTCCTGAGGTTTATCAACTTGCTGTTGCTCATCTAATGAGGAGCACTTCCAGGGCAGTGCTCTTTTAAATTACACTTTTAAATTCCATGTCTGACCACACCGTGGTTGAATCGAGCTCGACTTATCACTGTTTTAGAAGGGAATGGCATGCGCTGCTTTACTAATGTCGTGGACTCGTGATTTAAACACATTAGTGGGTTTTCCACCTGCTTGTGATTATTTGTCCATGTGGGTAATGACCTGGGTAGAATGATTGTGGGACTGAGAAAGGATGGTAATTGTTGCTCTGCAATGATGAATTGAAACTGTAACTATAGTAACACTAACCTGGTAACTGCTCGAATACTGTTCAGGCTACCTTTTATCTGCTTTGGCTTGCGGAATGAAAACATTCTCAATCAGAATCTTCACTATTTTCTGGGGAAATCTGTAACAAAATGATATAAAATCACACAAAAAATTGCATGAAAATTAAATAAAATATCGGGTAATGTTTTGTACAGATTCAGAAAAAGAGTTGTATAGCACACTTGTGATTCTTATAGCATGTATATTTTATAATCCGATATCAGCCATCTATAAAATGAAATTTTAAGTAGCACTGTAAAAGGTTAGGTGGAATAGAAAACTGATTGAGACACAAGAGGTGAAGGGGGGACTGGAGGGCGGCCACATGCAGCGGCAGGCCTGGTTCACCGCTGCAAGCAGGAGATAAGACTGTTCAACAAACCCTTTGTAACTTTGTCCGCACCAGAAACATGGTGACTCTTTGTGTACTGTGCGTGATTTTACCGGGTTGTATGCAAAACAGTAATTCACTGTACCTAGGTACACGTGACAATAAATATCGTTGAATCATCATTGAACCATTGAAATTGGAGGAACAGCACCTCATATCCCGCTTGGGCAGCTTACAACCCAACGGTATGAACATTGAATTCTCCGGTAACCGATCACCTACATCCCTTGTGTAGGAAAAAACTGCAGATGCTGGTTTATACCCGAAGGTAGACACAAAATACTGGAGTAACTCAGCGGGACAGGCAGCATCTCTGGAGAGAACAAATGGGCGACGTTTCTGGTTGAAACCCTTCTTCAGACCTACAACCCTTTCTCCTTCCTCCATCCTCTTCCACCTATATCCCTTCCTCAGGCTTTACATTTTTGCACCTCTGCCCTTAATTCGCTGCCTTTTGTCATCTTGACAACTCTGACGTTTGTCCACCCATCTGCCAGACAAACCCCTCTCCTCATCTGTATGCGCCTATCACTCGCCAGGCTTTGGCCCACCCCAACCTCCCTTCAAGCTTTCCTCCCACCACCACAATCAGTTGAAAGAAAGGGTCCCATCCTGAAATATCACCTATCCATATTCTCAAGAGATGCCGGCTGTGTTTCTCCAGCACTTTGTGAGTTTTTTTGTAAGCCAGCATCTGCAGTTCATTATGTCTGCTGATTTTTGATTCAGAACTGGGAAGAAGATGGAGGGTTGCAACCAAAATGTTACCTGTCCATTCCCTCCACGTTGACCTGCTGCGTTGCTCCAGCACTTATCTTTGTTGAAGAAGGTCGAGTGCTCCCACATTGTTCCCGCTGAGATTGAAGAGCAAAACTGCAACTGAAAAAAGACCCCATTCTGCATGGTCATGGGTGGATATGAACTCTGTTTCCCTCTCCACAGATGCTGCCCTGACCTGGGTGTTTCCAGCATTCTCCATCTAGTATGGGTTTAAACCCCCTCCTCTACTCCACCCTCTCCCCATCCACCCGTACGTTTACGCACAAGCCACAATTAAACAATGCCAGAAGAACTGATTCATCCAGATCCTCCCAGGATGGATCTACACCTCGAGTGATATTTATAGCAGAGTGACACACGATGACTCGCAGGCTTGGTGCATTCCTGCAAAACTTCAAGCTTGATGAGTGGGTGAGATTCCATCCTTAATCCCAAGAAAATTCATAACACTGCCTCACTGTTTGTAATCTGCTAAACAAATACATGTACATTTGCACAGTTTAGAGATACAGCATGGAAGCAGGCCTGACGGTGGAACCACTGAGTCCACCCCGACCAGCGATCATCCGTTCACACTAGTTCTATATTATCCCACTATTGTATCCACTCCCTTCACACTAAGGTCAATTAGCAAACAAACCCACACCTTTTTGGGATGAAGGAGGAAACCGGAGCACCTGGAGAAAACTCATGCGGCCACAGGGAGAACGTGCAAACTCCACACAGACAGCATCCGAGGTCAGGATCAAACCCGAGGTCTCTGGCGCTGTGGCAGCGGCTGTACCAGCTGCATACTGTGCCGTTGCAGACATTTATACATAACCAGAATGTACCTGTTTTTTGCAATGGTTTTCCATTGCTGGGGATTCTTCCCAAATGCATCTTGTTGCTCGTTCCACCCAAAACTATTTATTGAATGTTTGCTGTGACGTTACTTTTTAGTTAAATGTTGTGTAAAAAATTCAGCATTACCGGCAAATGACTGGCTCAATCTGAACCAAACCTGATTTGAGATTAATCAAGTTGAGACCTTTCTTCAGACCCTTCTTAATGTTTTTTAATTTAAAGCTATGAGAATAAGTACACTGAAGCTTTCGGGTCTTGACCTAAAATGTCATCTATCCATGTTCTCCAGAGATGCCGCCTGACCTGCTGAGTTACTCCAGCATTTTGTGTACTTCTGTGTATTAACAAGTATTTGCAGTTCTTTGTTTCTACATCATTTTATATAGCCTTTGGATACATTTGAGAATCTTAATCCTTGTTTCTAGATACAGGGTTGACGTTTCCCCTGTCTGGTACAACTTGAATCAGGGATTGCATACCCAAAATAAGAGATTAGCCATTCAGGATGGAAAAGAGAAAAAATGACTGTGCAGAGGGCAGTATGTTAATGTAATCTCTAATCAAGAGGCTTGGTGGCTGAATATATTCAAGACAGACTTTGAGAGATTTTTAAGTGTTTTGGGAATCATTCGACATGGGGTTAGTGCAGAAAGTGACAATGAGGTGGAAATTCAACCAGGATTTTATTGGATGGCGAAGCAAGCATTTGGATCTGAGGGGCCTAGTCTTTTGCTCAGAGTAGGGGAATCGAGAACCATAGGCCATAGGTTTAAGGTGTGGGGGGAAGAATTTCATAGGAACCTGATGGGTAACCGTTTTTTATCCAAAGAGCGGTGGATGTATGGAACTAGTTGCCACAAGTTGAGGCAAGATCTGATGGGAGTGTGTGACAGTACACTGAGGATACTTGATGTTTTTTTAATTTCATTATGGTTTTGTAACTTGCTCTTAAAATTTCATTCTTCAGTCTGAAATCTGATAGTGCTGACTGTTCCCAAGAATAAAGATGTCAAGGCTGTCTTTATTAATTATGCAGCATGGAAGTATCTTGCATCAAAAGAAGTTCCTACCAATAAATCCTGGTAAGTATGTTACAAGCACTTAACTCACTTCCTCAGGAGTTCTGAATCACAAGCAAAAAATGTAATGGTCCTTGAATCATGCTTCCATTTGAAAGCTGCTCCACTTCCTCCCCAAAATGATTCAAATACATTTTCTTGAGTTTAAGTTACCAGGATAAGATTTATTGCATACTAAATAGTTTCCACTGCATAACTCGCAACTTGACAACAGAGGCAACAAGTGTCTGGGTCACAGAGATGTGAATGGAAGCTGGCAGCAGTGGGAATGTACACCCCACTCCAGCCGACTCTTTCATATCAAGGGTGCTTCTTCTTACCACAGCATAATATATGAGATTCTGAATTGCTCCAAAATCATAGAATAACAACACTAGTCCAGAAGTTCACATTAAAAAAAAACCACACATAAAATGCTGGACTAACTCAGTGGGTCAGGCAGCATCTCTGGAGGACACTAATAGGTGACACTTCGGGTCGAGACCCTTCTCTCGACCTGAAATGTCCCCTTTCCATATCCTCCCGAGATACTACCCGACTCACTGAGTTACTCCAGTACTTTGTGTCTTTTTCTGTAAACCAGCATCTGCAGTTACAGTACTTATTTCTACAGAAATTCAAATGGACCAGAAGCACCTTGTGACTGTGAGCAGTAATTTTGCTGATTTAATTTGAATTTTTTATTTTTAAATGATGATCTATTAATAATGGGATTTACTATAACAGCTTGAAATGTTGATATTACACCTTCAACATTGAAGCATTTATCAAAAGTACTTCACGGTAGCATTGCAAGATAAAAATCAATTTGGGTAACATCTTGATACTGCCATTGGGAAGAAGTTACAGGAGCCTGAGAACCATGACCGCCAGGTTCAAGAACAGCTTCTTCCCAGCAACCATCAGGCTCTTGAACACTGTGCAACACTAATCAAAATCCTACTTCAGCAACTATAATCGGCTACGGACTTTATTATCGATGAAATATGGACTTCTGTTTTGCACTGTTAAGGTCCGGTTACCTAGTATTACTAATTAATTTATATTTATTTGTGTGTTATGGTGTTTAAGGGCTATTTAACAAGTAAGAATTTCAGTGTTCTGTTGCTGGTACATACGACAATTAAACACCTTTGTGTTGACCGGAAAATTAGGAATACATGTCTTGTCACCGGATGGGGTTGAGGTTTAGATCGGAATTCCAGAAGATGGCAATGACTGAAAAGGTTGTTTGGGTTGAATGAGGGAGAAGGAGTCAGAGATGGGGGCTGGATCGTGTAGAGAGAGGAGGAAGGGAGGGAGAGTAGGGCGGAAGGGCCTGTTTCTGTGCTGTATAACAATTAAATTTCTGCTCACTTGGAACCAGATGTGAGGCCAGTATTTTGACACTTTAAAAGCAGCAGAACTAACACTTAAATTAACAGACTTTGAAGATACAGTGCGGAAACAGGCCCTTCAGCCCACCGAGTCCATGCTGACCAGTGATCACCCCATACTACACAGTAGGGACAATTTCAAGTTGACCAAACCAATTATCCTACAAACCTGTACATCTTTGGAGTGTGGGAGGCAACCAGAGCACCCAGGGAAATCCCACGCAGTTCAGGCACCCATTACCATCTTTGTATTTTAAAAAATTGCCCCGCACATCTCCTTTAAACTTTGCCTCTCTCACCTTAAACTATGCCTACTAACATTTGACCTCTTCCATCCTGGGAGAAAGGTTCAGACTGTCTGCCTTATCTATGCCTCTCATCCTTTTATATATTTCTGTCAGGTCTCTTCAGGTACTGACCTCCCCATCATCGAAGGGATCTACAAGAGTCACTACCTCAAAAAGGCAGCCAGCATTTTCAGGGACCCCCACCACACGGGCCACACCCTTATTTCACTCCTGCCATTGGGAAGAAGGTATAGGACCCTGAAAACATCCTGGTTCAGGAGCAACTTCTTCCCTATTAAAAACTATATATGTGAGTGTGTGCATAATATACTAAACTCCTTTTTGTTGTTATAGGTTTTACAGAGTACTATGTTTACATATCTGTTGGGCTACTACAAGTAAGAATTTCATTGTTCTGGTTTGGTAACAATGACACTTTAACAGTGCATTCAGTGAGATTCAAAAGTGAATCATGGCCAAGGGTTGAACGAAAGACTGGATGGAGTGAACGTGCCACACAATGCTCTTGGGAGAAAAAAAACGAATTCAAACAAATTAAACAGCAAGGTTTTACGAAGCTTATACTGTAGGTAACTGAATCATTTCATTGGGAATACTGAACATGCAAAGGGCCATGTTCTGTCACTGGTAATCTGTGGAAACCATTAAAGGCAAAATCTAGTAAAAGTACTTGTATGTTGCAATGTTTATAATGATGAGGTATAATCTTGAGTTTGCATAGAAAGTCGTTTGTGTTAAATTTGTTTGTTATTATTTAATACTGACCTGCACCAGGTATGTCCTCTACGACCACATGTGCCGACTCTATGATCAATCCCCAAGGTCTACTCCGATCCCTGTCACCGGCAGATGGGCCAGAAGAGAGCGGCACTGTGGCGCAGCGGTAGAGTTGCTGCCTTGCAGTGCCGGAGACCCAGGTTCGATCCTGACAATGGGTGCCATCTGTACAGAGTTTGTACGTTCTCCCTGTGACCGCATGGGTTTTCTCCGGGTGCTCCGGTTTCCTCCCACACTCCAACGACGTGCAACTGTGTAGGATAGTGCTAGTGTACGGGGATCAATAGTCGGCAGGGACTCGATGTTCTGAAGGGCCTGTTTCCGTGATGTAACTATAAACTAAACTAAGAAGCCCACCATCAGTGCCTGGCTGCCGGAACACACGGGGTCTCTGCACCGAGCATGGGTTACGGCCAAATAACCACAGCTGGGTCCAATTAGTGGTTATTGCATCAAATCACCTGAACCTTGTCAGCCCTGATCATTAACCCAACGGGGACAGATAGAAGGGAGAGGGGAGGGAGCAGGGGCAGAGAGGGGTGAAGAGGAGAGGAGGGTTAGGGGGAGAAGGGGAGAAACATGAAGACCCCTTATTAATTGTGCCTCCTCAGTGACGACGAACTTTGTTCATGTGGACATGGACAACTTTGTCACTATTGTTCGACAGTGGAAATAAAGCCAAGCATGTGAGTTCACATTACTATGAGCACCAGTGTAGTCTTTGCTGATTTTCACCCGGTTAACAGTGGAGGACGTTCTCCAGAGATGCTGCCTTCCGCTTTGAGTTGGCTCGAAGGGCCGAATGGCCTACTTCTGCACCTATTGTCTATTGCGTTACTGCAGCATTTTTGTGTATTTCTTTGCAGAGACTTGGATTGGTTTTTTTCTGGGTCGCTTGAGGTTGCGGGGAGAGCTGATAGAAGTATATAAAATTATGTGAACGGCATAGATGGGGTAGACATTCATAACCTTTTTGTCCCAGGATAGAACAATCAAATACTAGAGGGCATTGCTTTAAGGTGAGAAAAGCAAAGTTAAAAGTTGTGAGGAGCAAGTTATTTTTGACATTTCGGGCAGTGGGTGCCTGAAATGCGTTGCCAGTGGTGGTGGTTGAGGCCGATATGATAATGGAATTGAAGAGAGTTTTGGATAAGCAGGAAGGGAGGGATATGGATTATGAGCAGGCAGGTAAAAGTTGGCCTTTCACTCTTTGATTCATGTTCTGCACAGGCCTGGTGGGCTGAACAGTGTGTTCCTGTGTTGCAAGATGTGCTATGTTCGAACAGATGTTCAGAAACACCTAAGTAAGGATGACAAGCTATTTCCACGGATTTCCATTTTTAATTGTGTCATTATAAAACATGTAAAGTGATCAACGTTGTGGAAAAATATCTGCTGGGATAATGGTGTTTTCATTACACCGTGAAGGGCATGAAGCATTCCCTTGGCTCTGACTTGAGTTTGACCCTGGCTGTGGAGGTTGTTTGTGTGGAGTTTGCACATTTTCCCTCTGGCCCTCATGGATATTCCTTGGGCTTTCTAGTTTCCACTTGTATCCCAAAGATGGGCTGGTGGGTTGTCTACAATCGATTAACTGCAGTGTAGGCATGAACATCGTGGGGGCAGGGTGGGGGGTTTATTGGTATTTGAGAAAGAACAAGGTACAAACAAGTATAATTGAGGATTGGTCTGGGGGCTTGTACACTCAAAGGGCCGAACGGCCTCATACCTCATCTTGAAGAAATATAATATATATTGGGATCCAATTATTGTGTTTAACAGCAAAACCATACTGGCTGATCCAATGGCATGTGTAGATAATCACTGGTATAATTGTATTGGTATAATTCTTTAGTCAAAGGAATTTGTGTGAATCTGTGGAATTCATTGCCACAGGTGGCTGTGGAGGCCAAGTCATTAGGTATTTTATGGCGGAGATTGACAGATTCTTGGGTATCGGGTTGTGGGGTGAAGGCAGGCAGGAGAATGGGGTTGAGAGGGAAAGATAGATCAGCCATGATTGAATAGCAGAATAGACTTGATGGGTCGAACACCCTGCTTCAGCTCCTGTGACTTATGAAACAATCCATTGCAATGAAAAGAGAATTTTTGGTATTTTCTTTAAGATTTTGCTTGACAATAGATCACATTTAGAAGGACATGGGCCAAATGCAGGCAGGTGGGAATAGTGTAGATGGGGCATGTTGATCGGTGTGGGCAAGTTGGGCCGAAGGGCCTGTTTTGATGCTGTATAAAGGGGGCTGAATACTGTTACACGCCACACTTTTCAGTTTTTTATTTGTAAAAAAATTTGAAAACCATGTATCATTTTCCTTCCACTTCACAATTACGCGCCACTTTGTGTTGGTCTATCACATAAAATCCCAATAAAATACATTTACGTTTGTGGTTGTAACGTGACAAAATGTGGAAAAGTTCAAGGGGTATAAATACTTTTGCAAGCCACTGTAGATAGGGTAGACATTCAGAAACTTTTTCCCAGGGTGGAAACGTCATAAGACAAGAGGGTATAGTTTTAAGGTGAGAGGAGCAAAGTTTGAAGGATATGTGTGGAGCATCTTTTTTATAGAGGGTAGTGGGTGCATGGAACACGCTGCCAGGTATATGCAGTGACTGGAGGGACATGGATCATATGCAGGTGGATTAATTTATTTTGGCATTATGTTCACACAGACATTGTCAGGAAAATGAGATACAAGGACAATGTGCTGGAGTAACTCAGCAGGGCCAGGCACCATCTAGTAACTTCTCTCCATCCTGAAGAAGAGTCCTGTGCCGAAACGTCACCTATCTGTGTTCTCCAGAGATGCTGCCTGACCCGCTGAGTTACTCCAGCACTTTGTCCTTTTCTTGTCTGAAGGGTCTCCTGACCCGACATCATCCATCTTTTTTCTCCAGCGATGCTGCCTGACCTGCTCACTTACTTCAGCATTTTGTGCCTATCTTTGTGCCTCTTGTTGGCTGAAGGGCCTGTTCCATGTTTGATTTGTTTTTCCCCTGCCTGACATGTCTACCAGTCATCATGAGGCTAGTTGTCTCAGCTGTGGTGTACGTGTTGTTATGCTGTGTATGTGTTGTCCAGACCTGGGCATGAATTCTTTGTCACAATATATGCCCAATCTAACCCTCGTTGACACACATGGTTGTGTCCTGATTGACAAATCTTGGGTAAGTAGCCAGCCTATATTAGAGGCACACTGGATCTCCCATGGTGCTGCTGCTCCATTGACAGGAGTTTTATAAGAACTTCTACCAACCAACCACTACCTTTTGAGAAACAAGCCTGCTCTCTTTTTCCGAACATTCTTATTTCGCCAGATTATAAGAACTTTCTTCTCCCTTGCACTGTACGTGGGTGCACATGACAATCAACTATCCCAAGACCTTTCTTCTCTGTGGTCTAGTGTGTTCACAGGTTGTTGGTTGCCTGTTAACCCATTATTAATTAAACCTTCCCCTTCCCAAACTCAGAGTAGGTTGGTTGGTTAATTTATTTGTTTATAGCATCTAAATTTCTTTTTTTTCTTTTCTATTGAAGCCCACCCTCAGAGGGAGATTTTGCAGGTTGTATGTCTGGAGTTGGTGCATTGGTTGCCTGATGTTTGCTCCTACATGTCTCTGGTGTCACATGCGGTGGGGAACACTCTTGGGAAGCTGCTGTTGACCTTAAATGGATACATTCTGGCGTCCATACCCTGGACTAAGAACCTGTGATGCAGGTTGGTGGTTACTATATTTTGCTTACTCATTTACAGGATGCAGAGAGGACTGACATTCACTGGCCATTCTCTATTGCTCTTGAATGGCTAGTCTGTCGTTCCTGAGTTTAGACGATGGATTCTATGGTATTCCCAGGGACCATGAGACCTGAAGAGGTCCTGCAGCTGACATTGTCCTCCTTGGTGGTTGCAGGTCATGGGTTTGTCTATGAGTTGCCTGGGTGAGTAATTGAAATGGACATTTGTAGACGATTGCTCAGCAACTGGAGGTGGACAGATGCGTTAGCGGAAACCATGACCTTTATTGTTCAGGCTGTTGAAGAAGGGTTCAGGAGGAGGCCAGGGAGTTTAAGAAATTGTGTTTGGGAAAAGTTTCCAGCTGTGCACATCTGGTCTCATGGATCTGCGCAGCAGTTGAGTTCTGCTGAATCTGAGCCTTGGCCAATGCTACTGTCCTGACCCATCCCCGCAACACCCCCTTGACTCAAGAATCTCCTTATTGAAAGGTGACAACACCAGAAGGTGTCAGCCGAGCACCAGCCATCCGAATATATCAACCTCAATACCACTCCTCCGCTATGCTGCAGTTTGGTGGGAATGTGACAATGACAGTGTTTGCAGGTGTGGGGGTTCAAAAGTGACACAACGGTGGAGTTGCTGCTTCAGCGCCAGAGACTGGGGTTCAATCCTGACTGGGGGGGGTGTCAGTGCAGAGTTTGTACGTCTCCCTGTGACTGCATGGATTTTCTCGGGGTACTCCACAGTTTCCTCCTACATTCCAAAAATGTACAGGTGTGTCGGTTAATAAATTGTAAATTGCCCTAAGTGTGTTGGATAGTGCAAGTGTCGATTACAGGTCGGCAAAGACTCCGGGGACTGAAGGCCTGGTTTCCGCGCCATATCTAAAGTCTCTCCGTCTTCACAACTAACAAAAAACTATACCAACTAAATACACACAAAATTCTAAGACAAAAGAAAGAAAGTCAAATGTTTCATTTATCCTTTTATTTGATTATTTTATAACAGGCACACACTCTGTATGGTATAAATAAATGTACAGGCAAATTCCCTCTCCCCACACTGTCGGAGCCTCCCTCATTGGTGTCCAAAATCAAAATCAGCCATTATTGCTATCCCTCGTGTGATAACTCCTAAAGATCCCCCTGTAAAAGATCATCTCCTGCATTCATTACAAAAATTTGATCCTGACAGGTTTTGCCCACATATCCTCCGTGAATAACACAGGTGTCTGGTAAGGAAAGTCAGATAAATAATGCCTCTAACTCTAATGTTGAGAAGCTAAAAAATACATTGGAATTAATTTTAAAACTAGTTAAAGTTTACTTCAGTGTTAAATTCATGAAATTAATAGGTTAAAGCTAGAGAGAGGATTATTTAGAACAGTGGAAGTAAATTCAACCTTAATTTTAAAATAAATTGTAGAACAGGGATATGGGTCAAACACAGGATTGTGAGACGTGCAGATGAGGAGCTTGGTCTGCATAGGCAATATAGACTGAAGGGCCTGTGCAATGCTGACTCAAACTTGGGGGAGGGTTGTAGGCCTCATGAGTGCAAAGACAGAGGAATGAGGCTAATCAGAATCATAGCTTATCTTTCCCCACCATCCTTTTTAAAACTACTGTAAATTACATGGATAATTGTGAAAATCTCATAGCAGTTGCTTCCACAGCATTAGGCAATAGACAATAGGTGCAGGAGTAGGCCCTTCGAGCCAGCACCGCCATTCAATCTGATCATCCCTAATCAGTACCCCGTTCCTGCCTTCTCCCCATATCCCCTGACTCCCCTATTTTTAAGAGCCCTACCTAGCTCTCTTGAAATCATCCAGTTCCTCAGTTTCCAGACTACCTGAAGGCAGACTCACTTTTTGTGCAGCAATAAGTCTCCAAAGAACAGTAGGAACAAGGAACTGAAGATACTGGTTTATCAAAATAGACACAAAGGAGACATTTCGTGTTGAGACCCATCTGAAACGTCAGGTAAGTGAAATATCACATATGCATGTTCTCCAGGTATGCTGCCTGACCCGCTGAGTTACTCCAGCTCTTTGTCTTTTTTCATCAATGATAATTTGGCCCTACATAGCTGTCAGACTGGAGTGATCATCCTTTTCCCAAATTTTTAAAAACAAAAACTTACCTGTTTATGATCCATTCCAATTAGCCACGATGCAGTCTAAGATGATCTTTGTAAAATAGTATTCCAGGAAGCCTGAAACCCAGCAGACAATGTAGCTGTTGGTAAACTTACACAGAATTCTACATTGTATGCCAGGTCCAGGCCTGACCTGGGAACAAATCATGTTTTCAAGTGAAGGTCAGTTTTTGTTAAACCTTGACGTGGCTTCTGTAGTTGTAGGGGCAGTGAGAGTTGCTGGCAGAGAACAGTTCAATCCCGACTACAGGGCTACTGTTTGGAGTTTGTACGATTCCCCTATGACCATGGGTTTCTCCGGGTGCTCCGGTTTTCCTCCCACACAAAGACATACAGGTTTGTAGATTTATTGGCTTCGGTAAAAATTGTAAATTGTCGCTAGTGTGCAGCAGGGATCACTGGTCGGCGTGGGCCAAGGGGCCTGTTTCCATGCTGTATTTCTAAACTATTGTAAAGCTTCAGTTTCTTAGCACATTTGTTTCCACACTGAATAATGGTTGACAAAGTCTCCGCTAATGCACTCTTTAGTTTTCAATGGGCAAAGTGCACTGAGATTTGCAATCCTTTTGTTCATTTCTGAAGATATGAACTAGTCTCTATGGTGACTTCATAATTACTTTAATGGAACAAGAGTATTGCTACTTGACAAAGACAGCACATTTCACTTATAAATCTTTACTCCCGAGTCCACAGGGAATGCTATGAATTTGCTGTGGATAAAACAGAAACATAGAAAGTAGATGCAGGAGGAGGCCATTTGGCCCTTCGAGCCAGCATGGCTGATCATCCACAATCAGTAGCCCGTGCCTGCCTTCTCCCCATATCCCTTGATGCCCCAAGAGCTCTATCTATAATCCAGTGAATTGGCCTCTACTGCCTTCTGTGGCAGAGAATTCCACAAATTCACAACTCTCTGGGTGAAAAAGTTTTTCTCATCTCAGTTTTTTAAATGACCTCCCCTTTATTCTTAGACTGTGCCCCCTGGGTTCTGGACTCCCCCAACATTGGGGACATCCAGCATCTAGCTTGTCCAGTCCTTTTATAATTTTATGTGTTTCTATAAGACCCCCCTCTCATCCTAAATTCAAGTGAATACAAGCCCATTCTTTCCAATCTTACCTCATATGATAGTCCTGCCATACCGGGGATTAATCTTGTGAACCTACACTGCACTGCCTCAATAGCAAGGATGTCCTTCCTCAAATTAGGAGACCAAAACTGCACACAATACTCCAGATGTGGTCTCACTAGGGCCCTGTACAACTGCAGAAGGACCTCTTTACTCCTATACTCAAATCCTCTAGTTATGAAGGCCAACAGGCCATTAGCTTTCTTCACTGCCTGCTGTACCTGCATGTTTACTTTCAGAGATGGTGTACAAGGACATCCAGATCTTGTTGCTGCACTTCCATTTTTCCTAATCTGACACCATTGAGATAATAATCTGCCTCCTTGTTCTTGCCGGCAAAGTGGATAACCTCACATTTATCTACATTATACTGCATCTGCCCACTCACTCAACCTGTCCAAGTCACCCTGCATCCTCTTCGCAGTTCACACTGCCACCCAGCTTTGTGTCATCTGCAAAATTGCTAGTGTTACTTTTAATTCCATCATCTAAATCATTAATATATATTGTAAATACTTGCGGCACTCCATTCGCCACTGCCTGCCATTCTGACAGGGACCCGTTTATTCCTACTCTTTGTTTCCTGTCTGCCAACCAATTCTCTATCCATGTCAATACTCTACCCCTAATACCATGTGCTCTATTTTTTAGCACCTTGTCAAAGGCTTCCTGAAAGTCCAGATACACCTTACTCACTGGCTCACCTTCATCCATTTTACTTGACACATCCTCAAATAATTCCAGAAGATTAGTCAAGCAGGATTTCCCCTTCATAATTCCATGCTGACATAAAATCCATCCTTTTACTGCTATCCAAATGCACCATTATTACTTCTTTAATAATTGACTCCAGCATCTTCCCACCACAGATGTCAGGTGAACTGGTCGATAATTCCCAATTTTCTCACTTGCTCCTTTCTTGAAAAGTGGGATAACATTAGCTACCCTCCAATCCACAGGAACTGAACACCAATTCATCCACGATTTCTAGAGCCACCTCCTCGAGTACCCTGGGATGCAGAACCTGGGGATTTATCAGCCTTCAGTCTACCCACTACTATTTCTCACCTAATGCAAATTTATTTCAGTTCCTCTGTCTCCCTAGATCCTCTGTCCTCTAGTACATCTGGGAGATTGGTTCTGTCTTAACCAAAGTACTTGTTCAACTCTTCTGCCATTCCCCATAATAATTTCACCTGTTTCTGCCTTCAAGGGACCCACATTTGTCTTTACTAAACTTTTTCTCTTAACATACCTAAAGAAGCTTTTACTATCCTTCTTTATATTCTTGGCCAGCTTACCTTCGTACTTCATCTTTTCACCCAGTATTGCCCTATTTGTTACCTTCTGTTGTCCTTTGAAAGTTTCCCAATCCTCAGGTGTCCCGCTACTCTTTGCTACGTTATACACCTTTTCTTTTAGTTTTATTCCATCCCTAACTTCCCTTGTCAGCCACAGTTGCCTCTTACTCCCCTTAAAATCTTTCTTCCTCTTTGGAATGAAATTATCCTGCATCTTTTCTGGATTATGCCCAGAAATTCCTGCCATTGCTGTTCCGTCATTCCTGCTAGGATCCTTTTCCTGGCAACCTTGGCCAGCTCCTCTCTCATGCCTCCATTCTCCCCTTTGTTCAACTGCAACACTGACACTTCTGATTTAACCTTCTCCCTCTCAAATTGCAGTTTAAAACTTATCATATTAATGTTACAAACAGGCTTGTGTGTACAGAAAAATGTTCAGCAGACAATTAGAAAATAAACCAGATGAGTAAGATTATCCTTACAAAAGAAAACTATTGCATGGCCTATCTGTCTATGGTATAGGCTTGTGGCTCCTGTTATACTCAAGTACAATTAGGACTATTCTTCCTGATCTGTCATAAATTCATGTAGTCTAGACCTAACGTACAGTCTTGTGATGGGCTTGGTTTCGCCCAGAATAGAACTTCCAGATTTGCAAATGTAATGTAGCTCCATTGATAGTCTAATGAAGGGTACATTGCAGATAAACTTGGAATCTGATACCAAATAGTGAGGTCCAGATCAAAGGAGTTATGCAGCAAGTTCTATTTGCCACTAGGGGCTGCCAATGATCCTTGTAACAAATACACAGTGGTCTGCACAAGGAATGGCAGTGCTGGCTCGAAGGGCAAAATGGCCTTGTCTTGCATCTATTTTCTATGTTTCTAATACTTAGACTTAGTTCCTCCCACATTGTTGAGTGCATTTGGGCAGCAATGCTGCTGATAGGTAAATCTTGTGACTATTACCATAATTTAAAACATCCTGCCATCTGTTACTTATTTTCAAAACCTCTGCCCCCATGTAAATGAGTGACCTTTATAACATAATTGTTGGTTTTATTTCAGAATTATCGTCCCAAAGAGACAATTCACTATATTCCAAATGTATAATGGGATTTAGAGGAAGCAACTCTGCCTGTACTATGCTACCGACAGACCCTTTCCTTTCGTTGACAAAAAAAGGAGGCACAGTGATGCAGCGGGTAGAGCCACTGCCCCACTACCAGAGACCAGAGTTCGATCCTGACCTTGGATGCCATTTTGTGGAGTTTGCATTCTCTGTGACCATGTGGGTTATCTCCAGGTGCTCTGGTTTCCTCCCACATCTGTCACAAGATGTGCAGGGTTGTAGGTTAAATGCCCTGTCCTGAAAAATGCGACGAGAGAAAAAAGCAGCCCTTTTGGCAAATGGTCTTCCCCATGATACAAGGACACTGGTCTAACAAAGTCCAGAACCTTTCCAACATTTAACATGATAAAATCATCAGCGAGGACAATATAACATCTAGAGATTCACCCATAATAAGGTCACATGCAGACAGAATAACTGAGATGGAACAAAATACAGCAGTGGACACAGCGAGAGAACTGGATAAAGAGGCCCTGAGAACCAAATGAAAGTTGCTATGAATAGTTTCAATTGTGAAGCCTAATATCCCAAAAGCGTTAGTTACCAATAACAAGCAGTTGATGATGATCATTCTATTGGATGAATCTGCAAGTTTCTATTCCTAATCCCAAAAGTTGGGTGTATCAGAGGTTCAACTTGGTGACCATGATGAAGGCCTAAGGTTGATCTGGGATGTAAAGCCGCTGGAGTGCAATGTGATGCCGTCAGAGACCCAGTAGCCAGATGTAGCTGCTGGATGTGGACAGAATCTACACTGACTACTGAGCAAGTGATGGACACCCAAACAGGTCATTGTAACAGCTGCCAATGTGTCAGTACGTGAAGCAATAAAATCAACTGCTGGAAGAAATCGGCAGAGCACAGTATTGATCATTGCCTCCACAGATGCTGCTCGACCCACTGAGTAGTTTTGTAGTTTCTTTTTTATCCAGATTCCAGCATCTGCAGTCTCTTGTCATCGCCCAAATCCTGTCAAAAGAAAAAGTACAGTCACCTTAACGTGCATTACATTTCTGATTACTAGCAAGTAAAAACCATTGAGTGTTTATATTTCAAATAGTGGTTAAAGTTAAAGCTCAAGTTAAAAGCAAAAAGAGACTCATATTTGACAGGCAATTTCGCCTAATGACTCAGACTGCAATGATTCATACTGGTTCGCAAGGCCTGACATTGAAGTCTTTTATGTCTTAAGAGCGTTGTAATTAACTTTGGTGCTATTAGGCTGGGGAGAAGCGAGAGGGGCGAGCAAGCTTCCTACTGGGAAAGAGAACGATAACGAAACAAGCAGGGACTGGGCAAAGTCTAATGGTGTGAAGTTATCATAGAGTGGTAGTCATGCATGGAATCCGTGATTCACTGAGGAACCAACCTCATCACTCTTTTTAGGGAAAGCCAAATAAACTCAACTCCTTCCACTTGGGAAGGTGTACATTTGATCTAAGAGTGACAGACGCGACTCATATCTATCCTTAAGGATGAGAGTACGAAGGCAGGTGTTTGAGCAATCCCTCAGTGAAATGTCCTGTTCCTCCTAGAATGGGGCAAAGTGCAGTATTGTGGGTTGCAACAACACAAGCAATTTCTCTCAGCCACAGACTGTGGTCATTATTCTTGGCCAGTTGATGGAATGCATAATGCTAGCAAATGCCAGTGTCATCATTTTAATATTGACTCAGTCTGTGCTGCTTATAACCCAGGATCACCATTAAAATGTTCTGCTCTATCAGTGCCAAAAGTTAAATCTACTTCAGCGTTAATATTTAATTCCTGTGTTACCAGGGGGATTATGTACTCCTTTGCATAGATACAGTCATTTGCCAAAAGGAGACAATTTCTAGTCACCTTGGTTACATAAAACCAGTTTCTACAATTGTTTAAATCAGAAAATGTGGATGGTTCTGAGGTGTTCAAATCAACAATGTCAATTTTAAAATTACAGCTACAAGACACCAACAGATGTTGATGCATATTGTTTACAGGTGTGGGATCATTTCCAAATCTTCAAAAGACAGATGAAACTGAACAATCGGTGAATAAATCTGCCACTGCATATGTGGTACATTTATTCACATCTTGCAAATACTGATTCTATTTTAAGTCGACAAAAATTAAATAGCAAAAATATCACATTCTAATTAGGAATTTTTGCCCTGACAACACTGTTCAACATTTAAGTGCCAAATTAGTATCATAAGAACATTTTTAGACTTGACATATAGCGTGGAAACAGGCCCTTTAACCCACCAAGTCTGCGCTGACCAGCAATCGCTTTGCATACTATCTTACACACAAGGGACAATTTACCTACAGACCTGCAGCTCTTTGGAGTGTGGGAGGAAAGCGGATAAAACCCAAGCAATCACAGGGAGAATGTTAAAAACTCCGTACAGACAACACCTGTAGTCAGGATCGATCCTGGGTCTCGGGCGTTGTAAGGCAGCAACTCTACTGCTGTGCCACCAGAGTCATTTTTATGTGAAGAAAATGCTAGGTTGAACTAAAATTAGTTTAAACGATAAGTAGTTTCAAAATACACAGCCTGGGAGGCATTGTTAATACAGAAGAGGGTTGTGATAAAATGCGGGAATTCAGCTCCCCAAAATAGCTGACAATTCAACGTTGAACTGTTGGGGATTTATTCGTGCAACTGCCAAGAATTTTGAGACACGTACAGATGGTCATTGCTGTCATTGCAACTGGGCTCCAGCGCTGGACTTCCCATGGACTTGATGCAATTTCCCAGCAACTTCACTGGGAAGTTTGCCTGCTGAGCCACTGCCAGCTTTGGCCAGGCACAAGTTCAACAACTCAAAGCAACTCAGTGGGGGAAATGGCAAGGGAAATGCAATCTTCATTTCTGTCTCACGTGTTTTCAAATTTAGAGACACATTTTTAAAATTCAAGTGTTTAACAATAAATGTTAAATATTTTAACAGTTTGAATGCTTTTGAATATACATGATTGTCAGATATTAACCAATATTCAAGCCATCTTATAGCTGGGTTACAATCTGACGTCAGGAGGCATATCTTAACTGACTGAAAAGCATTAAAGTCCCACTTAGGCAACTGCCAGGGACTAGTTTTAATGGAATTCACCTACAACACCTGTTGAAAATTTTGCAGCAGTTGCCTGTAGTCGCCAAAAAAAATAGCCTAAGTGGGACAGGCCCTTTACTGTGGGATTTAATCAGGCTGGAATCTATTTAGTTCGGAATGGTCCCACCAGTATTGCCTCCTTTTGTCCTGAGTACAAAGATGTAGTGACAAACAGTGCTATCTAGTCACATCACACGATGTACAAGTATTATCAAGCCATGCACAGGCCGTGCAAAGAGAAAAATACCAGCGTGCAGAATATGGTGTTACAGCATTGGGGAATTCATGGAAAGTCAAGAGAGTTTGGTGGGGCAGGTTGCGCCATCTACAATATTTCCACCTGCCTGAGTTTGGCCCATATCCCTCTAATTCTTTCCTATCCATGTACCTGTCTAAGTGCCTTTTGAATGTTATTGTACATGCCTCAACTATCTCATCTGGCAGTTTGTTCCACAACCCACCTCCCTCTGTGTGGAAACATTTGCCAGCTCAGGTTCTTATTAAATCTTTCCCTTCTCACCTTAAACCATGTCCTCTGATTTTTGATAGCACCACTGTGTAAAAAACTGTGCATTCACCCCACCAATTCCCCTCGTGATGTTACACATTTCTATAAGATCACCCCTTAGCCTCCTGCACTGCAAGGAATGAAGTCCGTGGAGCATAGGAGACCATTGGTTGTTTGAGGAAAAGGGTATGTGAAGATAAAGAGCTAATGGAGAAAACGTACAGCAACAACTCCTGTCTTCCTGCATGTTTAGACCTTGGCTGACCTACAACAGGCATCTCAAGGCATTGGAAAGACACCACCAATGCCCTTTCCACAATATCCAGCAGATTGGCAGGACGGAGAATTAAACCACCATCAGAACCACTTGTCACACCTGATTGGCTGCTTTGGGTAGGTCACATCGCTCATGCTAACACTCTTGTAATAGACACGCAGATGGGAATTCTGTCAGGGGACCAGATTGCATGTCAGACAGAGGTAAAGGAGAAACGAGGTCTTCAAAGCCTTCCTTGGCCTTATGGCCATTCAAAGTACGAGAAGCGTTTGGGTTGGTATTGAGAACCTAGAGCACAATCACCAGAAGCAGAGGTACCCTGGATAAGTGGCAAAAGGAGTGTCCCATCTCATTATTTTACCCCAGTCTATGCAAAGGGTCTCCTGACCCACATTGGCCTCATCAGCCACCTCTGAACCCATTAAACCAGAGAATGGCAGTTCTTAGTTGATCTCAAGTGGCTATCCAAGGAGAGGGATCATATTTTACTTTCAGCCTTTAGAGATACAGCACGGAAACAGGCTCTTCAGCCCACCGAATCCACGCCGACCTGCGATCCCCATACACGAGCACTATCCTATGCACTAGGGACAATTAATAATTTCACAGAAACCAATTAACCTACAAACCTGTATGTCTTTGGCACATGGAAGGAAACCAGAGCACACTGTCACAGGGAGAATGTACAAACACCATACAGACAGCACCTGTAGTCAGGATCAAACCCGGGTCTCTGACGCTGCAAGACAGCAACTCGTCCCATTTCTCCCATGCCCTTCCACCTACACCGTTCCTTTAGCTTCACATTTCACACCTCTTCTCATCTCACAGCCTTTTATTTTCTAATCTCTGGCCTTTATCCTACCATCTGCCAATCCAACCACCTCTCACCTGTATTCACCTATCACTTGCCAGCATTTGTTCCACCCCCACCCCTTTCAACTTTCTCGCACCCACAACAATCAGGCTGAAGGGTCCCGACCTGAGACGTTGATTATTCATGTCCTCCAGAGATGCTGCCTGACCCGCTGAGTTACTCCAGTATTTTATTATAAACCAGCATCTGTAGTTCCGTCTGAAGGGGTTCGGCCCGAAACGTCGCCTATTTCCTTCGCTCCATAGATGCTGCTGCACCCGCTGAGTTTCCCCAGCAATTTTGTGTACCTTCTGCAGTTCCTAGTGTTGTCCAGCAGCTATGTCAGAGGGCCACAGGTCTGACTGGGTCTTAATGGCATGGCCCAGAGAGGGATGGGCAGTTGTTCCATTGAGGGTCCTACCCTCCACCACCATCTCCCATAACTGAAGGAAGTAATGAACACATGTTTCCCTGTCTGCAATCTCAGTCAGCACCAGGAGGGTCTAAATGCAGACAGATAGCCCAGGAAATTGTATCAGGAAAACAAGGTAAAATACCACAGAAATACTCAGTACTGCCTTGTCCATTTACAGTTGCATAAATTCAAAAGAATCAACTCTAGAAAGGAGCATTAAAATAAAGCAGAATCAGGCAGAAGGTGAATATATCAAATCGGACAATACTTTATAAACAGTCATGTTGAATAAAATAAATTCCAACAAGTAAATCAAAGCAGAAACTATTCAAAATCTGACACAAAGTGCTGGAGTAACTCAGCAGGTAAGGCAGCATCTCTGGAGAACATGGTTTGGTGACGTTTCGGGTTGAGACTGTTCTTCTGAAGAAGAGTCCCTCGCAGAAATGTTACCTAACCACGTTGTCCAGAGATGCTGCCTGGCCCACTGAGTTATTCCAGCACTTTGGGTCCTCTTTTGTAAACCAGTTCCTTGCATCTAATATTCAAAAGCTATAAGGATAAAAAGAGGTAAAGCACTAAAATATGTGTTTAATATGTGTTTAAATATGTGGAACTGCAGATGCTGGAAAATCGAAGGTACACAAAAATGCTGGAGAAACTCAGCAGGTGCAGCAGCATCTATGGAGCGAAGGAAATAGGCAACGTTTCGGGCCGAAACGTTGCCTATTTCCTTCGCTCCATAGATGCTGCTGCACCCGCTGAGTTTCTCCAGCATTTTTGTGTACCTACTGAAATGTGTGATCCAGTACAGTAACAGTAGTCTGCTGCGATAGATTCTAGTGACCAGGGGTGCAATAACGAGTTGTGAACTCAGTGTTCCCCATGTATCCTAACAACAACTGGAGGAGCCAGTGCGCTATAATAATGTAGCATTGAAACAAGACAACTTCAAAATTAGTCATTTCTAAATTAGTCACTAAAGAGGATTACATTATGTCTCTATGTAGCTCACAGAACCCCAAATAAACTTGAAAGGCAGTTAGGCAGAAGTAGTTTAAACTAAAGATACTTGTTACCAACATATAAGCATGCCGACTTGCAGGGTGGTGAAAATAGGAACCGTTCATGCCACCTCTTGGCTGGTCCCAGAAGGGGATCATTCCACTCTCAAATCTTTACATCAACAGCAGCATGTCTATCTGTACACTATGGACGGCCTGATTGTAATCATGCATAGTTCATTTGCTGACTGGATAGCACAGACCCTGTACAAGTATGTAAAGCAGCTGGTTTGGATTTAACAGAGGAAGACACTAAATTGACGGTTGAAGATCTTACTGATCCACGATATGGAGATTTACCAGAAGCTTGTGATGGAAGTCCCATATGCCGTCTGTATATATATATATTTTTAAAAGGGATCAAGAAATGTCAACCTAGGTTAGCCAATAAAGTTGGTCAATAAAAAGGGAACAAATGTATGAGGAAAGGTGTTGAATGAAGAACACCATCCACTGTTCCTTCGAGTCTACGGTAGAAAATGCAAGGCTGGTTCTTACAATTTTCTCTTGGGGGCTGCAAGGTAAAGAAAGTCTCTTTCACATAGTGTGGCATCCAGCATTTTAAGACTTGAGATACGACATAGAAACAGGCCTTCAACCCACCAAGTCCACACCGACCAGCAATCCCACTGCACACTAGGGACAATTTACAGTTTTTTACCAAAGCCAATTAAGCTACAGAGCTGCACATATTTGGAGTGTGGGAGGAAACCAAAGCACCCGGAGAAAACCCATGTGGTCACAGGGAGAACATGCAAACTACGTACAGGCAGCACCCATAGCCAGGGTTGAACCCGGGTCTCTGGCGCTGTGAGGCAGCAACTCTGCCACCTGCCGCCAGCAGGGTTTGATGGAGTCAATTATAACCTTTTGAAATATTTAAAAAAGTAGCAATTGCTTCCCTTGGTAATTTAATACGTCCCCATTTATTAAAGAGCTTGAATTTATACATCCATACACAAAAAACGCACAAAATGGAAATATATGGCTACTAGGAATTTGTCTAAATCACCATATAAGCAAACTTAGACTCAAATTGACGGATAAAGTAAAATTATCCAAGGAGCCTTCTAACCTCTTAAAAATGGCAACGCTGTGGTATGTACCAAGTAATAAGGTTGTTAATGATGGACACATTTTAAAACAAGTCAAAAATTAATAATTTCCATCAAGTAATGCTGCAACTAGAGTTGGGAGATATAGTTGAAAGTTCACGATTACAGTTGATGTGGGTTTCCTCAGAAATATCTTGAAGATGACTAGGCTCACCACATCCACATTCTCTTATTTTTTCTCTGAGTTCTCCTAACCAGATTGTTGTCAGCAGGATCCAGCCAACAGGCACTGAATCAGTCATAACTCGCAAATGCCAAATCTCCAAAATATCCACTTCACTCGTGTTAAAACTACTGCACGGATGCCAAGTTGTGCAAAAAGTCCCCAAATTATTTGCGCTGATTCATTCTCCCCAATTACATTAAGTAAAGGATCCTGCCACAGTTCCATTAGTTTAGTTTCGAGATACAGCGTGGAAACAGGCCCCTCGGCCCACCAGCGATCCCCGCACACTAACACTATCCTACACACACTAGGACCATTTACAATTTTACCGAAGGCAAATTAACCTACAAAACTAAACCTGTACGTCTTGGAGTGGGGGGGGGGGGGGGGAACTGGAGCACCTGAAGAAAAAGCCATCCAGTCACAGACTGCACCCGTGGTCAGGGTCGAACCCAGGTCTCTGGCACTGTAAGGAGGCAATTCTCTCTCTGCACCACTAGAAAGGGAACCACTGCCAGCAAGAAACATCTTTTCAGTGGTGTGACTGAATGGCAACTGTTCACAGCTGCTCAGAGACTAACAGTCGACCACACTGAATAATTGGTTCATATTTGCCCCAAATTATGAGAAAAAGATTAGGCTCCCTTCATACAGATCAGGAATATTTAGTTCCCAGGAGCGAAGGTCCTCCCCCAATGGACGTGGTTCAATTATTATCCAAATACAAACATATTCATTCCGATTCATTTCTGGAATAGGAATGGAGATGCAATGATTCGTCATGGGTATGGAGCACACAGCCTAAGTAAACCTGCAATCAGTATGTCATCAAGCAACACCAAAAACATTTATTCCTTCCCCAGTTTGTAGGAAGAGAATCCGATTCAAAGAATTTAAAAATTTTAATAGATAAGATGATTAACTATAATAATGCATTTGTGAAAATTAGGTTAAAGCAGAGTTCATAAAAGTGTTCACAAATGTGCAAGACTAGGATGGCACAGTGGAGCAGCAACAGTACAGTTGTTGCCTTACAGCACCAGAGATCTGGGTTTGATTCAGACTACCAGTGCTGCTTCTACAGAGTTTGTACGTTCTCCCTGTGACCGAGTGGGTTCTCAGTGCTCCGATTTACTCCCACACTTTGTAGGTTAATTGGCCTCCAGTAAAATACATTGTTCCTAATGTGTAGGATAATGTGGGTGTACAGGTGTCGCTGATCAGTGTTTCTGCACTCTATCCCTAAAGTCTAAACTGCAAAGATACTCATTTGTAATAAGTGGTGGGTTTGCTGGAGGAGGTAGAGGCAGAAGTCACATTTCAATAACGTTTGGACAGGTATGTGGATAGGAAAGTTTTAGAGAGATATGGTCCAAATGCGGGCAGGTGGGACTAGTGTAGATGGGGCACCTTCATCGGCATGGGCAAGTTCGGCCAAAGGGCCTGTTTCCATTCTAAAATGCAGCTGATAATGAAAACATGCAAAGAAAAATAATGGATATGCACAGCAGGTGAGGATCGTGAATGGAGAGAGGAACAGAGTAACATTTGTCCCCTTGTCTGAGTGCCAAGTATTTCTAGCATTTGCTGTTTGGTTTATAATTTCCTAAGTTGATGTGACTAGATTTTTTCAATTTTTTGATATTTTGACAAATGAAGAACCCCCATGAGAAATGTACAAGTAATATCCCCTTATTATCCCCTCAATTTGGGTGTAGGTTTATTCATATGTACTGAGGCACAGTGAAAAGCTTGATTTTGCATGCTGTCCAATCAGATCAGATAATACTGTACACAAACACATTCAACTCAAACTCAAGTACAATAGGTAGAGCAATGGGGAAGATACAGAGTGCAGAATATAGTTCTCAGCATTGTATCGCATCAGTTCCAGAGACAAAGTCCAATGCCGCAATGGGGTAGAAGTGAATTGGACAGTACCCCTCATTAACGGAAATTAAAGTAAAAGAACATTATGGGGTAATATCTTTGCAACACTGATTTACCAATTCCCCATTTATATTTTAAGAATCTGCAACCTACCCCCTTGTATCCTTCAGAATCAATAAACCCCTACCAGCTTTCAAAGCCTCACTGTGTTCTGGAAAAGGATTTCACCATGCTTTGCACAGAGTCTTTCAAACTCCCTTCCGCAATTCCAACTAGTGAGAGAGTTGAAGGTAGACACAAAATGATAGAGTAGCTCAACGGGACAGGCAGCATATCAGGAGAACAGGAATGAGTGACGTTTTGGGTCGAGACCCTTCTTCAGATTGATGTCAGGGGAGTGGGCTGTACAGAGATAAAATGTAATCGGGGACAGTAAGACTGGTGGGAGAACTGGGAAGGGGGAGGGAGAACTGGGAAGGGGAGGGAGAGGGGAGTCCAGAACCAGGGGTCAGAGATTAAGAATAAGGGTTAGGCCATTTAGGACTGAGATGAGGAAAAACGTCTTCACCCCGAGAGCTGCGAATCTGTTCCTCCAATTTGTGCTGGGTCTCACTCTGACAATGGAGGAGGCTCAGGACAGAAAGGTCAAATTGGGAATGAGAGGGGGAGTTAAAGTGTTGAGCAACCAGGAGATCAGGTAGGTAATGCGAGTAGTCACACATGACTGTGCTGCCAGATTCAGGGACAACAGGATTATTAAATTTGTAGATGACACCAGTGGTGGGACTCATCAGTGGAGATGATGAAACAATGTACAGGGAGGAAGTGAAACAACTAGTGGACTGGTGCGGCAACAACAATTTAGCATTAAACGTCGGCAAAACAAAGGAGGCGATTGTCCACTTCAGGAGGTCGCAGCCAAAACACACACCCCTCAACATCAGTGGCACCACAGTGGAGAGCGTGGAGAGCATAAAGTTCCTCGGAGTGCAAATTACAGACAGTCTCACCTGGTCCAGGAACAACACTGGGATTGTCAAACGGGCCCATCAGTGACTGCACTACCTGAGGAAACTCACAGGCCTCACTCCCCACCAACATCCTCAGGACTTTTTACAGGGGCACGGTGGAGTCTGTACTCACGTACTGTATGAACACGTGGTACTCCAACTGTAACTGCTCAGACAGGAAGTCTCTGCAGAGGGTAGTGAGGGGAGCAGAGAGGATCATTGGCGTCTCCCTACCCTCGGTACAAGAACTGTTCCAGAGCCGCTGCCTGAAAAAAGCACTGAGAATAGCTAAGGACAAACTGCACCCCCTCCACACACATCTGGATCTCCTGCCATCAGGCAAGAGATACCGTAGCATCAAAGCCGAGACAACCAGACTGCTAAACAGCTTCCTTCCACAGACTGTGAGGCTGCTAAACAGTCCCTCCACCTGATTCTGCTGCCTTGCACTGACAATTTAATAACTCTGGCACTGGCCACTTATATCAGCTGCCCTGGACATTTTATGCTGTTTTTTACTGTATTTTAACGTTGCTGTTTTTACCTGCACTTTTTAACTACTCGTACTGTTTTTATCAGGGACTGGATTGTTTTTAATATGTGAAATGTTTAAGTTTTATGTGCGATGCTCCGGTATTCCCTGGGAAACGTCTTCTCATTTTGCACTGTACAATTGTTGCTTTGCAAGATGACAATAAAGGTTGATTGGATTGATTGATGGGAGTTTTATCATTTCTCATATGCAGTTTTACAGTCACATTTGACACAATAACAATACATATGCAATCACTTATCAGTTATTGAAAGTAAACAAGATCAACCACAGTAATTGCTATTTTGGCCTAGGGTTTAAATTGGATAATACTCAAAACACTATCCCAATTCCGCACAACAAATCATCCCTTTAAATTTCTCGACACAAGGAAATGCAAAAAAAAGAAAGTGCTGGAGTAACTCAGCAGGTCAGGCAGACACTCTGGAGAATATGGATAGGTGACGTTTTCAGTTGGAAGCCTTCTCCACCTATCCATATTCTCTAGGGATGCTGCCTGGCCCGCTGAGTTACTCCAGCACTTTGTCTTTTTCCCCCTTAAGTTTCTCCTCAGTTACAGAAACTTTGATTTCTTGGTTATCAGAATCGGAGACAACTGACCACAACTTCACCACTGTCCAAGGTTTCACAGAGCTACAAACCCGCCCATCTTTAGGATGTGGGAGAAACCGGAGCACCCGAAGAAAACCCACAGGCAGAATATGTAAACTCCACACACAGAGATCAGGATTAATCCCGGGTCTCTGGCACCGAGGCAGCAGGTCAACCAGCAATGTAAATTGAGCAAAATAGGGACAGACAACACATCCCTTAGTACAACCTGATCATTCTAATTATTGTAGATCACATCTGTAGCAATGTTACAAAATTTTGAGATTTAAAAAATCAAGTCTGCAATTTATCCCATCGGATAAAGCATAAAAATAAGTTTAATTTGACACATAATTCACTTTCATATCTTCAGTAATAAAAAGGTTATGGCCATTTTCATACTCAGAAATCAGCATCTTGTTCCCTATTGCTTTTCCATTGACTTAACACAAAAGCTGTGATCGAGGACAGTCTAAAGCCCATAACTTTCTTAAAAATTAAGAGAACTGATTGAAATTCAGTTATTATAGTTTGAAGCATCCTGAAGCAAATATAAAACATCTTACTTGGATGACCTGAAATTAAAGCATATAATTAGTTAATTACCTCATTCCAGCTAATTCCAAAATTGACCGTTGTGACGGAAATAGTAATAAACACCCAGACTGCCTTGAAAATTCAAAAATATGATATTCTCAAGATCAGAACTCTAGTATTATATGCTGTAAGTCGGTAACAGATAGGTAAATAAATTACAATTTCTGGCAATAGACCAAGTCTTTATGGAGAAGATCAGTTGCTAGCTGGTACATTGGCATATCATAATCAGTAGCATCATCATACTGCTCAGATTGTAACCAATAAGCAATTCTGTACACCTTGTTTTTCCTCAACTTTTCAATTTTGGCATTGTAAACGACAAGTTTTTGCTCTTCAAACCACGCATGACATGCCTTTCTGCCCACTACTTTCCTATTATGAATGTCCTGTGGATTCCATTTCTTAAGAAAAGGATTTTTTTTTTAAATAGCCCAAGTATCCAAATAAAACTAATCCCATTCACACAAGAATTCACAATAACATGATTTTTAAATCTCACTGTCATGAATTTATATCCCAGATGGAAGGAATTTAATGTTTAATTCCCATAAATTAATCTAGAAACATCCACTCAATATAATCAAAATTATTATTTTTTTGCACATGAGACTAAAACTGATATTTAGTATAAAAATATTCACTATTGATAGACAATAACACAAAATAGACGATTTAGATGCTCATGATTGTCAAAAAAAAAGGAGCACTTAAATCATCTTGCGAGTGGGTTTTTCTGGAACGCGATCGATTGGAAAGTTGCATTTGCGGTGAATTTGAAGCCCCCATATCTGCAGGAAAAACACTGCCGGTTCGTATGGGGCCCAAATCACATTTTCGCAGCGTAAAATTAGATTAAAGCCATCCCAAGAAGCAAGTTTATATGAAAAATATACAACTTACCCTTTGTTTTGTCACGTTCTTGCGATCCGTCATGTTGTAGGCGTTGAGGGCGTTAGAAGTCGAATTTTATTTTAATCTAATTATTAAATTGTCTCGCGATTTAAAAAAAAAAAAATCGGGAAGTCAGATTATTCTTCAGCAGCCAGCAGCCCGAGGAAATCCGCCACCGACAGGCAGGAGAAAACTGGAATTTAATCCCACCCCCCCCCAAAGTCGCGCACACGGCCAGTGGCATAACTGCAGCGCCGCTGAAGGTTAGTTTTGTAACATCGCTAACATCTGAGGATGCTGGGGGGTACTAACCATCATAGAAACATAGAAAAATAGGTACAGAAGTAGGCCATTCAGCCATTCAATATGATCATGGCTGATCATCGAAAATTAGTACCCCGTTCCTGCTTTTCCCCCCATACCCATTGATACCAGTCACATGCACACGTACAGTGAAGTACAAGTACAAAACTCTTGTTTGCTACAACACCACAGGCACAGACTCAAACAAACACAAACTGTTCATAAACAATACAAAAGTTCTAATAGCAAAAAGATTGTGCAAAACAAGCCAAGATATTAGTGTCTGCACAAGAAACTGCAGATGCTGGAATCTTGCATGGAACAAAATATTGGAGTAACTGTGGTGGAATCAGTCACTCTCATTTTATGTCTTGCATTTGTCCACCCATCTGCCAATCATCTGCCCCCCTCATCTGTGCCTGCTTAGCACTTGCCAGGCTTTACCCCAGCCCTATCACTCCTCCAGCTTCCTCCCTCCCTCCCCTCCCCCCCCCCACCTCCCGAGTAAAACCCGAAGAAAGATCCAGACCTGAAACATGTCCTCCACAGATGCTGCCTGACCTGCCGAGTTACACCAGCGTGTGGTGTTCTACAGTAGTGAAACATAACTGCTTTAGTGAAAGTGACAAAGGCAATTGCAAAAAAAGGTTTTGTTCAAGACTCCAATCTGGAGCTAGTTAACAACAATCAAGTTTTGAGAGGGGCCTTCACAAGATAAGGGTAGGCACATGCTGAATGGGAGACAACAGTTCACCATGTTCATTAAGGGAGCATTTGCTGGCCGATCCAGACATCCAAGGAAGGCAATGGCTGGAGGCTCGCAACAGCCTGGGACTTGCCTGGAACGGTTTTGGGGGCTAGTCTCCTTCCGTTTTCTCTTTAGCATATAAAAGGCGTGCTCAATTGGGTTCAGATCGGGTGATTGACTTGGCCATTCAAGAATTGACCATTTTTTACCTTTGAAAAACTCCTTTATTGCATTAGTATGTTTGAGATCATTGTCTTACTGTAGAATGAACCGCCAGGTCAATGCGTTACCTTCGACTACCTTCGAGTACCTACGACCAGCATCACGACCTACTACGACAAGACCTACGACTAAACAAATAACGATTTTTCCCACGGCGACCTACTTTTAAGTCGCGGTCAATTTTTAGCATCTTGAAAAATACGCCGCGACCTAGCTGAAGCCTCGACTACGCGGAGACCACACTCGACCATGAAGGAGAGCGACGAAGACCTCCTACGACCTTGTGGCGACCTTCCCGCAACTGTGGGTTGCGGGCAAAGGTCGCCAGAATTCGCGGTGAGGTCGCCCAAGTGGAACAGGGGCTTTAAGGCTTACCAAAATCACCCTGTTTGGAACATCATTAAGAAGAAAGAGAGCACTGGTGAGCTTACTAATCGCAAAGGGACTGGCAGGCAAAGGAAGACCTCCACAGCTGATGACAGAAGAATTCTCTCTATAATAAAGAAAAATCCTCAAACACCTGTCTGACAGATCAGAAACACTCTTCAGGAGTCAGGTGTGGATTTGTCAGTGACCACTGTCCGCAGAATACTTCATGAACACACATACAGAGGCTACACTGCAGGATGAAAACCACTGGTTAGCTGTAAATATAGGACTGGCCAGGTTATAGTTCGCCAACAAGTACTTAAAAGAGCAACCACAGTTCTGGAAAAAGGTCTTGTGGACAGATGAGACAAAGATTAACTATATCAGAGTGATGACAAGAGCAAAGTATGGAGGAGAGAAGGAACTGCCCAAGATCTAAAGCATACCATCTCATCTGTGAAACATGGTGGTGGGGGTGTTATGTCCTGGGCATGTATGGCTGCTGAAGGTACTGACTCACTATCTTCATTGATGATACAACTACTGACGGTAGTAGCATAATGAATTCTGAAGTGTACAGACACATCCTATCTGATCAAGTTCAAACAAATGCCACAAAACGCATTGACCGGCAGGTTCATTCTGCAGTAAGACAATGATCCCAAACATACTAAAGCAACAAAGGAGTTTTTCAAAGGTAAAAAATGGTCAATTCTTGAATGGCCAAGTCAATCACCCGATCTGAACCCAATTGAGCATGCCTTTTATATGCTAAAGAGAAAACTGAAGGGGACTAGCCCCAAAACACACATAAGCTAAAGATGGCTGCAATACAGGCCTGGCAGAGCATCACCAGAGAAGACACCCAGCAACTGGTGATGTCCATGAATCGCAGACTTCAAGCAGTCATTACATGCAAAGGATATGCACCAAAATACTAAATATAACTACTTTCATTTACGTGACATTGCTGTGTCCCAAACATTATGGTGCCCTGAAATGAGGGGGGGGGGGGGGGGGGGGGACGACTATGTATAAACACTGCTGTAATTTCTACATGGTGAAACCAAAATGTATAAAATACCCTTTATTAAAATCTGACAATGCGCACTTTAACCACATGTGATTTTTTTCTATTACAAATCTAAAATTATGGAGTACAGAGGCAAATAAATAAATGATGGGTCTTTTCCCCAAACATTATGGAGGGCACTGTATGTACAGAGACAGTTTTTACTGAACTGTGGTGAACCATTGAAATTCAAAATATTTAATGCACGGCGCATTAGTAACTGGCTATAGACCGAATTATTCAGCTGTCAATAACAACCAAAGCATCTCCATACGTGGCTTGTGGTACAGTGTTAGGGACTTTCTAACGCCTTGGGTTCCTTGGCATGTTTTAACCAATATTTATTTTTAAACATTTTTTGGTTCTGCCTGCTCAATACTGCGCATTCCGCTTGTGACAGAAGAGTGGGATTTAAAGTCCATGGACAGACATTTCATGCCAGTCAAACGGAATTTGGTATTTCTACACCATTTTACTTTAACAATGGACACAAGGTGGTAGTAAAAGTGATTGAACTAAAAATTACTTTAGGGATGAAGACATTATAAAGTTTAACATCGAGTCTAGAGATGGGAAAAAAAGTGGGGGCAAAGAATCAGATTACTGGGAATTTCAAAAGTCAGATTAGATTTGTATCTGTGGGTCAGAATTGTAGGCTAATTTATCGACATATGACATACCTATGACTCACACTAAGCTTTTAAATGCTGAAGATGGGGGCGGCAGAGTATATTAGGTTTTAACTTAGATTACACTGGTGATGTAAACTAACTGTAGTGATGTAAACTAACTGTAGTGCAGGAGGATGGTTGGAGAAAGAGGGTGGAGTTGATGGACGTGCAAGGGTAGGTTACAGGGAATTCATTAGCGGAAATGGGAATGCAGAGTTGGCATAGGTTCAATAGGGTGCATGGTCACCTTCCATAAAATGCAATATGGAAAGAGTGCACTAGTTTAGTGCAGTGTAATCACCCCACAGGGCATCAGAGCACTGGATCGGTGATCTACAAGTAATTATTCCTATCCTAGTCTAGAGAAATGCTTGGAACATGAATCAGTGGGCAGATATAGGGTGGCACAATGGGCAAGCTGATAGAGCCGCTGCCTCATGGTGCCAAAGACCCAGGTTAATTCCAGACTTTGGGTGCTATCTGTGTGGAGTTCGTGGGCCTCCCTGTGACTGCAAGGGTTTCCTCTGGGTGCTCCAGTTTCCTCCCAAGGACATGTGGGTTAATTGGCCTCTGTAAATTGTCCCCTAGTGTGTAGGGAGTGGGGCTCAAGTGGGGCAACATAGAACTATCGTGAATGGGTGATCGATGGTCAGCATGGACTCAAGAGAATGCACTACTGCCAGTGTCCACCAACATGGACATGTACACACTTTGGTTTACACTCTCATCGTTGGGTCAACTCGTATTGCTGATAATTAAATGCATTATTGATTATTGGACACTTACTTGCTGAGTTAATGGGCCTGTAAAGCTACAGGAAGAAAAAATGGCCTTTTCCCGTTCCCGTCCCTATGACAACTAAATACCTCAGTCTGAGGAAGGTCTGACCCAAAATGTCACCTATCCATGTTCTCCAGAGATGCTGCCTGGCCCGCTGAGTTACTCCAGCACTTCGTTTTTGATAATTAAATACTCTTTATTCGTGGTGGGGATAGACAGATTCTGCATCCATTTTAGTTTCGAGATACAATATGGAAACAGGCCATATTTTATGAAAGGCTACCAATAGAGTCGGCACCAACACTGAGCATTCCAATCAATCCTATTTCTAATTAATTCCCTATAATCTACCCTCTGGAAGTGTAAAGTTTCTCCAGATTACTTCTGAGATGAAGCACTATATTGATTTATTCACCAGGTGGCGCCGACGATGGCAGCCTCGCCAACGGTCTGTCTTGTCTTTTTCCTTCTTTGGTGTTTTTAGCTTTCTTTGTATGACTGTGGCAAATCAAATTCCTTGTATGTTGCAAAAGATACTTGGCTAATAAATTGCAATTATGATGACGATTCATTGGGTCACATTAAAAGTAAATATATATTTTAGTTACCTCAAACATGGAAAAGAAAATAGCTGGCACACTAACAAAATGTTACATTGTCACATCCTAAAGTACTATACACCAGTTTCAATACTGCATTTCGTTGTCTCTGTACTGTACACTGACAATGACAATTAAAGTTGAATCTGATCTAATCTGAATCCTGACGATAAATTACATGCAAGCTCCCATCCCATTAACCTGTAGAAAGTTAAAAAATGGAAGCCAAGTTGTTTCTTCTCAAAGGAGGAACTAAAGAATAATAAAAAGATCTAGGTCTTTCATATCTAGATTTCATAAAGAGTGATCAGGTGCAAAGTAGTTGAATCATACAGTGGCAGAACAGGCCCTTTGGCCCACCAAGTCTGTGCCAGCCAGCGATCACCCCGTGCACCAACACTATCCTACACACTAGGGACAATTTACGATTTTTTGGAGTGAAGCCAATTAACCTACAAACCTGTACGTCTTTGGAGTGTGGGAGGAAACGGGAACACGCTGAGAAAACCCACACGGTCAAGGGGAGAAAGTACAAACTCCATACGGGCAGCACCCATAGTTCGGATTGAACCCGGGTCTCTGATGCTGTAAGGTCACAGCTCTACCGCTGTGCCACCATGCCACAAAGTAGTATGACCAGAGGTCATAAAATGGATTAATAGGCCAGTCCGGAATGGCATATGACAAATGCAATGCCACGCACCATCTCAACTCTAATGTTCAGGGAAGGAGAACGTAAATGACACACTGGGAAGTGTAGAGCAGGGGGCGGCAACCTACAGCCCCCAGGCTGAATGCAGCCCATAACCCAAAATCATTCCTCGTAATTATCTAGCCCGCAGCCTTCCGTCATCTCCAGTACCTCCCGGGTTCGAGGCCATGGCGCCCAGGCCCGGTGACGCCAGGAAGTCTGCACTGGCGGCCGCAATTGCTGAGCCGCCATGTGCGCCAAGATCTGGCTGTACCGCATCCTGTGCAAAGCCGCCAGCACGGCCACGCACCTTCTGTGTCTGGGCTTCATTGTCGGGATTGGCGTTGTCAATAGGCTGGGGATGAGAGAGTGTGAGTATTTGAGCCACTGCCTTCAGGACAGAGCCAAGGCAATGGACCGTAGGTGCGCCATGTTCGTGAACGCCCGTAACTAGGGGGCAGTGCTCTGGGTGGCGTCCTCGAAGGGGTGGGATCTATGAGAACACGCGATTTGATGCCTGCCATCCGGGGCGGGATCCATGTGGCCCGCGTGGTACACATGATAGATGTGGCCCGCCATCCACTCAGGCATGCGTCCTGGCCCCTATGCAGAACAAGGTAGTCGAACCCTGGTGTAGAGTATAAACGAGGTACAAAAGTAACCTATTCTTTACTACTGTAACACCAATTGATCAGAGAACAATAGTGAGCAACAGTGTAACAAGTAGGAACTCACAAGGAGGGCAATCCCTGTTGATATCTCGCAGAAAGAACTTCAGATGACAGTTAATACACAAAGGGCTGGAGTAACTCAGCGGGTCAAGCAGCATGTCTGGAGAACAAGGAACGTTTCAGGTCTAAACCTTTCTTCAGATTTGTAGGTGACATTTTGGGTTGAAAGAAGGGTTTTGACCACAAATGCGCCTATCCATGTTCTCCAGAGATGCTGCCTGACCTAATTGTAATCATGTATAATCTTTCAACGGACTCGTTAGCACAACAAAAGCTTTTCACTGTACACAAGACAATGATAAGCTAAATTCAATTACTCAATGAAAAGCCAAGTTGACCAATTTTGCCCTCATTGTTTGATGACAGAGGTCAGGATTATCTGGATAGAAGATTCTGAGAATAAATTCATAATCACTTTATAGCTTCAGTAACAGAACATGATCTATCCAGTTCCTTCAAATACTATGTTCACACCAATTTTAAGGGCTGACTGTTTATATCTCTTCTAGAAAGGAGGCATTAAGAAATGTGCTGGATCATCATGATACTATTCTTAAAGTCAAAATCTAACGCTGATAGCAGTCTAATGCAAATGTCAAGATTTGCAGTTATCGTTTCACAGCTGCTAACTGCGAATCTGCAGGTGACAGCCTGAAGAAAGGCTCTCCCACTGCTCCACGCCACTGGCCTTTGTATTGTCCTTAAAAAGACTAGGACATTTCAACGTGATAACCATTTTGACCACTGAGAAAAAAGTCAACTGAATCTTAGTTGGCAATATCACTAATCGCAATTAGAAAAAGGGTAGTAATAAGGCGAAACTCACATCATGTGCTTTGGCTTGTGGTGGAGAAAACTATGCCACAGAAATGATGAAGTCATTATTATTTGGCCAAAATCTCTCCCATCCTCTTCAATGTCTCGCTGATCGACCAGTTTCTGCACCTCAGTGTGGGAGAACTAATGTTCTCCTGCTAAATTCAGCTTCAATCGGCCCACCAGCATCAGGTATGCTGTAGTTCACAAAGGCACAAGGAACTGCAGATGCTGGAATCTGGAGCAAAACAAAAAATGCTGGAGGAATTCAGCCAGCCAAGCAGCATCTCAAGAGGGAATGGTCAGGATAATGTTTTGAGTCGGGTCACTTATTGAGTATGAGGAAGGGTTCCCGACCTGCAACGTCATCTGTTCATTCCCTCCACAGATGCTGCCTGACCCGCTGAGTTCCTCCAGCACTTTGTGAATTCTGTGAATCATTATTGGTTGGAAGCACTTCCATCACAATCAGCAAGTATAAAGGGAGAAAATTCAGTTCATGTTGATCCCAATGGTTGCATGTACTTGGTCTGCAAATATTAAAAAACTGGAACTTTAAGTATAAATATTAATTAATTAGTTTTAGTTTTTTAGTTTTAGAGATACAATGTGGAGACAGTCTTTTCGGCCCCACCGAGCAAGAACTAATTTACAGAAGCTTGATTAACCGACAAACCTGCACGTCTTTGGAAAGGGGAAGAAACCGGAGCACACAGAGGAAATCCATGTGGTCAGAGGGAGAACGTGCAAACTCCACACTAACAGCAGCCAAGGTCAGGATCGAACCCGCGTTTCTGTTTCTGAGGCAGTGGCTTTACCAGCTGCGCTGCCCGTAATTGAGAATTATAATCCTCATAACAAAGGGACTAGTCGCATAGTACCCACCAGGGCAAGAGGTAAACCATTTACTTTCAATACTAAAAACTACAATAAGGAACAAAACAGGTAACAAAATACCCTAATACCAAAATCTGTGAGCCCTCATCCTGACACCAGCACCACATAAGAATTTATAGGTTTCCAGAATAGGACATCTCATCCACACAAGGCTGCCTCATCCTGCATAAAAGGACACAGTGCTGGAGCAACTCAGTGGGTCAGGCAGCATCTCTGGAGAACATGGATAAGCAAGGCTTCAGGTCGAGACCCTTCCTCAGACCATAGGTATCTGGTAACATCAACACCCTTGGGAAGTTATGCATGGAACTCACCCAGCCTTATTCTGCAGCATTCTAGTGGACTGCATTTCGTTGTCTCTGTACTGTACACTGCACAATGACAATTAAAGTTGAATCTGAATCTGTACACAATTCCAAGTGCAGCTGGCTCCTGAAGCCATCTAAAGAACTGATGCGCTACAATACTGAGAACTATATTCTGAGCTCAGTATCTTCCCCTTTGCTCTGCCTATTGTACATAAGTGTGAACTGATTGTATCGACATATTGTATAACTGACCTATTTGGATAGCAAAGCTTTTCACTGAACCTCGGTACACATGACAATACAAACCCAAACCTAGAGAGCAAGATCTACCAGTTAATGGGCAGTTGGCAGCTGGAGTCCTGGAAATTATCTAGTCTCCATCACTCTACAGGTTCACAAAGTGGATCAACACAAACATTGTTTCTCTTACCACCCCTTCAAATGTTACACTTATCCAGCACCACTCCTCACCCACCAGCCTCCACTCATACCCACTTACCAAAGCAAATTTGGTCTAACGATGGTTGATCCTCCCAGTCCCCTGCTGCAACCCACACTTGCTCAGGAGAGGCAGTAAGGCAACAGGCATTAACAATCTCTTTCTTTAACGCACTCGATTTTCAAGGTTCCAGGATATTTCTCTGGCGAGGTTCATCTCAGAGATGAAACAAGTAGAAGACTGCCTGCTGGATTGTACTGTCAATTCTGACAACTGGGGACTAAATCTGAGAACTGCCAAAGAAACATGACCCACAACAATAATACTCCATAAAACTGAAATCACTCATGTCTTTGCATCATCGGGTCAGTCTTGCAACACTTCTAGCAGTAAATTGCAGACAACAGGGACTGCAGATGTTGGAATGTTGAGTAAAACGAAGTGCTAGAGCAACTGAGTGAGTCAGGCAGCATCTGCGGAAGGAATTAATATTTTTAGCGATTCTGACCTTTTCCAGGCACCTCATATCACAAGATATGAGCAATGCAAAATGTGTCATTAGCTGGACTACCTTTGGCCCACTATGACCAGTTTTAGAAACGCTTCATTGGGAATGAGTCAATACCATGGAGATGGTGCACAAAATCTATTTCTGGTACCAGGACTTGCGCCACAGAAACCTTTTATGAAGTAACTTTAAAAACAAAACCTTTTTAAAGAAAGTCCTATTTAACTTACCAAAACTGAATTCAAGCAAACATCAAAAGTAGACGTTGAAGACCAACAGAAGGTTGTTTGGACAAGAATGCACCAACTAAAAGCAGTGGAATGCAAAGTTCACTTTCACCAAAAGGGAAAAAGGCAGTGAAAAAATAAAGAAAATTCATGCATAGTTCTTCCCCAAGTTTCTGAAGAGCTAGCACAAGCATAATGGGCTGAATGGCATTCTGTATCTCAATATTTAGAGAGTTCAATATAGACCATACAGAAACCCATTGCCCTGCGACAGTTGTGAATAGAGTACCAACATTTGACCCACGTCACAGGTCATTGGCATTGTCTTCGAGTTCACTGATCTTTCTGCCAGGTATAATATTGAGCAAAATATAGAGTGTTGCAGGTACTGGACTTGATGGTTTGATGTTTATGCAATTGTGTGGGTGTCAAATTATGTGAGCAGGGTGGTAGGCAGCATCATTATTATAATCGTGGTCCAATGTTGAAGTTTCTTAGTTCTAATAAATACGATTTGTATTGAAGTTTAATAAAATACCAATGATTTTAAATAAATGCTCACTAGCTTTGGTCATCTTTAAAGTTTATGGATATTCAGATATGGATAACTTTTTCTACTTATCCCCCTTGTCTTTAGGAATGTCCATTACCAAGAGATGCACAGTATTCCCATTCATTTGAGTGGGGATTGTGGAAGTGCACAGAGTAAAAAAAGTTTCCATTAACTACGCTGCTCATGCTTTTAATAGTTGTACATGCATTTCTTAAAAGTACATTTTTAGCAAATTATAGTAAATTGACAAACATTTATATGTGAACATATATGGAACGAACTGCCAGAGGAGGTAGTTGGTGCGGAGACTAATGCAACGTTTAAGAAACAATTAGACAGCTACATGAATAAGACAGGTTTAGAGAAACAATGCAGCAGGTGGGACAAGTGTAGATGAGATAATGTTGGTCGGTGTGGGCAAGTTGGGACGAAGGGCCCGTTTCCGTACTCTATGACTATGAATAAACTTTGATAGCTTTTGGCACATGGCAGTGCTGGTGACAGGAATTTGCTGTCAGTCAGTGACCTGCAGAAGGGGCTTTGGGGACAGGACTTGTTCTGACCCATGCCAATTACATTGCTGGAGACCTGGCCTCACCATTTGATTCTGGGACCATGTATACCAGAACAGTAAGACAGTCCAGGTATGGAGAAGAAAAATTCAGTGGGTGTTGACACCAGGAAGTCGGGCCCCATCTTGGGAACTCAGACTTGTTCAGTGTGGATTCCTATTCTAGATGCCTCTGAATTACCTGCTGTAGACTGGCCAGCGCTCTTTTTCCTGGCATTGATTGTTTGCAGGGGTGTGGCAATTACACTTTCACACAAATTGAAAACCAGACCCATTACATGGCATTGGACCACACCTTTAATAAGAGTAGGAGCTGTTGGCGCCAGCAGTTCCTGTAATAGCTATTGGGAACTCCACCCTTAATCATCAGTCTTATCTTAAACTAACTTTTTATTGCAGCTGCTGCTGCTTTATTATTTTCCTCTTTTACACTTCAAAACGTAGCTACTAGGCTGCATGCATTATCTGTCTCATTTCGACCAGTCCTGTTTTGTAGTTACTCTGCCACCACCAAATAACTTAGAACCGTCTAAAGTTTATAAATGCCACACATTAACTGTTCAAGAACTGAAGTCTAGTAAGTTGCAATGTCCTCTTACCCAAAGCTGCTCATAAATATTTTGACTTTGTAACACTCACATTGTAAATTTATACAGAAAACAATTACAAAACTAGGTTGTAAATATAATTTGAAATCGAACACAAAGTACAAATAATTCGTAAAAAGTAGGCTGACCACCCAGACGACAGAGATAGAGTATTGTTTAAGCGTTAACAATCCACTACGTCTTCTCCACGCCCCTTTGAATATCCCCATTCAAATGTAAGAAATCAAGCTATAAACAGGATGATTCAATGCAATATTTCCGAATGTTTCATTACAGAAACAGAGTGCGAAGAGGTTATAGATACTTTAGGTTACTCACCACTCTGATTGAATCATTCCCGTGATCAGCATTCTTTCATCATTATTTCCTCATGACACCACGCTGCTGCTGTTAGCTGGAAGTCCCCTCCATTACACCACTGCTTTCTTTTTGGGGGGGGGGGGAGAAAAAAAAATCTTTAAAGCAAATCTTGCCATTGCTGAAACTTGAACTCTTCAGAGAAAGAGAGAGAAAAAAACAATCACTGGTTCGTCTTTCCGTTCAACAAAATAAAAAACCCAGAAAGTATATAAGCAGGATAATTGAATTAAAAAAAAGGAATCTACGGACCACACATGTCGCTGCTGGTGCATTGAGGGCTTTGCTTCTCTCTAACTCCTGGCGAAAGCTCCCGGGTGATTGCGCCGCTCGCAGTGAGCGTGCTTTGCATTAGTTGCCACATGAGTGTCTCTCTCACTGGTGTGGGTGGTGAGAGGGGGTGGGCGAGGCAGTGCGGAGAGACGCGCCCGGCCACTGACATGCAGCCCGCAGCCGGCTGCAGACAACGGGCTGCATCACCGCGCCTGCTCTTATAGACCAGCGCCGGAGCCCCGCCGACCAATGGGAGCTCACCTCGCCGCGTGACCCACCCCCCTTCTACATTCCGGCCAATGGGAACTCGCCCCAGACACGTGATCCTCCATGACGCGTTATATTGCGGCCAATGGGCGCTCGCCGACCCCCCTCCCCCGCCACGTGACCACCCCCACAGCTCGCTACACGCAAAGTTGTGAATCGGGGCAAGGCTAGGGTGAGGAAGAGGGCATTCATTCAAAAATCCCAGCACCAACTCAGGCAGGAAACTCCCCTGTCTGCTCACACCAGGCCTTCGTCCAAATAAGGGAATTGTCTGGTGCTCTTTAAACTGTCCCCCACAGAAGGCAGTGGAGGCCAATTCTCTGGATGTTTTCAAGAGAGAGGTAGATTTAGCTCTTAGGGATAAGGGAATCAAAGGATATGGGGAAAAAGCAGGAACATGGTACTGATTTTGGATGATCACCCATAGAGTCAGAGTGATACAGAGTGGAAATAGGCCTTTGGCCGAACTCACCCACACCGTCCCAACAATGTCCCAGCTACATTAGTCCCACTTGTCTGCGCTTGGTCGATATCCCTCCAAACCGGTCCTGTCCATGTACCTGTCTAACTGTTTCTTAAATGATGGGATAGTCCCAGCCTCAACTACCTCCTCTGGCAGCTTGTTCCATACACACCTTTTGTGTGAAAAAGTTACCCCTCAGATTCCTTGTAAATCTTTTCCCCTTCACTTTGAACCTATGTCCTCTGGTCCTTGATTCCCCTACTCTGGGCATATATACACATATACATACATACACACATATATAAATATTCTTATATATATAAGAACCTTCCTATCACTGTTTACTGATTGATACCACAAATAAAAATGTAGACATTACATTTTAGTTAACTCATAATTAAAACGTTGGTTAAGTCTGTAAAAATATATAGTCACTGGCAATTTTTAACCAGCTGCATTAATAAACAGTTTATAATGCTTGCTAATAAATAATTCTAACTTAATTATGAATTTACATCAAATATGGCTGATTGTCCACCATTATATTATAACCCAACAATTAACAAGTCAAGATAAATATTGAATACTTTGGTGCAACATCACCAAATTTTTCATTGCCAACTACCAGAACGCTGCTGTAGCACCTCGTAATTTCTAAAATGACAGTGATATTCAGTTCTCTTTATTAAATTAGCCTTAAACTATGGATAGATAATAAACCCGCTGTTACAAATACACTAAACCTTTGTGTTATTAAGCAGCTACATCAAAATCAGTGATTCAATGATAGTTTGACTGCAAAATAGTTACTAACCTATAACGGTGACTAAGAACTAACTATCTTAAAACTAAACACATTTACATAGCTTAAATTTCCTCAAAGTGATTACATTAGTCCAATGAATATATAATATTCACTGTCTTATTATTTTGGCTTTAAGCAGAGAATCCATTACTACAAGTAGGTGCAGTGTTTTCTCCATTCATCGTAATTTTGCTTTACTCTTCTTGGACAGTTATTGACTGTGTGAGGACAGGAAGATAGGGAGTGGTGATGACTCACTGTCCCGCTTCAGTTCCAAAGTTTGTTTGGGGGATATAGAATGTTGGACAGGGTGAATTGTTAATAATTTATTTCAAAAGCCAAAGACTATGATGACAAAGCATTGACTTTTTTTACAAGAAAGAGTCATCTAAGCCACTTGTTGTTTTAATCCTGCTGATGTCATTCATAAATGAAATGCTTAATATCTGATTTTTTATTATTAATTGTATTTTTCTTTGTTTATACGCCTATAAACCTTATTTGTCACACTCTCATTTAAGAAATTGTGAAACTAGAACCAAAGACTTGCATTCTCGATTGCAAGTTTACGAATCTGGCAAATATTGAATATAGCAATGAAAATGATTTAAATAAGGGTACAGCATGGAAACAGACCCTTCGGCCCACCAAGACCATTCTGACCTGTTCACACTAGTTCTATGTTATCTCACTTTCGCACCCACTCCCTGTACACAAGGGGTTACAAAGGCCAATTAACTTACAAACCTTTGGCAAGGGGGAGGAAACCAGAGCATCCAGAGGGCATGGGGGTCACAGGAAGAATGTGTGAACTCCACACAGACAGCCCACAAAGTCATGTTTGAACCCGGGTCTCCGGTGCTTTGAGGCAGCAGCTCTACCAGTTGAGCCCCTATTCTGTCCCTGTCTTTAATCTTAAAACAAAACTACCTAACGGTTTAAATTTAGTTTATTATTGACACGTGTACTGAGGTACAGTGAAAAGCTTGGGTTGTATGCTATCCTGTCAAAGAAAAGACTAAACATGATAACAATAAAGTGTTATAGAGAGACAAGGAACTGCAGAGGCTGTTTTACAAACAAAATACAAAGTGTTGGAGTAACTTAGTGGGTCAGGCAGCATCTTTGAAGGTGGCATTTCGGGACGGGACTCTTCTTCAGATGTCTGAAGAAGGGGTCCCGTTCTGAAACATCACCTGCCCATGTTCTCCAGAGACCCGTCGAGTTGCTCCTACACTCTGTGTCTTTTTTTTGTAAACCTCATAGCGTTAGTTCAAACTGTTCAGTTAAAAAGACAAACACACCATTTCTGGAATCAACGCTGGTACATACCAATATAATATAAATCCTGAGAGAGAAAAGGAAAGATCTTTGTTTTTGTGTCTTTCCATGGCAAACCAGCACCTGCAGTTTCTTGGTTATATAATTTAAATCCAGGTTTCCAGACGGTTTAAGAATAGCTTTCTCGTTGCTGCCTTTCCCCTCATGCACAAGAGACCGGCTGATCTGCTGTAAACATTACACTGCAACTGCAAACTTCAGCCAGAGTTAAAGGGTTTACGAGCAGGGCATGCGTAAATAAGAGGGGGATGCTTCTTGTTGAGGGAGTAGGTGGAGCTGAATCATGTGCGATGTGTCACTGAGGCTTTGAGGCAGATGGAGGGCAATTCATGCAATACACTCTGTTTTTGCTGCAGGCCAAATTAAGTAAAGATGTCAGAGTAGTATGAATCAGTCTAATTCATCCATACAGAGTCATTCAGTGTAGTACAAGCAGTTACAGAACTCACCATCCAGAGAGCCAGAATTAAACAAGTAATGAGTTGCACTGTTACCCCATTAAAAAATGCACGATCTATATTGAAAATAAACAGTGCCTGAAAAGACATGAATCATGTTAGCAATTATGATCATATAGACTTGGGGGCGGCATAGTAACAGATTTGCTGCATCACAGAGCCAGGCTCGATCCTGACCTCGAGTGCTGTCTGTACCAAATTTGTATATTCTCCCAGTGACCACATGGGTTTTCTTCGGGTGTTCCGGGTTCCTCCCACATTCCAAAGATGTGCAGGTGTGTTGGTTAATTGGCTTCTGTAAACTGTCCCCAGTGTGTTGGATAGAACTAGTGGTCGCTGGTCAGCGCGGACTCAGTGGGCCGAAAGGCCAGTTTCCATGCTGTATCTCCAAACCAAAGATTTATAACAAGTTATAAATGTAAAATAATTACAGGTATGACTGATTGGCTTGAACGCTAACTAGGCTGCAAAATGTCCCAGATGTATGTGCAGCACTATGTTGTATCAGTAGGAAGACATCCTTTATAGTTATAGGACATTTTGTTGCCAGTTTTATCATCTGTAGATGAAGCTGGGATTCAAACTAGATTTGGGAGGGTGGTACAGCAAAAGAAACAGCGTAAGTCAGCCATTGAGCTTTATAGCACAGAAAAAGGAAGATGTAGATACGACAGATTCTGGTTTACAAAAAAAGGTCGCAACATGCTGGAGTAATTCAATGGGTCAGGCAGCATCTCTGGAGAGCACAGGGCGGCATAGTGGCGCAACAGTAGAGTTGAAGGGCCTGTTTCCGCACTGTATGGCTAATGTCCAAAGTTACTTCTGAATATTCAGAGAATTTAAAAATGAGTAAAACAAAAAGCATAACGGGAACTGATCTGAAATATCAAAAAGGAAAATCAGATCATATTTTGAAAAATTATTTTCAAATAACATTACTATTATATTGTAATGTATATATTTTAATAGACGATAGGTGCAGGAGTAGGCCATTCGACCCTTCGAGCCAGCACCGCCATTCAATGTGATCATGGCTGATCATCCCTGACTAGTGGGGTACCGCAAGGCTCGGTGCTGGGACCGCAGCTATTTACAATATACATCAATGATTTGGATGAAGGGATTCAAAGTAACATTAGCAAATTTGCAGATGACACAAAGCTGGGTGGCAGTCTGAACTGTGAGGAGGATGCTATGAGAATGCAGGGTGACTTGGACAGATTGGGGGAGTGGGCAGATGCATGGCAGATGAAGTTTAATGCGGATAAATGTGAGGTTTTCCACTTTGGTAGCAAAAACAGGAAGGCAGATTACTATTTAAATGGCGTCAAGTTGGGAAAAGGGGGAAGTACAACGGGATCTGGGGGTCCTTGTTCATCAGTCTATGAAAGGAAGCATGCAGGTGCAGCAGGCAGTGAAGAAAGCGAATGGCATGTTGGCCTTTATAACAAGAGGAATCGAATATAGGAGCAAAGAGGTCCTTCTGCAGTTGTACAGAGAGCCCTAGTGAGACCACACCTGGAGTATTGTGTGCAGTTTAGGTTTACAAGGTTAATTCCCGGGATGGCGGGACTGTCATATGCTGAGAGAATGGAGCAGCTGGGCTTGTACACTCTGGAGTTTAGAAGGATGAGAGGGTATCTCATTGAAACATATAAGAATGTTAAGGGTTTGGACACGCTAGAGGCAGGAAACATGTTCCCGATGTTGGGGGGTCCAGAACCAGGGCTACAGTTTAAGAATAAGGAGTAAGCCATTTAGAACGGAGATGTGGAAAATCTTTTTCTCATAGAGAGTTGTGAGTCTGTGGAATTCTCTGCCTCAGAGGGCGGTGGAGGCAGGATCTCTGGATGCTTCCAAGAGAGAGCTAGATAGGGCTCTTAAAAATAGCAGAGTCAGGGGATATGGGGAGAAGGCGGGAACGGGGTACTGATTGGGGATGACCTATCTTGGACCCACAATACCTCAACTCTGATCAAGAAGGCTCACCAGCGTCTCTTCTTCCTGAGGAGACTGAAGAAGGTCCATCTGTCTCCTCAGATCCTGGTGAACTTCTACCGCTGCACCATCGAGAGCATCCTTACCAACTGCATCACAGTATGGTATGGCAACTGCTCTGTCTCCGACCGGAAGGCATTGCAGAGGGTGGTGAAAATTGCCCAACGCATCACCGGTTCCTCGCTCCCCTCCATTGAGTCTGTCCAAAGCAAGCGTTATCTGCGGAGGGCGCTCAGCATCGCCAAGGACTGCTCTCACCCCAACCATGGACTGTTTACCCTCCTACCATCCGGGAGGCGCTACAGGTCTCTCCGTTGCCGAACCAGCAGGTCCAGGAACAGCTTCTTCCCGGCGGCTGTCACTCTACTCAACAACGTACCTCGGTGACTGCCAATCACCCCCCCACCCCCCGGACACTTATTATCACTTATTATTATTTATTTAAATCATTTGCTATGTCGCTCTTCCAGGGAGATGCTAAATGCATTTCGTTGTCTCTGTACTGTACACTGACAATGACAATTAAAATTGAATCTGAATCTGAATCTATTGTCTATTCCCAATCAGTGCCCCATTCCTGCCTTCTCCCCATATCCCCTGACTCCGCTATCTTTAAGAGCCCTATCTAGCTAATGTATTATAACATTACTATTCTTGAAAAGTTCACTTTGTTTGTTACTAAGTGTTGTACCTTTTATTCTTGCATTGTAACCATGTAATCACGTATAGCCTTTTATTTTCTATCCAGCACGCAACAAAATAATAAACTAAACTAAACTAAACTTTAAAACGTTCCTATTTTCTCTTGGGAAGGTTTCCTGAAATTCTATTGGCATTGAAAATATAGTGTCAGGGAAAGCTGAATTTAAGAATATTAATACAGAATGTGCACCCAAAATTATTAATTATTTAGACTTTACGTGCTGTTTCCACAGGGATAAAGCTTTATGAATTTTGCAATTGCAAATTAGATATTCAAGCAGAGGACAGAATAAGTTAAGTTTTATGTAATTTTATGCGATACAGCATGGAAACAGGCCCTCCAACCCGCGCCGACCAGAGATCCCCGTACACTAGCACTATCTTACACACAGAGATCCCTGTACACTAGCAACTATCCTACACACAGAGATCCCTGTACACTAGCAACTATCCTACACACAGGGGACGTTACAATTTTACCAAAGTCAATTAACCAAGAAACCTGTACGTCTTTGGAGTACCCAGAGAAAACCCACCCAGTCATAGGGAGAACGTACAAACTCCAAATAGACAGCACCCGTAGCCCAGATCGAATCCGGGTTTCTGGTGCTGTAAGGAGGCAACTCTACCGATGTGTCACTTTGCCTCGCTAAATCACAAGTGAAATAAAATCTTGTTAACCAGCATTTGTGGACTTGTTTTGTATATGTACACCTGGCTTCCTTTATGGTTAAATGTGGTCCATCACATGACTAGTTAGTAGTCTAAATTAGTATGAAAGTTTCATGAAATGGATTTGATCCACTAGAAAATTAACTGAAGATTTGACTATGTCTTACTGAACTTTGGATGAACTCCTTCAAGCTTATCACATGACTTCTTTAAGGAAAATAGACAAAAGTCTAAAATAGAAACCTTATGGTAACTCCTGATCTGGCGTAATTTAGGGATATCCTGTCAGCTCATAACATGAAATTCTCCAGTGTTAGTCCAGTGGTCACCTAATGATATCATCAGTGTAAATCCGCACATGTGTGTTAGGGTCATATGTGTTATGATTCAAAAGTCACAGTAACAAGAAAGATATAACAAATTCTCAAGTATCTACAGCTATCTTTGTTTTTAAATCAATACCAACGGGTTTGGGCAATCTCCAAGTCACAGTATCTACTCTTGGCTAAATAAGGTGACATTCTTATAACAACATTTAAAATACATTTGCACAGGTACACAGATAGGAATATGGGCCACACATGGGCAGTTGGGACAAGCATGGATATGGCACCTTGGTTGACATGGGCAAGTTGGACCAAAGGCCCTGTTTCCGTGATGAGTAACATTATGGCTCTATGTACAGAGTGGGAAGTGTGGAGGGAGGGAGGGAAGGGACTGGGCCTCACCTCACCAAACCAGGATGTCCATGGCTCCCATGCCAGTGCTGCCTAATGCTCTGTCCTTCAGACCTTTAAACTTGGAAGCTTATAATGGAAGCCCCCTTCCCACTGGTCAATCGTCACATCGAGATGGCACAGTGGCGCAGCTGGTAGAGCCGCTGCCACACAGCACCAGAAACCCCGGTTCAATCCCTGACTGTGGGTGCAACTGTGTGGAGTTAGCACGTTCTCCCTGTGACCACATCGCGTGCCTCCAAGTGCCCCAGTTTCCTCCTTCATCCCAAAGAAGTACAGTTATGGAAGTTAATTAGCCCTCTGTAAATTGCCCCTAGTGTGTAAGGAGTGGCTGAGAAAGTGTGAAAACATAGAATAATTGTGAATGGGTGATCGATGGTCGGCGTGGAGCCTGTTTCCATGCCGATCTAAACTAAACCAAGCTATAACATTAGCAGGAGTTATTTTTCGCCCAACAGTAAGTTTCGTAAGAGTCATATTTCATTAATGCCAAAGGAATAATGAGAAGATGGGACAACATAGAACTAGTGTGAACTGGCGATCAATGGTGGGCTGAAGGGCAAACTACCATGTATCGTTCAATCAAAAATATTACATTGTAGCGAGGCCAGACAGGTTGAGCAAAATGATTTTATTTTTAATAAAAACGAAACAAAACTCGTGAAGTTCGCGTGTCTGACTGAACTAACAATAATAGCTCCGGTTACTAGGAGGAACGGTGACTGACTAACACACCCTAGAATAGCCCGCGAACGAACCCCCGCGGTCACGTGACAGAACCGACCAATGATGAGGGTTCTGACCTCCCCACCCCACCACTAGGTGCCGCTACAAGACCCTCCCCCCCCAGAACTCGAGGAAAAGAAACGAGCGGGCGTCCAAATGATGCGGCCAGACCGAGGGGAGACAGGAGGGACGGGCATGATCGGTGCCACAGAAACCATCTCCTCATGACCCCCGACACAAAAGTCGCAACGCCCGGAAAGGCCCATCGTAAGGGCGCTGGAGCGGAGTTCGATGTGAGTCCCTGCGAACATAGACAAAATTGCAGTCCTTAAACACCGGCGGAACATACGTAGGAACAACCCCATGTCGAGAGGTGGGGACGGGAGCCAGGCCATCCACTTTCTCCCGCGGATGCGCCAGCACAGACGAGGCGGACTCCGGAGACCTTCGAGCCGCAGGAAGGAAATCCCCAGGCAGCCACAGCGGGGCACCGTACACCAGCTCCGCGGAAGATGTGTCCAAATCCGCCTTAGGAGCCGTGCGGATCCCCAGCAACACCCAATCCAGGCCCGTGAGCCGTGCCTTCAACGCCGACTTCAAATGCCGATGGAACCGCTGGATCAAACACCCTCGACCACTGCTACACCACCATCAAGAATGCTTATCGCTCCATTCCTCGCCCTCACTTCGGTAAATCCGACCATACCGCGGTCCTGCTTCTTCCTGCCTACAGGCAGCAATTAAAGAGCACACCCCCAGAGGTGAGGACTGTACAGAGTTGGTCGGGGGGGGGGAGGGGGGCAGAGGGGCAGAGGAACGACTCCAGGACTGTTTGGAGTCTGTAGACTGGGCAATGTACAGGGGCTTGGCAACGGACCTGAACGAATACGCCACAGTCGTTACAGACTTCATAAAGAAATGTGTGGAGGACTGCATCCCGACAAAAACCTTCCGAGTGTTTTCCAATCAGAAGCCTTGGATGAACTTTGAGATCCGCACTCTCCTGAAGACCAGACACCGGGCATTCATGTCTGATGATACAGTGGTCTACAAGAAGTCCAGATACGACCTTGGTAAGGCCATCAAAAAGGCCAAAAGGGACTTCTGCTCCAAACTGGAGGATGAGACAGATGTTCGGCAGCTGTGGCGGGGCCTGAATGCAATCACCTCCTCCAAGGCGAAAGCAGGAGGCAGCTCGAATGTCAGCGAAACATCACTACCTGATGAGCTCAATGCGTTTTACGCACGCTTTGATAGGGAGAACACTGATGTGCCTTCTCGAGCCCCCATTCGCTGTGATGGTATTTCAGTCACAGTCACAGAGGCCGACGTCAGAAGATCCTTCAGAGGGTTGAACCCTCGAAAAGCGCCTGGACCTGATGGCATACCCGGTCGTGTTCTAAAAACCTGCGCGGACCAACTGACTGGAGTTTTTACAGACATTTTCAACCTCTCACGTCTGAGGTCCGAGGTTCCCACCTGCTTTAAAAGGGCATCAATAATACCGGTGCCCAAGAAGAGCAAGGTGACGTGCCTCAACGACTATCGACCAGTGGCACTAACGTCGGTGGTGATGAAGTGCTTCGAGAGGTTGATCATGGTGCAAATCAACTCCTACCTCGAGAAAAACCTGGACCTGTTGCAGTTTGCTTACCGCCACAACAGACCAACGGTGGATGCGATCTCGCTGGCTCTTCACTCCGCTCTGGACCACTTGTACAACAAAAACTCATATGTCAGGCTGTTATTCATTGATTACAGCTCGGCATTTAATACAATCATCCCCTTCAAGCTGGTTATCAAACTCTCAGAACTGGGTCTCTGCACATCCCTCTGCAATTGGATCCATGACTTCCTCATTCACAAACCACAGACTGTTCGTATTGGTGGAAATGTGTCAGCCTCGATAACAATCAGCACGGGAGCACCTCAAGGCTGCGTGCTCAGCCCCCTGCTTTACTCACTCTATACTCATGACTGCGTAGCCGGTCATAGTGCGAACTCCATCATCAAGTTCGCTGACGACACCACTGTTGTGGGACATATCACTGATGGGGACGAGTCAGAGTATAGAAGTGAGATCGACCGACTGACCAAATGGTGCCAGCACAATAACCTGGCCCTCAACACCAGCAAAACCAAGGAACTGATTGTTGACTTTGGAAGGGATTGGATTGGGACCCACAGTCCCATTTATATCAACGGGTCGATGGTGGAAAGGGTCAAGAGCTTCAAATTCCTGGGCGTGCACATCTCTGAAGATCTCTCCTGGTCCGAGAACACTGATGCTATTATAAAGAAAGCACATCAGCGCCTCTACTTCCTGAGGAGATTACGGAGAGGCAGTATGTCAAGGAGGACTCTCTCTAACTTCTACAGGTGCACAGTAGAGAGCATGCTGACCGGTTGCATCGTGGCTTGGTTCGGCAACTTGAGCGCCCAGGAGCGAAAAAGACTACAAAAAGTAGTAAACACTGCCCAGTCCATCATCGGCTCTGACCTCCCTACCATCGAAGGGATCTATCGCAGTCGCTGCCTCAAAAAGGCTGGCAGCATCATCAAGGACCCACACCATCCTGGCCAAACACTCATCTCCCTGCTACCTTCAGGTTGAAGGTACAGGAGCTTGAAGACTGCAACGTCCAGGTTCAGAAACAGCTACTTCCCCACAGCCATCAGGCTATTGAACTCAACTCAAATAAAACTCTGAACATTAATAGCCCATTATCAGTTTATTTGCACTTTATCTGTTTTATTTATTCTTGTGTGTATATATTTATACAATGGTATATGGACACACTGATCTGTTCTGTATTCATGCCTTCTATATTCTGTTGTGCTGAAGCAAAGCAAGAATTTCATTGTCCTATCTGGGACACATGACAATACACTCTCTTGACTTGACTTGACTTGACTTGAAGGTGGTATGCGGTGGTATGATGCAGCTGCGCACCATACAGCTGAGCCATGGTTGACCACAAGGCAGAGGTGAACTGGGCACCATGGTCGGTGGAGATGTCAGTAGGCACACCAAGACGCGCTACGCAGTAGGCCGTGAGGGTACGGGCACAAGTCCTGGCGGAGGTGTCGGACAGCGGAACAGCTTCAGGCCACCTCGTGAAACGGTCCACAATCGTGAGCAGGTGAGTGGCACCATGAGACGATGGCAGAGGACCCACCAGGTCAACGTGAATGTGGGCAAACTGGTGAGGAGAGACCACAAAATCCTGAAGCGGCGCACGTACATGCCGCTGGACCTTGGACGTCTGGCAGCGATTGCAGGCTCGAGCCCAGGCTGCAACCTGCTTGCGAAGGCCATGCCATACGTACGTGGCTGCCACCAACACAAGAAGTTGCCTGGATGGAAGGATGAGCAAGCCCGTGGATAGAGTCAAACACACGCCGCTGCCAACCGGCAGGGACGATAGGTCGCTGCTGCCCGGTGGAGACATTGCACGGGACCGTCACACCTGCAGGACCGAACGGAACATCGACCAACACCAATCCCGACACTGCAGTCCGATAGCCTTGCATCTCGTCTCCCTCGTGCTGTGCAGCAGCCAGCCCAGAATAGTCCAAACCCGGAGACATGGCCAGTATGTCACGGACCACAGGGCGAGGCAAAGTATCTGCCACCTGATTCAGATTGCCCTCCACGTCCGGGCATCGGTGGTAAATTCGGAAACGAAGGGCAGGTGCCGCTGCTGACGAGCAGACCACGTGTGATTCCTGTGGTCAGTAAATGATCCTGCCCTCCAGGAAACACCGGAAATGCCGGACCGCCAAATAAAGAGGCAGAAGCTCACGGTCGAATGCACAGGAAGACGCAGGTGCTGGCTGAAAAAGGCAAGCGACCATCGATAAACTGCTCCAGGACCACTCCGCCAGCAGTATCTGAAGCATCAATGGTGAGGGCGGTGGGGGCAGCGGCCCGCGAGTGCACCAGCAACGTGGCATTGGCCATCGCCTCCTTAGCACCATCGAAAGTGGCCTCGGTCTCGGCGTCCCACACGAGATCCCGCGATTTACCGGCCAAGCACTGGAACAAGGGCCGCATGATCCGAGCCGCCGGCGGCACAAAACATTGGTAAAAGTTCACCATCCCCATGAACTCCTGCAGCCCCTTCATGGTGAGAGGCCGAGGGAACTTCCGAATCGCCTCCACCTTGCCGGGAAGAGGGACGGCGGCCTGAGGGGTAACAAGGTGCCCAAGGAAGGAAATGGAGCTGAGACCAAGCTGGCACTTGGCGGCGTTAATGACCAGGCCGTGATCCCGGAGCCGCTGGAACAGCACGCGGAGGTGCTCACAGTGTTCCAGGTGAGAGGTACATGAAAACAAAGTCCAAACCACAAGCAACCGTGTCCATCAGGCGCTGAAGAGCCTGCGCAGCGTTTTTAAGTCCGAAAGGCATTCGCAGCCACTCAAAAAAGGCCGAACGGAGTAATGATGGCGGTCTTGGGCACATCATCGGGGTGGACGGGAATCTGATGGTAGCCGCGCACCAGATCTACCATGGAAAATATGGCAGCACTATCCAAGTGGGCCGTGAATTCCTGGATGTGTGGGACTGGGTAGCGATGGGCAGTTGTGACGATATTCAAGCGGCGATAATTCCCACACGGCCGCCACCCGCCGGACGACTTGGGAACCATGTGAAGTGGGGAAGCCCAAGGGCTGTCGGAACGCTGCACGATCCCCATGTCCTCCATCTTCTGGAACCCCTCTCTCGCTAAAGACAACTTGTCGAGCGGGAGCCTGCGCTCCCGTGCGTGCAGCGATGTGGGGCACCACTCCATGTTTAGGGGGGGGAGCCCAGTGAAACCACGGAGTCAGGATCTCCGGGAACTCTGCCAGGATCGGAGCATATTCCCCACCCACGTCCGACACGGATCCGTGCTGCGGATCGTGAAAAACCACGGGCCGTGAGGCCGCAGGCTGGGGATGAACTGGAGGAACAAGGCCCCGAACATCGACCGTGAGGGAAAGGGCCAACAAAAAACTGGCACTGAGCATCGTCTGGGAGACGTCCGCGATCATGAAGGGCCATGAATAATGGCGAGAGTCGAGGACGAGGGAAACAGTCCGAGTCCCGTAGTTGCGGATGGGGCTATAATTTAAGGCGGTCAGGGCGGGGCCACTCTTACCAGTACAGCTATCGAGGCCAGTCGGATGTAAGATGCCGAGCCCAGCCTCAGTGTCCACGAGGAAACGAAGCCTGGAATGGTGATCCCTGACGTAGAGGCGATGTTTCTGGCCGACCGCGATAGCCTCTACTGGCGATTGGCTGAGGCATTTCCCAGATACGAGCAGGGGGCACGGCTCCGGCGGGCCGCCGCACCCCAGCGTTGGTGGTAATAACACCACTGGCGCTTACTGCGAACCACAGCGGTCGACTGCGGCCCAGCGATGTCATCCGTGGGAGAAACGGCCCGGTGAGGCTGCTGCGGCGACGGTGCGGACACCTGGCTGATGGAACCGCCGTCCTGCTGCTTGGCTAGCCACAGCTCGTCCGCCTGTTCAGAGAGTTGCAGGGGATCGGAGAAATCAGACCCAGCTAGAAGCAGGCGGATGTCATTGGGCATCTGTTCCAGGAAAGCCTGTTCGAATAAAAGGTGGTCGTCCATGAGAGCTAGCATCTCGCTCATCAAAACCAACGGCTTACGATTGCCCAGACTGTCCATATGTAGCAGGTGAGCCGCGCGATCGCGGCAACTGAGCCCAAAGGTGCGTAGCAGTAACGCCTTGAGGCCCTCGTATTTGCCAAAAGTGGGCGGTTTCTGCAGGAACGGCTGCAACTGCGTAGGACCCACCATGTAGAAATAGCGGGTAGCATCCGCGACGATCTGGTGGAGCTCGAACTGGGCCTCGATGTGTGCGAACCACACATGAGGCTGTACCGCCCAGAAAACGGGCAGATTCAGTGCAACCGTGTTCTACTAAGCGGGCACGTCGTCGAGGTTATCGGCAGCATTCATGTCGAGAAGAAATCCGAAAAAAGTTCAGATCGACGGGTCACCAATGTAGCGAGGCCAGACAGGTTAAGCAAAGTGATTTTTATTTTTAATAAAAACGAAACAAAACTCGTGAAGTTCGCGTGTTTGACTGAACTAACAAGAATAGCTCCGGTTACTAGGAGGAACGCTGTCAGACTAACACACCCTAGAAAAGCCCGCGAGCGAACCCCCGCGGTCACGTGATGGAACCGACCAACGATGAGGGTTCTGACCTCCCCACCTCACCACTAGGTGCCGCTACAATATATTTCTTATTCTTCCAGGTTGACCTACCTTCAGCAAAAATGATAGCTGCCACTAAATCGCAACAGTGAACATGCCCCAGTTAAGAGCAGCTACTTTTAAAGAAAACCAAAAATAGTCACAATCCAAAATATTTACATCGTAAAAATACATTGTGAAAAAACATTTTTTTATTTTGCAGAAGTTGGATGACCCCAAATATGTGAAGTTAGTTCAGTGGGAAGGGGTCTTCCATTATAAAGAAACATTAGCTAGGAATGTTATCCTGTTGAACAAGGTTTACCTACAAGAACACAGATGGCCACTATCTACGGCCCACGGTCATGGAAAGGCTGACTGACAACACAGGCAGACATTACTCAAGACTTTTGGATGTTTTAAGCTGCTGCGTTTAATACATTACTAACATTCCCTTCTGGTTTAGACAGCAAAATACACCATTTCTTGTTGTTGGTGTTGTGGGGGGAAAACTTCCTAAAAATATTCCCTTGAGGCTTGGCTACCAATTTACCAGACCGGTTTAAATTTCAGTTAAACTATGTCTTGTCACATTGCATGCATTTTTGCAGCAAGAGAGGGTTTCACATCTCTTATGCTTGTTTAATACTTGAACTCCTGTCTCAAAAAAAAATGTTCATTGACTTTGGAAACTACCTTAGCCAGATATTTTAACACCGTAGACTAATCAGACAGGTATTGAGGCATTGATAGGGGAGACCGACAGCACTTTTTCCCCAGTGTGGAAATGTCAAAGACTAGAGGGCATAGCTTTAAGGTGAGAGGGGCAATGTTTAGACCAAGTGCAGACACGTTGGGTCTGCTTCCCAACGCAATATTTCATCAATCACCTGTGCCCCCAACGCAACACGTTCCCCCAACGCAATATTCCACCACTTTCTCTCTCCTCTTCCTCCCCCTCTCCTCTCCCCCCTCCAATCCTCGGCACAGTGAAATAATGCGGGGGTCGGGATCCGGGGGTGAATCACCCTGTGTTGGGGTTGGGATCGGGGGGTGAATCACCCCGGTGTGTGAGTCGGGGTCCAGGGGTCGGGGGGTGGAATCACCCCATGTGGGGGTGGAGGTGGGTGGGGGTGAATCACCCCGGTGTGGGGGTCGGGGTCCGAGGGTCGGAGGTGAATCACCCCGGTGTGGGGGTCAGGGTTCGGTGCCGGAGCAATTCGGTCAGTGACTCTGGGTGGGCGGAGGGACCAGACTGTCCCCAACTCTGCTGCAGCTGACGGGGACGTTGCCGGGTTTGGTGTCCCCGTGTATCCACTGCCCAGAGCTGCGGCCCTGCACCACCTGGCCCCGTGTGTGGGCGCTGCCGACCCACAGCCCGTCACAGTGCGGCCGCACAGGGAGAGACGGGGCGGAGGGTGGCCGATGGGCGGGCAGAGCTGACCCCGGGGGGAGAGTGGGGGCTGTCCCAAGGGATCCGCTCCTTCGGCCGCTTACACCAGGTGTCTGAGTGTCCCTTGGTGCTCGGGTTCATAGCGCTCAATCACCCTCCAGTCCCGGGTGGTCGTGGGCCGGGACATGCCCTCAATCCGCCAGCACGCTGCTCTTTCGCAAGTCAGTCACAAAAAACATTTGTATCTTCTCTCTGTCTGTGAGCAGCAGTGATGTTGCCGGTTTTTACCAGGTAAGAACGTATGTGTTGCGCGTGTGGTACTGCAGAAGGCTTGAGCGATTCCGTGCATTACGCCCTCTGACCTTATGACCTTCCATGCAACCCCCCCTATTTAAATGCAACCCTCCCCCTGACGTCATTCGAAGCTGGTGCCTGCCCGCCCGCCCACACCCCCCCCCCCCCCCCCGTTGCGGGGCATTGTGACATCACTTTGGAAGCGGGTTGAAAGATTTTCCCTTTAAAGACGTGGTTTCGCGTATTTTTAAAACGCTGTAACTTCGGAAATATAGGTGGAAATGTGACGGGAAGATGTTTATCGCCACCACGGGAAAAATGTGAGTAGGATGTGTGAGAATGGGAAAGCTGTGGCCTAGTGTTTGGAAGAAGATAGGAAAACCAGATTGACACTGAGACACATTGTGGGCACAAACAAGACAAAGACTTTTAGTTATATAGAGATGAGCGGGGCAACTTTTTTTTTACACAGAGCGCAGTGAGTACCTGGTTCTCTGGTGAGTACCAACGGGTGGTGGAGGCAAATATGATAGTGGTATTTAAGAAGCTTTTAGATAGGCACATGATATGCAGGGAATGGGGGGAGATATAGATCACACACGAGCAGAGGAGATAAGGGCCACAAAGTGCTGGAGTAACTCAGTAGGTCAGGCAGCATCACTAGAGAACATAGATAGGTTGGGATCAATCTGAAGAAGGTCCCGAGCCAAAGCGTCACCTATCCATGTTCTCCAGAGATGCTGCCCGACCCATTGACCCAGTGCCGGAGTACTGGGTATCTATCTTTGGTATAAACCAGCATCTGCAGTTCTTTGTTTCTAGACTTGGGCAAGGACATGGAATGGTAGACTTTTTAGTTACAAAGCATGCCGTGGGCTGTGCCTTTAAAAGGTGTCATAGGAAAGGCAGCTGAGAGAGTGCAGCCTCCACCCACTGTTGCTCACCACACCAGCCCACACAAGGCAGCACACCCAGTATCCTGCCCGTCCCAGCCCCGCATTAGGCGATGGAAACTCAGGATACAAGACCACAGCTACCCCGGAGAAGTGGCTGGCCAGCCGATCACGCAACTATTCACTGACCCCTGCCTAGTCAGTCCCGCTCCCACCCCTCCCCACCCCACCGCCCACCCCCTGCGTATCCTGTGAGTGGGCCGGTAGCCTTTCTCAATGCTTCCCTTATCCTGGAAATGACAAGTCTGATCTGTGAAACATTCCATTCTACTGCAATGGTGACACAGCTTCCTGCAAACACACTCCCTTTCACGACAGCCCTTTCAATCCAGCAACCAATTTCAGCTGTGGAGCTGCTCTGAATAGGTCAATGTGATCGCAGGCTTTAACTCTTGACATTCCAATCAGAACAATTCTGAACAGCAAACACGATAGTTTATTTCCATTTGTTTTTTCTCCAATTCTCACTTTTTATTAACCAAACCAGATAAAAGAATTATATAAATATAACACAGTTCCACCCTATTTCCAGATAAAGAGGGCATAATCTCTGATCTTTGTGACTGCCAACAGAAAAATGTTTGCATGAGAGGGGGAACATATTCAACTGTGAGTGAGTGTGTGTGTGTGTGTGTGTGTGTGTGTGTGTGTGTGTGTGTGTGTGTGTGTGTGTGTGTGTGAGCGAGGGAGTGGGGGGGAGAGTGTGGAGGGGGGGGGGGGAGAGAGAGTGTGGGAGAGGGGACACCCCCTCTCCCACAGTAGGGAGCTTTTACATTTTTCAGCTTGAAATTATGCAAACTGGTGCATACTGTAGCAAGTCTTTTAACTTACACTTGAATGCAACATTTATGCTTCAAATTGGATTTGGTATGAATAAGGTTAGGCTAAATTACATTCCACAGTAGAGCCAGGCTCTGATAAACACGTGCAGCACATGAATGACCTTAGTATATTGATGTATGGAAATCAGATTATAATTCATGCTGTTATATATATATATATATATATATATATATATATATATATGTATATAGTGAAACAAAAACATAGAAACAAGGCAAGAGTCGGACTTCCATCACTGTTCTGCACAAATAAATCAATCAACCTTACCCTTTGATTATAGAAACAAGACAAAAATAATGCCACATATTCAATCATATATGGTTCAATGAAATTAAGATATATATGTAAAAAATATATATGGAAACCGGCCCTTCGGCCCACCAAGTCCACACCGACCTGCAATCTACCATACACCAGTTCTATCCTACACGCCAGGGACAATTTACAGAAGCCAATTAACCTACAAACCTGCACTTCTTTCGGATGTGGGAGAAACTGGAATATCCAGAGAAAGCCCATGTGGTCATAGGGAGAATGCACAAATACTGTACAGACAGCACCCGTAGTCAGGATCAATCTGGGTCTGTGGTGCAGTAAGGCAGCAACTCTACTGCTGCGCCAACGAGCCACCCCATTAAATTATTTTTCTGTAATATATTTATTTAGGTGTCACGTCAATAAAGATGAACGCATGATTCTGATTTCTGCCCTTAGTTAAATAACACACATCTCCAGTCTGAAGTTCTCGACCCAAAACGTCAAGTCAAGTCAAGAAAGTTTATCGTCATGTGTCCCAGATAGGACAATTACATTCTTGCTTGCTGCAGCACAACAGAATATTGTAGGCATAAATACAGATCAGATCAGAGTGTCCATATACCATAGACTATATATATACACACATAAATAAACACACCCTTTCTCTCCAGACATGCTGCCTGTCCTGCTGAGTTACTCCAGCTTTTTGTGTCTATCTTCAGTTTAAACCACCATCTGCAGTTCCTTCCTACTCTTTGTTAAGCAAAACATGTCCTATTCTCATAATATTATACACATCAACTAAGTATTTTCTTCCCCTCCGTTGCTGCAGAGAATACAATTCCAGTTATCAAATCTTTCTTCAAAGTAAAAAAAAGTGTGTAGGGAGTGGATGAGAAAGTGGGATAACACAGAACTAGTGTGAACGGGTGTTCAATGGTCAGCTTGGATCTGGTGGGCCGAAGGGCCTGACCATGCCATATCTCTAAACTAAGCCAAGCTATAACATTAGTAGCAGTTATTTTTGGCCCAACAGTGATGTTAGCAATTTATACTTCATTAATGCCAAAGGGATAATAATTTCTGCATGGCAGAGGATTCAATTTGATGCCAGTTATGTGAAACCTGCCAGCTGATTACATTTCTGTTTGCTCCAAGTCTCTTTCTATGTGAAACTTCCGAGAACCATATTCAGATCTTCTGCTCTTTATAAAACAACAACTGGCGTTCCAAGCATCCTTTGATAGAAATATCACCAGCATGAACGTGAGCAGTTGGTAACTAAAGAACACCGTTAAGAAAGTCTCGAACGGCCTATTTCTATGCTGCATCTCTAAACTAAACCTGTCTTTTTTTTTTTTAATTATCAAAAATATTTATTCAAATATTAAAATAGTATTTACAATACAATAAAACAAAACACCACCATAATACAAGACGAACAAATATGCTAAGCAACTGCTAAACAACTATATTGCAATCCTTGTCCAGGATACATTCAACCCCCCCTCGGTGCCCAGCGGTCGCGGAACTCCCTCAGGGTGCCCGTAGACATGGCATATTCCCTTTCTATCCGCACCCGGGCACGGACGTATCCCCGGAAAAGGGGCAGGCAGCCGGCTCGGATAGAGCCCTCCACTGTCTGGCGCCTTGACTCACGGATGGCCAGCTTGGCCAGGCCCAGGAGCAACCCAACCAGGACATCTTCAGCCCTACCCTCTCCCCTACGCACAGGGTCTCCAAAGATGAGGATGGTGGGTGAAAAATGCAGCCAGAAGACAAGGAGCAGCCCCTTTAGGTATTCAAACAGTGGCTGCAGCCTCACGCACTCCATGTACACGTGGTACACAGACTCTTCCAGCCCGCACAAGTGGCAGGCGGCTGGCGAGTCTGTGAACCGCGAGAGAAACAGGTTGCAGGGAACACCTCGGTGCAATACCCTCCACCCCAGGTCCCCAATGTAGAGGGGGAGAATCCCTGCATAGAGGGACCCCCACCGGGGGCCCCCCTCGCGACCGGAATGCAACACCGACCGCCACTTGGTGTCTGGACGGTGGACCATGGCGAGGAAGTGCACGGTTTGGAGGAGGAGCCTGTACAGGACACGCCTCCCTGCGTCTCGGAGGGAGACGAAGGGTGTCGAGGAAAGGCGGCTCAAATTGTGTGGGACCGGCTCCCGGGATGGATTACGGCGCCTGGGTCCGATGAGTACTTCCGGCTGAGCGGCGGACTAAACCTGTCTTGGCGAGGTCTGCCATTACACTGCAATTGTTACACTTTCGTATTATGCTTATCAAACGTATGACTTTACTGGATTGTATGCAAAACAAAGAATTTCACTATACTAGGTACAAAGGTACGTGACGATATAGTATCAAACTAAAATCATACTTCGAATCAATAATGGAGTAGAAATTCCAATGTTATAGCACGTAATATTTTTCAGTCCAATACATTCGAGAGTTGACCTTCTCTGGAATGGAACAGAGCTTGAATCACAACACTCCAGAAAGCTGACCATATACTTCCCTTTGAGATCCACCAGAGATGACTCGTCTGAGACGTTTTTCACGTCAGGCATCACTCAAATGACTGGAGTCTGAAGGACGGTCCCGACCCAAAACGGCATCTGTCCGTTGGCACCACAGATGCTGCCCAACCCACTGGGATCCTCCAGCACTTTGGTGTACATTCCTCAACTGACCGGTGTCTTCTCATAACATTCCGTTTGGAGTACTCATTGACCTGATGGTTATTTGCCAATCACCGATCGATTGGACGTTGCTTATTCTAACACACTTTCCCAGTATGATTACACTGCTCTGGTATCTACCAATGAGAGAGTCCTCCTCATACTCAGCAATCATAGAGCATGGAACCAGGCCCTTGGGCCCAGCTTGCCCACGGCAACCAACAAGCCCCATCTACACTAGTCCCACCCCGACCAACAAGCCCCATCTACACTAGTATCTCCTGCCTGCGTTAGCCCCATATCTATTTAAACCTTGTGTAGGAAGGAACTGCAGACGCTGGTTTATAGCGAAGATAGATACAAACTGTTGGCGTAACTCAGCTGGTCAGGCAGCATCTCTGGAGAAAAAGAATAGGTGACGTTTCCAGTCGGAACCTTCTTCAAATCGAAAGTAATAGTTTTAATAGTGCAAAATCGAAGTCCATAGTGCAAATCCAAAGACGTAGTCCATAGTTTAGTTTGGAGAAACAGCGCGGAAACAGGCCTTTTGGCCCACCGAGTCCACCCGGCACACTAGCACTATCCTGCACACACTAGGGACATTTTTACATATACACCAAGCCAATTAACTACAAACCTGCAAAACTATAGAAGATCACAGTTGCTGAGGTAGGGGTTTGTTTTGTGTAGTGTACAAGTTACTTAGAAGAAACTGTTCTTGAAACTGGTCATAGAGTCGTACAGCATGGAAACAGGCCCTTTGGCCCAACTAGCCCATGCCGACCAACATGCCCCATCTACACTGGTCCCACCTGCCTGCGTTTGGCCCATATCCCTCCAAATCTGTCCTATCCATGTACCTGCCTAACCCTTGCAGATTCCACTGACTTCAAGAAACCCTTGCCTCCCCCCAATCTCGCTCCGTCCCTCCCCCCACCTTAGCTCTCATTTCACCGTTGGTATTCCTTCAATATCACCCCGTTCCCCAGCCAACAATGGACCATTGTGGGCTCTGTCTTTCCCAAGTCCTCATTTGTTCTGCACCTTGTTTGCCCATTTGTTCTGCACCTTCCCAAACCTCCGATTTCTCTCCCTCCCCTCACTCTCAGTCTAGGACCAGAGGGCACAGCCTCAGAATTAAAGGGTGGTCTTTTAGAAAGGAGGTGAGGAGGAACTTCTTTAGTCAGAGGGTGGTGAATCTGTGGAACTCTGCCACAGAAGGCTGTGGAGGTCATCAGTGGACATTTTTAAGTTATAGGCAGACAGATTCTTGATTAGTACGGGTGTCAAGGGTTATGGGGAGAAGGCAGGAGAATGGGTTAGGACAGAGAGATAGATCAGTCATGTTTGAATGGCGGAGTGGACTCGATGGGCCGACTGGCCTAATTCTGCTGTGTATTATGTGCACTTTTAGTCTCCTAGTTTGAGGGAGTGCAGTGTAGGTTCACCAGGTTAATTCCCGGGATGGCCGGACTGACATATGATGAAAGAATGGATCGACTGGACTTATATTCACTGGAATTTAGAAGGATGAGAGGATATCTTATGGAAACATATAAAATTCTTAAGGGATTGGACAGGCTAGATAGATGCAGGAAAAATGTTCCCGATGTTGGGGAAGTCCAGAACCAGGGGTCACAGTTATAAGAATAAGGGGTAGGCCATTTAGGACTGAGATGAGGAAAAACCTTTTCACCCAGAGAGTTATGAATCTGTGGAATTCTCTGCTACAGAAGGCAGTGGAGGCTAATTCACTGGATGTTTTCAAAAGAGGGTTAGATTTAGCTCCTAGGGCAAAGGGAATCAAGGGATATGGGGAGAAAGCAGGAATGGGGTACTGATTCTGGATGATCAGCCATGATCAGATTGAATGGCAGTGCTGGCCCGAAGGGCCGAATGGCCTACTCCTACACCTATTTTCTATGTTTCTTTGGATGCAGCCAGGTAAGAGTTGGTCTTGACATTGTTTAATAGAAGATAGAACAGTACAGCACGGGAACGGGCCCTTCAGCCCACAACGTTTGTGCCGAACACAATGCCAAGTTAAATCGATCTTGTCTGCCTGGACATGATTCATATCCCGCTATTGCCTGCACTTCCTTGTGCCTGTTTGAGCACCTCTTAAACACCACTATCATATCTGCCTCCAACACCACCCCAGGCAATTAATTCCAGGTTCGCACCACTTTTCTTTTAAAAAACTTGCCCCGTACATCTCCTTTCAACTTTCTCCATCCTACCTTATAGCTATGTCCTCTGGTGTTGGACATTTCCACCCTAAGGGGAAAAGGTTCTGACAGTCTACCCTATCCAGGCCCACTCATAGATGAACTGAGGCCCAGGCCAATTTCAATTTTAGATATCCCCAAACCAAGATCAAGCAGAGGCCCTTCAATTTTAGAGGTCCCCAAATCAAGATCTCTTTGAAGCAGACAGGCATGAGGCCCATGCCATTGGCACTCTTTGCCCCCCCCCCCCCCCCCCCCTCTTGACAGGGCCTAACTCTATCGATGCATCTCATGATTTTATATACTTCTGTCAAGTCTCCCCTCAACCTTTGATATTCCAGAGAAAACAAACCAAGTCTATCCAAATACTCCCCGTAGCCAAAAGCCTCTAATCAAGGCAGCATCCTGGTAAACCTCCTCTGCACACTCTCCAAAGCCTCTACATCTATCCTGCAATGGGACGACCCAAACTGCAGGTATTATTCCAAATGTGGCCTCATAAGTTCCCAAGCCATAGGAACAAAATTAGGCCATTCGACTCATCAAGTCTACCCCAAGTTTCAATCACGGCTGATTTATCTTTCCCTCTCAACCTCATTCTCCTGCCTTCTCACCATAACCCCTGGCACCCTTACTAATCAATCTCCACCTTAAAAATATCCATTTGCTTGGCCTCCGCAGCCTTCTGTGGTAATCAATTCCACAGATTCACCACCCTTTGACTAAAGACATTCCTCCTCATCTCCTTTCTAAAGGTACGTCCTTTTATTAACCAACGTCCTATAGGGCGGCATGGTTGGCACTAACATTGCGGGCCGAAGGGCCTGTTCCTGTGCAGTAATGTTCCATGCTCTATGTTCTCTCGAGATTTCAGCAGCAGTCCCACAATTATAAGTCTTCAAAAATCAGTAAAACTACACCGCAGCCCAAACCTTTGAGCACACCATAAATTCCGGCCCAATAAAATGTAAAAGAGTCTGTTAAAAGCATTTTATTGAGCGTGCACTGAGTGTATTAAATAATTGGATGAAAGGTGGAGTGAATGAACCCTGATTCTATGGGTTGTGACATGTGGAGGAATACCATCAGGTTCAACAATTTCCTCTGGCACATGTTCCTCGGTCTTTTAAAAATTACCAAATAAATTCCACAAACCTGTCTGGAAAGTTAAACATTACCACAGGCGGATTAATTAAATGAGTGGAATTCCTAAAGCCACGGACATCAGCTAAAGAATAACTAAAGGGTATTCGACAAAGGGAGCTTGGCCCATCGCCCTTGGTCACCGGCTTGTGGAGGTCCACAAGGTCTGGTGCCCTCCATATTCGAGAGAATTCCACATACCCTGCAATCATAGTAATTTTGCACGCAAACACCACTGTACTGGGCCTGTACTCGCTGCAGTTTAGAAGGAAGAGAGGGGACCCCATTGAGACTTACCGAATAGTAAAAGGCTGTATAGAGTGGAAGTGGAGAGGATATTTCCAGTAGTGGGAGAGACTAGCACAAGAGGGCACGGCCTCAGAATAAAATGACGTACCTTTTCTCGACGAGGCGCTGCGAGTCGGCTGCCCTGCCAGCAGCGTGTTTGTTATTTCAACTTTTTTTGTTTTTTTTATTGTGTCCAAATGTTTGTTTTAGTGTCTCTTGGTGTGTCTTGTGTGGGGGGTGGTGGGAATGGGAAAGGGAGTAACCGCTTTTGGTCACCTCCTCGACGAAGAGGCGACTTTTTCCATGTCGCCTCCCTCGCGGCTTAACATCATGGATTGGAACGGCCTTTCCCGGAGTCGGGCCCGGAGTTTCAGCAGTCGGCGCAGTGTGGACTTTTCCATCACAGAACGGGCGAACCCGTGCCGGGGGTCACCAGAGAGAAGTGTTCCGATCGCTGGCCCGTGGACTGTTACATCCTGAAGCCGTGATCTGCAGAGCTTCTAGTCACGGGCACGGCGTGGACTTACCATCCGGATGCCTGGGATCCCTCGCCGGGGATCGCCAGAGAGGAGCTCCGACCGCCAGCCCGTGGCCTATAACACCCTGAAGCCACGGTCACCGGTAAGAAAGCGCCGATTAGGGACTTATAAGCCACAGAGTGTGTTCGACCGTCCCAACGTCGGAGTTTGGATCATCCAGGTGAGAGGGCGTGTACATCGGGCTTTCTGTAGCGGCGACTACGGAGGGTTCATGGGCCTGACCACGGATGAACAAGGAGGAGGACTGACTGAACTTTGTGCCTTCCACCACAGTGAAGAATGCTGTGGTGGATGTTGGTGTTAAATCTTATAGTGTATTGTGTGTTCTTTTTAATTGTACCACTGCTGGCAAATTAATTTCACTGTGACGAATAAAATTGACTTTGACTCTGACTTGCAGAAAGAAAATGAGGAGGAATTTCTTTAGCCAGAGGGCGGTGAATCTGTGGAATTCATTGCCACACCCGGCTGTGGAGGCCAAGTCAACGGATATTTTTAAGGTGGAAATTGAGAGATTCTTGATTAGTAAGGGCGTCAAGTAGCAATGTTACAAAATTTTGAGATTTTACAAATCAAGTCTTTAATTTATCCCATCAGATAAAGCCTAAAAAGAAGTTTAATTTGACACCTAATTCACTTTCATATCTTCAGTATTAAAAACGTTATGGCCATTTTCATACTCGGAAATTAGCATCTTGTTCCCTATTGCTTTTTCATTGACTTAACACAAAAGCTGTGATCAAGGACAGTCAAAAGCCCATAACTTTCTTCAAAATTAAGAGAACTGAAAGAAATGTTCAGTTATTATAGATTGAAGCATTCTGAAACAAATATGAAACAATCTTACTTAGATTACTTGAAATTAAAGCATATAATTAGTTACCTAATTGTAGCTAATTACAAAATTCAATTACTAGATCTAAACATCTATCCATTTCTTAAGAATAGATTAACATTTTTAAATAGCCTAAGTGTCCAAATAACATTCACACAAGAATTCACAATATAACATAATTTTTAAATCTCATTGTCATGGGTTTATAGGCCAAATGGAAGGAATTTAATGTTTAATACCTGTAAATTAATGGCCATTAAAATCAGCTTGCGAGTGGGATTTTCTGGAACGCGACCATTTGGAACGTTGCGGTTGCGGTGATTTTAGTCCCCCGTATCGGCAGCAAATACACTGCCAGTTCTTCGGGGGAAAAAATCACCGTTTTGCAACTTAAAATGTGAATTAAATGCATCAAGAAACACTTTTATACATAAAAATAAACTACTTTCTTTTACCTGTCCCCTACATAAAATCCGGCCCCGTTGTCGGCGGTGACGGCTTCAGAAGCTGATTTTAAAATCACTCCAGCGATTAACTTGTCGGGCAAATTTTTTTTAAAACACACAGAACGGCCGTCGGAACGATTCTTTAGCAAAATCTTGCACTCCAACAATATATAATCCAGGACCAGGTCGAAAAAAAACGTGTTTTAACCCCGCCCCCCCCCCCCCTCAAACGCGCCAAAATCGCGCACACGGCCAGTGGCAGAATTGCAGCGCCGCTGAAGGTAAGTATTGTAACATACCTACGTCAAGGTGTATGGGGAGAGGGCTAGAGAATGGGGTTAAGAGGGAAAGATAGATCCCTCTTCTTTCAGAATAATTATTTTAGAATAATTAACAATTCAGTTAAATATACCTTGAATCAATTTCAAAATCTTACACAGTTTTGCTGTCCTCTTCCATCATCATCTCCTCCTCATTGCCTCAGCTGGTTGCTATGGAGTTGCTGTAAAGATTTCTCTATATGGAGTTAAAAGAACAGAAACAAGCCCTTTGGCCCAACTCGTCCATGCTGAATCGAGATGCTCCACCTAAACTTGTACTATTTGCCCACATTTGGTCCATATCTCTTAATGTTTCCTATCCATGTATCTGTCCTAATGTCTTTTAAATGTTGTTATAATACCTGCCTCAACTACCTCCTCTGGCAGCTCATGCCATATACCCACTGCGTAAAAAAGATGCCCCTCGGGTTCCTATTAAATCTTTCCCCTTTCACCTATAGCTGAGGCCCTCGAGTCCTGGCAATATCCTCATAAATCTTCTCTGCACCCATTCCAGCGTAATGCCATCCTACTATAGCAGGGCGACCAAAACTAAACACAAATACTCCAAGTATGGCCTCACCGACATTGACGAGGTGGTTGTGAGTTTGTAAATTTTATCACCTATTTTGTCCATTGCTGCATGGATTCTCCAGAGCGGTAAATTCTGGAGGGATCAAGAAGGAATCAACCAGCTAGCAGCCCGTTTGTAGCTGATACCTCCTTTAAAGGTCCTGATAGCTTTGGGAAAAAGTCAGGAATAAAGTGGATTCCTCCTACTCCATACCATGTGCCCAGCTGGGCATGGTTATCTAACATCGTCGGCAAGAGACCCAGGTTCCAAACCTATACTCAAATCAGGACAGAATGCTGATGGACATTATGACCTGCCTTCCTCCAACTGCTTCCGATGGACTTTGAATGATATGACTACAAATGCATGAATAAAATTACTAGGTCTTAACCACCATCTTAGCTACAAATTCCTCAGATTCTCCACCCTCTGGCAAAATAAATTCATAGGTCCATAAGTTCATAATTATAGGAGCAGAATTAGGTATTTTGCCCCTCAAGTCTACTCCACCATTCAACCATGGCTGATCTATCTTTACCTCTCAACCCCATTCTCCTGCCTTCTCCTCATAACCCCTGATACCAGTCCTAATCAAGAATCTATCAATCTCCGCCATAAAAATATCTACTGACTTGGCCTCCAGAGCCTTCTATGGCAATTAATTCCATATTCCTCATCTCCTTTCTAAAGGAACGTCCTAGACTCCCACTACTGGAACCATCCTCACCACATCCACTCTATCTAGGACTTTCATTATTCTATAGGTTTCAATGAGATCCCCCCCACCCCCCCTCACCAATCTAATCTCCAGCGAGTACAGGCCCAGAGCTGTCAAACACTAGCAGAGATGCCATTTTGATCCACACTAGCAGCACCCAAACAAAAGGTGGTATTCACCCTCAAACGGTTCATCTTTAGACCTTGCATGCAACTCTCATGCAGTCAGGAAGAAATGTGACCAGCTGAAAATAGTTTTGTGTCTGTTATGCAGTATCTGGGCATCTTTGAAGGTAATATTCACCAGACACAATGTGGCATCAAATGCATTTCCAGCACAGATAAAGTTGTCACAGTTGCAGCATGAAATTAGGACCTCTAACACATTCTTCCTGCCCTAAAGTGGTTCACAAAAATTGAATTTTTCATTTTTCTCAGGCATTAAAATAATTAATAATTAATTTTACTACACAATGCCAAGTTCAATTTAGACATCATGCCCCGACACTTTACTCTACGGTACCTAAAAACTACACAGTGCAATGCTGAATTTACCCATCAAGTACCACAAGATGTTTTCCAAAATTAACAAATTACAACCTGCCACAGGCCGTGTGTGGGAATAGGGAGGGGGAGGATAATATATTCAGGTTTAATCACTAACTGCACACAGAATTTGGAAGGCGTTCATTCTCTTGGTGCTAAAGAAGTGGGATGTTGGAGCTGGAGCAAGCTGTACAATGCAGAAATATCTCAGATTTAATCTCAGATCCTTGTGAAGTTTGGAGAATCGTGTTTAAAATCCTGATAGGGTTCCTGGCAGGGAACTGAACTCGACACTCTTGGCTCAGAGGGACAGTGAAACACAAGGTTTCAAGTCTAGGTTGTCTTTGCACAACACATTGGTGGCAGGAGTAACCCAGCGGGTCAGAAGCACCTCTGGAGCACCACGTTTCAGGCTGGGACCCTTCTTCAGACTGATTGTAGTGGGGTGATGGTAGTAGCACGGTACAGCAGGGAGAATGGCAGAAGAGGGGGAGGGAGCGGGACAAAGTCTGGCAAGTGATAGGTGGATATTCAAGAACTGTGTGTCTTTTATTGTAAGCCAGCATCTGCAGTGTCTGCACTGGGGGAAGGGCTGAGTCTGGTTATGCTGCTCCCATTGTAGGACACTTGGTATTTTACAGCAGAGGACGACTACAAAATCCTCAGCCTCATCTTTGGCTTCACCATATTGAAAATGCTTTTCTCTTGGATCTTTCTCTTGCTAGATAATATAATTGTCCTTCACCGTCGAAAAAGGGGGCAGCACAGTGGTGCAGCGGTAGAGTTGCTGCATCACAGGGCCAGAGACTCGGGTTCGATCCTGACTATGCCTGCTTTATGCACAAAGTTTGTTCATTTCACCCCATGACTACGTGGGTTCTCCGGTTTCATTTATCCTTCCTTCGATGGGTTAAATTTTGAGAAGAAATCTGTTAAAATCTGCAGCTACTGGAAATCTTGGCCCAACTTGTCCCTACCAACCAAGATGTCCCATGTACGCTAGTCTCACCTGCCCTAAAGCTCTAGATTAATTTTACCCTATTGCTCTAAAGTAGAATTGTAAAATTACTCTAGAGTTTAGAGTTTTAGAGTAATCTTTCCTATGATATAAAAAACAGAACATCGAACATACCCTTCGGCCCATAATCTCTGTGCTGAACATGAGGCCAAGACAATCACTTGTCCACCTGCATATAATCCATATCTCTTCATACCCTGCATATCCATGTGCCTATCAACAACCAGAGAGCGGTCCTGACCTACCATCTACCTCATTGGAGACCCTCGGACTACCTTTCGCCAGACTTGATAGTACCTTATCTTTCACTAAACATTATTCTCTTTATCCTGTATCTGTACAGTGCGGACAGCTTGATTGTAATCATGTATAGTCTTTGCGCTGACTGGATAGCACGCGACAAAACAGCTGTTCACCGTACCTCAATAAACTAAACTAAGTATTTTTATATTCTATGATACTAGGACCCATAGCTGACAATCATGGAGTGGTGGTGAAGTGGGTGGAAGGTGAAAGCTAATATGTTGGTACATGGATAGGACAGGTTGAGAGCGAAATGGGCCAAACACAGGCAGGTGGGACTCGTGTAGATGGGACATGTTGGTCGGTGTGGGAAAGTTGGGCTGGCGGGCCTGTTTCCACACTGTATTATTCTATGACAGAAGTGATGGAGGTGGATTTCTCCTGTCCATAGTGGCCAGTATACTCTGCACCGCACTCCCCATCTACCAAGCCACCTGGTCTTGGCCACAGTATCTTGCTGGGACATGGTCCCAGGTCCCAGAACAAGGTCCAAGCCCAGCACTAGCCACAGGGGACAAGGAGGAGGGGGGGATGAGGAGGAGGGGGAGGGGGGGGGGACAAGGAGGAGGGGGGACAATGAGGAGGGGGGGGGGGGGGAACAAGGAGGAGGTAGGGGAACAAGGAGGAGGGGACATCAAGGACACGCCTCTCCCCAGTACTCCTGGTGCTGGAATTAAAGATCTGCGACAGTCTTTACGTTCAACACTCTCACGTTCAAAATCTCTCAGCATCTGCCTAATACCTACCATGACCACACAAAATTATACTTTCCCCAAGTTCAAAAGCAAAAACACACACTTAAAACAATTACAACTTTTAAAACATCTTATTTAAACCTAATTAAACTTTTGAAGATATTTGAAGAAGGGTCCCAACTCCAAACGTTGTCTGTCCATTCCCTCCACAGATGCTGCCTGACCCGCTGAGTTCCACCAGCACTTTGTGTTTTGGCTCAAGATTCCAGCATCTGCGGTTCCTCGTGCCTCTCGCCTTTCCCCTGACAGCCAGCTTCTCATAGATCTCAATGGTTCGCCAGTAAATGTGCCAGGCTACCTGGTGCAGAGGCAACCGTACTCTGCAGGGGACTAAGGAGCATATCTACCCACGGACCCATCAAGAAACATCAGACAATTTGCCCTATTATATTATATTAGTTTAGTTTACTGTCACGTGTACAGACGTGTACTGACGTCCCGATGAGGTGGAGATCGGCCACCTCACCCATTTGCCGGAAGATCGGTGATGGACCTGTACTATAGTGCAAGGTGATAAACTCAAGGTCTTCCCTAGATATTTGTACGCATAATCTTGGATAACACGTTAACGCATATCGATTGGAAATTTTATGGTCCGTGCTATCAATCTTCCCCGAGCATATCAATCGGAAAATTTATTCGTGCTATTGTAAGTTATTTGGGCAAATCCTCCAAAATTATGGAAGAAATTGAATAAGCACATGGATATCTTAAAAGACAAATTTGCTGGCTGCAACGGAAAAACCCCCCCAATACACATCAAGAATCAAACCCGTCTGGCCTGTGGACTTGGACATCACACAACGGTGTGAACAGGAAAGGCTGAGACGGAGATAACGAGATTCTCTTGGATACACAAAGGGAGGAACCAAGCCTCAGCAGACGGTGGTAAACAGGCCAGCACAAGCACAATCACCATCGGGGATGATAACGATCAGGCTGAGGGATCATGACATCAGCAAACCCCTTATCATCGGAAGCCTATTGTTCATGCCAGATCGAAACTGGGAAACATCAAAAGAACCCCTTCTATCCAGAGGACCACCTGGGGGTTTCAAAGGAAGCTCAGGTATAAAAGCCGAAGTCAAGCCAGAACTCTCTCTCTCTTCCTGCTCTTCCTGCTCTGCTGGACAGCTCGTGGGCCTGCATCGACTTCGCTGTGAGTATCCTGGTGACCTGGTGAATTTCCCGAAATAGGAGGTTGAGGGGAGAAAGGTCAAGGGGGAGTATGCTTGCAAGTAACTTGTGTTAAAGTAAGTTTTACGACGTGCCCGATAGTTTTCGTCCATAGTTTTAGTTTAAAGCATAAGTTTAGCCACGCATTGTGTAGTGTTGGTGAGATTCGATTTCTCATTGTTTAATAAAGCCTGTAAATTTTAGACTTGCTTTGAGTCCATCTTGGTTTCTGTTTCTCTCATCGGCACACTCTGGTCAATTCAACCTTTTATCATATCCCACCATAATTCCGAGGTCTAGAACCTAGGGGAATCCTTTTGTGGAGTAAAGGGAAAAACAAAACCCCTACAGAATGGCGACCATGGCAGGACCTCGGTGGTTTGGGATATGTGATTTGTCAGAGGGGGTGAGAGAACGTAGCAAGATGGAGGAGAGAATCTCCTCTTATCTGTTTAAAAAGATCAATCTCACCAAACAATGGGTGATAGCACTGTTGAGAGCTGAGCAGCCCGCAGAAGCAGCAGCTCAATGGACGGAAAGCAAAGCGTATAGTAAAGGGCAGGAAAAGGCAGTTTGGCTAGCGTGCCTATCACAGCAGGTAGCCAATATGCAGAGACAGATAGATAGACTGGAAGAGCAACAGAGAGAAGCTAGGGCCAGCGCTGAAGAAAGCGCTAGAGAAGGGGAAGGGCTATCTGAGGAATGCAGTAAAGCCAGGCAGTGTATCTTGCAGGCGAGGGAGTCCCACAGAAATGCCCAGGAATTCCTCCAATGCCAGGTGGTAGAGGCAAAGGAGAGGGAAAGGAACGCCCAGGAACTCCTGGCTCAGAGTACACAGAAGTGCAGGGAGCTGGAGGGAAAGTTCCAGGATATACAAGCAGCATACAGGGTGGCCCGTAGCGAGCTAGGCAATAGTGATCACGGGCCTTGCCAGGCGAGGATAGCGCAGCTGGAGGAGACTCTGTCCAAGACTAGGGGACGGGTTCACCTGGTAGGACCAGGGGGGTCCCCCGGGGGCAGAGGGCTTCCCTCAGCAGATGATTCCCCAGTGGCAAAGGGGAATAGACCGCCTCCTGAGGCGCCGGGGATAGGTCCGGGTCGGCAGGTGGGGTTCGGGTTGTCCGGGGAGGGACAGGCCCAAGGAGGGGCGGGAGAGCACCCTCAGTTAGCGGCTTCCGCGCCATGTGTAGCACACCACGAGGTGGTGGGGTTACCGATCATGGTGGGAGAGCCAGGGGTAAAGGGGCAACAGCCCAGAGTAGGGCAGATGTGCCCGGCACGGCAAAGGAAATATGGTCCCCCGGTAGGGCAGGCAGATAGGGGGCCCATAGAGAGTGATATCATCATTCCCCATGGGGCACATGTGCTGAGGGGGATGGTGGCTCAGGCTCCCAAGTTAACCAGGGCAGGAGACCCGTCATTGCATTTTATGGAGGTGCAGCAGGCAGCCGACATAAACGATTGCGATGAGGTAGAACGGGTAAAGCTGCTACTGATGACCCTAGATTCATACCTATGCAAGGCGGTGACCTCCAGGGAAGGGGGAAGACCTGAAACATGGGTAGCGGCACAGACTGCGGTTCTGGAGGCTATGGGGTTGAATCAGGGTAGTCCTTTCACCAGGGTGGGGGAGACGAAGCAGCAGGTAGCTGAGTCCCCGGACATGTTCGCAGACAGGCTGTGGACAGTGTATGAGGGAGCGTGTGGGATGCCTTTAGATAGGCAGAATTTAGATGGGAGAACAGCTCACTGGCTGAAGACTCTGGTGGCGAATTGCCTCCCGCGAGTTAGGGCAAGGGCCGAGCACTGGTTCGACCCAGCTGACCCAAACCTTAACGAGGCGGAGGTGATCAGGAAGCTCACCCTTGCGTACCGCAATGGAGAGAGAAGTGAGGAGAAGCCCTTCAAGGGCAAGGTGCACGAAATAGTACCGGCACCCCCCAAAAGGAGGCAGTGGAAACAGGAAGGCAGCCAGACCTCTTCCGAGATGAGGCTGGTGTGCTATGGGTGTGGGAAGCCCGGGCATTACAAGAGGGAGTGCAGAAACCCAAGTAGAGCAGTGGGGGATAGGACCCCGGTAACGGCCAACCCAGCCCCGGAGGTAACAATAGATGTAAGAGATCTAATTACCTATTTGCAGTCAAAGGCGGGAGGATCCGGACAGGTAGCCATGGCAACAGGCCAGGGCACGCCCATATCCGCACCCCCGGCACCTTTATGACTTCCAGCGAAACAGCCCACATTCCTATGCCCATTAGAGTATGGCCCATGTGGGAGACCCTGGGTCAAGATGGAGGTCCAGGATGTGGTCGGGAGTTACCTGCTGGACACAGGTGCTTCCAGTACTATTGTCCACATGGACAATCCCCGTACATCCCCTCTATCTAGTGGGGTACCCTATAGTCTTGTCGGTTTTACGGGAAATGAGAAGACGGGGTTTTTCTCTGTTCCCTTGTCCATTCAATTAGGAGCACTCCAGGCGCAGTGGAAATGCGTCCTGATGAGTTGGGAGCAGGAGGGAAAGGGGATACTAGGCGCCGACTTTATAGTGGCCCACCAGGTCCTGGTGGACCTGAGGAACCACTGTTTGTGGGGCATAGCAGGAGAAGGGGCTGAGAGAGAGAAGGAGTTAATGGTCATCGAGAGGGCATCAGAGAGAGGGGCTCTGTGTGTCGTGAAGCCCAGAGAGGGGTACGATCTAGAGGTCCTAGTGAGGCAGACCCCGACAGAGTATCGAGGCCATGTTAAGCGAAATTTGGCCGCATTCGCTACTCACAAGCACGACTGTGGAAGGGTCACAGGAACAGAGGTCAGGATAGACGGGGATCCCATGTCCCGACCGCAGAAACAGTATAGTTTTCCCCGAGAAGCGGAGGCTGACTTAGAAGTCGCCTTGAGTTCACTGGTTAAGCAAAGCGTTTTGAGGCCCATAGCCACCCACGTGAACTCACCGCTCTGGCCTGTACGGAAGCCAGACAATTCCTGGAGGGCCACGGTAGATTATAGGGTCCTGAATAAGAATATTCCGGCTTGCGCACCAACTGTGGCAGCTGTAGCAGACCTATTAGCAGAAATTCCAGCGTCTGCATCTGTATTTACGGTGCTAGACATCTCGAACGGTTTCTGGTCTATCCCAGTCAGGAAGGAAGACCAGTACAAATTTGCTTTTACATTCAAGGGGCAGCAGTACACGTGGAACTGTCTTCCCCAAGGGTTCCACAATAGCCCCAGCATTTTCCACCAATGTATGGCGGAATGTTTAAAGGAATTTAGTGAGCCCCACAAGATCGTCCAGTATGTGGACGATATTTTGCTATTCACAGACACCAGTGAGGAACATGGGCCCCTAGTAAATGAACTGCTGAAGCTGCTCTGTAAGAGCGGTTTAAAAATAAACCCCAAGAAGGCACAGATAGGGTTACAAGAGGTAAAGTTCTTGGGACTGACCCTTAGGGCCGGAGAAAGGGGTATCGATACAGCAAGAAGGCAGGCAGTGCAGGAACTCCCAGTCCCAATGGACGTGGGGGGGGTAAGATCATTTCTGGGAGTCACGGGCTACTGCCGAGACTTTATAGAGGACTATGCCGCGACCGCAACACCTCTGCACCGGCTGCTACGCAAAGGGGTAGAGTGGGAGTGGGATGAGCAGTGCGAGTCGGCATTCGTCCATTTGAAGCGGGACCTGCAAAAGGCCCCAGCTCTGGGAGCCATTGACTACAGGGAGGAATTTTTCCTGGAGGTAGCCGCAAGCAGCGATGGCCTGAGCGCAGTGCTCCTCCAGGAACGGCACGGCAAGTTAAGGCCAGTGGTGTATTCCTCCAGAGTCCTCACAGAGGTAGAAAGGTCCTATTCAAACTGTGAGCGGCACCTGCTAGCCACATACTGGGCAGTGAAGAAGGTACAGGTCTTCATAAGAATGTCCCCCATAACCCTCCTGACCCACCATACCCCAACCCAGATGCTGCTGGACGGTCGGATTAAGGATGGGACCGTTAGCAGTGCGAGGATCACTCGCTGGACCCTTCTCCTTTCCCAAATGGCCTTACGGGTTGAGAGGCTATGTGAGCCCAAGCTCGCAGCCAATTTGGTGTACCCAGGGGAGCCACACCATTGCTCGGTGGAAGGGGTATGGGAGGTGGACTTTGGGCTTAGAGCAGGGTTACATCCCACGGGTAGGGAAATATACGTGGACGGGTCCAGTTTCGTGTCCGAGGGCATACGGCTCACGGGCTGTGGGATCTGGGACCCCGAGGCAGAGATAGCCCTAGCTCTTAAACTCCCACATACGTTAAGCGCCCAGCAGGCAGAGCTGGCGGCGGTAATGTACGTGGTGACCCATCCCAAGCGTTTCCCCACTCCATACACCATATGTTCAGACAGCATGTTCACATGCAATTCCTGCACGGAATATTTGGCCATCTGGTCCCGCCGAGGGTACACCTCATCAGACGGGAAGCCCCTGACCACTAAACCACTATTAGAGAGGATTGTAGCAGCCGTAGGGAAGGGCGGGGATAGATATATCCATAAGGTGAAGGCCCATTCCAAAACGGAGCCACGGGGAAAGGGAAATCAGAGGGCGGATGGCTTGGCCAGGGAAGGAGCCAGGAGTGGGAAAGCATGGGACCCCTATCAGGAAGGACAGGTAGCTGCAGCCAGGGAGCAGCCTCGTGAAAAGGAGAGTGCGGGAGTGGTTTTGGCTCCGGACCTGACCACGGTCCAGGCACAAGACCCTATTTTAAAGGCTGCCTCAGCAGCCATTTGCAGGCAGGAGAAAACAGAGGGACCGTATGGGGGTAAAGACATGTCAGTGAAGGAAGGCATGTTATTCAAGGGAGATAAGTGGGTAGTGCCTTCCCTGTACAGAAGGGAATTTTTAAAACTAGCCCATGAGGGTCCAGGGGCAGGTCACCCTGGGCCAGAGACCACATGGCAGCGAGTAGAGATGGCAGGATGGTGGCCAGGGCTCAGGGAAGATGTTCGCGACTTTTGTGCAAGCTGTCTGGTTTGCGCAGCAAACAACCCAGACCCCCAGAAAAGGAAGGTTTCCATGGGACACATCGGGAGGGTGGAGGGGCCATGGCAGTCGATTCAAATCGACTACATCGGACCCCTTCCAACCGCTCAAGGGGGTTACAAGTACTGCTTAGTCCTTGTGGATGTGTTCTCAAAATGGGTAGAGGCCTTCCCTTGCAGAGCAGCCACCGCTATGGGTACGGCAAAAATCCTGGTTAGGGAGGTGTTCACCAGGTGGGGACTCCCACAGTTCGTGGAGTCAGATCAGGGGAGCCATTTCACGGGACAGGTCATGCAGTCCACCCTTAGAATACTGGGCATCAAGGCCAAGTGGCATGTGGCCTACCACCCCCAGTCCTCAGGTCCGGTAGAGCGGTTGAACCGGACAATAAAGGAAAGGATAAGGAAGGAAACAGGGGACTCACCCAACCGGTGGGTGGAGGTTTTACCCCTGGTCCTTATGGGGATTCGGGCCAGCCAGTCCAGGAGTACGGGGTACTCTCCCCATGAGCTTATGACGGGTCGGGTCATGAGAACGCCAATGCACATTATGGTCCCAGCCCTAACAGAGGGACAGCTCAGGGAAGTGAACCGGGACAAGTTTGCCAAGAGGCTATTTGAACAACTTAGACAGGTTCACTGGCAGGCAGCCAGAAACATGGGGGCCCAGCACCAAAGAAACAAGCTACTGCTGGAGCCTCGCAGGCATTGCGAGTGGGCAGTGGGAGACCAGGTAATGGTCAGGAGATATGCTAGGGTAGGGGTGTTTGAACCCTTGTATGCGGGCCCATACAACATAGTGGACAAAGCCAGTCCCATGGTGTATGCCATTCAGCTTCCCCGTAGAGTCAAATGGTTCCACATCAACCAGTGTAAATTGTTTGACCCCACAAGGGCAGGGAAAAGTAAGAAAGGGGTACATGTCAGAGAACAGGATCAGGAACAGACCCGGGTTGATGTGGAAACCGTAGGGGAGCCAGGTGAGTCCACAGGTAGTCAGCCTGAAGTAGCCGGCTGTGTTCCAGGGCGAGGACTGGAAGCAGCGGAGAAGGAGGCTGACTCCAGCCCTCCGCAGGCAGGTACCGTAGACTGCCTAAGAGAGGCAGAACTAGCAGAAGCAGAGGAGATGGAGGTATCACCTCTGGTGTGGGAACCCCCGGTCAGACGTAGGAGTGACAGGGTCCCTAAACCCCCAGTAAGGTGGTCCCCATCCCTAATTAAACCTAGGGCTGGGGCCGGCCACAGGAGGGCCGGGAAGGAGAGTGGCCGAAACAGGGCACTACGGAGTGCGGCTGGAGGGAGCCCAGTCTCCACAGGGAACGTAGGGGTAACTCAAAACCCCGTAGTGCAAAGGGAGGTGAGGGGCAGTCAGGCCCCTCGACAGGAGGAGTTCTGGCCTGCACGGGAGGGCCCACCAGAGGGGTGGCCCCAGCGTGACGGGGACCAGTTATGAGTTGGCCACCCGGAGACGGGTGGCGTTGTATATAGCATTGGTTTGTGTGTAAGTAGATGTAGTGTTTGGTAATTAGATATAAGGTTTTGTATAGCTACAGGGGAGTACAGGGACAGACAGTACGGGATCGAAGGGATGTGCTGTGGAAAAGTGGACCATAACAGACAAAACAAAACCCCAAATGCCATTTTAGGCGGATAGCTTTGTGGAGGCAAGGAGGTGTTTTGCTTTGTTTTCCAGATGGATAACCCCGCCGTATGGATGATGGCAACGATGTGCCTCCGGATGTGCGTGGCGCGTCGCGGGGACACGGACGAGTACCCGCATGGTGCCCCCGCGAGACGGAAATTATTATATCAGGCCCTGCTAAAAGACATGTTCCAGAAATTCCACAACCTGGATTTTGGGGACATAGACATAGAAGAGATGTACCGCGGGGGAGGGGATTTCACTTTGGGGTCCGGTAGGCAAAGACGAGGGGTGGTTAATGACGGGTTTACAGCATTTAACACGGGGACATCTATTATTAATAGCATGGACAACGTAGAACTGGTCTTGCAGATCAATCAGTTGAAGGGCCAGTTAAGAAAGGTTCTGGGGGAGGAAAATGCGGTGGTAGGATCGGGACTGCACGAAGAGGTGGCAATGACTCTACATCTAAAAGAAATCATAGCACAATTGGAGACACATGCAAAAACGATAAACGCTTTGATTAAAGAGGACCGGAATGCGTCCGATCAGGCTGCACAGAATGAGGTGTGTGGGCTGTATGGTGCGTGGTTGTTGGGGGAGGGGAGGAGCAACCTGGAAGACCTGAGGCAAGGTCGGGTCCCCTCCTGGATAAGCAACCAGCACCTAGCAGCGCTACACCCTTATAACAGCACTTTGAGTCCTTGTCAGCTTCGTGTGGCCTCCGAGGCCTACCCGGTACCGGTGGATTGCGGAAAATCCAATCACACCATAATGGGAGTGGTCGTACGAATCCCGGTAATGGGAACCTCGGCACGACCAGCTCCTCTGTACCGAGTGGAGAACGTGGGAGTTGTTCGTGGGGGGGTGCATATTCGCTACGGGAAGGTCCCGCCCTATGTCATAGTGAGGGAGCAAGCTGTGACAGGCATTGACCTTTTGGGTTGTCGGAGCCGGGGAGCACAGGTAATCCTGTGTCCCCAGCACATGGGCGCTGAGGCTAGGCCTCAGTGTGGGTTCAGGACTGTTGGGGCACAGCCTATAAACTGCACCATGGAGGCGATGGCGGCAGACCATGTCCCTCCACAGGTGGCGTATATAGGCAGTGGGACGTACTGTGTCACCACAAGTGCCCAGCGGTATCAGCACGGATCACAGCTGTGGTGCCCGATACCGCACAGCAGCTTCTGCTTTAAACCCAGGGCAGAAGTCCATGTGGCACAGCAGCGAATATTACCCATCCCGGAACCTTCTTCGGTTCACCTCTCGGTACGAGAAAATGTAACTGACTTATTTAATTATGTTGCCCATTTTGGGTATGATATTCCCCCAGTGAACGAAAAATTAAAAGAGTTGCTGGTGGCGGTCGAGTTGTCGCACAAACACTTCTTCTCCCTGGAACAAAAGACTCTGGATATCGCCAGGGAGATCGAAGAGATCAAGTCTCCAAGTTGGTGGGACCTGGAGTCCTGGATCATAGTACCAGCATGGGTCCGCATCGTGTCCCATGTTCTGATCATCTGCCAGATGATAATTGTGGTGTATTTGCTATGCATTAATTGCAAATTTAAAAGGCGGAGGAGGATGGCCAAATTACAACGGCTGGTAAATCGAGCCGCCCGACGTCACCATAACGACACCCCATCACTGTAAAATGTCTGTACTCTAGTGCAATAGTTTTTGTACATAAGTTGTAATCCCTGCATTTTCAGGGAATGGTCGTGAGGGTACTGTATGGTTTGTGGGATTGATGTAAAGTAAAAGGTGTATAGTGTAAGTTAATGTGCTTCGAGGGCCTAGTTTAGCGATTAAGGGGGCTTTCGGGGTACATAATTTCACCTTCTCACCAGGAGTGTTTACAGCTCTTGAGGCTGGAGGATTGCCCACTAACTTTGTCAATCGACACGGTCCGTGCGAGCCTGGACGTGTCGTAGGGGCATGTAAGTTATTTGGGCAAATCCTCCAAAATTATGGAAGAAATTGAATAAGCACATGGATATCTTAAAAGACAAATTTGCTGGCTGCAACGGAAAAACCCCCCCAATACACATCAAGAATCAAACCCGTCTGGCCTGTGGACTTGGACATCACACAACGGTGTGAACAGGAAAGGCTGAGACGGAGATAACGAGATTCTCTTGGATACACAAAGGGAGGAACCAAGCCTCAGCAGACGGTGGTAAACAGGCCAGCACAAGCACAATCACCATCGGGGATGATAACGATCAGGCTGAGGGATCATGACATCAGCAAACCCCTTATCATCGGAAGCCTATTGTTCATGCCAGATCGAAACTGGGAAACATCAAAAGAACCCCTTCTATCCAGAGGACCACCTGGGGGTTTCAAAGGAAGCTCAGGTATAAAAGCCGAAGTCAAGCCAGAACTCTCTCTCTCTTCCTGCTCTTCCTGCTCTGCTGGACAGCTCGTGGGCCTGCATCGACTTCGCTGTGAGTATCCTGGTGACCTGGTGAATTTCCCGAAATAGGAGGTTGAGGGGAGAAAGGTCAAGGGGGAGTATGCTTGCAAGTAACTTGTGTTAAAGTAAGTTTTACGACGTGCCCGATAGTTTTCGTCCATAGTTTTAGTTTAAAGCATAAGTTTAGCCACGCATTGTGTAGTGTTGGTGAGATTCGATTTCTCATTGTTTAATAAAGCCTGTAAATTTTAGACTTGCTTTGAGTCCATCTTGGTTTCTGTTTTCTCTCATCGGCACACTCTGGTCAATTCAACCTTTTATCATATCCCACCATAATTCCGAGGTCTAGAACCTAGGGGAATCCTTTTGTGGAGTAAAGGGAAAAACAAAACCCCTACACTATCAATCTTCCCCGAGTGGATTTAAAAGTCTATGAAGATACTAGGTACAATGGTGTTCCCCCTGTGATCCAGTGCAGTATTTAGCTCTCAATAAAAAACAGATTAACTGGTCCATATAACATCATTGTTTGTGGCACTCAATGGGCTCAATGGGCTGTACTAACAAAATGTTATCACAAAGATTATTGAATTAGCAATAAATAAATAGCAGAATTAGCAATGATTCTGCAGTCATGAATAATGTCACATAAATGTATGTTGTTCTGTTGACTAGTAAGCACGTAACAAATGCTTTTCACCGTACCTCAGTACACGTGACAATAAACTAAACTCAAACTCAATTGTATGCTTTTCTTTGCCATTTTAAAACATGACTTTGAAAGAGATTACAGGCACCTATGAATACAACGCAGGAAAATCATCTACATCCTCTACGACAGTGCTTCTTAAACTATTGAAATTATTTTGGGGTTAATGAAACTAGAGGGGTGAATGAAGGGTGAATGAGTTAATTTATTCAGATATTTATACACAAGGGAGAATAAGACGAAAATTACCAAAAAACATGAAAATTTAGTCGAGGGTGAATGAGATTTTGTGATAAAGACTCAAGGGTGAATGACACCGAAATAGTTTAAGAAGCACTGCTCTACGACACACACACTGTTTTGAACCAGCATTCCAGCTCTTGCAGAGAGAGGAGCTCTGAGCCTTTCCTATGCATGTAACTGTCTAATTGTTTCATTTCATTTCAGGGAATAATCACATTCTTACAATTGGATCCAACACTTCTATCCGAGGCATTCTACATTAAATTCAGCCAAAACACATTGTCAATAGAAAAAAATTTGCTCACTAAAGATAAAGTGCTGGAGTAACTCAGCGGGTCAGGCAGCAGCTCTGGAGAAAACAAATGTGGCGCTTCGGGTCGAGACCCTTCTTCAGGCTGAAAGTCAGGGGAGAGGGAAACACCAACACAAGCCTCATCATCTACACAATGAGTGTCACCAAGACTACTGCAGAGACCATAAGTTTGCCAGCACAGAATCTATAAAGGCACAACAGTCTTCACACTGACACTTTAAGGCATATTAAATAATGTGAACTTAATTTTTTTTTTTTAAAGGCTCATTTCAAGCAACACCAAGCGCACGTAAACAAGAAGCATTGAGGGACAAGGGAACAGCAAATCCTCAGATAAAGGCAACAACAACAAAAAATAAATGAATCATTTCTGATCTCTTCACTCCTACCTGCAATCTCCAATTGTTCACAGCAAGTCCTGAGTGGGATTAGTCAACATCATATGATCACCTGACTAATGTTCAAGGAATCAGCTGACTTCCCTTGCAGGCTTGGTACAGCGAGACAGCTTGTTTCCATAGCACTCCGTCATGTGAGCAGTGACAGCACCAGCTGTCATCTCTAATGAAGAGACTGGGCCCCACACTCAGCCTCATTCCTTTCCCAGCCTCGCTGCAGATTAACATACTTCCCATGGAAAGTCACGGTCGAAGACATGCACCAAACTAAAACCTCCTGCTTGCCTTTGCAAACTGCTTCCACGAAAGCAAGCAACGTCTTCATACGTGATAGCTCTGTGTGTGAAAGCGCGTGTGAGTTAGAAGAGAGAGAGAGAGAGAGCGAGAGAGAGAGAGCGAGAGAGAGAGTGTGTGTGTGTGTGTGGGGGGGGGGGGGGGGGGGTTGCAAAGAGGAAGCACAGCACAGCATTCCTGAGCACTCAGTCCATTTTCCTAGGCTCCAACAGTATTTCCAGTCACAGAACATAAAATGCATTCGTCAGTGCTAAAGACCACACACTTTGTGCCCCTAACAGGCCCACCAGCAACCATGCTTAAAGGGCAGGAAGGAGAAAATTACAACCAGTTCTGCTTTTCTCTTTTTTTTTAAACAAAAAAAAACCCAAAATAAAAGGCAAAAAAACCCAATGAAAGCCAAGTTTAAAATAAATTCAGAAGGAAAGCAGAACGTTCTAAGTAGAACGCACGCAAGTTTGCTTTCAAACGGTTAAGATTTTACTATTTAAAAACAAACTTTTCACTGAATTGTCTTCCATTATGAGCCTGAGTCTTTATTTAAATCAGAGTTTCATTCTTGCTGGTGGTTTATATGATAGGAAATAATGGCTCTGAAAAAAATTGATTGTATGATTCAAACTCTCCAAAACCACATACTCTCACTTTTAACCTGGGTTAGTCTTGAGGTTCTGTTTTTAATCCAAGCGAGGAATGTCTCATTAAAGTACCCAGCGCACACGTCTCCAAATAACAAATCCACAATGAAGCTGTAAAATAGTAAAGAAGTGAAACTTCTTCTCAAGATCATCCTCACAATCTAATTGTAGTTCATCAGATCGGTATGTCCTGTGTGTCTTTCTTCTGACCAGAGGCACACGCACACAAATATTTCTCCACAGTTCAGTCGGAAATGCCACTTAAAGAATTCCGATAAAGAGAAGCACGTTTGTGCCCATTCACATTGCTGTCACACTCACTGCCCCCTCTGCCACGATCCACCCAAACCCCCCCCCCCCCCTCCTCCCCCCCGCCCCCCACTCGCAACAGGGACCGTCCCTTGCAGACAGAGATGACATCAGAAATCAAAATGGTAAGCCATTTTGTGCTGGAATTTCTGCTAGGAAAGTCCTGAGTGTAAAAGTGAAAGGCTGAGGTCTGGTCTCGGTTTCAATCTGCCTGCTTGTGTTCGTCAGACCATCTCCTACATTTCACGTCTGTTCCTCTCTGCTGCATTGAAGATGTCAAGAATACATAAAGTTCATGTATTCAACTTGTTGGTGTGGGAGATTGCAACCTTCACGTGGTCCACCCTGTTTTGAGTAATGCAATCCACCCGACGTGCACAAACAGAAGACCTACAACTTTAGGCTGTGCACACCATATACAAGAAGAAGATTCAACTTGTTCTAAAACAAAGTGCAGGAGTAACTCAGTAGTTCAGGCAGTATTTGTGGAAGGAATGGATCTGAAGAGGGGTCTTGACCTGAAACATCGCCCGTTCATATCCTCTCACAGATGCTCCCTACCCACTGAGTTACTCCAGAACTTTGTATTTTACAGAATAATGACCATATTGACTCAGTATTGACTAGCCCTGTATGTCAACTTGATCGGCATGGATAAGATGGGCCAAAAATTGACTCAATTGTACAGAAGAGGCCCTTTGGCCCATCTTATCCATGCCGATCAAGTTGACATACAGGGCTAGTCACGATTGCCCATATTTGGCCAGTATTGCCTGGATTTTTCAACATTGCAAAATTAATTTCTACCCGTGTTTATCTTCTTTGCAATAAAACATATTCTCACTATTACATGTTTGCAAAATGCATATCCACAAAAGAAAGACTTCTGAAATACATTATTTTGTCATTTTTAATGTACAATATCTTGTTGCATAACAATATAGCTACAATTCCTCATTCATTAAGTATTTGGTGGAGGGGAGGGCTGAGAATGGGGGACCTTCTGCAGATGCGGCTGCAGACAGAAGCTAGGACTGTTTGGTGAACTTTTGTAACTTTGCCAGCACCAGAAACGTGGCGACACTTGTGCCTGGGTGATTTTACCGGATTGTAGGCAAAACAAAGCATTTAACTGTACCTAGGTACATGTGACAATAGAGTATCATTGAAACGAATCGTTGACTATCAACACACTCCTGCAGCCCCTCAATGTAAAACTGATACGTTCTCAGTTCCAAATCTGGCTCTGCTTTTAATACTAACATGGAATTTAATACTGAGAAATGTGAGGTGTTTCATTTTGGGAAGTCTAACATGGACGGGACCTACACAGTGAATGGTAGGGCTCTGGGAAGTGTTGAGAGGGAGGGGTCTAGGAGTGCAGATGCATAGCTCTCTGAAGGTGGAGTCGCAGGTAGATGGGGTCAAAAGGGCTTTTGGCCTTCATCAGTCAGAGTATTGAGTGTAGAAGTTGCTAGGTCATGGTTAGACACAAAATGCTGGAGTAACTCAGCGGGTGATGCAGCATCTCTGGAAAGATGGAATGGGTGACATTTCGGGTCGAGACCCTTCTTCAGATATCAGGAGAGGGGGCGGGACAAAGATAGAATGTAGTCGGAGACAGTAAGACTAGTGGGAGAACTGGGAAGGGGAAGGGGATGGAGAGAGAAAGCAAGGGCTATCTAAAGTTAGAGAAGTCAATGTTCACACCGCTGGGGTGTAAACTACCCAAGTGAAATATGAGGTGCTGTTCCTCCAATTTGCGCTGGGCCTCACTCTGACAATGGAGGAGGCCCAGGACAGAAAGGTCAGATTGGGTAGATGTTGCCTCACCCGCTGAGTTTCTCCAGCATTTTTTGTCTACCTTTGATTTTTTTCCAGCATCTGCAGTTCTTTCTTAAACAAGGTCAGCTTAGGAATGGGAGGGGGAGTTGAAGCACTGAGCCACTGGGAGATCAGGTTGGTTAAGACGGACTGTGCAGGGGTGTTCAGTGAAACGATCGTCGATCCTGCGCTTGGTCTCGCCGATGTAGAGAAGTTGACACCTGGAACAGTGGATACAGTAGATGAGGTTGTAGGAGGTGCAAGTGAACCTCTGCCTCAACTAGAAAGACTGTTGTGTCCTTGGATGGAGTCAAGGGGGGAGGTAAAGGGACAGGTGTTGCATCCCCTGCGGTTGCAGGGGAAAGTACCCGGGGAGGGGATGGGAAGGGACGAGTTAACCAGAGAGTTTCGGAAGGAACGGTCGCTGCGGAAAACAGAAAGGGGTGGAGATGGTAAGATGTTGCCAGTAGTGGGATCCCGTTAGAGGTGGCGTAAATATTGGAGGATTATATGCTCCATGTTAGGTCATGTTGCAGTTGGTTAAGACATGGGTGTTGAGGCCGCATTTAAAATATTGTGTTCCGTTCTGGGCACCATGTTATAGGAAAGATGTTGTCAAGCTGGAAAGGGTACAGAGAAGATTTACGAGGATGTTGCCAGGACTAGAGGGTCTGAGTTATAGGGAGAGGCTGAGCAGGCTGGGACTCTATTCCTTGGAGCACAGGAGAATGAGGGGGTGATCTCATAGAAGTGTATAAAATTCTGAGAGGAATAGATCGGGAAGATGCGCAGAGTCGCTTGCCCGGGAGTGGGTGAATTGAGGGCCAGAGGACATAGGCGAAGGGGCAAAGATTTAATTGGAGGAGTAACCTTTTCACACAAAGGGTGATGGGTGTATGGAACAAGCTGCTAGTGGAGGTACTTGAGGAAGGGCCTTTTCCAATGTTTAAGAAACAGTTAGACAGGTACATGGATAAGTCAGGTGTGGAGGGATATGATCCAAACGGAGGCATGTAGGACTAGTGTAACCGGGACATATTGGCCGATGTGGGCAAGTTGGGCTGAAGGGCCTGTTTCCACACTGTATGACTCTACGACCCTATAATCAACATGAAATGTGTTATTATTCAGAGAACAGTTAAATGATAGTGTTAAATCTGGGTAGATTGGAACAAAGTCATAGTCCCCCAGACTGCACAAATAGCAGCTGTGGGGTAGAGAGCATTTAACTTTCCATATCTACTGAATTAATCTGAAGGATGCTTCATGATCAATTAAGTGCCAAATAAAATAAAGCTAATATTATGTCAGCAAAAATATCTATTTTGAGAGCAAATAGCCAGTACAGTACAAGTTTAGTTTGGAGATACAACATAGAAACAGGTCCTTTGGCACAACAAGTCCACGCAGACCATCGATCACCCTTTCACACTGGTTCTATGTTATCCCACTTTCTCATCTACTCCCTACACACTAGGGGCTATTTACATCTCTTTGGGATATGGGGGGGGGGAAACCGGAGTATCTGGAGGAATCCCGGGCAGTACAGAGAGAACGTGCAAATTCCACACAGGCAGCACCCGATGTCAGGATCAAATCTAGGTCTCTAGCGCTGTGAGGTAGTGGCTCTACCAGCTGCACCACCCAAGTTATTTTCCATAATTATCTAAACTAATGTGTGCTAATCAGGAAAGGAAAAGATCTGACTTTTGTTCAAAAACTTCTAAAATAATGAATTTGCTTGACAAAAATCTAACCCAAGATTGGTGATCTTCAACATGCATCAGGTATACCCCTCCCATCCATCTCCATTTAACCGACCCGCGTTGGAGAGGGTCCAGAAAAGGTGGTTAACGAGAATGATCCCGGGAATGATCAGGTTAACATGAGGAGCATTTGATGGATCTGGGCCTGCACATTAGAAGAATACCATTGAAACCTACCGAATAGTGAAAGGCCTGGATTGAGTGAATGTGGAGAGGATATTTCCAGTAATAGGAGAGTCTAGGACCAGAGGGAACGGGCTCAGAATAAAAGGGTGTCAAAGGTTACGGGGCAGGAGAATGGGGTTGAGAGGGAAAAATAGATTAGCCGTGATCAAATGGCGGAGCAGACTCAATGGACTAAATGGCCTAATTCTGCTCCTATGTCTGATGACCAAACTGCTGACAGTCATCAAGTTGCAGACAAGAGAACCTGCAGATGCTGGAAAACCTTGAGCAAAACCCAAAGTGCTAGAGGAACTCAGCGGTTCAGGCAACCTCTGTGAAAGGAGTGGAGAGGTGACGTTTCAGCTCTCCCCCTTAAGCAGATCAAGAAGAGCATAGAAATAGGCAATAGTTTTTCTGAAGTTAGAACCAAAGAGACTTCCAGGCTTATCAAGAGTGTTTAGTTGTCATATTGTATGTACTGACAACAGAACAACACTACATAGATTCTTACTTGCAGCAGCTTACAAACTTGTAAACACAGTGACATCATAATAAACAAAAAAAAATGTAAACCGATAAAAACTCCAATATTCGTGCAAAAAGTCCTAGGTTCTTAGTGTAGTTGCTCAGAATTGGCCCAATTTTGGTAAAATATACCGAACTTGACTAAATTGAAGGGAAAAGATTTTGGGGGTGGGGAAAAACTTTCAGCCCAGTTGTGAATCACTTTGTGTTGTGGGAGACGATGGTTTCAGTTTCTTATTGTGGTTTTGTATGAATCACCACAGTTGTCAGTGGGAAGGTGTGATACGGCACCATGGGCACATAAGACAGGAAATGATCGCCACGGGGAATTCACCTCCCGTGCCACAACCTTTCACTCTTTTGCAAATGTCATGCCGTCAGGCCGTTCCGAAACCTTGCCCTCGTTGCAGTTAACGATGAGAAAGCTGAGGGAAATTCAACCTCCGTCCTCACCTGCAACCACCCAGCGTGGATATTTGCATAAACTTCCCAGGCAAGTCGGACATTTTTCATTGTCACCATTTCCAAGGATCAACAGGGTCATTCCTTCACAGGGGAATTCATTGCAATGTGAGAAGAGGAAATTCTTCGCAACCTACTTGACTTCCTTTTCCCCCCCAGAAAATGCCCATTTCTTTTCATAACGAGGTAACGTTATGACAATTATGATTTTCCCTGTCGACCCCCTTTCTTCCCACCCATCTGTCTGCCTCCCTGTGAGGAGGTTGAGGCATTGGTGCTTAACAGTAACACAGCGGTGGAGTTACTGCCTTATTTGGCTTTGGCAAAAATTGCCAATTGTCCCTAATGTGCAGGATAGTGCGAGTGTACGGGGGGGGGTGATTGCTGGTCGGTGCGGACTCAGTGGGTCGAAGGGCCTGTTTCCGCGCTGTATCTCAAAGTCTAAAGAATAGATCAGGCGGAACTCCACTCCATTAGTGGAGAGGACACGAGAAAGTGTGGAGGGATGACTGGAGGGAACCAGAAGAAGAAAGGCTAAAAAAAGAGGTGTCCGAAAGCTGCCATCACTACAGTTGGCATCCCCTTGAGCTTATAGCCCTCATCACACCGAGCCTGCCAGAAAGCAATGGGGCACAGCAGACAGCACATCGCAGATGCCCCTTTATCTGAATATGCACTTGGTAATCATCATAAGGCTTCAGATAATTGTAGCCACACAGGGTATTTTAAACACCACTCGATTAGAATTTGGGCTGCATTTTGCCCTTAGTCTAAGTGATAAAATATGTTTAAAGTATTGCAATTTAACACAGTGTTGTTTCATGAGCATATAATCAATACAATATTGATTCCGAATACTAGATTTGTGTGGTTGGCTGAAGGACATATTTTAGAATGAAAATTGAGGAAAATATAACACAAAGTGCTGGAGTAACTCAGCGGGTCGGGCAGCATCTCTGGAGGACATGGATAAGCGACGTTTTGGGTAGGGACTCTTCTGCAGACTGATAGTCACAGGGGAGGGAAAGCTGGAAAAGAGAGAAAGGGAGGAAAAACCCTGGCAAGTTCTAGGAATTGTGCCACTCCTTAATCTCATGCATTGTCTTCATTCCTTCCAAAGCAGGTCTTTCCTCCTTTAAATACAGTACACAGTATTCCACCCAGACAGTACAGCTGTGGAGCATCCCTTGTGCACAGGCTTCATTATCAATGTGCACAAAGGGAATGGAAGATAGAAAAGTAAACTAATGCCAAAATGTGATGTAGTGCAACAGGAATGAAGGATGTACAGGCACCTTGCATTTTATACGGGGGATACCTGCTTGAAAAGCAGCACGTAATTTTAAAGTGTGCACATTAAACAAATGAGCTTTCAGCAGTAAGTTTGAGCGCACTATTCCAAAAAATCTGAGCGCATAAATCAAGCTTCGCTATTAAATGACAAGCACGTTATTACAGATCCACATAAATGAAACACGTGTAAAACATGAGGTGCCTGTAGAAACATAGAAAATAGGTGCAGGAGGAGGCCATTCGGCCCTTCGAGCCAGCACCGCCATTCAATGGCTGATCGTCCCCAATCAATAACCCGTGCCTGCCGTCTCCCCTTATCCCTTGATTCCACTAGCCCCTAGAGCTCTATCTAACTCTCTCTTAAATCCATCCAGTGATTTGGCCTCCACTGCCCTCTGTGGCAGGGAATTCCACAAATACACAACTCTCTGGGTGAAAAAGTTTTTTCTCACCTCAGTCTTAAATGGCCTCCCCTTTATTCTAAGACTGTGGTCCCTGGTTCTGGACTCGCCCAACATTGGGAACATTTTTCCTGCATCTAGCTTGTCCAGTCCTTTTATAATTTTATATGTTTCCATAAGATATCCCCTCATCCTTCTAAACCCCAGTGAATACAAGTCTAGTATTTTCAATCTTTCCTCATATGACAGTCCCGCCATCCCAGGGATCAATCTTGTGAACCCACGCTGCACTGCCTCAATCACAAGGATGTCCTTCCTCAAATTAGGAGACCAAAACTGTACACAATACTCCAGATGTGGTCTCACCAGAGCCCTATCCAACTGCAGAAGAACCTCTTTACTCCTATACCGAGGTCCTCTTGTTATGAAGGCCAACATTCCATTAGCTTTCTTCACTGCCTGCTATACCTGCACGCCAACTTTCAGTAACCGGTGTACAAGGACACCCAGGTCTCGCTGTACCTCCCCCTTACCTAACCTAACCCCATTGAGATAATAATCTGCCCCCTTGTTTTTGCCACCAAAGTGGATAACCTCACATTTATCTATATTATACTGCATCTGCCACACATCTGCCCACTCACTCAACCTGTCCAGGTCACCCTGCAACCTCCTAACATCCTCTTCACAGTTCACACTGCCACCCAGCTGTGTGTCATCTGCAAACCTGCTAGTGTCGCTCCTAATACCCTCTTCCAAATCATTAATATATATGATAAACAGTTGCGGCCCCAACACCGAGCCTTGCGGCACTCCACTCGCCACTGCCTGCCATTCTGAAAAGGACCCGTTCTCTCCTACTCTTTGCTTCCTGTCTGCCAACCAATTTTCTATCCACATCAACACCCTACCCCCAATACCATGTGCTCTAATTTTAGTCACCCTACTAAACTATAGAAGTGAAGATTTGTCATCTGTTTTTGTCTGCTGTCTTTCATGCTTTTTGCATGGATCCAGTTTATTTTGTCTTCTCAGGGAAAGTAAAGTAATAATGTTTGTGAAGATAGACACAAAACGCTGGAGTAACTCAGCAGGACAGGCAGCATCACTGGAGAGAAGGAATGGGTGACATTTCGGGTCGAGACCCTCAGACTGAGAGCCAGGGGAGATGGAGACTAGATATATGTGGAAGAGTAAGGTGTGAAAACGAGAGATCAAAGCAGGCGTTGGTCAAGGAAATGTAGAATGGTACATTGTTAGCTGAGGGGAAGGGAAAGGGGAAGAAGGTGCTTGACTGGCCCACAGTTGGCAGGGATTTCACTGCTGCTTCTCTTTCAGGTCCCTGAGTAAATGGTTATCAGGACCTACAGGCCCACCTCCTATTTCCCGGCACCCTTGCTTCAAGAGCATTTCTGGATTATCCGATTTGCTGGACCAACAGAGCTCACAGCCTCCGAGAGGAGTCCAATGGTCCCGGAACGGTCCGTCTATTCTTCTGGGCGGCTGAGATAATGGATGCCACGTTGGCCTTGGAAATCAGCTATGAGACCGGATCTGCCGATCACAGCTCTGGCTGCAGGGGATATTATAATAATAATAATAATAATGTCTTTATTTATATAGCACATTTTTAGTCAACTTGCATTGACCCCAAAGTGCTTCACACAATTACTTCCATACAGACAGGCAAAGGTGGGTGAAGTGTCTTGCCCAAGGACACACACAGGCAAAGGTGGGTGAAGTGTCTTGCCCAAGGACACAACGACAGTATGCACTCCAAGCGGGATTCGAACCAGCTACCTTCCGGTTGCCAGCCGAACACTTAGCCCATTGTGCCATCTGTCGTCCCGCTGATTACCCACGGAAGCTACGATGAGGTCAAGATCAGCCACCTCACCCAGCCTAGGTGCCCCACGTTCGGGGGGACATCCAGGAGGGATTTCAAGTGCGCTCTCTTTAATTTTGTCCGGATTAAAGGAGGTGCCGGATCACCAGCTGCCAGAAAATTGATGGTGACCCTGTAATAAATGTGTTCAAATGCCCGTACTGTCCTGGGAAGGGTATTCCTTTAGTCTGCATTAGAAACATGAACCAAATATGTTTCACAGAACCAAACACGTTTGCCCAGAATCAGTTCAGACAGATGCCAGCCTCCGTAATGCTGCCAGTTACCCGATTAATGTTGCCTGAACTCATCCCGTAGCCTCCAGATTCTAGATGCTCTTTACATGACTCAAATACTAGAGGCATAGCTATAAAGGGAGACGTGCAAAGTTTAAAAGATGAGCTGGAACAATGCTTTTTTATAAAGGCAGAGAATGGTGAGTGCCTAGAACTCGCTGCCAGGGGTGGTAGTTGAAGTAGATATAGGTTAGTGGCATTTAAGACATTTGGATAGGCACATAGATATGCAGGGGATGGAGGGATGTGGGTTATGTGCAGATAGATAAGTGATGGTCATGGCATCATGTACAACACAGACATATGTGGCCAGACCAGACTGTTCTGGTGCTGTACTGTTCTATGTTCTATGGCGTGAATGTGCATGGGGGTTTTTGCAGATTTGCAGAGACTGAGGTGTCAGATTTTTTAAGGTATGTAGTAAACAGTAAAATATATCTGAAGTATTCCATCAAATCTGGAGAGGCTTCCCCTCCTGCCCTAAAGTCTTTGGATAGTCACCATGTTCTTGACCAACAAACTCTTATCAGCTCCTGAACTGTAGATGCTGGCTTACAAAAGAACACACAGAATATCTGAGTGCTTATATTTAGTGATACCTGTATTGAACTGTATACAAAAATGAATTTCACTGCACCTCGTTACACGTGACAATAAAGTACCATTGAACCATTGAATGTTGGAGTTCATAAGTTCATACCTTTATAAGAATAGAATTAGGCCATTCGGCCCATCAAGTCTACTCCACCATTCAATCATGGCTGATCTAGCTTTCCTTCTAACCCCATTCTCCTGCCTGCTCCCCATAACCCCCGACACCCTGACTAATCAAGAATCTGTCAATGTGCGCCCAATGATAGTAACTCAGCGGGTCAGTGGAGACCACGGATAGGTGATGTTTCACAGAGTGCTGGAGTAACTCAGCGGGTCAGGCAGGGTCCCTGGAGACCACAGATAGGTGATGTTTTGGTTCAGGTCGCGATCACTAACGTTGCTTTTCTTGGTTCCACGTTCATGTTTTGCACTGAACCCAGCACTGAGACGACCAGGAACGGAGAGATGTTGGCATGGGAACGATCACCATGGAGATATGGGTTTGTCTGTCTTCATTCCTGTTTACAGGTGGAGGGCGTCTCAGGCAGCGTGGTTGCTGCTCCTATGGAGGGGGTGAACTTCTGCTTTTCTCAATCCACTGCAGCACTGTGCGGAGGAATGGTTACTATGGGAGCAGCTTCAATAACGTCAACGAAGACAGCCAGCACCATCATAGACCCACATCACCCCGGACACACTTTCACCACTCATGCCTTCAAGGAGATGGTACAGGAGTCTGGAGACCGTAATGTCCAGGTTCAGGAGCAACTTCTTCCCAATAACCACCAGGCTATTGAACGCTATGAACTCCAACTAAACACTGAACTACAAACTGCCTGGGTCGCACTAGGGATTTCAGGTGTTATTTTTGCACGATATTGTGTGTTTTTTTAAGTTATTGAACATTTTTTGCATATTTGTTTATAATACAGGACCACCACCAATTTTCCAGCAACTGATGATCTGGCATCTCTTTTAATCCCGAAATAATTACAAGAGTGCACCTGAAATTCCCCCCCAGAAGTCCTCCCTGAAAATGTAGTGCCATGGCTGGGTGAGGCAGGCGGCAGGTGAAGTTGAAGCAGGAAGCTCTTTGGAGAGGATCGCAGGCTGCATCTGTACTCCAGAAATCGGATCTTGTGGATCTCATTGACCCAAGCTCTGTGTGTCGGTAGTTAGAATCGTTTGATAGCGAGACAGGGCTGGAATGAAAGTTCAGGATTGAGATAGATTTGGTTTCCCCTCGAGCCACCTGTCTGCTTTGTTTGGGGACTCATTGTCTCCAAATGAATGGATAAACGATGCAGGTTTTGTGGACTTTTGGCATTAACCATGAGGATTTTGTGGGAGGTGATCTCACACAATGAGGGTATTCAGGAAAGGATGGGCTTTGTAGACGACGAGAATTCCAGGGTGATGCTTGGAGCTCCAGTGTTGGCCATCACTCCCGTGGCTATCCAGTGACTTCCTATGGTTGCTGACTCAACCTCACCCCATTCATTCACCAGAAATTCCTTTCACATCCTTCACCATATCTTGTGTGCTCTTCACATTCCTCAAACCAATGCCTGTGGTGTCTCGTGCCCTCTTTTGTTTACCTACTCACCGAGGCAAATAACAAGGCTGGAGCTACTAACAAAACATCTTTCATTGAACGTGACCAACATTCAACAGTGGTGATGGTACAACCTTGTACCACAAGGTCATACAACACAGTTCCCAAGGGTGCACTCCCACTTGTATATACTACATGGTTTCCCCTTCAAAAGTAACAAAGCCATTTGTGTAGAGATATTAAATTATAACATTAATAATCTATTATTATAAAATTATGAATAAACAATTTTTAGAAACTTGCGTTTCATTTATTTTGTCCTCTCAACTAGAAACATTATCCGATGACAGAAACATATCTCCACTATATTTATTTCAAAGCAAAACTTTGGTTCAGTTTAGAGATACAGCATGTAAACTCCGGCCCGGCCAGAGCTGGTAAATCCATTCCCATTGCCGACTTCCGCGAAAAAAGTCCAAAAAGGCTCTGCAAGCAACGGTGCCGGAAAATCGGTGGCGGACCGAGATACCATAAACTCTCAATATTATTTTCTACCTGGAACCTTTCTCAAGGCTACACATCAGCCTCTGTGCTGACTCACTCTATTGTGGACACCTACTTAATACTGTACGGGAGGAGGTAGCCCTTCAGCCCACTGGGTCAGTACTTGCTCCCTAAGGATCATCCCAACCATCACCTCCCTTTTTACCTTTATGCCCTGCCGTTTCTTCTCTCTTGTGCATCAATTAACACCAATTATTTTTTTGCCACTTTAGACTTTATTTTAGACTTTAGAGATGAGCATGGAAACAGGCTCTTCGATCCACCGAGTCCTTGCCGACCAGTGATCACCCTGTATACTAGCACTATTCTACATACTACGGACAATCTTACCATTTTTACTGAAGCTAATTAACCTACAAACCTGCACGTCTTTGGGATGTGGGAGGAAACTAGAGAAAACCCACACGGTCATACGTGTGGGGAGAACGTACACACTCCATAAAGACAGCACCCGTAGTCAAGAATGAACCAGACTCTCTGGCGCTGTAAGGCAGCAACTCTACCGCTGCACCACAGTGTCACCCTTAAGGAGGTAACTTACAATAGTCAATTAAACATTTGAGGATGTGGAAGGAAACTAGAGCACTCAGCAGAGACCCATGTGGTTACAAAGAGAATGAGAACATTCCATTCAGATAAAGTCCCTGGTGCCTTAAACTTGGGTCCCTGCAGCTGGAAAGTACCAGCACTAACTGCTGCACACAACGTCACCCATTCACTGTACATGACCATGATCCATTATGGACCATTGTACCAATTTTATCTGATGAGTCAGTCAAAGTTGGACAGGTGCGACCTCTGATCTCCCCCCCGCTGGATTACTTCCAATGTTTGCGGTACTTTGGCCATAACTATTTTCAACCTCTCTCCATGCACGTTGACTTCACAACATTGAGCTGACATCAGAAAGTCCAGGAAGAAAGATAGTGTAGGAGGGAACTGCAGATGCTGGTTCAAACCAAATATAGACACAACAAGCTGGAATAACTCAGCGGACAGGCAGCGTCTCCTGACAGAAAGAATGGGTGATGTTTCGGGTCGAAACCCTTCTTCAGACGATAGAGTTGACGTACGAGGAGCATTTGACGGCTTTGGGCCTGCACTCGCTTGAGTTTAGAAGGCTGAGGGGGGACCTCATTGAAACCGACTGAATAATGATAGGCCTAGATAGAGTAGACTAGTGGGAGAGACTAGCACCAGAGGGCACGGCCTCAGAATAAAAGGACGTACCTTTAGAATGGAGATGAGGAGGAATATCTTCAGCCAAAGGGGAGTGAACCAGTGAAATTCATTGCCACGCACGGCTGTGGAGGACAAGTCATCGGGTATTTTTAAAGTGGAGAATGATAGGTTCTTGATTAGTAAGGGTGTCAAAAGTTACGGGGAGAAGGCAGGAGAATGGGGAAAACAAACTTCAGCCATGATTGAATGGTGGAGCAGACTCAATGGGCCGAATGGCTTCCTAATTCTGCTTCTATGTCTTATGGAATATAACACTCACAAGGTCTTTGAAATCTTTAAATCCTTCTACCGAAGACATTTAACTCAATTGGAACCTTGTTGAACCATTTTGACCCCCCTGTGAACCACAGAATTGTTGTAGATACACACATTCTGCAGACTCCTGCAGTGTCTATCATGCTTTACTTCACTGCAGAACAAAGTTACTCCTCAGGTTCCTATTAAATCTTTCATCTTTAACATACCTCAAATGAATAGGGGGAGAGAGCTGGAATGTGGCATTAGTTTAGAAGATCGGCTGTAATTAAACATTAAATGATGGTGTGGGCTCGAACAGACCACCTATCCTCCTTGTGTTCCCATATGTCATGGAGGGGAACAATTTAATATGAACCTGAGGGGCAATTTTTTCACTTGGAGGGCGATGGTGCATGGAACAAGCTGGCGGAAGAGGGATATACGATCATAACGTTTAAGAAACATTTAGACAGATACATGGAATAGGATAGGTTTAGAGGGATATGGGAGAAAACACAGGCAGATGGGGCCAGTGTAGATAGGGTCAGCATGTACGAGTTAGGCTGAAGGGCCTGTTGGCATTGGGTGAATCACACCCAAGAAGTGCCTGAACCAACTTCCTGATGGGTGGATGGGGAAGGAAGCTCGTGGAAACGCTGCAAAACATGGCCAAAATGGCATGCTTTGTGCTACTGCTACCTAAAGCAAACTTGGACCTCTCCATTCCCATCTCGGGTCATCATTCCTCCAAGAGGTGCTGTGATTATATTGCTATCAACGCCCTCTAGTGGTCGAACACTGCTGAATAGTGTTGATAGACAAATGGTTGTACGAAGGCCAGAGATGCATAGACATGATGTGAGATAAACGGATTGAAGAGATGTGAACTTTGAAGGAATAGAGATCGAGGTGGATTTAGTTTAGTTTAGAGTTACATGAAAACAGGACTTTCAGCCAACCGTGACGGCAGTGACCACAGTAAACCCTGTACACTAGCACTATCCAACAAACTAGGGTCAATTGACAATTTACAGATGCCAAATAACCTACAAACCTGTACGTCTTTGGAGTGTGGGAGGAAACGGAACTCCTGAAGAAAAACCACACAGTCACAGGGAGAATGTACATACTCTGTACATCAACACCTGGAATCAGCATCAAACCCGGGTATCTGTCACTAACTCTACCGCTGAACCAGCATGCCGCTCCTGGTTGCTTTTTCATCTTCCACTGCTGTAGGTTACAAATCCAACATTTCAAACTCACTGTTCCATCTCTAGAATGTGGAAGGGGTCCGGTCCAAAACATTACCTATCCATGTTCTCTGCAGATGTGGCTTAAGTGGCTGAGTTACTCCAGCACTTTGTGACTTTTTTGTAAACCAGTAACTGCAGTTCCTTGTGAGCCCTCTTGTACTCTCCATCAGCCCCATGCTCAGTCATCTTCACCGGATTCCCATTCAGTTACACCAAATTATACTTCAATATTCTCATGCTTTATTCCGTTTAAGGCCTTGGGTTTTCTTTACTCTTATCGAGCCTGCACATGATCACGAACATCATGTTACCCTGTACTATGTTCTTGGGCATTATCCTTAGGTTACACATTTTTTACCTACGTTAAGGTTTATTATTGTCCCATGTACCGAGGCACAGCGAAAAGCTTTGTTTTGCATGCTATCCATGCAGATCACATACATGTTCCTGTTCATAAGTTACAGGAGCAGAATTAGGCCATTCGGCCTATCAAGTCTACTCTACCATTCAATCATAGCTGATCTATCTTTACCTCTCAACCCCATTCTCCTGCCTTCTCCCCATAATTCCTGACACCCGTACTAATCAATACACTAATCTACCATACATCAGGGCTGCCAACATTGGGTGAGAGTTGGGAGTGAGAAATTGCGAGAGACCAAGCCCGAGGGAGCATAGCGACCGGGAGGGGGGGGGGGGGGGGGGGGTGAGGGAGTGGAGCAACCGAGTGGGGAAAGGGTGTGGAAGAAGGGTGTCCCCCCTCCCAGGGTAGGAACTTTTTGAAATTTGATGTATTAAAATCATGTTTTAGTGCACTGTAGAGGTATGATTTCAATGTTTTTTGTATGAAGTATTTTTAAGAGGTAACTTTTTAAGGGGTAACTTTATCCACACAAAGGGTGATGGGTGTATGGAACAAGCTGCCAGAGGAGGTAGTTGAGGCAGGGACCATCCCAACATTTAAGAAAAAGTTAGACTGATACATGGATAGGACAGGTTTGGAGGTATGGACCAAAAGCAGGTAGCGTAGCTGGGACATGTTGGCGGGTGTGGGCTAGTTGCACCGAAGGGCCTGTTTTCACACTGTATCACTCTATGACTACATTATACCTCCACCATGCATGAATGCTTCAAAATCAAGTGATCGAGTTTTATTGCCATATACTCAAGCATAGAAACATAGAAAATAGGTGCAGGAATAGGCCATCGGCCCTTCGAGCCAGCACTGCCATTCAATATGATCATGGCTATTCATCTAAAATCAGTACCTCTTTCCTGTTTTTTCCCCATATCCCTTGATGTCGTTAGCCCCAAGAACTAAATGTAACTCTCTCTTGAAAACATCCAGTGAATTGGCCTGCACTGCCTTCTGTGGCAGAGAATTCCACAGATTCACAACTCTCTGCGTGAAGAAATTTTGTTCTCATCTCAGTCCTAACTGGCCCCCCCTTTATTCTTAAACTGTGACCCATGGTTCTGAACTCCCCCAACATCGGGAACATTTTTCCTGCAGTTACAGTAAGTGGAAATCTAGCAGGCAAGCAGGATGCTTTCACCAACCACCCCCATTTGAAGTCCACTATCTTCCACCGTTTCTACCCAGTGCTTGGTACTTACTTCCAGCAGCCACTGGTTGTCCTCCAGGATGCACCGAGCCGCAGCCTGATCCATGCCGGTCACCTGGGCGAATTCGGCACAGAGACTCTCACGGCAGCGGCGCAACGCTTCGACGCCTCCTACAGCCCGGGACTCTTGCACTGAGGCTGCTCCATGGCCGGAGCTGCAGTGAGCGACTCGCCAGCCCGGCAAACACTCTCCAGCCCCGCTCCCCATCCGCATCTGTCCCCGCCGCTGCTTCTGCTTCCAACACCCGTGGCCCATGCAGTTGATATGAGTTTCGAAATTTTCGTTGATCACAGAATTTCTCACAACAGAGCGAGAGAAATTTGTGATCAGCGTGAGAATTTGGTGAAATGCGTGATTCTCACGCTCAATGCATGGGAGTTGGCAGCCCTGCCTCTCTATCCCCTTCTCCCTCTCCCCCCTCTCTCTCCCCTCTCTCCACCTCTCTTTCTCTCCCCTCTCTCTCTACCTCCCACCTCACTCTCATCCCTCTCTCTCTCCTCCTCTCTTCCGCTCTCTCTCCTCTCAACCCCCCTCCCCCTCTCTCTTGTCTCACCCCTCTCACTCTCCCCTTCCCTCTCTCTTCTCTCTCCCCCCCCTCTCTCTCTTCCCCTCTCTCCCCCCTCTCTCTCTCCCTCTCTCTCTCTTCCCCCTCTCTCCCTCCCACCTCACTCTCCCCCTCTCGTCCCCTCTCTCTCCCCCCCTCTCCCCTCTCTTTCGCCAAACTCTCTCTCCCCTCTCTTTCCCCTAACTCTCCCCCCCTCCCTCTCTCTTTCTCCCCCTCTCTTTCTTTTCTCTCTCCCCCTCTTCTCTCTCTCTCCCTCTCTTCCCCCTTCTCTCCCCCCCTCTCTCTCTTTCTCCCTCCCTATCTCTCCCTCTCTACACTCTCCCCTCTCTCTCTGTCTCTCCTCTCACCTCTCTCTTCCCCCCCCTCTCTCTCTCTCATCTCTCTCTCCCTCTCCCCCATTTCTCCCTCCCACCTCACTCTCCCCCTGGCTCTCTCTCTCCCCTCCCCCTTTCTCCTCTGTCTCTATCTCCTCTTTCTCTTTGCCCCCCATCTCTCTCCCTTTCCCCCTCTCCCTCTCTCTTTTACCACCCCTCTCTCCCATTCTCTCCTACCCTCTCCTTCCTCTCCACCCCCTCTCTCTTCCCTCATTCTTCCCTCTCACCCCTCTCTCTCTCCCTCTCTCTCTTCCCCCCCCCATCTCCCACCTCACTCCCCCCCTCTCTCTCTCCTACCTCTCTCTCCCCCCCCTCCCTCTTCTCTCTCTCCATTCACGCCCCCTCTGTCTCTCCCCTCTCTCCCCTCTCACCCCCCTCTCTCTCCCTCCACTGTCTCCCTGTCTCCTTCCCCTCTCTCTCTCTCCACCTCCCTTTGAGAGTCTGTCCCTTCGGCACAGAGACTCTCGCGGCAGCGGCGCGACGCTTCCGACGGCTCCGCGGCCCGAGACTCTCGCACTGTCCGGAGTGCTCCATGGCCGGAGCTGCAGCTTCAGCCCCGCAAACACTTGACAGCGCCGCAAACACTCGCCAGTCCCGGCTCCCCGCATCTGTCCCGCCGCTGGTTCTGCTCCCATCCCTCCCGCAGCCCCTGCTCTCCAACACCCGCGGACCATGCAGTTTATCCGAGTTTTGACATTTTCATTGATCACAAAATTTCTCACCACTGAGCGTGAGAAATTTCTGATCAGCGTGAGGGCGTGAGAGTTTGCTTGAGGGCGTGAGTCTCACGCTCAAAGCATGAGAGTTGGCAGCCCTGCATACATAGACATAATCAGTTCAAACTCAAGTACAATATATAGGGCAAAGGGGAAGATACAGAGTGCAGAATATAGTTCTCAGCATTGTAGCGCATCAGTTCCTTAGGCAAAGACCAGTCCTCTATGGGAAAAGAGGTGAATCGAACAGGACCCAACATACTAGAGTTAAATATCTACCCGAGGCACATCTTCCTCGTTTTCCTTTGTTATCAGGTTCCTCAAATCTGATGCCTGTGAAGATTTTGCTCCTAAATCCTTGTCAAAACAAGGAACTGCAGATGCTGGATTACAAAAAAAAAGAAAGTGCTGGAGCAACTCAGCAGACCTGGAGAACATGGATGAGTGACATTTTGTGTCGGGACCCTTCTTCAGACCGAGTCTTTGTGTTCTCATAAATCCTTGTTTGAATTTGGACATCAAATTTTGGTTAAAACTGAAGAATTAAATTAAAACATAGAACATGGAACATAGTATAGCACAAGAACAGGCCCTTCGGCCCAAATGTCTGTGCTGAACATGAAGCATATGATCTGCCTGCACATGATCCATATCCCTCCATATCCGTGTGCCTATCTGAAAGCATCTAAAACGCCACTATCGTATCTGCCTCCAGTGCCATAAATTATGCTAAAACCATCAAATTTACATGTCAAATTTAAATGAAAAATCTAATAGATTGCAAATGTTGGAAATCTGAAATAAGAACAGAAAATGCTGGAAATACTCAAGAGGTCAGGCCACATCTGTGGGAAGTTCAACGTCAACATTATTTCCCCGTTCCGACCTGCCATGCATTTCCAGATTTTAATTTATAACTGTTGGTTTCCCATTCTATTATTTGGCCTTTCTTTTAACTGACCCATCTTTCGCTTTAGTTTAGTTAAGTTTAGTTTATTGTCACGTGTACTGAGGTATAGTGAAAAGCTTTTGTTGTTTACCAGCCAGTCAGTGGAAAGACAATACATGATTACAATCGAGCTATCCACAAAGCACAGATACAAGATGAAGGGACTAACCTAAATAATGTTTAGTGTAAGAATGTCCAGTAAAGACAGATCAAAGAAAGTCCGAGGGTCTCCAATGAGGTAGATAGTAGCTCAGGACTGCTCTCTAGTTGGTTGGATGGTTCATTCCCTTGTGCTGCATTCTCCCTTTTCTCATAGCTGTTGTCTATCTGTATGTTCTGCCATCACAAGACAGTCCTCCACACTTCCACTTTGCCTCTTACAATTCCACACCCGCCACCCACCCTTCAACACACACTTTGAAAGCACGGCTTTCTCTCTTCCTGCTGCACCACTTCCTCCCACTCTTCTGCCTCATTTCCTCTCCTGCCACTCTCGCTCGCTGTTACATTTGTTCCCGTCAGGTCACACCAGACTACGCTACTTTTGTTCTGATTGCTGCACTGTGAAGCCAATCAGCCAACAACTCTGAACTTTGAACTACAGTTGGCCTTTTATCAAATTTGATCAGACATTCAGATTTGAAGGTGAAGTTGCTCATCAATGGCACTTTCTTCAAGATCGTGTAATGGATTAAACTGAAGTGTGAACAATTAGGAACGTTCTTAAATTATTGATCATGCTAAAACAACTTCCCATAAAATAAAGGCATCACAGCAATGCAGCTGGCAGAGCCGCTGCCACAGCGTCAGAGACCCAGGTTCGATCCTGGACGCGGGTGCTGACTGTGTGGCATCTGCACGTTCTCCCTGTGACCGCGTGGGTTTTCTCCGGGTGCTCTGGTTTCCTCCCACATCCCAAAGACAGGTCTGTCTGGCCTCTGTAAATTTCTCCACGTGTGCAGGGAGTGAATGAGAAAGTGGGATAACATAGAACTAGTGTGAATGGGTGATAGATGGTCGGCGTGGACTCGGTGGGCCAAAGGGCCTGTTTCCATGCTGTATCTTTCAATCAAGCAATCAAAAGGAGTTACTAATTACCCAGAATAAGAAAATCATTTTCAAAACAGATTGGACCAAAAATGTTCTCTTTCTTTTAAAAATATCAATAGCTTTCCCCAAGTCTGATAGAATTTGTAAATCATAGAAATTTGCATAAAGTCATATTAAAAATCGATTTGAAGTTCCACTGCTGTCTTGGTGAGAGATTGCACTAAATGATGTGAAATTGGATCACAGTGTCTATTCTCTGCTGCGCTAACTTAACCAGTTTCAACTAGGTGACAGATCTGCCAGTAACATGCAAGCCTGATATCCAAGTAAGGAGAGCTTGACTGGTAACCAATGGCACTCCCGAACATGTTTCTATGTGGATGGACCTCATTTTAACTCTTATTACTAGTCTCACAATGACCTTTCTGTCCTGGACCTCCTCCATTGCCAGAGTGAGGCCACGTGCAAACTAGAGGAACAGCACCTCATGTTCCGCTTGGGTCGCTTACAACCCAATGTTATGAACATTGAATTTTCTAATTATAGATAACTTCCAATAACTCCACCCCACCCCTCCCCTTATAATACTATAATAGTATAATACTATACTATAGTATAGGAACTACCTTCTCTGGCAACTCGTTCCATATACCCACTCCCTCTGTGTGGAAAAAAGTTGCTTTTAAAGTTCCTATTTAAGCTTACCTTACCTCTTACCTGAAACCTAAACCTTCTAGTTCTTGATTACCCTACCCCAAGTAAATGACTGTGTGCATTCACCCCATCTATTACCCTCATAATAAACACCACTATAAGATCTCCCCTCAGTCTCCCATACCCAAGGAATAAAGATCTAGCCTGCTCATACTTTCTTTCCCTATAGCTCAGGCACTAGAGTTCAGGCAACATTCTCGTATCCTCCCTGCACTCTTTTCAGATTAACGACATTCTTCCTGTGGCCAGAACAGATTCAAAATCATTGCAAATCGATTACAAATATGTGCTCACCTTCGTTAATCTGGCTACAAATACCCGTGGGAGGAATTTGTTCATTAATATGTGAAAAATGTAGGGAAATTGGCAAGTGGCTGTGTTGGTGTTTGCTGCAATCTCTGCATGAAGCAGGCAGTTTGAACACAGCACCACTCAAGGGCGGCCTTTGTTGTTTAATCTCAACACATTATTCCAAATACAGTGGGGATCATATTAGAGAAGCAGATTACAACAATGTAAAAGCTGTTTACTTATTATTATCATCTGTTCTTCTTTTACAATCTTTATTTGGCTCGAAAGCAGAGTGTTCCATTAGTATCATAATGCCTGTGCATAGAGTTATACAGCGTGGAAACAGGTCCTATTGCCCAATTTACCCACACCGACCAACATGTCACATCTGCACTTGTCCCACCTTCCTGCGCTTGCCCCTTTTTCCTCTAAACCTGTCCTATCCATGTACCTGTCTAATTGCTTCTTAAACGTTGAGTTAGACCCTGCCTCAACTACCTCCTCCAGCACCTCGTTCCATTCACCCTTTGTGTAAAAAGGTTACCCTCAGGTTCCTATAAAATCTTCCCCCCCCCCTCACCTTAAACCTATGCCCTCTGGTTCTCGATTCCCCTAGTAAGTGTAGTAAGATTTGTATTGAATTGTATGAATGAATTTCACTGTAACTAGGTACTTGCGACAATAAAGTACCAATGCTAATAAAACACCAATAAAATCAATGACTAGGTTGGGTCATAAAATATAGTCTAGTTTAATTCAGTGCATTTTAGCATTGAAACAGGCCCTTCAGCCCACCGACTCCATCCTACCAACTCGGGGGAAATTTACTGAGGCTGATTAACCTACAAACTTGCACGTCCTCGGGATGTGGGAGGAAACCCACAGAGTCACGCAGGGAGAAGGTGCAAACACCACACAGACAGCTGCCGAGGTCAGGATCGAACCCGGGTCTCTGGCACTGCGAGGCAAACCTCTGTGTATTTGAACGTACATTTGAACTCCATAGCAGCTACTTTTAAAAGGTCAATCACCCACTACCTTGCATTGGTCTGCACAGAGAGCCGTGGAGTGGTTTAATTAAACATTACCATATTTCCTGGTGTAGTCCTTGCAGCCGAGCCTCATCAGATTCGGATTGACCTTGCGATTGTCCAAATGCTGGTTGACCAGAAGAGACAAAGTGCAGTTAGATACAGCACTCACTTCGTCAGCAGTTGCAACAGCTTAGCACAGCGCGCTAGCAGAGAGCTCTGCAAATAACCAGCTCGTTCCTGACTTACCGGTACTTCAACATGCCTGTGTGTGCAGGGAGCAACTTGTCAGCTCTGCAGCAAACCAGCGGCTTCTGTGAAGCTGCACACTAATGCACAGTCACCCACTCCCAAAGACTGGCTAGGAAAAAAAAGGGCTTTTGAATGCCTTATCTCCGCCATCTCTCTGGCTGAGATTGACCAACTGCCAGCAGCTATAGCCAACCCAGAGTGTAACTCCCACTCCTCTGTCATAAGGCAGAGTAACTAGCTGCTGCCTACACACTAAAACACCAACATCCACCCACGCCTGCAACCTGTCTCACTGGTACTGTCACATGACCACATTCACTCCATTGCCAGCCCACCTGTGTTGTGTGTATATATTATGTGTATGTGTGTGTGTGAGAGAGAGAATGTGCAAGGGTGGGTGAGTGTGTATGTAAATGTGTGTGTGTGTGTGTGTGTGTGTGTGTGTGTGTGTGTGTGTGTGTGTGTGTGTGTGTGTGTGTGTGTGTGTGTGTGTGTGTGTGTGTGTGTGTGTGTGAGTGTGTGTGTGTGTGTGTGTGTGTGTGTGTGCGCGCACGTGATCTCCAAGCACAAAGATCAAGGTGGTTCAAGCTGCGGTATCCTTTCCTGGAGTATCTCTGTAAGCTGTAATGATAACCTATCAATATACAGATCTAAATTGCATCCGTTAACACACATTTAAACCAGCTTCAAATGATTCACGTGGTATTTGTGATATTGCCACCAAATTGTGTGTAATAACTTCTCAGCTGGATTTCTGGGGAGGAGTCTTGCATCGATCACAGAACAGCACAGGAACAGGCCCTTCGGCCCACAATGTCTGCGCCGTACATGATGCTAAGACCAATCCTTATCGCCCTGCACATTATCCATATCCGTGTCCCTATCCAAAAGTCTCTTAAATGCCACTATCTGCCTCCACCTCCACCCCCAACAGGGCATCTCATGTATGTATAAAACCTTGTCCCGCATATCTATCTGCTTACTAAAACTCTCATCTTGACCACTTCCAGTCTCTGTTGTAATTACATTGCGCAATAACGATCCCCCAAAGCGCTACGATATTTCGCCACCTTGTTCACCATTCTCCTCTGCTGTGTCAAATCGGTGAAGTAGTACAAAAGTTATGAAGGTTTAAAAATTGTAAAAACCGTCCCTTCCGGAACCCGCTGTCAATAACGCGGCGAGGAGAATAAAAAACTGAAGGGGCAGAGTGTGTTGAGCAGCCCGCGAGGAGTGCGCATCCTGCCGGCCGGCTGCTTCTGCGACCACCAGCACGACCAGCCGGACGCTGCTGAGTTGAACCGGAAGCCTCTGAGTGAAGCTGGAGTGGGACTGGGATCTGCTGCATGAGCCCGAAAGCTGAAGGTGCAGGGTGAGCACAGTGCAAGCTGCTACTGCTGCGAACACCCACCCCCCCCCTCCCCGCACCGCTCTTCCCCCATTTCCCCACACACCCCCTTTCCGCATGATTGACAGCACCGCCAACAGTCTGTCAGTTTTTTTGTCTTTTTAAAAAAAAATTTCATTGCATTTTAAAAGTTTGTGTAATTGTTCTCCGGTTTATTTTATGTGGGGGAGAAGCGATTTTTACTTTGCCAGAGATGAGATTTTTTTTCCGGATCTGATCCCCGGTCGTTCTACAGCCTACCATCGATGGAGCTGGAGGCCTCCTCTGACTGACTTTCAGCCACACTGGCAGAGGCAGGGACTTAACATCGGAGTTGATCCCTTGCCTGTATCAATCCAACCAGCACAAGCTCGCAGTCTCAGGAGAGGCTAGTTGGAAGATCCAACGACACGGAGGATTGACCAGCCCCGACACAGGGTTCGATCGCTGGCGCGAGGGAACTGACGTCTCTCAGATGCAGAAGCTGATCGCCCCGATGCGGAGGGCCCAGACGTCACCAGCTATGGGAGTCAAGATCGTCCCGTCAACGGAGGGCTCGAGGCCGCCGACCACGGGAGAGCAAAGAAGGGAAGTGATTTGAACTTTTTTTTCGCCTTCCATCAAAGTGAGGAATATGGAGGCATCACTGTGGTGGATGTTTATGTTAAAATGGATTTTGTGTTTTCCGTTGCTTTTTATTTGTATGACTGACTTGGCAAATGAAATTCCTCGTGTGTTGCAAAACATACTTGGCTAAAAAAGTATTATTGTGATTGTGATTTAATATGCATAATCTGGCTAAATATAGCTTACATACATTCCACAGCACTGCATACCCTGTATAGCTAATATTTCTGCTGAGCTCTATATTGCACCCAATTGCCTGCAAAGAGAACCGTTGTACCTCTTCTATTTTCTGCAGGCTTACTTACACTTAACATTGGCAAGGTTAAAGTATGAATATGTCAGTCTGCTGAGAGGAAGTTAAACGAAAAAAATTTGACTAAAAGATTAAAAAAATGTCAAATAGCACCCTCTCCCTCTGAACATTTAGGTAAATAATAAGACGATTTTGCAACATGAAACCTCAAATTGAAAGCCAGTGGAAAATAACTTTTTTTTTGAGAAATCAGAAAAACATTATTTTTTAATGATTGCATACTTTGTGAATAAAGCTCAACTATCTACCGTAGGAGCAAGGCTGGGTGGTTCCTGACAGGTAATTATCTGGCATTGAGGATTTCACATTAACTCTATGGGTACTGTGGAATTAAGACTTAGTTTAGTTTAGTTATTCAGCATGGAATCAGGCCCCACGGCCTAGCAATTGTTTTCCAACACAGAACTAGTGTGAGTGGATATTGATGTTTGCCATGAACTCAGTGGACCAAAGGGGTTGTTTCCATGCTGTATCTCCAAATTAAAATGTATCTCAATCGTGGTTAAGAAGGGTCAGTAAGCAGACCGGCTGCAAGAGTCAGGGCTGTGCCTCGACGGTGGAGTGGGCCTGCAACATGTGGCCCTGCAACAGCCTTGGGTTCGGCTGGTCCTGGCGTCACTCCAAGAGGCCGTGCATCTGGACTGGACACAGCCTGCAGTGGTGAAGCAATGGCAGAGGACACCAGGGCCACGATTGGCCAGACCAACCCTACAACGCTGTCAGAACTACCAACCTCCATGGTCAGGTCAAGAACCCTGCATTTACAACAACTGAGAATTGAAATGGCACCAAAAACTGGCGACTCTATACTGTCTTAATGTACTATTGCTATACACTTGCACTATGTCTGAGATGCTTATCTAAGAGCTTATTATTAGTGATACTTGTACTGAACTGTACCTCTGCACATGTGACAATAAGGTACTAGGATAACAAATTAGTATCCTACTCTGGGATGTTATCTAAATGTGCCATCAAATTGCAAGCAGTTTTTATTAAAATGTCACTGTTCAGAATCCTTTTTACAATCAGTTGCAGGAACCAAATAAATCACAACTGTCAGATACTGATTGATTGAAAGATAGATACAGCATGGAAACAGGCCCTTCGGCCCACCAAGTCCATGCCTACCAGCGATCACCCATTCACATTAGTTCTATGTTACCCCACTTTCTCATCCACTCCTTACACACTAGGGGGAATTTGCAGCGGCCAACTAACCTACAAACCTACAAGTCTTTGGGACGTGGGAGGAAACTGGAACACCCGGAGGAAACCCTCACGGTCATAGAGAGAACGTGAAATATAGTGTTTTCAAGAAGGAACTGCAGATGCTGGAAGATCGAAGGTACACAAAAATGCTGGAGAAACTCAGCGGGTGCAGCAGCATCTATGGAGCGAAGGAAATAGGCGACGTTTCGGGCCGAAACGTCGCCTATTTCCTTCGCTCCATAGATGCTGCTGCACCCGCTGAGTTTCTCCAGCATTTTTGTGTACCTACGTGAAATATAATGATCTTTTCTGGCATTATTTCATTCTGATTTAAAAAATGTATAAAATTTAAACAAAATGCACCTCAAGTATAGGGCAACATTAGCCTTCAAAGTAGATTGGTTTATCTTTTTTTTGGAGCTGTGGGTTTGAGATTAAATTAGGAGAATTAGCACATGATCAAACAAACAACAACAGATGCTGGGGTTTAATTGCAAACGGCATTCCTGAATAGTTAAAGAGCAACTAGCCCAAGAAATCTAAAGTGTAGGAGATAACTACAAGCAAAATACTACCAATTTAACACAGACGACCTGCCATCCCATGCAGCTTACTTACATTTTAGAGCCAATTTACAATTATATTTCACCCATATGCCTCAAACTACTTTACCATTTTAGAGAAACTAAAAGGAATTTAAAAAACAAGATACATGTGAACCCTGGAAGGAATTTTTTTCTTTCTATCTATCGATACAGCGTGGAAACAGGTTCTTCAGTCCACTGAGTCTGTGGTGACCAGTGATCACCAGTACTCTAGATCTATCCTACACACTCGGGGAAAATTTACAGAAGCCAATTAACCTACAAACCTGTATTTCTTTGGGATGTGGGAGGAAACCGGAACACCCGAAGAAAACCCACACGGTCTCGGGGAGAATGTACAAACTCCGTACAGTTAGCACCCGTAGTCAGGATCGAACCTTGGTCTCTGGTGCTGTAAGGCAGCAACTCTATCACTGTGCCAGCGTGCCAACCCAAAACCATTGTTGTATAATACCCCAATATTATTGTAAACTATGCTTGCAAACTTCCTGAGATCAGCTTTCAAAAACCTTGTTGCTCTAGAATCAGAGCTCGACCACAAATTATAAATCCTTGCGTTCACTTCTCAGCGTCTCTTGCAGAAATGGCTCCCAATTTTCTGATTTAGTAAAATGCTCATTATTCTTATGGGATTATATTTGCCTGGGGAATATTTTAAATTATTAAGAAAGATAGAAAAAAAGTTAGTGACCAAAAAAATAGATTCTTATCATCTGTAATGCAAATGTTGGTAACATATTATATTTAAAAAGCAACATACGTATGCATTAACCACATTATGACGTCAAGTTCTCAACAACCTTAGAGTGTACATATTGTGTTGAAAAAGATCTTAATCATATAATTAATATTTTTAAATAGTGGACTAAGCAAATTAACAATGTTTACATCTTGATTGAAAAATGCGGCAATGGAAAAGCCCTTCAGCCAATCAAGTCCATGCTGACCATCGATCACCATTCACACAAGTTCTATGTTATCTTACTTTCACATCCACTCCCTGCACACTAGGGTCAATTTACAGAGGGCCAATTATCCTACAAACACGCATGTCTTTGAAGTGTGGGAGAGAACCGGAAAACCTGGAGAAAACTCACGCAGTCACAGGGAAAACGTGCAAACTCCACACAGACAGCACCCGAGGTCAGGATTGAACCCTGGTCTCTGGTGCTGTGAGACAGCCGCCCCAACAGCTAAATCACAGTTCCACTTCTCTACATTTAAATATCAATAGTTTGATAAAATACACTTCATGAAGCAAACCCTACAGATAACAAGAGTTCTCTGCGGCCAATTCCACAAGCATTTTCTGAGCAGTTTGAACGCAATTAGTGGCAAAGGCTGAAGAAGGCTCCTGGCCTGAAACGTCACCTTTCCTTTTTCGCCGGAGATGCTGCCTGACCCACTGAGTTACTCCAGCACTTTGTGTGTATCTAAAGGCTGTCAATAATGGACAGTCATTAGCTACTAGACTGCACTTTTAGTAACTATAACATTAATGTAGAACTGTGTTAACAAGGCAGAAAAACTGAAACAATTGATTTTTGCAGAGTTAGTAATGGACCAATTATTTGTCACATCATGAAAATGAATGGAATAAATGCATTGTTACAACAAATTATATAATCCACTGGCAGCATTTATTGTTTGTAGCCTGGATATTTTATGATATGCATTAGCCGGAAAAAACAAGATAATTTTAAGTTACTGCAATTTAGGAAAAAGGTCTAATTTCACTCAACTGTTTACTTGAACAAGATGTCTAGTTTTAAGATAAAAATTAACAGTTCTGGTGCTGAGCGACAATCTTGTTTTTCCAGTAGACAACACATCTAAAGTCATCATATCCAAACGCTCATGATGCAAAGTCTCATTCGGTTGGTCAATGCTGATTCAATCCTTGTTTTGATGTGGACAATCTTTTAATATCTAGGGTGACTTGCTTCCACTTTGTGGGTAAGAGCTGGCTGGTGCTGGTCTGGTACTGACGAGGCTGGAGGGGCAGGAGGATGCGGGTAGATAGTTAGGGATGTGAGACAGCTCTTTCAGCCATTTTCACCAGACTTCTCATCACTCCTGATGTGCAGCTTCAAAATCTAAAATACCATTGCTCAAAGATAGACTAAAAGTGCTGGAGTAACTCAACAGGTCTGGAGAAATGGATAGGTGACGATTTGGGTTGGGATCCTTCTTCAGACTGATTTTAGAGGGAGGAATTGGAAGCAAGTAATTATCTTTTTCTGTTTCCTTTTCTTGCCTTTACTTGTTTTTCTAGAGTTTTAGCATAATACTAATCCAACTGCAGACCCGTTGGGTCTCATCCCTAACACACCCGTTCCCATATAACACACTAGTGATCAATCATACACCAGCACTATCCTGCACATTAGGGACAATTTACAATTTTTACGGAAGCCAATTACCCTACACGTCTTGGTAATGTGCAAGGAAGCCGGAGCACCCAGAGTAAACCCACATGATCACGGGGAGAACATACAAACTTCGTACAGATAGTCCCGTAGTAAGGATCGAACCCAGGTCCCTGGTGGTGTAAGGCAGCAACTATACCGCTGCGCCACTGTGCCGCCAGTATTCATGATTAATCCTCTGGGTACATTTACAAGGAGATTTACGAGGATGTTGCCAGGACTCGATGGCCTGAGCTACAGGGAGAGGTTGGGCAGGCTAGTACTTTATTAATTTATTGAGGTGTATAAAATCCATGAGGGAATAGATTGGGTGAATGCACAGAGTCTTCTACTCACGGTGGGGGAATCAAGAATCAAATAAAAGATTTGATAGGAACCCGAGGGGTAACTTTTTCCACACAGGGAGTGATAGGTATATGGAACAAGCTGCCAGAGGAGGTAGTTGAGGCAGGTATTATAACAGCATTTAAGAAGACACTCAGACAGGTATATAGATAGAAAGGACCAGGGGGATAATAGCCCCGAATTCGGGCAGGTGGGTTTGTTGTAGATGGGGTATCTGGGTTGGCATGGACAAGTTGGGCAACAACATTCTGAAGTAGATTATTGTATCAGATTTATTATTGTATCTGACAGGCTGTTATGAAATGAAAGAAAAAAAAATCCTCCATGCTGGAAATGTGAAATAAACACAAAGAATGCTAGAAATGCTTAGCAGGTCAGGCGCTATCTGTGTTAAGAGAAACAGACCACTTTTTAACAGTCAAGAGTGCTTAATTATCATATGTACTAACAATAGAACATTTAATTTGTTTTACTTGCAGCAGCATAACAGGCTGGTAAACACAATACTCATATATTATATATATGAACAAAAACATTCAATAAATTAAACACCCAATATTAGTGCAAAAAGCCTAAAGGTCTTAGCACAATCAACAGAGTTCATAGTTAGTATTTTGAAGTGCTCAAACCTGCACGTCTTTTAGGATGTGGGAGGAAACCGGAACACCCGGAGTAAACCCACACGGTCACAAATAATTCAGGAAACTGAAGGAGAAATCAGTGAGAAAGTACTCCTTATGGTGGAGAACTATAATTAGAGATTATGATCTAAAGGTTAAAGCAAGGGGTATATTTAGGTTTATTAAAAAGGACTTTCATGAAGGCAAATTTGCAGAAGGTTGTAGAAACTTGGATTCCTCGTGTAAATAGGAGCTGATGTTGGGCTCATGATTCAATTTAAACCTGATATCAATAGTTTTTTGTTAAAATATTAAGGTTTAAGAAAAATTGAAATATAAAAAGGTGCAAAAAGATCTGATTGTATGGCAGAAGCTGCAGAGTCTAATGATTCATCCCACATTCCTAATGCATTGTGTCAAAGTACATTGTGTACACATTTGCAACTCAAATTATGTCAATGTATGTGAAAACAAAAAGAAAAATCCAGTGCAAGTTGTGTCATGTGATTTATAGAAATCATATATTCATTTCTGTCAATTCTGCAAAATATGTTGGGGGAAGGGTAGAATTTTAATCACTCTGAAGAAGGGTTCTGAACCTGAAATGTCACCTATTCTTTTTCTCCAGTGATGCTGCCTGACCCGCTGAGTTACTCCCAGGGACGTGCGGTCAGGGGAGGCAGGGGACGCAGAGCCTCACCTGTCATACTCCCAATGAAAATAGCTGTTAAGCTCTTTCGATTGACCTTGGCTGGGAACCTGGGGCTCACCAAAAGTTGCCCCGCACCTCCTAAGGCCGGCCCTGCGGGGCAACGCTCCCGCCCCTCCAATCACCGTGCTTCACGCACACAGCCCCGGCTCTACCTCTCTCTCTCCCTGGGGAGACGCGGTGATCAATACAGGGAGGGCCGTGCCACTGATACTAGCCAATGCCTCCCCAGCCATTGACCTCACCGCACGTCACTGGTTACTCCAGCATTTTGTGTCTATCTTCGGGGTGGAATTTTAACCTGACTAGCTTGATGCAAAACCAGCAGGTTCACAATGCCCATCCATATCTGTTAAATGTCATTACTGTATCTGCCTCCAACACCACACTTGGCAGCGCATTCTAGGCCCCCCCAACCCCCCCCCCCCCCCCCAACGGTGTAAAAAATATCACCCTGCACATCTACTTTAAACCTTCACCTTAAAGCTACGCCTTCTAGTAGATGACATATTCATCCTAGGAAAAACATTCTGACTGTCTATCTTATCTAAGCCTCTCATAATTTTACATATTCCATCAGGTTTTCCCTCAGCCTCTGGTGCTCCAGAGAAAACAATCCAAGTCAGTCCAACTTCTCCTTGTAGATAATACCTTTTAATCCAGGCACCATTCTGGTTAAACCTTCTCTGCACCCTTTCCATAACTTCCACATCCTTCCTGTATTGAGGAGATCAGAAATGCACGCACTACTCCAAATGCAGTCTAACCAACAGTCCTATAAGTGGACAGTTTCATTTGAAAGTTAATCACAGAAACGTTGCAAATATATTTTACAATGATCTTGGAGAATTTTCCAACAATAGTTTTGGGGCAGCACAGTGGAGCAGCGGTAGAATTGCTGCCTTACATCGCCAGAAACCCGGGTTCGATCCTGAATACGGGTACTGGCTGTACAGAGTTTGCACGTTCTCCCTGTGACCGCGTGGGTTTTAGAAACATAGAAACATAGAAAATAGGTGCAGGAGTAGGCCATTCGGCCCTTCGAGCCTGCACCGCCATTCGATATGATCATGGCTGATCATCCAACTCAGTATCCCATCCCTGCCTTCTCTCCAAACCTCCTGATCCCTTTAGCCACAAGGGCCACATCTAACTCCCTCTTAAATATAGCCAATGAACTGGCCTCAACTACCTTCTGGGGCAGAGAATTCCACAGATTGACCACTCTCTGTGTAAAAAATGATTTTCTCATCTCGGTCCTAAAAGATTTCCGTCTTATCCTTAAACTGTGACCCCTAGTTCTGGACTTCCCCAACATCGGGAATAATCTTCCTGCATCTAGCCTGTCCAACCCCTTAAGAATTTTGTAAGTTTCTATAAGATCCCCCCTCAATCTTCTGAATTCTAGCGAGTACAATCGTGTTCTCCAGTTGCTCCGGTTTCCTCCCACACACCAAAGACGTACAGGTTTATAGGTTAATTGGCTTTGGTAAAAAAAATTGTAAATTGTCCCTAGTGGATAGTACTAGTGTACGGGGTGATTGCTGGTCGGCACAGATTCAGTGGGCTAAAGGGCCTGTTTCCGCGCTGTCTCTAACGTAAATGTCAAGTAAATAATTTTCAGTGACAGACACCTCTCTTCCACTTGGTGAAATCTCCACAAAGTGGGTAATTCCTGTAACCTTCCCCTCAGCCCGTGCTGTCCAACAGTAGTGTGTAGTTCCAGTTCTCCTGACTGCCTACATATCATGTAGGATATGGAGACATATGTAGACATATGAGTGGGAAGAGAATACTGGAAGCTACAGGCAGCAGCTGTAAGCATGTGATATTCTCGAAATAATAGCAAACAACTCCCACACAACAAAAATTCAAACTTATAAAAATGCAAAAGAAATACAGTTTATAGGAAATTTGTGCTATCTCCAATATAATGCAGCAATTATAGCTGCATGGTGCTTCACATTCAAGAATGTTAATGTCAACCTGTTTGAGATTGGACATGTTTTTTCTGTTCTTTTAAAGGGAAATACATTTTTTGTTGTGCTGCTGCTGATCTGAGCAAAGAGATGGTTCATATTCACCCCCAAGAGCGGAACTCACTATCAAAATATGGAGGGGACGGGGCACAAGTTTTTGGCGGCCGCGCGCGCATGCGCACACTCACACACGTGCGCGAGGCTTCGGAGGCTCAATCCAGCGCTAAATGCAGCTCAACTGTGCCTGTCTCACCGGGTTAACCAACAGCCCTGTCTGGACTGACTGCATACCAGCGCTGCTTCTCCGCGCTGGCCATATTTCCCGCAAGCCCAGGCAGGTTAACCTGGCGGGGATGTCCCCCACCTCTCAAAACATGGGGGAGACGTGTCCCCTTTGGCCCCCCCGGGTTTTCCGTCCCTGTTCACCACAAATACAGGTTAAATCTGACCGGCACAAGGTTGTGCGGCACAGTGGCGCAGCGGTAGAATTGCTGCCTTACAGCGTCAGAGACCCTGCTTCGATCCTGACTACGGGTGCTCTTCTTCTTCTTGCGTATGGCATACACAGCTTAGAGTTGTAGGACAACTTGTTCTATTTGATTGTGCACGCCAGGTTAATTGCATTCATTGAAACAGGACAGACCACGTGAAGGTTGCAATCTCCCACCCCACTACGGGTGCTGTCTGTATGGAGTTTGTGCCTTCTCCCCGTGACCCTCGTGGGTTTCCTCCCACACTCCAAGGACGCACAGGTTTGTTGGGGAACTGGCTTGGTATAATTGTAAATTGTCCCGAGTAGGATTGGGTTAGTCTGCTGGTCATGGTGGACTTGGTGGGCCGAAGGGCATGTTTCTGCTCTGTATCTCCAAACTAAACTAAAAACACCCAAAGATACAGCATGGACCACTGAGTATATGCCAACCATCCATCACCTGTTGCAGGATAAGAGGTAAAGGAAACAGTGCGCGTTTAGATATTACTGTTCGATATAACACTGGTCAAAATAGTTGCTTCACCCCAATGTCATAATCATTGTGCTAAATGCATCTAACACAGTAAACTTTGTAAATTCAGAGGTTTCTTTTTTCAGTTTATCGATACTGCATGGAAAATGGCTCTTCAGCCCACCGGATTCACACCCATTCGCATGTTATCCCACCTTCTCATCCACTCACTACACACAATTTAGAGGGCCAATTAACCTACAAACCAGTATTTACTTGGGACGTGGGAGGAAACCGGAGCACCCAGAGAAAACGCGGTCACAGGGAGAAAGAAATTCAATAAATGAAAAACACAATATTAATACAAAAAGCCCCAAGTTTTTAGTGCAATCAAGAAAGTTTATAGTTAGTGTTCTGAAGTGCTCAAACCCAAATGTTTGTGGTATGTGGGAGGAAACCAAAGCTCCTAAAGAAAACCCATGCAATCACAGGGAGAACGTACAAACTCCACAAGGACAGCACCCAAAGCCAGGATCCAACCTGGGTTTCTGGCACAGCGAGGCACCAGCTCTATTTTGACTTACTTTCAGAGGAAGCAGGAAATATTAAAAGTGCATTTCTGAATAAACTTGACCATCCATTATATAACTTTACAAAAGTAGACAAATTTAATGTTACATCTAAAGACACAAGTGCTGGAGTAACAGTGGGTCAGGCAGCATCTCTGGAGAATATGGATAGTTTTGGGTCGGGACCCTTCTTCAGACTGACTTCTCTTGTAAATTTTTTGTGTCCCTGTTTGTATATTTTCCAGCATCTGCAGTTCCTTCTTTCTACATCTTAACATGACACCTCTCGCCTTGCTTCAGAGCTAAATATTGTTGAGCATCATTAATAGTAAAGCACCTTTGAAGTTTCACAGCAGCACAAATCCCAGGCAAGGTCAAAGAGCATCTTAAACCTGTTAAGCTATTTATCACCACTTCATGTTTTACTTTATATTGGTTAGGGGTCACAGTGCAGAACAATATTTCTCCTGAATGAAACTTCTTTTGGCTCTGGTGCTGATGTAAAGCAGAAAGTTCAAGGTCACACATCTGTCACAGTCAGACACAATGTTCTGAACCCTCATGAAAGTTACTAAATGTGCTGTGGTCCCATCTGCTTGATTACTTGATTCATATCAGAGAGATTAGCACCTGATGATGTGCAAGACTGAACAACCAACTTCCCATGCATTGTGCAAGAAATGGTCTAAATCTGTCCTTCGTGTAATATGAAAAATAATTTACCACTAATGGCCTTACCAATCAGTGAGAAAGGCAAATTGGTTTTATATATCCTGATTGTAGGTTCAGTAGTTGAGCATATTTAATAAATTTAATGAAACTAAGCCTTTCATACAGGAGAGTACCAGGGTAGGGTAGTCAAAAACAAGGGGACATATCTTTTAAAAAAAAGACACAAAGTGCTCAGGATGTCAGGAAGCATTTCTGGAGAACATGGATCAGTGATGTTTCGGGTCGGGACTTTTCTTCAGGCTGATTGTAGGGTGGGGAGGAATGAAAATGGTGCAATGGTAGAGTCGCTGTCTTACAGTGCCAGAGACCCGGGTTCGATCCTGACTACGAGTGCTGTCTGTACGAATTTGCATGTTCTCCCTGCGACCATGTGGGTTTTATCCAGGTACTCCGGTTTCCTTCCACACTCCAAATAGGTTCAGGCTTATGGGTTAATTGGCTTTGGTAAAATTGTAAATTGTCCCTAGTGTGTAGGATAGTGTTAGTGTACGGGGTGATCGCTGGTCGGTGCGGACTCAGTGGGCCGAAGGGCCTCTTTCCACGCGGCATCTCTGAAGTCTAAATAAGGAGAGGAAGGGCAGGACTAAGCCTGGCAGGTTGATACAAGTGAGGGGGGATGTTGATAAACACATGGTGGGGGTGGGTGGGACAATATTTAATACAAACCTGAGGGGCCCCAACTTTTTCCACACAATCCAGGGTAGTCCAACCTCTCCTCATAGCCAATAGCCTCAAATCTGGATTTCACCGTGGCAGACCTCTTTTGATATTTTCACCCGGGTAAAAAGCTTCCAACAGTCCAAATAATTTGTTTCAAATATTGATCCTTGTTCTCGTAAGTAGGGCAAAAACTCAAGTGCTTCCTGAAGCAAAACGTGGCAATCTCGGACAACTTTCTCTCGAAAGACACTTCTTTAATCCTCTCTCCCTTCCCCTTGCATCAGTCCTCGAATATTACCCCCATCCAATCGGGAAAGGAGAGTTCCAGAGGAAAGGAGTGGGCCATGTGACTCTTAATCCAATCAGTAAGGTCATGAATTATTCCCTTTTTCAAATCTACATCTCCGATTCTTCAATATTTTTCCTGATCTTTCACATAATTATTGACAGAGAAACTGCACCCTATTGGCATAGAGATTTCCAAACGTTTCACAACCCTTAAAATAAATACATTTCTCCGTATTTCAGACTTAAGTGATTGACCCATTAGCTCATGACTTTCAGTTATAAATAGTTTTTTGTTACATGCTCCACACTTCTTGATACTAAAACTGCCGGGTTTAGTTCAGTTAAACATCATCTCCTCTCCTCAGCCTTTGTTCATAAGTTCTAGAAGCGGAATTTAGCCAATTGGACCATCAAATCTACTCTGCCATTCAATCATGGCTGATCTATCTTGCCTTCTCAACCGCATTCTGCTTTCCCCTCTACCCCTACTACTCCAACACCCCTACTAATCAAGAATCTGTCAATCTCTGCCTTAAAAATATCAACTGGTCTCCACAGCTGTCTGTGGCAATGAATTCCACAGATTCACCACGCTCTGACTAAAAAAATTCTTCCTCATCTCCTTTTCAAATGGTGCGTCCTGTTATTCTGAGGCTATGGCCTCTGGTCCTAAACTCCCACTAGTGGAAACATTCACTATCCAGGCCTTTCACTATTCGGTAAGTTTCAATGAGATCCCCCCTCAACCTTCTAAACTCCAGCGAGTTCAGGCCCATTGCCATCAAATGCTTATCATATGTTAACTCAATCATTCCTGGGATCATTCTCGTAAACCTCAGCTGGACCCTCTTCAAAGCCAGCACATCCTTCCTCAGATATGGGGCCACGCTTATCAAAACAAACAATTGTGCTTTTGTTCCTGTGTCCTGAACTACACTTTCTACTCTGAATTTAAGTCTCACATCTACTTGTCCTGTTGCTAATTTGCTGAAGTTCTGTCTTGATATTGTGAACTAGCTGCACAAATCACTCCTAAACATCCTCATTCCTAGCAGTTACTGTACAGATGGTCCCTACATGGACAAACACAACTGTATTATTTCATACAAAGATTCCTCCTGACCCGTTAAGTTAAAGCAGCACTTTTGTAAACCAGGATCTGCAATTCCTTGTATCTGCATCATTTCATAGTTTTTTTTCATACTTTTTACACTATGGAATGATTTAATAGTAAAAATAATCAAAGCCATCGCTCAAATATCTCTATTCTAAATTATATAGAAGTGGTATTATCCCTCCCTCCTTCATCTTAATTGGCAACACAGTGGCACAGCGGTAGAACTGCTGCCTCACAGCGTCATGGACCTGGGTTTGATCCTAACCTCAGGTGCTATCTGTGCAGAATGTGCACGTTCTCCCTGTGACCACGTGTGTTTCCTCCAGGCGCTTCAGTTTCGTCCCACATTCCAAAGACGTGCAGGTCTGTTGGATGATCAGCCATGATCATATTGAATGGCGGTGCAGGCTCGAAGGGCCGAATGGCCTACTCCTGCACCTATTTTCTATGTTTCTGTTGGTTAATTGGCCCTCGTCTTCAGGAAACAAAAGTGGGATAACATAGAACTAGTGTGAATGGGTGATCGCTGGTCGGCATGGACTCGGTTGGCCATAGGGCCCCGTTTCCACGCTGTATCTCAAACTAAAAGTAAATTGATGTTGTCATTGTGATAAGCATGGCACTATTCAAATAGTGACCAGCATACCTTGCAAGTGTGCTCTTTCTTTCTCTGTATTTATCAGCTTTCCATCTATATATTGAACGGGGGCTATGATAAGTGTGGGCACTATGTCCATTAGTCATGAAGTCGAATTTGACTTTAGCTATCAAGTGTCTTAGTCGTGAGCCAAGATTTAATATCCAAGAGGCTTATGACTGGCACTCTACTGCAGTGCTGAGAGAGAGCTACACTGCAAGTGTCAATATCCCACATGAGAGGATAGACCAGGATTCATTCAGATTACTCAGGTGTATTTAAACTTGTCCACCGTGCTGCTTCAAAGACAGGTAGGGGAGTTCTCCGTGTTCTGGGCAACATTTATCCTTCCATCACAAATCTCAAAACAGTTTAATAATTATTGTCTATGGGATCAGGCAATATGCAAATAATCTGATGCATTCCCCTCAAAGCCATTGACTCTCAATTCATAGACAGTAATCAGCACAGTGCAGGGGCATGCCCTTCAGCTCCCAGCATCCGTGCTCAACATGCCAAGATCAACTAACCACATGATCCATATCCCTTCAAAAAACTTCACTGATTTAAAAGTAACTTAGGAAATCGTGCAAGATGTTATGTCAATCTAAACCTCTTGCCTTGCATTTGGTTTTCATCGTCCCACTCGTCCAAAGCTCTTCATCTGTTGAGTGAACATTCATTGCTGTCTTTCTCTTTGCAGTAACCCCAATGGTTCAATGGTGCTTTAATTGTCATGTGTGCAAAAGCACAGTGAAATTATTTTTCTTACATACAGTCCAGTAGAGCATTGCCATGCCCAAGCACAACCTCGATTAGCAAGTGTACGGAAATAGTCTACTGAGGCCGCATGCAAGAGGTGCCATGTTTTGACGCCATTTTGTTCAATATTTTCTCAATCATGGACAGGTACATGGATAGGAAAGCTTTGGAGGGATATTGACCAAATGCAGGCAAGTGGGACAAGTGTAGATGAGACAAGCCCACCGCCCACACAATCAATTCTCTGCAGAGCGCTAGAACAGAATATACGGCGATACAAAAGGTGGCCAATGTTGCCAGGACAAGAGGGCCTGACCTATAGGGAGAGGTTGGGCAGGCTAGGACTTTATTCCTTGGAGCGAAGGAGGATGAGGGGTGATCTTATAGAGGTGTATATAATCATGAGGGGAATAGATAGAGTAGATGCACAGAGTATTTTACCCAGAGTTGGGAAGTCAAGAACCAAAGGGCATAGATTTAAGGTGAGAGGAGAAAGGATTTAATAGGAATCTGGGGGGGCCACAATTTCACACCGGTGTATGGAACAAGCTGCCAGAGGTCGTAGTTGGACATTTACTATAATGACCTTCATAAGACATTTGGACAGGCACATGGATAGGAAAGGTTTAGAGGGATATGGGCCAAACGCAGCCAGGTGGGACTTGAGTAGATGGGGCATCTTGGTCATAGACAAGCTGGGCTGAAGGGCCTGTGTCCATGCTGTATGACTAAGTTCTCTTGCCCTCATGACCAAAGAAAATGTTCTCTTATGGTTTTCTACTTTATAATAGTCAACATCAAATGGATAGGAAAGGTTTAGAAAGATACGGGCCAAGCCAGGGCAGATGGGATTAGTTTAGATGGAACATCTTGGTGGGCATGGACAATTTAGGCTGAAGGGCCTGTTTCCATGCTTTGTCTCTGTGCTTGAGAAGGCATAGTGTAACCTCACATGAGAAACATTACATTAAAACTCATGGAAAAAGATGGTCTGAAAATCATTTAGCCAGATTCCCCAAATTGCTTTAGTTGTAATATTGGATATATTAATTATCCACTGACAACCCAAGTAACCTGATAGAGAGTCGCCTACACACTGATCTAAACTATGGACATTCTGTTAAAAAGGAACTTGTGAAACCAATAGAATGGGATAAAACAGAGGATCAGGTTTCCTCCCATGGCACTGCTTGAAATCTACAATGTTAAATGAACAATTTGAAAGGAAATTGAAATTTGAAACTTGCATAACAAATGGGCTTAAATAGATTCAGGAAATAATGAGATCAGTGAAGAAAGATAAAAGTAAAAGTAGAGGAAATTAATCTCAATCATCTCAGCAAGTGGAAATTCATGACTTTGGCAAAGTTGCAGATCAACAAATTGTTTGGCTGGGATATGGAAAACTTCATGACACCTGTATTATTTTCAAGGTTTTTTTATCCTGTCATCCTTATTAGGATTAACAAACCAGGAGAAACCAGAAAAATCAGACTGGAGTCAGCCACTGATTCAGGCAAATCCAAATGGTTTACTTTAGACTTTAGAGATATAGCGTGGAGATAGGCCCTTCGGCCCACTGAGTCCGTGCGGACTCTAACACTGTCCCACACACTGGGGACAATTGACAATTTTTACTGAAGCCAATTAAACTACATCTTTGGAATGTGGGAGGAAGCCAGAGAAAACCCACACGGTCACAGGGAGAATGTACAAACTCCGTACAGACAGCACCTGTAGTCAGGATTGAACCCAGGTCTCTTGTGATGCAAGGCAGCAGCACTATCGGTACGCCACCGTAACACCCGATTTAAACCATTCATTTAAATGATCAGTCGTGTAAACCGTGTTAACCACAGACCATTGAACAGTAGAGCACAGGAACAGGCCGTTCGGCACACTGACATCGCCGAATACAAGGCCAAGAATAATGAAGGTAGCAAAAAGCTAGGAAAGAGGTGGGGACGGAACAAAGCCTGGCAAGTGATGGGGATATACAGTTGAGGGGGCTTTGATTGGCAGTTGGGGGGAGCAAGTGTCAACGGCTAGAGGTAAAATGGAGACAAAGGGATACAAAGAGGAGAAGGGGTAAAATGTAATGTGGGCAGAAGACAGAGAGGCAAAGCGTCATCTGTCCATTCCATCCACAGATGCTGCCCGACCTGTTGAGTTCCTACCCAACTTTGTGTTTTGCACTAGATTCCAGCATCTGAAGATCCTTGCATCTCACCAAAGATGATGTTACAAATCCAAATGTGTAGGAAAGAACTGCAGATGCCGGTTTAAACTGAAGATAGACACAAAATGCAGGAGTAATCAGCGGGACAGGCAGCAACTCTGGATAGAAGGAATGGGTGACATTTCAGGTTGAGACCCTTCTTCAGACGGGACATTCTAAAGAAAGGTCTCAACCTGAAACATTACCCATTCCTTCTCTCCAGAGTTGCTGCCTGTCTCGCTGAGTTACTCCAGCGTTTTGTGTTTACCTTATGTTATAAGTCCATACGTTATAGGAGCAGCATTAGGCCATTCAGCTCATCAAGTCTACTCTGCCAATCAATCATGGCTGATCTATCTCTCCCTCTCAACCCCATCTCCCCACTTGTTTTAATCAAGAGTCTGTCAATCTCCACTTTAAAAATATCTATTAACTTGGCCTCCACAGCCGTCTGTGGCAATAAATTCTACAGATTCACTACCCTCCGACTAAAAAAATTCCTCCTCATCTCCTTTCCAAAGGTATGTCCTATTATTCTGAGGCTGTGGCCTCTGGTCCTAGACTCTCCCACTAGTGGAAACAACCTCTCCACATCCACACTATCGAATGTATTCGGCATGTCCCCTATGAAACGATCACCGTTGGCCAATTCATATTACACTGATGCAGGTCAGGCAAGAGAACGAAACAGCTCCCCTGGTGGCATCTCTGGCAATCAACCTCACTCACAGATACGACCAAGTTTGCAACCATTTAATCCAACCATGAATGGAACTTTTAAATTAAGTATTTAACTTTCTAAAGGATCCTCTAACAGCTGAGGTTACCAGTCAGGAGTAAAATCATAAAGTTATTCTTTAAAAGTGTGATTTAAACGTGTGAAGAGCAAGGATGGGCCTGTGGTGTCCCCCTCCCCCTCCCCCCCCCCCCCCCAAAAAAACTTTTCAGCTTTCTTCACATACCTGTTTTTCAGCAGCATGCTTGGAAGAGATCATGGGAATAAGAATACACCCAGCCGCAAATTTGCTAAAGAGGATGACAGTCTTCAACCAATATCCACCTATCAACTCACCAGGCTAATCTCTTCCAGATTTTTCCCCTCCTCCCTCCCTCCCACCACCACAATCAACCTGAAATGTCACCTATCCATGTTCTCCAGAGATGCTGCCTGACCCGCAGAGTTACTCCAGCACTTTGTCACCTTGGAACCCAAATCACTTCCAGCTTTATTACTGTGCTGCCCAAAAAGTAAATTAAGTTAATATTAGAGAATATTTATTTATTAATAGCTATAAATTAGTTATTAATATACCTGATGGTATACCCGGTCGTGTTCTAAAAACCTGTGCGGACCAACTGGCTGGAGTTTTTACAGACATTTTCAACCTCTCACTTCTGAGGTCTGAGGTCCCCACCTGCTTTAAAAGGGCATCAATTATACCAATGCTCAAGAAGAGTAAGGTGACGTGCCTCAATGACTATCGACCAGTGGCACTAACGCCGGTGGTGATGAAGTGCTTTGAGAGGTTGATCATGGAGCAAATCAACTCCTACCTCGACAAAAACCTGGACCCACTGCAGTTTGCTTACCGCCACAACAGATCAACGGTGGATGCGATCTCGCTATCTATCTGGTAGCCGCTGGATTTTCAACGACTATGACGGGTACCGGCAGTCGCCGAAAAAGTTGCGTAGGTGGGACAGGCCCATTAACATATCACTTCACAATAACATGGGTGACAGAGCAGTAATTTTTTTTCCCCTCTTGCGATCTGGTAACAAGCACAACAAGAAAGTTCACTCTCATTCTTGTTGGGTTTTGAATTGTTAAGCATTGCATAACTATGAAAGCGTACCTGCTCGGCTACAGGCTAGTAACATGTTCAATTCTGCCACATTATTGATTCACAATTCATACAAGAGGCTGAACATTAGAACTAAATGAAAATACTTGTTCCAAATTGATCCTCAGCTAATGTTGTTCAATGATTGAGCCCTGAAATGGAAATAAACACAGAAACGGTGGTGGGTCCCTGGAACAACACGTTGAATCGATGGAGATACGAGAACGTTTACGGGGATGCCAGACTCGAGGGCCTGAGCTATAGGGAGCAGTTGAGCAGGCTAGGACTATTCCTTGGAGCGCAGGAGGATGAGGGGTGATCTTATAGAAGTAGATAAAATCATGAGAGAAATAGATTGGGTAAACGCACAGACACATTTGCCCAGTAAACACAAAGGGTGGTGGGTGTATGGAACGAGCTGCTGGAGGAGGGTACAATCACATTTAAGAAACATTTATCAGATACTTGGATAGGACAGGTTTAGAGGAATATGGGCCAAAGGCAGGCAGGTGGGACTAGTGTAGATTAGGCATGTTTGTCGGTGTGGCCGATTTCCACTGGCATTACTCCTCACCCATTGCATCCATCATCATCGCCAGCTGTCCCCCCAGTCTCGGGTTGTCGGGCTCCCCTGAAGCCGTGATCTGCCAGGTCATCTGTTCGGCCGGGGTGGACTGGCTTGGTGGGGTCCCCATAAAGCCACAATCCGCGGGGAGCAAAGGCCAGCATGCTGTTGCACGGGATCCTGCCTGACCTGCAGAGTCTCTGTGTAAACTTTCCGGAAGTGGCGGCGCTGTGATACAGCTGCGGCTCGCCTGCAGTCTGTCTGTTTTTACTTTTTGTGTTGTTTTTTTTGTCTAGTTTAGTAATTTTTTTGGTTATTAGGTGGTGTTATGTGTGTGGGGGGAGGGTGAAACAGAGCTTTCTGTCTCTCCCTTCGGGAGAATGCGACTTTTTGTCGTATCCCCCTTCTCTTCCCCCGTCTGCGCTGAGGCCTAATGGCGGAGCTGGCGGCCTCCAACCTGCGACCGACCTCGAGGGTCCGGAGATAGAGCCAGCCAGGACTCACCAACGCGAGGCTGGCCGTCTTCGAGCTGTGGCGACGTCCGGGTAGCGGCACAACTCGGCGCTCCAGTGAGGGCGGACGGCGCGGAGCTGAGACACTCCTGAGTGAGCGGCACGGCTACCGGCTGGAAGGCGCTCCCGTGTGAGCAGCCCGGTGCGGGGCTGAGACGCTGCCGTGTGGGCGGACCGGCTCCCGGCTGGAAGGTGCTCCCGTGGGGGCAGCCCGGTGCGGGGCTGAGACGCTGCCTTGTGGGCGGCCCGGTGCGGGGCGGAGACGGTGCTACGGCGGCTGAGGCGGCGTTCTGGCGGCGGCGACCTGGATCCGGGGCTCGGCCGCGGGCCAGTGGAGGACAATGTCGGGAGCTCGCAGGTCACAGGCTGGTGCCTGTTTTCCGGAGCACCCGTTGTAACAGCTGCGGGCAGCTTCGACCACCCCTGGGCCGCGGAGCTTGAACCGCGGGACTGATGCCATCGCCCGGTGGGGTATCGCCTCGGCGCAGAGGGAGAAGAGGAGGGAAGAGACAGTAACTCTAAGACTTTTGCCTCCATCACAGTGAGGAGGTGTTTGGTGAACTCACTGTGGTGGATGTTAATTTGTGTTTATTGTGTTTTGTTATTATTACATGTATGGCTGCAGGCAACAGCATTTCGTTCAGACCGAAAGGTCTGAATGACAAATAAAGGATTCAATTCAATTCAATTCAATGCTCCAGCACTTTGCACCTGTTTCTACAAATCCTCAGGTCTGGCACAAAGCAAGAACTATGAAGGTGGCAAATATCTTTTAATCAGTTTTGATGGTGTCATAGAGCATGGAAACTGGCCCTTCGGCCCAACCTGCCGATGCTGACCAGGATGCCCCATCTACACCAGCCCCACCTGTTTGCTATTAGCCCCTAATCCCTCTAAATCTTACCTCTCCATGTACCTGTCCAATTGTCTTTTGAATGTTGTTACAGTACCTGCAAAGGCATCCTACAGTTTTGATGTATTTCTTAGGCCACACAAACTCCAGTGTCCAGTGAAGATGGAAAGATCATTTTCAGTTGGGTTCAGATATAATGCCCAACAATGACATTTCTTAACATCTTCCCCATTATCCTGAAATTTCTTCCCTGTTAAACTTGTTCCTGGATTAAAAATTCTGCCCAGCATTTGGAATAGAGGATCACAATAAAACTGTCAACACCAAAAGATATCCATAGTATAAAATATAGGAGATAGACACAAAATGTTGGAGACCCCCAAAATACAGGCATTGCTTCAAACTAATATGGGTAACATGCTTGATATTAAAGTTCTAAATTTATTAATCAGTTTAAATAGCACTTTCTACACGAATATCGCACCTATCAGAATAGTTGTGTCACAGGATTATAGGAAGGGTGGGAATCTATCATATTCATAGCACAATAAATTCCTTCCGAACTCATTCAGGAAATAAACTGTGCTCGGACATAAAGGCTATTCTCCTACAATCCCTCTTAATTAAAAGCCAATAGAATTAAACAAAAACTGGATCTATAGGAAACTGTGGGAAGAGCCTTTATTGTGTCTTAAATTAAAAATAAATCATTAAATAGTGTATGCATGAGTCAGTGGATTTGGCAGACAATCACCTGCACGAAATAAGGAAGGTAGGAGTGGCAGTTAATATTTTACGGTTTCCCACGCGTACTACCACTAAAGTCAAGGGCTTGAGTGGCTGGTGTACCACCAGATTGTTTCATTCAAGTGAATGAAGTGGACTTAGAATCATAGAGTGATACAATGTATCGGCCCAACTTGCCCACACCGGCCAACATGTCCCAGCTACACTAGTCCCACCTGACCGTGTTTGGTCCATGTCCCTCCAAACCTGTCCTTTCCATGTACATGTCTAACTATTTCTTAAATGTTGGAATAGTCCCTGCCTCCACTACCCCCTGGTTTTTCCATACACCCACCACCCTTTGTGTGAAAAAGCCACCCCTCAGATTCCTATTCAATCTTTTCCCCTTCACCTTAAACCTATGTCCTCTGGTTCTCGATTCACCCACTCTGGGCAAGAGACTCTGTGCATCTACCCGATCTATTCCTCTTATGATTTTATACACTTCTACTGTAATAACGTTTTAAGAGAAAGACGGAGAATTTGCAAGGAAATGCCAATGGTTTCAGACGGAAATGCTGGCAATTCCCTTGGTAGATGCCAGGAAGTTCAGGATTTCCGTGCATGCAATGTTCTGCCCGCGCTGACACCTAATCAATGGCAAATCGCTGAGTACATCCCAGCACTGACTCCCAGAGACCGAGCTCGAGGTTTTGGCTGCTCCTCATGATGTGGTTCACCCAAACATTACAAGGTACAAGAAACAGTGAGCGCAGTGGGTAGAATTGCTGCCTTTCAACGCTGGTCACCCGGGTTCGATCCCTACCTTGGGGCTGTCTGCTTGTGGAGTTTGTACGTCATCCCCGTGACTGCATGGGTTTCCTCCCACATCCCATGAACATGCGAGTTGGTGGGTTTATTTGGCCCTCTGTAAAATTACCCCCAGTGTGTGGGTGAGGGATAGAACCTGAGGGAAGTTAATGAAAATGTGGGGGGAAGAAAATGTAGGATTAGTGTAGATGGGTGGTTGATGGTTGGCACAGACTCGGTGGGCTGTACGCATATAAATCTAACATCCCGGCATTGAACTCATTTGTCCCTCATTAGCTAGGAATTATTTTTTTGATTCGTCAAATGCAAATGGTGGAGCAGACTGCCACAGAACAGTACAGCACAAGAACAGGCTCTTCGTTCCATACACCCACCACCCTTTGTGTAAAAAAAGATACCGCTCAGGTTCATATTAAATCTTCCCCTCCCCCTTCCCCCCTCCCCCCTCTTCACCTTATCCTATATCCTCTGGTTCTCGAATCCCCTACTCTGGGCTTCAACATCGGGAGCCTCGATCGCCTCGATGCATTTGCCCAATCTATTCCTCATGATTTTATGGAGAGAATAATAAATGGGATTGAGGTCGGATTAGTGTGAATGGGTAATTGATGATCAGCACAGACATGGTGGGCCGAAGGGTCTGTTCAGACTGAAGGAGGATCCCGACCCGAAACGTTGTGCATCCATGTTCTGGAGATGCTGCCTGACCCGCTGAGTTACTCCTGCACTTTGTGTCTTTCAATGCAGTGGCTGGCCATATTCATCCCAGAGATGCATCGTAGTGGCTATTCACAGTCTCCTGGGGAACCCGACGGACTCAGAAGGTAGTTGTTGATACATCAACTCACTACCAATCTTGTTAAAAGCATCTGCAAAAAAGTCTCCGTGAACGAACATATCATTGAAACATATTCCAATTCTAAGAAACAAAGCATCTGATGCGGATGACCTGTTATCACTTTAGGGCCATCACACCCACTCATTCCTTCCATTCACTTTCATCTCACAAGCTTTATGCAACAATACAGTGTCTGAGTTGGCAGAGTCAGATTGCATTGCACGATAAACTTGAACTCTAATCAACTGAAATTCTTATCTGTGTGTTTGCTTTACCACAACATTCTACTCTAATTTCCTGAGCCAGTTGAGAACATTTACGAGGATGTTGCCAGGACTCGAGGAGCCTGAGCTACAGGGAGAGGTTGGGCAGGCTGGGACTTTACTCCTTGGAGCACAGGAGGCTGAGGGGTGATCTTATAGAGGTGTGTAAAACCATGAGGGGAATAGATGGGTGAATGTACAGAGTATGTTTTTCTTCAAGGTAGAGTAATCAAGAACTCGATGGCATTGGCTTAAAGTGAAAGGGAAAATAATGAATAGGAACTGGAGAGGCAACTTTTTCCACACAGAAGATGGTGGGTATAGGGAATGAGGTGACAGAGGAAGTACTTGAAGCAGTTACAATAACATTTAAGAGACTTGTGGAAAGATACACGGATAGGAAAGGTTTAGAGGGATATGGGCCAAACCCAGTTAAATGGGACTGGGTTAGATGGGACATCTTGGTTGGCTTGGACAAATTGGGCTGAAGGGACAGTTTCCATGCTTTATAACATATTTGTGATTTAAGACTAGTATGATTCTAAATATTCTGGCTTCCTCTTTCAAACGGTCAATATAAATGTGAGATTTCAGAGGACTTGGGTTAAAGGTTTAGATTTTAAGGAATGTCAGAAATGAGAAGGAGGAGGTGAGGCAGAGAGGTTTAAGAAGTAAATTGCATTAAAATTCCCCTGCAAGGTGTTGAAAGGCGGAGTGTGAGGCACTTCTTGGTTAAGCAAGTTCACAGAGGTCTAGACCCTATGATTACTGTCTCCAAATATGGACCCAGGTAAATTTGGCCCCTCTAGAGTATTGTGCTGGTGAATTAAGCGGCAGGGAAATGGGCAGATATGTCGAATAAATATTTTGCAACAGTTTTCGCTATGAAATTCGATAAGTTTGTGCCTCTGACATTGTCGGGTCTAGAGGATGTGGTTAGCCATATTAAGCCGTCGGGTTCCCCTTGTGATGCTGTCCCTCCTCTTCTTTTTAAAGAGGTTTTCCCGAGTATAGGGCAGTCGGTTCTCGCCATCATAAACAGTAGCTTGTGTTCTGGGGTTGTCCCCGTAAATTTTAAACATGCAGTAGTGCAACCACTACTTAAGAAACCTGGCCTGGATCAAACTGTTCTGGCCAATTTTAGGCCGATCTCCAAGTTGCCATTTATCTCTAAAATCATGGAGAAAGTAGTTTATGCTCAGCTGAAACTCTTCCTGGATGAGCAGAATATTCGGGAGGTTTTCCAGTCTGGATTCAAAGCTATGCATAGCACAGAGTCGGCTCTGCTAAGGGTTTTTAACGACATCCTCCTGGCAAACGACTCCGGTAATTATGTGGTTCTTGTCTTGCTGGACCTATCTGCCGCCTTCGATACAGTGGACCATGGAATTTTAATTTCCCGATTACAGCACCAAGTGGGCATTTGTGGCAGTGCCCTGGGATGGTTCAGGTCCTATCTGGCAGACAGAACCATGCGTGTAAGCCTTGCTGGCTTTGAATCCTCCTCCACTCCCTTGGCATATGGGGTTCCACAGGGCTCAATTTTAGGGCCCTTGCTCTTCTCTCTATACCTACTTCCTCTGGGCTCAATTTTAAGAAGGCATGGCATCTCCTTTCACTTTTACGCAGATGATAGCCAGTTATATATGCCACTCAGGAAAGAAGACGACTATTCTCTAAAATCACTTCTGTCTTGTCTTGAGGACATTAAGTCCTGGATGGCCTTAAACTTTCTGGGACTTAATGAAAAAAAGACAGAGGTGATTTTGTTTGGCCCCAATGGCTGCCGTGAACCTCCCTTTGTTGACTTGGGTCCACTGGCATTGTCCGTAAAGCCAACAGTTTTAAACCTGGGTTTTAGGATGGACGGTGATTTTAAACTAGATAAACAAATAGGCGCGGTGGTTAAGTCCAGCTTCTTTCACCTAAGGAAGCTGGCAAAGGTGAAGCCCATCCTTGAGCGGCAGCATTTTGAAACAGTAATCCATGCCTTTATTACATCTAGGCTGGATTACTGTAACGCACTCTACTCTGGAGTCGCACGAGCTTCATTGGCTCGTCTCCAGCTGGTTCAAAATGCTGCCGCTCGCCTTTTGACCGGAACTCAAAAGAGGGAGCACATTACGCCAATTTTGGCCTCCCTTCACTGGCTCCCAGTGCACTTTCGAGTTCATTTTAAAATTATTTTATTTGTTTTCAAATCGTTGAATGGGCTCGCCCCGCCTTACCTCTCTGAGCTGCTCCACCTATATGCTCCTGCCCGGTGCCTCAGGTCAGCTGATCAGCTGCTCCTTGAGGTACCACGGTCTAAGCGGAAGCTCAGAGGGGATAGAGCCTTTTCTGTTGCTGCTCCGGCACTTTGGAACACCTTGCCGTTGCACATCAGACAGGCCCCCTCACTGTCCATCTTCAAATCCTCCCTAAAAACACATTTTTATTCTCTGGCTTTCGACAATGGCTGAGACATTGCTCCTGTTCTTAGTGCTTTTAATGTCTTTTAATTTTTACTGTTTTTAGTCCTTCGTTTTACGGTTTTTAATGGTTTGTAATAACTTTTTGTCCATGAGTTCTCATGTACAGCACTTTGTGGCAACTGCGGTTGTTTAAAGCGCTTTATAAATAAAGTTTATTATTATTATTATGAAAGGCATTACATGTCCACCACGATTTTCCAGCAACCGGGAGTCCGGCACCTCCGTTAATCCAGACAAAATAATGACAGCGCACTTGAAAACGCCCCAAATGTGTGGTGCTTAGGCCAGGTGAGCCGTCCGATCCAGATCTCATTTGGAGTTCTGCAGCTGATCGGCGGGTCGAATTTGACCCCTGCGGCCGAGGTTCTGGAACTCCGGACCTGTTCCCATAGCAGAATTCCGAGGCTGACTTTGTGGGCCGGCATCTCGGCGGACACCGTTCCGGCACCGTTTGAAACCTCTCGGAGGCCCGTGTCGGACGGTGGGGGCCCTACTGCATATTCGGCAGATTCGGCAAATCTCAGGCCAGCGGGTGGCGACACCGTAATCCTGCCAGGAAAGTGATGTCTCGGCAGCACTACATTTATTTTTTCGTCCGAAGAGGCGTTCCAACCGGAAATGTCACCTATTCCTTTTCTCCAGAGATACAGGAAAAATGTTCCCAATGTGGGGTGAGTCCAGAACCAGGGGCCACAGTCTTAGAATAAAGGGGAGGTCATTTAAGACTGAGGTGAGAAAAAAACTTTTTCACCCAGAGAGTTGTGAATTTATGGAATTCCTTGCCACAGAGGGCAGTGGAGGCCAAGTCACTGGGTGGATTTAAGAGAGAGTTAGATAGAGCTCTAGGGGCTAGTGGAGTCAAGGGATATGGGGAGAAGGCAGGCACGGGTTATTGATAGGGGACGATCAGCCATAATCACAATGAATGGCGGTGCTGGCTCGAAGGGCCGAATGGCCTCCTCCTGCACCTATTTTCTATGTTTCTATGCTGCCTGACCCACTTTGTGTCAAACATTCAAGTCTTTGGGATCTTATTTTCTTGCTCTAAATGGTGTCCTGTTGAAATTTAAAAACATTTAGGTGAGGGGAAAGGGTTAAGGGTTGGAGCAGAAAGATCAGGAGGGTATGTGTTTAACATGCCTGTGGTTTGCAAACAGATGTTGGAGAGGCTGCAACTCGCTCGGTGTCACAGCGCACGAGAGCAAGACCGGATTGACACAATCACCCAGCCACCACCTCCCACTTCAAGAAGAGACTTGCAGTTCAGTTACAGGGTCAAATACCTGTCTAATTATCCCAATTCCACAAGGATGAGCTACAAACATGAACAGTAAACAGATGTGCCTTTCATTCCACAAATCCTCTCAAGACAGTAACCTGCTACGTTTCACAACCCAAGTGCAAATGTCCGTGCCCTTCTTGGGAGGTCACACCGACTATCAACAGTCAAAAGAGTTTAGTTATCAGATGTACTGAAAACCAAACTATTACATTCTTACTTGCAGCAGCATAGCAGGTCAGTAGAACAGTACTCATAGATAACATCATAAACAAAAAAAATCAATATATTTAAAAAAAAAACATTTTTGCAAAAAGCCTCATCCCTCGTGCAACTAAGACAGTTCATAGTTCCCAGTTTAGTTGGTGTTTGTAGTGTTCAAGAGCCAGATGGTTGTTGGGAAGAAGCTGTTCCTGAACTTGGACGTTACAATTTTCAGGCTCCTGTACCTTCTTATCTAATGTAATCAGAGCATGGCCAGGGTGGTGTGGGTCTCTTAATGACTCTGGATGCCTTGGAGGCAGCACCTTCTATAAATCCCGTGATGGTGGGGAGGTCAGTACCCGTGATGGACCAGGTGACTGGGGGAGAGATTTTTTCCCAGTTGTTGTCAGGCAACTGAACCATGCTACCAACTACTAGAGAGCGGTCCTGAACTATTATCTACGTAATTGGACACCCTCGGACTATCTTTAATCGGACTTTACTGGACTTTATCTTGCACTAAATGTTATTCATGTTATTCCCTTTACCTTGTATCTGTACACTGAGGATGGCTTGATTGTAATTATGTACTAGACTAAGTGGGACCCGTTGGGTCCCAGGATCACACGTGAGGGCTGGTCCACAACGCAATATTCCACCTCTCCATCAATTCCTATATTGGTGGCCAGTGGGGGAGGGGGGGGGGGCTTTCTGGAGCGCTAGTATGGGTGTTGTGGGCTGAAGGGACTAGTTTCCAGAGGGCTAGTATGGACATTGTGGGCCAAATGGATTCTTGGGCTGGCGGCTCAGTCACTCAAGCCTGTTTGCTGGCAGCTCACTCACTCACGGCTGGTGGGCTGGCAGTTGACTCACGGCTATTCTTTGAAATTCCATTTCAAGCAGGGTGCAAGGCCACTAAAGACAGCGAGTCGTGACCTCCCTCCTCCATCTTGCAGAGACTCTGCCACGCCCACACTTCTGGGTTTTATAGTCCCCCCCCCTCCTTCCATCAGAAGGGGCGTGGCCTTCATGGCATGATTGACAGGATAGAGAACCTCAGCACTTTTTAAACACTAATAACTCTTTTATTTTTCATCGATGGGGAAAATCCTTGGCACCTGATGAGCGGAGGGGAACTCGAGTAAGATAGCCAAAAATCACAGCCGTACATGATAGCAGTTTTTCTAAAATCAATATAACGCTCAAACAGGAAGTGGTCAAGAGTAGACTTTTACTTATATAAAAGGCAAGGCAACTTTAATTAGGCAAGGTAACTTTAATTAGGCAAGACAACTTCAATTAGGCAAGGCAACTTTAATTAGGCAAGGCAACTTTAATTAGGCAACTCAGCTTTAGCATTTCCAAACCAAAGGCAATACAGCTTTAGCATTTCCAAACCAAAGACAACACAGCTTTAGCATTTCCAAACCAAAGACAACACAGCTTTAGCATTTCCAAACCAAAGACAACACAGCTTTAGCATTTCCAAACCAAAGACAACACAGCTTTAGCATTTCCAAACTATATTTTCAAACCACATTAAGGGCACTGACAGGTCAATAAAACCTCACAGTTTAGTAGACATGTGTTCAGTGTTATTCACAGATCAGACTGAGAGACGAGACCCTCTTGCTTCCCCCATCTTGCAGAGACTGACTGAGCCACCCAACACTTACGGGTTTTATAGTCCCTCCGGAAGGGGCGTGGCCTTCAGGAGAGAGAATCTCAACATTTTTTAAACACTAATATCTCTTCTATTTTTCATCGATGGTAAAAATCCTCTTGTCCTGCGCAGCGGAGGGGGACTCTGAGTAAGATGGCCAAAAATCACAGCCGTAAGTGGCAGTGTTTTTTCGCCCCCCATGCTTTGAGAGGTGGGGGACAATTCCCCCCATGTTTTGTAATCCGGACTTTATCAGACGCTTTCTAAGGGCTGAATCGGCCCGATCGCGGGGCCTTTCAGCGCCCGGCACGCTTAAAATCAAACTGCTGCATCGAGGCGATCGAGGCTCCTGATGTTGAAGCTACTGCCGGCCGATGAAAGACCCTGTGAATGGGCCGATTCAAGCCCCACGATTCGGGGCGGCTGAAGCTCCTGTTGCTGGAGTTCGGAGTCGGTCACCAACCAGGTCAGCTCCTGATGTTGCCGTCCACAGGACCCACGGCCAAAGCCTTGCATGTGTGTGCGCATACGCCAAGAAATTGTGTCCCCCCATGTTATGATAGCGATTTCCGTGCCTGTAGAGGGTCCAGCAACCAGGAACTGTTGGCAAAATGGGGTCACTGCGCTGGATGGTAATCGACATTTCTAAAGACAAGGAGGATGAGAACAGTTAATGACAAGAGACCTTTGTGTTTCCGGACATCTCTAAAAAAGCCTTCAAAATGACCAAAGCTAGAAAGCCTTTATTTAAAATTGAGATTTTTTAAGGCCTGGATAGAGTGGATGTGGAGAGGATGTTTCCAAGAGTGGGAAAGTCCAGGACCAGAGAGGCCATAGCCTCAGAATAAAAGGACATACCTTTAGACATTTCTTTAGTCGGTAGGTGGTGAATCTGTGGAATTCATTGCACAGACAGCTGTGGAGACCAAGTCAATGGATATTTTTAAGGCAGCAACTGATAGATTCTTGATTAGAATGGGTTCAGGGGTTATGGGGAGAAGGCAGGAGAATAGAAACAGAAAAATAGGTGCAGGAGTAGGCCATTTGACCCTTCGAACCAGCACCAGCATGCAATATGATCATGGCTGATCAACCAAAATCAGTACCCCATTCCTGCTTCCTCCCCACCTTTCATTGATTCCGTTAAATGAATGGGGTTGAGAAGGAAAGATAGATCAGCTGTGATTGATTGGCAGATGAGTTTGATGGGCCGAATGCCCTGATCCTTATGAATCTATGAACAATTGCATAAGCAACAGACTACAAGTTCCACGACTTGCAAGACACTGTTCTTTGCTCAGCATTAAACATGCAGGAAGATCAGTGAACTCAAAGACAAATGCCAGTAATTGACATTACCCATGACGTGGAAGAGATGTTGGTATTGTATTCACACCTGTCACAGGCCAATGGCTTTGTGCTTGCCGATATTACAGAATCAGGAACTCTGGCCCACAATGTCTGTGCCAAATATGATGCCAAATTAAACTAGTACCCTCTGCCTGCATGTGATCCATATCCGTTGATTCCATGCATATCCATGTGCCTATCTAAAAGCCTCTTCAAAGCTGCTATACAAATGTGAGGGGAGACTTGATAGCAGTATATACATTGGTGAGAGGCAAAGATAGGGTAGACAGTCAGAATCTCCCCTCCCCCCCCAATGGAAAAATGTCCAACAATAGAGGGGATAACTATAAGGTGAGGGGGGCGGGGTTAGTTTAATAGAGATGTGCAAGGTCAGATTTAAAAAAATCTATTCATCTATCTATTTTCTTTTTTGTTTGTTTGATTTTACAGCGAGTAGTGGGGACCTGGGACGCGTTGCCAGGGGTGGCGGTGGAGGCAGATACGATAACTTAACCATATAACCATATAACAATTACAGCACGGAAACAGGCCATCTCGGCCCTACAAGTCCGTGCCGAACAACTTTTTTCCCTTAGTCCCACCTGCCTGCACTCATACCATAACCCTCCATTCCCTTCTCATCCATATGCCTATCCAATTTATTTTTAAATGATACCAACGAACCTGCCGCCACCACTTCCACTGGAAGCTCATTCCACACCGCTACCACTCTCTGAGTAAAGAAGTTCCCCCTCATGTTACCCCTAAACTTCTGTCCCTTAATTCTCAAGTCATGTCCTCTTGTTTGAATCTTCCCTATTCTCAAAGGGAAAAGCTTGATCACGTCAACTCTGTCTATCCCTCTCATCATTTTAAAGACCTCTATCAAGTCCCCCCTTAACCTTCTGCGCTCCAGAGAATAAAGACCTAACTTATTCAACCTATCTCTGTAACTTAGTTGTTGAAACCCAGGCAACATTCTAGTAAATCTCCTCTGTACTCTCTCTATTTTGTTGACATCCTTCCTATAATTGGGCGACCAAAATTGTACACCATACTCCAGATTTGGTCTCACCAATGCCTTGTACAATTGTAACATTACATCCCAGCTTCTATACTCAATGCTCTGATTTATAAAGGCTAGCATACCAAAAGCTTTCTTTACCACCCTATCTATATGAGATTCCACCTTCAAGGAACTATGCACGGTTATTCCCAGATCCCTAATCAACTTAAGAGACTTTTAGATTGGCACATAGTGCATATAATAGAGGGTTATGGATAATATGCAAGTAGATGAGATCAGTTGAACTTGGCATTATGTTCGGCACAGATATTGTGGGCCAAATGGCCCATTAATGTGCTGTACTGTTCTCTGCTCTAGGTATCGGCCTCCACCACTACCCCTGGCAGCAGGTTTGAGCCACGCACCACCTTCTGTGCAGAAAATGGAGCCAAAATCTTGATGTGAAAGGCTGTTAATTCCTCTGAAGCATCATCAGTGATCAGTAAAGCATTACTGTGACAGACCCTTGAGCTTTGTGTTAACTTCGGAAGCTCAGTTAATCTCCTATCTGCGTGCACTTCACCTAAACCTCACCTTCAGCAACAGTCTTCGAGTTTCCTTTCACAGAATTTCTTAGAAATGGAAATATTTCCACGAGAAGTATTAAAAACACAAGGGTCTGTTGATGTGGTTGAATCTTTATCATCTGCATGATTTTATCATGATAAAAATGAAGCAAGATCTGAATTCATAATGTGCTGCAAAGATTTTTTTCGTTATCAGGTGACACTTTACAAACTGTTAAGCAAGTTCAGCTGACTTTAGATATTGTAAAAACTATTGATAATACGTCACAGCCTACTTTACATCATTCTCCACTTTTATTTGCGTTCGAGTCCACCAATAATAATCTGGAATGATGCAAAAAAACATTCCCCAGCCTCTTCTTACGCACACACAAATATTAACAACTCAAATTCCAAATCACAGTTGACGACATTTAGTTCCATGCTTAAAAGTATCACGCATCAATTGTTTGCACAATGTTCCACTTGCCTTTCAAAAATAAGGTCAACAAATAGATTAGCCACTCCAATGAAATCCACAAATGCTAGATTCCCTGCAAAGTTGTAGAGTATTAGTTTTAGATGATGAAGTTCGACAAACATACTTTCACTCTGTCTATGACAATCAAAAACATATTCTTGTGAGTTTATTCATAATTTCATAGAAATGTCATAGAATCATGCAGCATAGTAGCATGCCCACCAGCCCAACTTGCCCACACCAACCTACATGCACCATCTACACTAGTCCCACCTGCCTGCGTTCAGCCCATATCCCTCGAAAAGCCATCCAATCCATGTACCTATCCAAATGTTTCTTAAACATTGTGACAGTCCCTGCCTCAACTACCTCCTCCGGCAGCTCGTTATATATACCTACCACCTTTTGAGAAAAACTGTTGCCCCTCAGGCTCCTAGTTAAACCATTTCCCCCAAAATACATTCTCTTCAATAAACTACTCATACAACCAGAGGACATAGATTTAAGGTGAGAGGGGCAAGATTTAACAGGAACCTGAAGGGTAACTTTTTCACAGGTGGTGGGTGTAAGGAACAAGCTGTCAGAGGATGTATTTGAGGCAGGGCTATAACAGCTTTTAAAGGGCACCTGGACAGATACATAGATAGGTATGTTTAGAGGCAAATGGGACTAGCTTAGGTGGGGCATCTGGGTTGGCATGGACAAGTTGGGCCGAAGGGCCTGTTTCCATGCTGTACGACTCCACCAGGTTATGGCATGCAACTATCATAGTCTTTCTCACCATACAATAGTACATTAATCTTACTTCTCTAAAAATAGGGCATCACTCTTTGTACTAGCAAATATTGCCAATGATACAATTATGTCTTTAAATACATAGGTGATGCTGAAAGATGTTCAATAGAGAAGGCTAAAGAAATAAAATCCAAAACATGAGTTTATTCACAAACATAGTGTAAACAATAGATACAAAGTGCTGGAGTAACTCAGCGGGTCAGGCAGCACCTCTGGAGAACATGGATAGGTGATGTATTAGGTCAGGATCCATCTTCAGATTGAGACGTTTCTACTTCCTTGTTTCCATATTTTCCACATTCAGTCATTCACCAAAAAATAAAGCCCACCAAACTCTGCAACCGTTTAACTTGGCATCATGCTCTTTTGCACACACATTTGCATTTTAAAGTAAGTTAGCTACCACGACCAGAACTTTCCATCAGTTTACAGCTTTAGAAAAGTTAGAAATTAATTAGCTATGAAGGCTTGCCGATCACTTTCCACTAGACTGAAGCAACAAAGCAAATAATCACCTGCTTACCCAAGTAAACTCCACTATGATTTGATTAAAAGCACGCTGTGCCTCAATGTGTTTGCAAAGTGCTTGACTGCTAATGAAGCCTATTTTAAAAAACAAAGTCCCTCCTTTGAAAAAGAAAATGTTGTAGCCAGTGTACAAAGTAATATCCTACACACAGTAGAGTGTTTGTGACCAGGTGATTTGTTTTAACAATACTGATTGAGGGGATACAGCTGATTTTAGCTCCACCTGAAAGAAAAAAAGTTTAAACAGGAGGTAATTGAACATTAACTAAAAGCAACAATGATTAATTGAAACCAAATGGATATTTGATGGAGCATCTTGGAATGTATCTGTTCCCTGTCACATATTAGCATAGTAATAAAAACATAATAATATAGGAAGGGTCCCGACATGAAACGTCACCTCTCCATGTTGTCCAGAGATGCTGCCTGACCCGCTGAGTTACTCTAGCACTCTGAGTCCTTTTAGCAACTGTAACTTTGCAGCTAAACTCACAGAATAAACCGATCTTATACTGATAATGACACATTTCTAATATAAATATTAATGGTTATAGATTTTTTACATAAATTGTTATGCTATATTTAGCAGTATTGGTTATTTTACCCCAATGCGTTTAGAATCGTCGTGTTTCGAGTCAGCAAAACCAGTGCTAATGTTACAGTGATACAGCTGCAAAGGGTGGAACAGTCATGCTTAGATAACCTGTGAATTAGATTAATTTTACCTTAGTTTATTTTAGTCATACAGCATAGAAATAGGCCCACTGAGTGTGCGCTGACCATCCATCACCCCGTACACTATCTCTATCCTGCACACGAGAGACAATTTACAATTAACAGAAGCCAATTACTCTACAAACCTGCACGTCTTTGGGATGTGGGAGGAAACTGGAGCACCTGGAGAAAACCCACATGGTCACAGGGAGAACGTATAAACTCCGTACAGCCAGCACCAGTGGCCAGGATTGAACCCAGGTCTTTGGCACTGTGAGGCAGCAACTCTACCGCTACACTACTCTGCTGCCACTCTTGCACACCTATTGTGGAGTATATTACTCACTTGCACCAGAGGAATCAGGGAAACATGTCAATTTATGGAGCTTCTCACTGAGTTGATGCTATGTTGCAATAGTTGAATGTACGGCACGGTTTTTAAGGCAGATGAGTACCAGCAACCTTGAAGTGACATTTGTGAGGTGCAGTGGTGCAGCAGGTAGAGCAGTTTGCTGCCTCACAGCACCAGACACCCGGGTTTCACCCTGACCTCTCCCTGTGACTGCGTTTGTTTCCCCCAGGTGCTCCGGTTTCCTCCCACATCCCAAAGACATGCGATAGGCCCTCTGTAAATTGTTCTAGTGTGTAGGGAGTGGATGAAAATGTGGGATAACATCGAACTAGTGTGAACAGGTGGTTGGCACGGGCTCGGTGGGCCGAAGGGCCTGTTTCCATGTGGTTAAACTAAACTGAACTAAACTTAACTAAACTAAAGCACTTTAAAAAAACACCTTAAGAAGAGCTTCAACCATATTCAATCTCCTTTGGCCATTGAGAACTTCACGAGGACTGGAGACAATAAACTGGTGTGGACCCAATGCTCAACTTGCTGAGTCGTGATGCCAAACTGAATACAGTAAGGCAAAATAACAGCCGACTCAGTCATTTGATAAACACTATTTGAGTAACTTTGAACCACATAAACTGACCTTTCCCCATGACGCAGTAGATTGTGTTGTTTCAAAGTTCGCGGATGAAAGGCTGGAGCAGATAAGTTCTCCACCCACAGGATCCTCTGGTTATTTCGGTCTCTGTGATCTCCCTGACTATAGCATAATAAAATATACAATGTAATGGTCATAAAATCCCAACCATTCACTCTAGTGACAAACGCCAGGCTGCGCCGTGATTCCTGCTGCTCCCACACAACCAGAAGAGGAAACTACATTCAGCTAGTTTAGTTTAGTTAAGTTTAGTTTAGTTTATTTGTTTTTGGTGCGTGCTAATCAGTCAGCGGAAAGACAATACATGATTACAATCAACATCCACAATGTACAGATACATGATAAAGGGAATAACGTGAATAGAATTTAGTGCAAAACAAAATCCAGTAAAGTCCGATTAGAGATAGTCCGAGGGTCTCCAATGAGGTAGATAGTAGCCCAGAACCACTCTCTAGTTGTTGGTAGGATGGTTCAGTTGCCTGACAACAGCTGGGTAGAAACTGTCCCTGAATGCATTTTCACACTTCTTAACCTTGTACCTGATGGGAGAGGGAAGAAGAAGAGAGGAGAGAAGAAGCCAGCTTGCGACTCGCGCTTGATTATGCTGGTGGCCTTGCTGAGGCAGCATAAGGTGTAAATGGAGTCAATGGAAAGGAGGCTGGTTTGTGTGATGGGCTGGGCTACATCCACAACTCTCTGCAATTTCTTGAGGTCTTGGAGGAGGCGGTTCCCAAATCATGCTGTGATGCATCCCAATATAATGCGTTCTATGGTGCATCAGCTAGTTCTCAGTAACAATATATGTGTGAAATATCTGCTTTAAACTATATCTGCGGCTCCCTGTGAAACAGCCCCAAACATTGAAGCAGAGTCATTTGTGACCCAGTATTGTTCCTTTATGTCTAATATAACAATCACTGTAACATTACCTTAATAAATTGTGCTCCCTTCTGATTAAAACTTGTCAGAACCAATGCTTGTAGTAGGCAGGAATTGTTCCCATTGCTTCAACATGGAACTGAAAATTTAGAACATAGAAGATGTTCATGTCATAGTAGCAGAATTATGGGCCTGTCTCACTTAGGCAATTTTTTCGGCGATTGTCATAGTCGTAGCAGGTCACCGAAAAACCAGGTCTACAACAACCTACCACCTGGTCAACGTCAAGCTACGGCAAGCTACCGACAACCGGCGACCCATTAAGACGCCCACCTACGACCACACCTAGGACAACCTACATCCACACGCGACAAGCTACGACAAGGTACAACCCTGTTGGCGACAACTGAAGACAACTTCAGACAATTCAGTCGCCAGTACCTGTCGCCGGTTGACGTAGGTAGTCGCCAACGGAATTCACCGAAGTCAGCACCGGCGACAACCTACGTCATCCTGGCGACAAACTACCACAGCACCTACGTGAGGAGAAGTCAAGCTACGCTCATTGACATCAAGCCAACTGCCGCCGACTGTCGCCGAAAAGTTTCGAACATTTCAAATACACTACGATTCTTTGGGCGACTGAGAAGACTACTCACAACCATACAGGCGACACCCCGAGCGACCATGTGGCGACAGCCTAGCCGCCTATAGTCGCCTAATAAATCGCCATTAGGCCATTCAACCCGTTGAGTTTACAATACAATACAATACAATGAACTTTATTTTTCCGGTAGGAACTTTGGTTTCTGCAGCCATACAACAAAAAGAAACAATTTTACAAGACACACAACCAACTCAATTCACACAGACATCCATCACAGTGAATCTCCTCCTCACTGTGATGGAAGGCAAAGTCTTGTCTCTCCCCTGCTCTCCATCCTCTCCCGATGTTAAAGCCCCCGGCGGGCGAAGCAAGTACCGCGGTCGTTAAGGCCGTGCCGGCGATGTAAAGCCCTGCTCCGGGTCTTAATGTGGGAGCCCCCGGCGGGCGTGGCACGTCCCATGTCCGTTAAAGCCACGCCGGGCGATGTCAGGCCCCGCTCCGGGTCATTTTCAGCCCCGCAACTCGGGCGGGAGAAGCTGCCGCCGCGGAGCTCCGAAATGTGGTCTCCCACCAGGGACCCGCGAGCTCCCGATGTCACCGTCCACAGTCCTGCAGCTGGAGCCTCCGAAGCTCCGACACAGCTGCGCGCCACCACAACTCCCCATGCTCCGAGGCCGGCCAGCCCCACTGGCAAGTTTGCAGGCTCCGCGACTGGAGTTCCCAGGTCATTCCGGCTGGAGGCCGCTCCACGGTGCTAGGCCCCAACGACAACGGGGACCCGACAGGGGAAAGGTTGGGTCTCCCGTGCAGGGAAGAGATTAAAAGTTTCCCCCACCCTCCCGCCCCCCCACTAAACCACTACACATTAAACAAGACAAAAATAAAAAAAATAAATGACAGACGGACTGCAGGGGCCGCTGCCACGAAGCGCCACCCACTTACTCCGCCATTCAATTGTGGCTGATCTATCTTTCCCTCTCAACCCCATTCTCCTGCTTTTTCCCCATAACCCTTGACACTCTACTAAACGTAGAACAGTACAGCACAGGAACAGGCCTTTCAGCTCACAATGTTTGTGCAGAACATGATGCCAAGGACCAATTCTTATCTACCTGCACATACTTCACATTTCTCCATTCCCTGCATGATGTGCCTTTTCAAAAGTCTCTTAGATGCCACTATCGTACCTGCCTCCACCATCACCCCTGGTTCCAGGCACTCACCACTCTCTGTATAAAAAACATGCCTCGCACATCTCCTTTAAACTTTACCCCTTGTACCTAAAAGCTATTCCCTCTAATATTTGATATTTCCATCCTGAGAAAAAGATTCTGACTCTCAACGCTATCTACACTTCTAATAATTTAATATATTTTAGAGATGAAGTGCAGAAACAGGCCCTTCAGCCCACCGAGTCCGCACCGACTTGCGATCACCCCATTTACTAGCACTATCCTACACACAAGGGACAATTTATAATTTTTTACCAAAGCCAGTTAAGTGTGGAAGGAAACTGGAGCACCCAGAAAAAACCCACGCGGTCACAGGGAGAATGTACAAACTATGTACAGACAGCACCCGTAGTCAGGATCGAAACTGGGTCTCTGGTGCTGTGAGGCAGCAACTCTACCACTGCGCCACTGTGCCGGCCTATCTTGAAACTAAACTAAAACTAACCTAAATAGACTGTGATAGAAGGGTGCACCGGAAGGAAGCCAGTGTATGTGCTACTCAGAGAAGCTGAGGTTTCAGCAGCATGAATGAATCATACCCATGCAGTAAGTGGAAGGATTTATCATGCAAAGTGGCAGCTGGCAACATGAGATGGGATGACAAGGTGGTTAATGGGCGGGAAAATCGTTACAAGGTGTACCTTGAAATAATAAGGACAATCAGTGGAATCTTATAAAGTGTCACAGGTCTATGTGGGTGGAAGGTAAATATTCATGGCATGCATATTTAAGACGCCCATTCAGATGTGGTTAGGGCGGGGTATGCTTTCTTGGAATAGATGGTGCAATTATTTAACTTTTAGTGTGCTACAACATTTTGTTTCCATGAAGTACGAGTCCTGTCAGCATTTGTGTGTGTTACCGCCTGCCTTGCAGCTTGGCCGATTCTGGTCACCATCTTATGACCATCCTTAGGGAGCGACAGCTCACTTCTCTGGCTCACGTGGCCTAGCACAGTATACGTGGATGTTGCCAGAACTCGAAGGCAGGGCCTCTGAGAGGAATTTTATCAGTGGGTACAAAGTTTCTTTCGGGCCCCCTTCCCTTCTCCATTAATCATCCTGTTTTTATCCACTGTGGTTTTATGCCATGAGCTGTAGCCTGTAAGGCCAAAAAGGGTATGGAAGATGAGAGAGGGGTGGAATGGAGCACTGTATATTTTCTGCATTTGTGGCCTTATGCTCCTATACTCCCTCCATGATAAATATAAATTAATATAAATAAAATAAAAGGATCAGAGAGAAGAAAGCACATTTGTTTTGAACATCTTTGTTTATGCTACAATACAGATGAGAAAGAATTCACATTGAAACATCCTTTTATATTTCAATGAAGATCAGATCATCAGAAGACATAATTATTAGTAAAAAGTTTTTTTTTTTTAAAGGTAGATAGGCTTAGTATTAACATTAAATAAAGAGCTTTCCTGGCCTTTTTTGTGAAAATTTTTGAATCACAGCTTGAAAATCTATTTTTCTGGCAATGTCTGATTCAATACTTAGCCTGGCCAAATCTACAAGACGTTCCTGAGACATTGTAGACATTAAATAACGGCTTGAGTTTGCTAAATGACCTCTCTGCAGAAGCTACTGTTGCTGGCATTGTTAATAGTATTCTTAAGCTAACACAAACATTTGGAAACAGGTCACCAAGTTTGTACTCTGTTAACAAGTTCACCAGATCTAATGGCTTTTTACAAGTACATTTACAACATTTGCTTTATATACTGAGGGTAAATGTTGCATTTCTTTTCCAAAATAATCACCGTTAAGGTCAGCAGGATATTGCTCCGATAAAGATAAAGCTTTTCCCCTCCACATCACTTTCAGACATGGTGAGATATTTCCACAAGAAACCAAATATTCTGCCAACTGCTTAACAGCATTGAAGCAGACAGTTAATCCTGCTGCAACATTGTCTACCAAAATGTAAAACACACACTTTCTGAAGTAGGCCTCTTCTGGCATATCATCTGTGTCATTCATTTCCTCCAAGTTAGCATCAGGTGTGCTGTCATCATGCGGCCTTGCCCTCTTGCGCCTAACTCCACCACATCTAAGGGAGAGTTTTATTTCTATCTTTAGGTTTGACGCAACCAATTTAGCTTCATTCCACATGAATTTCCAGTTGTTTCGAAGTTTTGTCAGATCTGTGAGGAGAGTTTCTATGTTTGCTGCTTCAACATCCAGTGTGTCATCTCTATCTTGGATGACCTTGTTGCAAATATCTATCCCAGCTAATATTTTGTACTACACAGCTGACATTAACACACAGGCAAAAGATGTCACATATAATAAAATTCCATGGACCTCATTTCTTGTTTTGGCCGTCAAATTTAGTTCTAGGAGGCCTTCCAGTGCTAATGTAATGCTAGACAAGTAAGCTGCAAAAGGCTTTACACATATAACACCATCTGACCATCTTGTTTCAGACATACCATGAGGAGAACAACCAATATGGTTTAGTAGTAATCTCCACCGCTTAGGACTGGAACCGAACAGGTGGTACACAGTTTGAATTGTACCGAAAAGGGTTATTGCTTCAGGTTAGCATTCAGCAGCATTATTTCCACTTAAGTTGAGTGTGTGACATCTGCAAGGTGAAAAAATTGCTGTTGAGCATTGTTGTATTTTTGCTTGTGCGCCATTGCATTTTCCAGCCATATTTGCCCCATTATCGTAGGCATGAGCTCTACGATCACTGAGAGCAATAGCATGTTCTTTCAATGTATTAGTTATCAACTGATCAATCTGCAAACTTGAGAAATCTTTCTTGAATCTCAAGGCAGATAAAAATGCTGGAGAAACTCAGTGGGTGAGGCAGCATCTATGGAGTGAAGGAATAGGTGATGTTTCGGGTCTTCAGACTGACGTGGGGGTGGTGGGGGCGGGAAGAAGAAAGGAAGAGGCGGAGATAGTGGGCTGTCGGAGAGCTGGGAAGGGGAGGGGAAAGAGGCAGAAAGCAAGGACTACCTGAAATTGGAGAAGTCAATGTTCATACTGCTGGGGTGTAAACTACCCAAGCGAAATATGAGGTGCTGTTCCTCCATTTTATGGTGGGACTCACTCTGGCCATGGAGGAGGCCCAGGACAGAAAGGTCGGATTCGGAATGGGAGGGGGAGTTGAAGTGCTGAGCCACCGGGAGATAAGGTTGGTTATTGCGAACTGAGCGAAGGTGTTGGGCGAAGCGATCGCCAAGTCTCCGCTTGGTCTCACTGATGTAGAGCAGCTGACACCTAGAGCAGCGGATGCAATAGATGAGGTTGGAGGAGGTGCAGGTGAACCTCTGCCGCACCTGGAAAGACTGCTTAGGTTCTTGGATGGAGTCAAGGGGGAAGGTAAAGCGACAAGTGTAGCATTTCCTGCGGTTGCAAGGGAAAGTACCAAGGGAGGGGGTGGTTTGGGTGGGACAAATTGACCAGGAAGTTACGGAGGGAGCGGTCTCTGCAGAAAGCCGAAAGGAGAGGAGATGGGAAGATGTGGCCAGTAGTGGGGTCCCGTTGGATGTGGCGAAAATATCGGAGAATTATCTATTGTATGTGCCGGCTGGTAGGGTGGAAGGTGAGGACAGGGTGGACTCTGCCCTTGTTACGAGTGTGGGGATGGGGAGTGAGAGCAGAGTTACGGGGTATAGAAGAGACCCTGGTGAGAGCCTCATCTAGTCGAAGAGGGAAACCCCCGTTCCCTAAAGAATGAGGACATCTCCGATGCCCGGGGAACACCTCATCCTCGGTGCAGCTGCGGCGTAGACGGAGGAATTGGAAGTAGGGGATAGAGTCCTTACAGGAGGCAGGGTGGGAAGAAGTGTAGTCCAGATAGCCATGGGAGTCAGTGGGTTTATAATAGATGTCAGTCAGTAATCTGTTACCTGCGATGGAGATAGTGAGGTCTAGAAATGTCGGAAATGGTCGGGAGATGTCGGAAATGGTCCAGATGAATTTGAGTGCCGGATGGAAGTTAGTGGTGAAATGGATGAAGTCAGTGAGATCTGGTTGGGTGCAGGAGGTAGTACCAATGCAGTCGTCAATGTAGCGGAGGTAGAGTTCGGGGATAGGGCCACGGTATGCCTCGAACAAAGATTGTTCGACGAACCCGGCAAAGAGGCAGGCAAAGCTGGGGCCCATGCGCGTGCCCATAGCTACGCCTTGGATTTGGAGGAAATGGGAGGAGTCAAACGAAAAGTGGTTGAGGGAAAGGACCAGCTCCGCTAGGCAGAGGAGAGTATCAGTAGACGGGGATTGGTTGGTTCTGCGGTCGAGGAAGAAATGGAGGGCTTTAAGACCCTTCTGGTGGGGGATGGAGGTGTAGAGTGACTGGACATCCATGGTGAAGATAAGGGAGTGGGGGCCTAGTAAACGGAAGTACTGGAGGATACGAAGACCGTGTGAGGTGTCATGGACATAGGTAGGGAGCGATTTGACCAGGGGGGGGGGGATAGGATGGAGTCGAGGCATGTGGAAATAAGTTCGGTGGGACACGAACAAGCAGAAACAATGGGTCTGCCAGGACAGTCAGGTTTGTGGATTTTGGGGAGAAGGTAAAGTCAGGCCGTGCGGGGCTGGGGAACGATGAGGTTGGAGGCTTGGGAGGGCAGAGAGCCAGAAGTAATGAAGCCAATGATAGTGTTTGAGATAATGGCCAGGTGCTCGTCTCAAAACATATCTCAAAAGAAATGTTTTTTGTTCAATATGGGAGGAATCTGGTGTGGCACCTACTATTACTGCAAAGTACTCTGCTTATTGCCTCTCAAGCAAAATGTGTTGTTTCACAAGATTCGAGCACTCTGCAATAAATTCATTTTGTGAGTCAGGGGACAGATAATGAACTTGAAGCCGCTCACTCCTTTTCTGTGACTCCTCTGCACTTAGCACATGTTCCTGAAGGATGGGGTCACACCTGGAGAGCAGTTATATGAGTCCTCAAAAGTTTCCATTGTTTGAATCACCAATTCGATGGGATGAACCAGTAAATGCCAGACCACGTTCTCCCAAGAAGAGTACAACATCGATGATGCGCTTTAGAAGATTGTACCATTTCACAACTTCAGTTTTGTTTGACGCTTCTAAGATGGCGTCAACTCCCGTCCCAAACAGCCGGACCCTTTCCAGTTCTCGCCAAGCCAGGTAACATTCTCTGTGACTATTGCCTTTTTCATGTTTTGGGATCCTGTAGGAAAGTTTCCGCACTACCCATTAGAATCCCAGCCTTCAGCAGATCCAAGTGCAGACCACCCACTCACACACACACTCACACACTCACACACTCACACACACTCACACACACACACTCACACACACACACACTCACACACACACACACACACACACTCACACACACACACACTCACACACACACGTACACTCACACACACACACACTCACACACACACACATCTCACCACCCACTCAGCGACACACCACTCACCACACACCACTCACAACACAACACACACACACTCACACACTCACATCCACACACATCACACACACCTAACACATCACACCACCACTACACAGACCCACACACACAGCACACCACACCACAAACCACACACACAAACCCACCACACACACACCACACACACACCCACACCACACATCACACCCAAACACGCACACAACCACGCACACCAACCCACACAACACACACCCACCACCCACAAACACACACCACACACACACACCCCACCCCACACACACCCACCCACCACCACACACACACCACCCACACCAACACCCACCCACACACCCCACACCACCCCCACTCCCCACACCACCACACACACCCCCCACCCCACCTCCCACCCACCCACACCCACGCCCCACGCCCACCCCAATCCACACAACCCCACCCACCCACACCCCCACCCCAACCACACCCCACCACCCCCCCACCCCCCACCACCCACACACACCCATTCACATACACACACCCACACCCACACACACCCACCCACACACACCCACACATACACACACCCACCCACACATACATACACACCCACACACCCACCCACACACACATACTCACCCACCCACTCCAGACTGGTCCCTCCACCACCATTCCTCGATTGACCGCCCGCAGGCCTGGAGCTTCAACGCTGGACGTCGACGCCACCTGCCCAACCACAACGAGGCCGAGGTGGCCACCATGAGGAGCAGCAACAACATCCACCCCTCTCCGTCCCTCACCGCCTTCCCGGCCAAACCCAGGCCCGTAACCACCGAAACTGCCGCCCACGGCCGCCGACTCTCCACCACCTCCCGGGCAGTGTCACTGCAGCCGCTATCACCGACCTTCACTGTCTTCAGAAAGCCACTGATGCTACAGCCTGTATCACTACTCCAGCCCCCCCACGGGCCTCCACCAGCGACTCCACGACCCTCACCTCTCCACCGGCCACCAGCGGGCCAGAGCTGTCACCTCACCAGACTTCCAGGTGCAACATGGAGACAACACGTGGTCTGACTCTGTTGGGTCCCAGTGCTCCCCCTGTTTTAATCAGGTTACCCCGACCACACACCCGCTAGTTAAAATTCCCCGCTTTATTATGGATCATAATTTCTACAAATTATGATATATAAAACTATGTAGGCACACACAAAATGTGAATGCTAGTCTTCACAAAATATATGCAAACATTTTCTGAGATTTCAGGAAATTCCCAGCCCCCCTCCTTTGGCTCCCGGGCCCCTTTTTGGACCCCGGTCCCAGGCCCCTTTTTGGACCCCGGGCCCGGGCACGATGTGCTCCCTGCACCCCCCCATCATAGGCCTTGCTCGAAGGCCTGAGGTATAGGAAGTTTGTGTGTTCACAAATCTTTGGAGCAGAATTAGGCCATTCGGCCCATCAAGTCTACTCCATCATTCAGTCATAGCTGATCAATCATTCCCCCTCAACCCCATTCTCCTGCTTCTCCCCATAACCCCTGACACCCGAACGAATCAAGAATTTGTCAAGCTCTGCCTTAAAAATACCAAATGACTTGGCCTGCACAGCATTCTGTGGCAATGAATTGCACAGTTTCACCACCCACTGACTAAAGAATCTCCATTCTAAAGGTACGTCCTTGTATTCTGAGGCTATACCCTCTGGTCCTAGACTCTCCCACTAGTGGAAACATCTTCTCCATATCCACTCTATCCAGGCCTTTCAATAGTTGGTATGTTTCAATGAAGCCTCCCTCATCCTTCTAAACTCTAGCGAGTACAGGAGGAGCGTACAAACCCCGTACAGACAGCACCCATAGTCAGGATCGAACCCGGGATCCTGGCACTGTAAGGCAGCAACTCTTCCGCTACGCCCCCCTGCCGCCCCTGCGCCACTGTGCCGTTAGAGGCCAGAATTCTCTACAATTCTCTACAATTAGCAAGGGGACCCAAGACTGTACTGGGAGTTCATCTCCTGATGAAAGACAGATACATTTAACATGTTACATTCTTTTAGTTTAATAACATGTTTTCGGTTAGAGAGGGAGAGAGAGAGATACTTTAGAGAGATACAGCATGGAAACAGACCCTTCGGCCCACCGAGTCTGTGCTGACCAGCGATCACCCCACACATTAGCACTATCCTTCACACCAGAGACACATTTCACACTAGGGACAATTTACAATCTTACCAAAGCCAATTAATCTACGAACCGTTACATCTTTGGAGTGTGGAAACCGGAGCACCCGGATAAAAGCTACGTGGTCACAGGGAGAATATACAAACTCCGTTCAGACAACACCTGTAGTCAGGATCGATCCCGGGTCTCTGGCGCTGTAAGGCAGCGACTCTACTACTGCGCCACCGCGCTGTCCTGAATTCTTCAGACTTATGTCTGAATGACCCAGAGACCCACAACGGAGTCACTATGACAGTTACAGTCCCCGCGTCCTCTGCGGGTGAAAGCCTGGCGGGTGGAATCATGTCACAGAGTGCACCTCAAGAGTTAAGTACGTTGGATTTTGTTACTGTCATTATTTGGTAAGTTAAAAGTACACTAACTAGGTAGGAATATGTAATTATATTCATCTTAGATATACTTTTGGATAGGCAAGAGTCAAGAGTTCCACTGTCTTATGTACTGACAACAGAACAATGAAATTCTTACCTGCAGCAGCTTAACAGATCTATAAATACAGTATTCATAGATAACAATAAATTTTGAAATATTAGTACAAAAAGCCCAAATTCCTTAGTACAACATAGAAGAACCACAATCAAGTTCAATATTTAGGTAGTGTTGTGTAGTGTTCAGGAGCCTGGTGGTTGTAGGGAGGAAGGTGTTCCTCAATGTTCTTGAATGGATATGGATGGAATGGAGGGATATGGATTACCTGCAAGAGGAGATTAGTTTATTTTGGCATCATGTCCATCATGTGTGTTGTTCTGTTCTATGTTCCTATCTATAATACATATGGAATTAACGAGCATGGTACTAACTAGCTAACTAATGCATGGTACTAACAAACAACTGCATATGCTGGTTTACAAAGAAAGACACAAAGTGCTGGAGTAACTCAGTGCTGTCAAGCAGCATCTGTGGAGAATAGTTTAGTTTAGTTTATTATTATTATGCATGGTGGCGCAGTGGTGGCGTTTCTGACTTGCAGCGCCATAGACCCGGGTTCGATCCGGACTTGCCTTCTATACGGAGTTTGTACATTCTCCCTCGTGACCATATAGGTTTACCTGGGTGCTCTAGTTTTTACCCACGCTTCAGGTTTGTCGGTTAATTGGCTTCGGTAAAAAAACATTTTTAAATTGTCCCTTGTGTGTAGGATGGTGCTAGTGTACGAAGATCGCTGCTCGGCACGGACTCGGTGGGCTGAAGGGCCCATTTCTGCGCTGTAGATGTGCACTGAACTGAACTTCCGAGGTACAGTAAAAAGCTTCTTTGTTGCATGTTATCCAGCCAGTGAAAAGTCTATGCAAGATTTCAAACAAGCTATCCACAGTGTACAGATACAGGATAAAGGGAATAATGTTTAAAAGTCTGATTAAAGATAGTCTGAGATGAGGTGGATTGTAGATCAGGACTGTACTGTAGTTGGTGAGAGGATGGTTCACGTATGTGTATGTACGTATATATATTTATTGCTCATTATTCTATGTTCGCTCTTCTGGGGAGATGCTAACTTAATTTCATTGTCTCTGTACTGTACACTGCACAATGACAATATAGATTGAATCTGAATCTGGGCTGATGGGTGACTTTTCAGGTCGGGACTGATCCTTAGGGGTGGGGGTGGGAGAGAATGCAGGGAGAGAGGAGGGGCAGAGCTAAACCTTGCAGGTAACAGGTACCTGCAAGGTTTAGTCCATTGTACGTGTTAAAATCCTGTAACACTGCACAACCCTGAACGTATGGATTGATTTTTTTTTCCGACAGGTACTGCAACTTATGGGCCTGCAGGTTTTCCCACGACTGTAACTCAGAGCTTAAAAATGCGTGGGAGTAGTTTCGATGATTGAGGTGGGATGGGTTTCTGTGAGCTCGAGTGCACATACCTACGCAGCCCTATCACCATGCCAGCACTAAACAGCAAGCTGTGCCATTCCACAAATTCCTTACATAGTCACAGAGACAACACATCCACACAGCAAGATGCACTGGCTGACAGAACAGGGCAAGGTCCCATCCTCCCTGTACCACCAAAAGTAAAAGGTTAACTTCCTTCCCATTAAACTCCAATCACAGTAAATTATCAGCCGTGGGAAAGCCCTTAAAAGCCTTAAAAGTCTTAAAAGCCACGTCACTAAATCACTACATTTTAAACAAACGCCTCTTTTATTTATGGGCTATTATCAAAATTAACACTTCATTCCTCATTCAGAATGGTTGGTCCAACAGTAAGTCAAAGTCCATTCTCCGCATATGATTTGGAATAAAAGAAGTACAAGATCATGAGAGGAATAGATGGGGTAAGCGCACAGTCTCTTGCTCAGAGTAGGGGAATTGAGAACCAGAGGACATAGGGTTAAGGTGAGGGGAGAAAGATTTAGTAGGAACCTGAGGGGTTACCTTTTCATACCAAGGGTGGCAGCTGTATGGAACAAGCTGCCGGAGGAGGTAGTTGAGGCAGGGACCAGCCCAACGTTTAAGAAACATTTGGACAGGTACATGGACAGGACATGTTTAGAGGGATATGGGCCAAACGCAGGCAGGTGGGACTAGTGTAGAAGGGACATGTTGGTCGGTGTGAGCAAGTTGGGCCAAAGGGCCTGCTGTATGACTCTATGACGATGACTCTATAAAGATTTGTAAATAAAGAAATCAAATTTTAATACGTCATTCTTAGGATGTGACTTAATAATTGCTGGTTTCTGGGTGCCTCAAGAAAGAGATTCCGAGTTTTCCCTTTCACCGGTGGTGACAATGGTTCTGTGATGATGCTGAGTGATTAGTTGCAGTCTTTGGCCCAGCGATGAGGAAGGAATGATGGTTTGAACTGTGTCCAAGTCAGACACTGCGCTGGTGAGATCTCACACATAACTTGCACTCAAGCAATCTGCTCCACACCACATGGTTCCAATCTCCTTGAACTATTATTCCAGTCACTCACCTTGGTAAAGGTCGGACTTTCCAAGACAATTCCCATGAGGTTTGTAGATGGTGGGATGCTTCAGTTTGTTAAGCCTCTGCCCCATTTGGGTACTACAACAGCATTTAAAAAACACTTTGGGTAATAGAGTCACAGAGTCATAGAGTTGTAGGTCCTTTGGCCCAACTTGTCCACACCCATCAACATGTCCCATCTACACTAGTCCCACCTGCCTGCATTTGCCCCATATCCCTCTCAACCTGTCTTAGCCATGTACCTATCTAAATGTTTCCGAAACGTTGAGATAGTATTTGCTAAATGTTGCAATGGTACCTGCACTTGGATGGGTACATGGATATGAAGGGTTTAGGGACTAACTTAGATAGGGCATCTTGGTCAGCATGGACAAGATGGGCTGAAGAGCCCGTTTCCGTGCTGTATGACTATGACTCTTCGATTCTTTGATGAGCCTGATAATAGTGGTGGTATTAATGTTGAAAGAGTAATAGCAACCACTGGGACTGTTTCCCCCCTTATGTCCATTGACTTCCGTTTTACCAGGATACCTCAAATCCAAAGTGTATATACAAGGAAATGCTGCTTTGCAAAAAAAAGTGCTGGAGTAAATCAATGGGTCAAGTCAGTGAATCAGTCTGAAGAAGGGTCCCGACCCAAAACGTAGGTTCTCCAATGATGCGGCCTGCCCCCCTGAGTTACTCCAGCACTTTGTGTCTTTTTGTTAACCTGAAATCCAGGTTGGAATGGTTCTCCAGAAGGATGAGGCATTCATAATGAAGACTTACTGAATGGTCGACTGGGGAAAGCCCAACAGTGCAATTTATAACTAGTTAAACATAGACCGGCCACACTACGATCCTTCTGGAGAAACAGGAGTAGGTCACCTACTCGCTCACCCTGCCATCTCACTGCTGGGTCTCTAGAACCAGCTGCTGGAGAAGGTAGTTGTGGCAGGAACTATCGCAACATTTAAGAAACATATAGACAGGTACATGGATCGGAGAGGATTAGAGGGATATAGGCCAAACGCAGGCAGGTGGGACTAGTGTAGATGGGACATGTTGGTTGGGGTGAACAAGTTGGGACGAAGGACCTGTTTCCATGCTGTGTGACCGTCTGAATCTATGACTAAACAGACCCCGGTGGCTTTGTATTCCTTACGCCCACACACTGCGTCCTGAGGCACCGCCGGCTTACACTGGATTGCGATAGATTTCTTAATCTCCAATGTCCTCTTAAACAGCAGTTTCAGTGCCTGTTTTCTGATGGAGCTGTGGCCAAAGCCACAAGCTGATGGTTATACAAGCTTTTCATGGGAAGTTACCATTCACCTGGCTATTCGGAACAATGCACGATAAGCAAGTTTCCATTGCCTTGTCAACCCACCTATTACATAAAATATCCTTTTACTCATCCCTGTGGGAAGCAGTGAAACACCCACGCACATAGCTTTTCCTCAGGCAGTAGCACAGAATCATTATTCATTGTGACTTGACATTAACTGGTTACTCATGTTTACAGAATAAGTGTCCAACCACTTAGCAATGTCAGGCAGTTCCAGGTCCATTTTGGAATATATAATAGATATGATTAATAAATTTAAATGCAAGTGACAATCCGCTTTCTTCTCGATGATTGCTCGGCCGAAGTTCTATATAATCCCAACAGCAGCCTCTGCTGGCCTGTTTATTCTGTACAATTCCGATGCATGATCCTGAGAACATATAAAGCAAAGAGAGGCACAAAGTGCTGGAGCAACTCAGCGGGCCAGGCAGAATCTTAGTTTTAGTTTTAGAGATCCAGCATAGAGACAGGCCCTTCGGCCCACTGAGTCCATGCAGACCAGCGATCACCCCATACACTAGCTCTATCCTACACGCTAGGGACAATTTACGGAAGCCAATTAACCTACACACATGTGCATCCTTGGAATGTAGGAGGGAACCAGAGCACCCGGAGAAAACATGTGGTCACAGGAAGAAAGTACAAACTATTTACTGACAGCACCCATAGTCAGGATTGTCCCAGGTCTCTGGCACAGTGAGGCAACAACTACCGTTATGTCACAGTGCCACCACTGTGCCATACTTTTTCTCCAGAGAATAGGATGGGTAACGTTTCAGGTTGGGACTGAATCTAATCCCCTCTGCCTCACCTCTCCCCATATCCCGCCATTCCCTGCATATCCGTGTGCTCGTTCAAAAGCTCAAATGCCATTTATGTATGTGGTTCCACCACCACCCGTGGCAGTGTGTTCCAGACACCTACAGTATCAGTCCTGACCCGAAACGCCACCCATCCATTTTCTCCAGAGATGCTGCCTGAGCCGCTGAGTTACTCCAGCACTTTGTGTCTATCTTTGGTTCGAACCAGCATCTGCAGTTCTTTGTTGCAACCACCGTCATTCTTTGTTGCAACATATAAAGCAGCTGCTTCTTGCAAAGTAGGATTTTAGTTGTTGTTCCAACAACGCCTGTGCTTCTTCTGCCTGGAAGGCATTGACTCATTCAGGCAGGTGGTTCCACAGGGCGTCTACCCTTCCCTCCATACCTCTCTCACTCACCTACCTGGAAGCCTAGTGTGGGCACATTCTTCACTGAGAGAGTCACCACTGTCATT